>NC_140355.1:8886877-10086877 GCF_963514085.1 Chelon labrosus
GGCTTCAGCAGAAAAACACAGCGTTTAGAGGTCTCATGGACGGCACACTTGGAAATAGAGGTCAGGAGCAAGACGGAAAGAAGAGGGATGTGAGAGACGGCACGTGTTAAAGCAACCAATCTGTGTGTGACGAGAGAGACGGATGAATCCCCAGTGAGAGATTTTCTTTTAACTTGTGTTTCCTCGACGGGAAGAAGTCAGAGGCCATGGTCACCTCTGGGGCTGACTAGGATGCATTCAAAGACACTGAAGCAAGGTCAGTGAGCTCCTGATCCGGTAAGAAGAGCTATAGGAGGATACGCATAATCTTTACGCCTCTCTGCTACGAGTTTAAAATCCATTAGTCAAGACATGTCCAAGGCATAAAATCAGTAAATGCAAGGATTCGATCTTTAAAGTCAGTTTGTCTGTGTCCATCTATCCATCAGTAGTCCATACATCCCTTCATTTGTCCATTAGTTGATGTCTACCAATACTAAACACTTCTCCATACATCCATTAGCCATACCAGCTTTATTCTTTACATAGAGAGTCACAGAGAACTGGACCTATCCCAGCTGGCATTGGGTGATAGACGGGCTACACCCTGGACCATACCGTCAGCCACAGGGGAAAAAAACAGATAGGAAAAAAATACAACATTTACACCAAATATAGCGCCAGAGTACCCACCCAGATAAAAGCCCCACAGGTGACAGTGCTAACCATTTTACCACCAGGGCACTCCAACATTCCTGAACACACAAATATACACACAAACAAACACACACCACACACCTACACACACACACACACAGTACACAGTACACATCCATTTAAATTCTCACACACGGGAAACAAAAGCTTCTCTGCTCAGCTCTGCCGTCCCCAAGATGACACACTGTTGTAACACTTCTAGCTTCTGCACTGTCAGTTTATCACTCCATCCTCCCCCATCCATCTGTCATCTGCTCATCCTGAGGTGATCTCAGGCCAAGACTGAGGGCGATGCCATTGCCTTTGGGCTTTAGTACAACCAGTCTGAGGATTTTTTTTTATTGTATGTTGGCAAAACCACATTGACACATTTCTACGGGCACACCAAAATTGAATATAAAATATCTTATTCTGTATCTTATCTCTGTCATAAAGCATTTACACTGATCATGCAAAACATTACAACTACCTTCCTAACATTTCCTAATGTTTCCCTTGTGTCTCCAAAACACTTTTGACTCATCAGACAATGGACATGGGCCTTCTGAGGGTGTCCTGTGGTGTCTGGCAACAGAATGTTGTTAGTGGGGGCCTTTGGCTCCTATTGGGTTGAGGGGAGGGGCCTCTGTGGATCGTCCCACAGATACTTGATCAGTTTGGGATCTAGTGAATTTGGAGGCCAGGTCAACACCTTGTGCTGTTCTTCATGTTTTTTGAGTTGTTACTAAACCATTTTTGTGTGTGTGTGCGCTTGTGTCAGGCTGCATCCTGCTGGGGATGGCTGCTGCCATCAAGGAGTGTCATTGCTATGGGGTGGGGGTGTCTTGTCTGGTCTAGGTGTGTGGAACATGTCTAAGTAACATTCACAGGAATGCCAGGTCCAAAAGTTTCCCAGCAGAACACTGTATTGTCACAAGATGGTCACTGTTAGTTATTTCTCCTGTCAGTGGTCATAATTTTGTGGATGATCAGGTAATTGTGCTATTTCTAATATGAACATCAAGATTTTAGTGACCATCTTAATGCATATATTAAGTCTATTATGACAGTCTCAAGATGTAACATGTATTAAGTGTATAAACAAATACTGTATATGTGTAAAGTCACATCCATAAAGCTCCATGAGCATAGCGTCCAATGTTTCATTTTTGATTCAGTGTTCATTATTTATGTTCCTGGATCGGGTGGCATTATTTAAACGTATGTACTACATAAAACAACATGCTTGTACAAGAGAGTTGTTCAAACACGCATCTTTAAATGTTCCTATGTGAAACTCTTGAGGCCTGAGAGTAAAGTACTGTGATGATCTCTGTCGGTGCCATATTGCTTTGAAACACACAACCTGATCTATTCTTAAATATCTGTATACCTGCACATCGTGGTACGTGAGAAAACGGAATTACAAATTGTGCGAACAAATAGAGTGCATTAAGAAACAATGCATCAGTACGACAGATATAACCACAGGTGAATCAGAAAACATTGCAAGTGCATTAAAAGTGAAGTCGCTATAAGGTCACTGCAGTATGACTCAGTAGCTGAAGGCACAGTTGGATGCTAGATGTCAGAGTATCTGTGGCTGTGGCCTGGGAGGGAGAGATAAATGGGCTGAGAGGCGTAGGAGAGGTCGGCGCGGTGGGGGGGGCGGGCGTTGCGGCCCCATCGTGACGTTGACTGACTGACTACCAAATCAGCCTTGTCATGAATCAGGACTGCAGAGAGCTCTGGAGCTGACACATACTAACTCACACAAGCACGCTGACAGGCACAGGATTAATGCACACAATCTGTATGTGAAATCATGTGAACTCAAAGGAGCTACACGCACACGTTTCAATGCAAAAGCACACACTAATGTGCACCAGTGAATTCATGTGCATATGCACACTGTAACATGCTAGATCATTTTCAGTCCTGCTACTAACAGGCAGTCACAGACATATGCTCCTCACTGCAGGATGTGAGGACTCCAAACCTGCATGTGACAGCTTAGAGCTTGCAATATGCTGCGCATACAACGGACACAAACCACGTCACCGGGCCTCCACATGAACAGTTGTCAAAGGTGTCTCGTTCACAAACCGCCTCCTACCCACACGGTTTATTCAAAACGTTCCCTAATCGTACATAAATGTAAATTTATGTATAAAAAAATGTATTTCTTCCACCACTAATGCAAGCCAGCAATTTCTCATGTGTAAACCGCACCCAGCCCTAAAAGCTTAGAAGCAACACCACTGGGGATAGAAATGCCTTCAATGTCTTTCACTTCCTCCCTCAGTCTAGAATATGCACACACACAACCAGGAGAGACTGATGGTCCTCCAACTAGGCGAAGATTTCACAAAAGACAGGAAGATACAGTACATCAAATCTATCCCAAATTGTGCAACTGTAAAAGTCATATGCTGTGCACCATAGGAACAAAATGATTTGATCATATTTACTGTATGTCTCTCTTTACATTGCTTGTAGATAAAAAAGATTAATATTATACTGTACAAGCACTCGTTGCAGTAATATGGACATGCTTTATACCAAACTGGACTAAGAGCATTCTGACCTTTCATTTCATTAATGTTCTGTATATTAGGACAGTATGTCAGTAAAATCGTCAGATCGATTTTATTAAATATTAGCCATTTTCTGCATCCCCTTGAGGGAAATGTCATTGCGGTCTTGCGAGACTTGACTAGCTTAACAAAAAGAAAGTCCAGGTGGGGTGGCGATCCGGGACATGACAGGGGCAACAGCTCTGAGAGCACCGTCTGGCCTGAAAGCTGATGTTGCCTTTTTGCATTTTAAAAGTATAACAACAGAGAAGAGCTGGACAAAAGCAAAGCCATATGCAGGATGTGCCAGTTAGAGTTGCGGAAATACCACAAAACTCAGAAAGCAATGACCAACAATAATCGTTTAAAAACTGAAATATCTCTAAATCAGTAGATTGAACTGGTAACACAGTAGCTACTTTACATAGAAAGAACATAAGGAAAAATAACGTAACAGACAAAACAAAGTATTCTAAGACTAATGAACATACTAAGAGGAAGAAACAGGATGAATGAAGAGTAACATGAATACCTGTGTTTATAGCCATGTGTTTGCATATTTGTGTGCGCATATACGCACCCTGAGCTCAGTGAAGGGTCCCTACTGTGCATGTCTGTGTTGGTGACAGCGGGTCATCGCTAATCACCCAGTGGGTGCAGAGTCACACCAGCAAGCAGCATGCTGAAAGAGTGCTGGGGGCCCACAGGGGCTGAGGGAAGATGGAGGAGGAAAAGTCACAGAGGACAAAGGCAAGATCACAGGAGAGACACTATGATGATGAGGACCACTACTGTTTCTAAAGATAGCATTGACACAGCAATGACATTAACAGTCACGCTGTAAATCTCTGTTTTGCTATCATTAATGTACCAAGCATGAGACTCGATCAGGCCTCTTCGTAATGCAATCTGGTATATTTATATTTTAATGGTTATACTTGGAATGAAATATAGTGAAGATGACACAACAATGCAATGAATATGATATTAGGAAACCTTGTCAGCAAAATCAATTTCACGAAAACCGGCAATTCATCTAAACATGCCACCATGAGAGGAGCATGGCAATAGCTCAGCAGCTAACTGCCACTGCTGGTGTGATGGACTCCAAGGGATTGCAACCTGTTCCCGAGGCCAATCGATAGCGTCATCTCCTCATGATTCAGCATTCTGGGCAGGTTCACAGGGGCTGTTTTAGCCCGCAAGATGCTATTCATCAGCGGGGCAAGCCCCAGATACAAGGGTCAGGCCTGAAGCACGAGGTCCGGTAGGGGTTAAAGCACAGCCTGTTAATTTAAAGCCAAGGCACGTGTCTTGTCCCAAGAAGCGAGCCAAATACAATTTTCTATAAAGACTTTATCAGAGAGTCGCGGGGTGAGATAATTAGACTAACTGGAATACTAAATGAATCCTGCCCTGGGCCGAAGCAGACACTGAGGCTATCATAGTTACATAAACACATAGAAGACATAAAGACTGTCAAATATTAAACAACATGAACGATGCCGACTATTTGCTGAGTAAAAACCTTCCAACTCCGAGAGTCCTAACGTAACCAAAAGTTAACAAACCACAGTCTGAAGTTAAATAAATTCACTGAAATGGATTATCAAACATAATCCAAACTCACAAGCTGCTGAACGATAATGCTAAGTGGGTAGAAGCATGAATATGTCACATGATGTCACAATGAGAAGTCACTGAGCTCAGGCTATAATAAACCATATGCACCAGGGAGGGCTAAAAATATGGGCTAGACAAGCTGACAAGCTGCATTGGCAGAAAGCTGCGCTTCATTCTGAGCACCATCAATCTCACCCGCATCCTTCAGCAGTAGTTGATGCTGTTGATGTAGAGTGTCTTGCCAAAAACTGTCTATATAACTGTTTATACATAAACAATAAATGTCAGGCCTGCAAAGAAAAAAGGGAGCTTTTCAAGTGAAAAGTTGTATTTCAGTAAAATTCCATGAATATTATTACAAACAGGACTATCAATGTTTTAAAAGGGCTCGACGTGATTCATTTTGATAGACTATTCCACCTTTAAAAGACCAGCCATTTATGTTGGAACAAACACTTTTCATATCACACAAATCCGTGGCTTTGAGGACAATCTATGTATTAACCATTTTGCTTCTTATTAATATTTCACGTAAGAGTAAAAAAGTCCCAGAAACCGTTTTAGAATCAGGAAATCTAAGACACTAGGGTTAGGGTTAGGGTTAGCTCCCCAAATCTTTATCAGTGGGTCATTGCCAGCCCCAATGTCTATTATTTCAAAAATCAAAATAGCACCATAGAGGTTTCAGCTCTTAAAATATATCTGTACTAATGTACATACTCGTACTCACTGCTTCTGCACTTCTGCTTAGATGCCAACTACATTTCATTGACTTTTGCTCAAACCTGTGTAATGACAGTCACGTTGAATCTAAAAGTGTCCTCGAAAATACCTAATCACTAATACACACAGCAACCAGATTTGTAAACTGACATAAAGATTATGTGTCGAGTTGTTTTTCTTCTCTATTTCCTCTGGGTGATGCAAATGATACTTAAATCAATCACTTCAGACTTTGTCCTCGGAATCGTAATGACAGAGAAGGAGGCTTTGTACGTTAAACTGTGGGATTATGGGATGCTTTCAATGTATTCTGTGTGCATATTTGAGAGGCTGTGTGTTGCTCCTCTCACCTTGGCCTTCCCCTGCGGGACCACTGGTGCAGAGCCAGCAGCACACACCCTGTCACCCTGTCAGTCATGCGGCCTTAAAACAGCCGAGTCAGACTCGCCGCTTCATTAGAATCCGGCCACGATACACAAATATTTCAGCTTGCGTGGGTTTGGATGAGTCATAGAGCAATGGTGTAAGAAGCAAAGAAAGAGAAAGGGTCTAACAATTCAAGACACATGCAATGAATCAATAGTTGATGTCCGGAATTGCAGTATCACGAAGTGTGACACTCATTGGTTCGGTCAGCTACTCAACCTTCCTCAGGGCAACACAATGCTGCTGTTCCATGGCCGGTCTGAATGAGTGTTTCTGCTAACCAGCAGTGCTGCTATGACTGAACCACACATTGGATCACACAGTCACAGGCGACACCGACTGCTGACGAGAGAGTTTCTCACTGGCTGGCTCCGCTACATCCTCTTGTGACATTTATAATATAAGATAATAGGAAGTAAACAAAACAGAAGAGAGGATGCCGAGATAAATAAGATTCTTCAGGGAAGTGGCGAAACTCTGTAACCTCCCTTCTACCGTTTTACAATCAAGTCCTTCTTTGGTTTTTATTTTGTAAACAGGGTTCAAGGGCTGAAATGATGAAAACATTCTCGAGTCGGAGCAATATTACATTTCCATCTGTTCCTGTGTTCCTGCTAGCTCGATCATCGTCTAAACGCTAGAAAATCACATCTCATGACTCACAGGCTGTTCTGGCACAGGGCGGTGTTAACACTTATTTAGCGTACTCAGTCTTAGACACTGTGTTTAGGCTGCTAATGGATGATTGTCCTGTGGATGATTTGTTCCACATGGTTGTTTGCTGGAGTTGCCCTTACAGACATCACACATTGTAATGCTCTTGAATGGCACAATACTAATAGGTCTCCTCTGGAACGAGGAAAGGAAGCTTAAGAGAAACAAGCAGAATTACTACGAGTGCTGCCTAATGTGGAAATGTGTTTAAATCTATCTCTGCCTAATTATCTCCCACGCTCTTAGTTTGTCAAATAACAGGTATTGATATTGGATCAATAGCCTGTGAACAATACCATCATGGTGTTAAGGGAGGATGGATAGATGGAGGAAGAGTGGAGGTGGGTGCATCGGATTTTCTAGCAAAGCAATTATCCATGTCAGGTAATGAAACAGAATTTGCACACCACGCAATAAATTAATAGTAACACTGAAATGAGACTATTTCAGCCTCGTCATGCTCTGTTGATGATCATGTTCGAAAACAGACCCTGACATTTCCCATTTGCATATGTACATTTCTAAACTTCTCAAGTGTGGTAAATGGCTTGACTGCTTGATGATGCATAGCAGTAATTTTAGACACTTTCTGTGTTTTTATTTATCTATTTTTTGGAAGTGAGGATTAAGTTAAATACGACTATATTTTTTACTTCCTGTACTTCCTGGATTTAATTTTACAGTATTCCTCTTTGGGAGCATAGTGGACATTAAGACTTTTTTCAGTTTTTCAGTTTCATTTGATGTCTATTGAACATCTCTCACCATATCAGGGACCAAAAAATGAGATTTGTAATTAAGAAATTACATGAAAATGTAGCCATTTGCAGGATTACGAACTGTGTGCCATCACAGCACAAAATCACAAGCATCGCAAAGTTAGCGACATGCGATCTCTCTGGCAGACACAGGGGACAGAGCTAATGTTCAGCTAACCAACGATGTCACACCAGTGACGCTGTTACGATCTTTGACGAGTGAGGTTTGAAAAGCACAGCTGCAGTTACCGCTTGCTGCCACAGGGGTCGCCAAAGAATATGACAGAACTTTGAGACGGACACTTTAACTTCAGGTTTTAGATTTTCGGTGCTGTGCTCATGTAACAGTGTGACTTTGGAGAAACAGATTGATGAACAAACTCCAATTTAAGGGGCTTCTGTTCAGCAGCCTCACGGCCTTCATCGGTGCATGTAATTCGTTAAATAGTGAGAAAACTAAACAAACAAATAACTCATAGGGCTGACTATATCTTTCACCATAACCCAAAATTGGACTCATGGAATTTGAGACAAAGAAAATATAAATCCTCACCCTTCAATCACTACTTATGAATAGGTCTAGCAGCCTCAGACATTATTTTCATTAATTTCTATAGTTAAGCTTGCAAGAAGAACAACATCCCTTTTACACATTGCATTTGAGATGTGAGTATTAATTTCCTGCATAAACTCAGCCACAACAAACAAAAACTACCACATAAGCGTTTGTTTTGACCAGTGAAAATCAATGGTAAGTGCAGTAAAAAGAAAATGAAAAAAAAAAAAGATGGAGGAAGGAGACAAAGCAGGAGAGAAATGTGAAGAAGGAGAGCAGAGTAAGATGGAAGGATGGAGAGAAGGATAAAGCCAGGACCGAGAATAAGTAGAGAGGCAGAAAGATAACCAACGGAGAAAAGCAATGAGGACACAGTGGATGAACAAACAGTTGCCACACTTTCCTTCCTTCCATCTAGAGTTTAAAATTGAATTAGCAATGAAGTATTTATACAAGTGCAGTGTGGAGTTTCCAACTCAATGCCTCTGTACAGTAGACAGCAAAGGATAACAGAGTAGATGACTGGAAAACATTCTACTTTTCATACATACATGCAATGGGCATAACGACATATTCACAGCGAGGAAACACATGATTAAACTCACCAGGGGAGGGGACACAAAGAATTATAATGAGACAGAAAAAGCAGCAGAGGGGTGACATGGATTTAGAGTCGGTGGAGGAGATGTACTCTGGTTGAGTTTGCTTCTAGATGTCTCCCCTAACTAGTCCAGGCAAACTAACTCATTTTGGAGCCAAAAATAGAAGTAATTGTAAAAGAATTTTTTTCAGCATAGATAATTTCTATGAGGTGTCCAGAACAACATACTAAAAGTCCTAAGAAATCCTAGTTGAGGAAATATGTTAATTTCTCATCAATCCGAAATGTGTGCCATAAGGCCAGGTAACAATACATCCCAATGGGGCTATTTTTTTCCTTTACTCCTATCAAAATGAAACTTTACACAATGAAAGTACCCATGAAAAGTAACATTTTTTGTATTACAAGTTTCTTTGAAACTGTATTTTAATATGCAAATGAGCTATACACTAGTCGAATATAGGCGAATATAGGCTTTTTTTTATTTGTGAACAAGCCTAACCTAATGACATGATAGAAAGTCAGAATTGCCATTTTAGTCATTAGTAACGTGGTGAGATTACATTTTGGGCTGGTAGATTTACAAATGATTGTATTGGTATTGTTGGTAAGATTACGAGATAACAGGCAGATGTCATTCTTACAAACGAAACGATTCACTCTCACACAGAAGACAGATGAAAACCAGATAGACACACTTTCCAGACATTCCAGCTCTTTAAATAATTTTGCCAGACACCAAAACTGCTTCACTTTTTGTAGTAGGCAAGTATTTCAGACCAGACGGGCCACACATCAGACTTCCACCATTTGTAAAGTAGCTTTGCAGTGTTATGAGAAGCTAGCGACAGCAATATCTAGGCTAGAAATCCAATCAGAACATTTTAAGTTACCAATTCCTTTCTAACTAGACATTTTACTGTAGAGACATTTTGCTTAACCCTCTGGAGTCTAGAGTATAATTGGCCGTTTTTTACTACTTTTGGTTTTACCTTTATATTTCATCTTAAAAACAGTTTACCTTGACTTGTTGGGTATCATTCTTTTCAGCACAACCTCACATGTGTGATTTTTCATTCTGACATACCGTATCAACACAGTGGGCCTAAAACCACACTAAAAACATAAAATCCGAGTAGGAAAAACCTAGATTTTTCACCGTGAAAACTACAAACATATTTAACGAACCATTTTTATAACTTAGAATGCAAATCTAAACTGTAAATTTCAAAAGCTTATATAAAAATTTAGTAAACAACAAAGTTATTTACAACTATTGACATTGACATACAGGAAATGCATCAGGCGTTTTTTGCACAACTATTTAGAACCATCTGTAAAACTAACAGGCGTCACAAAAGGAATGTCTAATAAGTAATATCCAATAAATAAGGTAAGTAAATAAGTTCCTCTGTGACCCTGCAGACTATACCGGCGGGGGTTATACCCCTGGCAGGTACTACCAAGCCAGGCAGTTTTTGGGTTAGAGGCCAGTCTAAAAGCAGCAGGATGATTGGATGAAGATTGGGCCGATATATTTATCATACATATGAATGGTGTTTCTGCCTATACAAATTAGGACATATTCAAAGTGTAAAGCTCATGTGCATATTCAAATTCATTTCAAAAGAAACTTGTAATACAAAAATAATACTTTTGGGTGTATTTTGGGCATATTCGACTAGTGTATAGCTCATTTGCATATTAAAATATATTTTCAAAGAAACTTGTAATACAAAAAATGTTACTTTTCATGGGTACCTTCATTGTGTAAAGTTTCATTTTGATAGGAGTAAAGGAAAAAAATGGCCCCATTGGGGTATTGTTGCCTGGCCTTATGGCACACATTTCGGATTGATGAGAAATTAACATATTTCCTCAACTAGGATTTCTTAGGACTTTTACTATGTTGTTCTGGACACCTCATTGAAATGATCTATGCTAAAAAAAATTCTTTTACAATTAGTCTGGCGTAAAAAAAGTAAATTTTAGGTTGTATTTTGGGCATATTTGATTAGTGTATAGCTCATTTGCATATTAAAATACATTTTCAAAGAAACTTGTAATACAAAAAATGTTACTTTTCATGGGTACTTTCATTGTGTAAAGTTTCATTTTGATAGGAATAAAGGAAAAAAATAGCCCCATTGGGATGTATTGTTACCTGGCCTTATGGCACACATTTCGGATTGATGAGAAATTAACATATTTCCTCAACTAGGATTTCTTAGGACTTTTAGTATGTTGTTCTGGACACCTCATAGAAATTATCTATGCTAAAAAAAATTCTTTTACAATTAGTCTGTCGTAAAACGCTACTTTGCCTGGACTAAACTGACGCGTTCCCAGCCTTGCTGCTGTCAGTGAGCGCTGATGCAAGCTCTGTTAGACCAGAGTGAAGTGATAGCAGTGAATAAATGGCAGCTGGTGTTGGCAGGAACTTTTGGAAATCACTCATGTTATATTTTAGCCTTTTCACCAGTTAGTTAAGAAACCAATACGGTTTACAAGAACCGTTGCTTTACAACCCAAACATTTAGTTTTTATCTGAATGTGTGTGTTTGTGCGTACGTGAGCGCTGTCTGCCAGCCATGACTGGTCATTGAGTGATGAGTCTGAAGATGGGGGAGCCATTCCATCTGCCGTCAGACAGCAATCCCAGTGACACATGACACCGCTCCTGACCACACATGCACACACAATCAAACCACCCCCATGCTTCAACGGATAGAAAAAAAGGGAAGGACACCACATGAAAATGTAGCATTGGTTATTCATATCATACTTTACAATCCCATAAAATTTAAAGCCACATGGTTTCCTCCAATTTGGCGGTGCATTACACCCACCTACTTCTACCGTCAACCTGCAAACTATCATAGGGTTAGGGTTACATATTGTGACCCCAGATTCTATGAGTATAGGCATAGTAAGTTGCTACAAAATGCTTCCAGGTGTGGTTTTATTGGAGTTGAGCAACATAATTGTGCATAAGGTATTGCACATTGGCATTTACATTAAATTGCATGGTGTTGTATATGTACTTTCATATTTTGTTATAATATAAATATACATAATCTTTATTAAACACAGAAACCAATCTCAAGGGAGTCTGCACAATGTGAAAAAATTTACAGCTGCACCACATTTTCTAAAATGTCTACAATCCCAACCACAGGAAGTCCACGAAATAATTAAAATCCTTCACACCACTATAACCATCGTATAAAATCCTCGATTTTTGATTAAGCTTTCTGTCCATTACCCAGAACATCTTCTGCAAAATGAGTTTAGGGCAGCAAAGGAAAGTGATGGAGTCAGGGTGTGCCCGAGAGTGGCTGCTTCAGTGCATTAATGGGCTCCTGTAGGCCACATGATCCGTGCAGACCTTGAGGAGCACTAATTCCATTACATAATGCCCAGTTCCAGCTCTAAGTGTGCGTGAGTGTGTGTGTGTGCACTTTGTCTGCATATCAGTGTGTGTGGCATTGTGCCAGTCTGCATCACTTTCACTTTTCCTGTACCGATACTTTAGAATTAATAGTGCTCACATGATTTTGCTAATGACCTGTGATGAGTCAACTGCATCATTACTGTTAGGTATATATCTTTATGGAGGCCAACTAGAACAGAAAACTGTATATTTAATTTCAGATATTCTTTCTGATGTGAAATGAAACTGCTTGGGTTGCAAGACAAATTTAACTCATGTTTTAGTTTAGTCTACCGAACACAGTAGTTTAAGAGTGTAACAAGCTATTTTATCTCTAGCATTTTTTTTTTTTTTGCTGTTGATCTATGGAACAAGTCGGATGCCTCATCATCACCAACCAAGGCATGTCTTCATCCATCTCCTCATCTCTTCATCATCCCACTACGTGCAGTGTCACGCTGTAATCACCATAGCAACATCCGTCACTTCAGACCGCCTGTCGTGTGACCTCAGGGTCAAAGTAAACTTTGCTGAAAGATTTACAGCTGTTACCCCTCCCTCTGCATACCAGCACTTCACACCACTTGGCCTTGCTAATAATGGTGATGGATGCTCTGATTAACAGGTACAGGGCGGCAGATGAGCTGTGAGGCTTAAGGAACGCACACAAATCCAGACTGCAGACTGGTCTTATGGACCATCAACACAGTTCTTAGTGTTGGAAAATAATCTCAAAACTAATCTAAGTACACAATTAATGACAAAAAGGGCAACTGCCTTATGGCACAAATACGATTTTAAACATCTGAGCCATAGTTTGAGTTCAAAAGTCATTTTAAATTTATTCTTCTATATTTCTATACATACACTAAAGCCATAAAATGTTCCAGAATTGCAGATAGCCAGCCAATAATGAGTAAGAACGCTTCAAATTAACATACTCAGATTAGCCAACGTAGCTAAAAGATTTTCCAGATATTATCAAAAGGTGCCTGACAACGCATGCCTTGATCTGTAGATCAAAATATGTGACAGAGTCGAGTCCTAGATAAGCCCTCAGAGAGGTCTGATAAATATCGGCCATCATGCTTCTATTCTGGAATCATCCATGTTTTTTTGAGCAGGTACAGATCCGGGGCAACATCAGATACAGTATCTGAGCAGGTGCTCGGCTTGCACACAGTAGTTGTGTGTAGACAGATGGGTAGCTCTGGTCTCGGATGCAGTGTAATCCTAGGCTGCCAGGTAAATATAGCCTGTGGCTGCTTGGGGCTGAGCAGAGTGCTGCTTTTTTCTGCTTGACCTTGGCTCATCCTGCCCTCCCTTTTCTCCAAGGGGATGAAAAGTCACCAGCTCACATGCTACATATTGCGGTTCCTGCCCCGAAAACATGCATGTCTCTAAAAGCTTTCAGGAACTGAGCCAGGCTTTCACCATAGATCGGATGTAATCATCTACACACGTACAAATGTATATCAAACCTAAGTTATACGTTTCTACTAAGTGAGCAACTATTTTACGAAGCATGCTGGACCAGCGATGCCCTGTTGCATGTCTTTGTTCCTCTGTGGCAAAAAATAAATGCAGCTTTAAACCAATGTGTAATAGCAATGTCAGTAGATACAGCTGCTCAGCGTGATTACGATATCTAAAACAACTGAACTTATTTACCCGTGCCATGAAGCCACACTGCAAATATTTGACCTATCAGACTCAAACTATTTGACCAACCACATGAAGCCCCAGCAAGCCATCAGCTTCTCTCAGCTTGTGCCAATCATAGGCAGTATAAAGATGGATGGTGGAATTGCTCCTAAAAAAGTGAAGGCAACGCAAGTAGAGCTCCCCCTGGTGACTGGCTGCAGTATAGGTCATAAGCTCCACCTCCTCCATGTTTGTGGACAGGACACGGCCGAACTAAAACACTAAAATAGATGTTGAATAATTTTGACGCTATAGAAACAAGATGTGACAGAATGGCGACCAAATTAAAAAAATAATCCAACATTTCTTTGTAACTGGTGGAGGCAGAGCAGAGCACAGCATTAATTAAGAAACACGAGTCTGAAGGAAGTGTACCGTGCAGACTCTGGCTCCAAACTCACAACATGGCCCTGCCCGAATTCCCAGGAAAATAGCATCAGTTTGGCCAATGCAAAGAAGAGGGGACACGTTGTCCATATTTATTCAGTCTATGGTCCCACGTTAGCCGGCATGATGCTTGAAGAGAGGGAAATGTGTGCAGGCTTCGGTATTTATTTATTCATCACAAGTCAATAGTGAATAGACCGTCCTCTTATCATGGAGCGCCAACATACAAGCTCTTGCACTTGTATCTGAACAACTACACACATACTGTATGCTTTCATGTGTTGTCACGTGTTATCTTCTGGGCTTCATGTATCTTTAAATTGTCTGACCTGAAGTGAATCAATTCACAAAAGCAGTTCACGATGGTCAGAGGAGTAATAGCTCAGGCGAAAACGGATGATGCAGTGTGTGAACAGGCCTTTAAAATTGGAAGAGAGTCTTGTCACTGTGCACTGCAAATGGCATGAATTACCTAAATGACCAATTAATAAGCTAAAAACAGTGACTAATTTACCCCTGTCTAAAGTTCAACTATTTATGGAGATGATACAACTGTTAATTACCAAAGTTAGGCATGTACTAAAAAGTACTTCTGGTGTCTTTATCCCATGTGTTGTTTTGTAAGATGAAAAAAGTGGGCAAAGAGGCAAAGAAAGGGACGAGAGAGACAGAAGAGAGTTTTGGCTAATTAGTGTTGAGTATCCATAAGGTTACATAAAAGTGGAATGAGATACCCCGAAGGCCCTGTATTACACACACGCACACACAAACTGTATGTGCACACACACGCACACAGGCAGCTCCTGTGACATGAGCACGCATGCATACAGACAAAGAGGACACGCTATCCATTAACAAATCTCTGGATCCATTGTATTAAGTGCAAGCCTGGAGGAAACAGGGAAATGCAAGGGGGGCAAGGAGTCTTATGCTGGGACACTATTATAAAAGGGTTTCACGTCCCAGATCAGTTTATCTCATTGGTTACATTAGTTACAGGGAAAATGGCCAACACGAGTGCACTTTCATGGGCTTCCTAAGATACATTACACCACGTTGAGCATTTATTCAACTGTTGTCATAGCCATGTGGCTGAATATACTATTTGAAGACGAAAATAATTGGTACGTAATGCACTCCAGCTGAAAATAGATTTAAACTAATTTAAGTCACATTCTTATGTTTGTTGCTGCGATTCATTGGAGCAAATCTGCACTAGTGTTTTTTTGAATGTCATCCTTTAATGAATTTGGAGTAGTTCCCAGCAGATTGCACCTGGGTTCTACCTTGCTACCTGGTACTTGGACCTATCTGGGTGTATTTTCATAGAAAGTTGTTACAAACACAATCCTTTCCATGCTGAACTTTATAACTTCACTGGTGTACTTTCCATCACGGCACGCTTGCAGCACTACTCTTCTATTCCACAGTAGTAGGTCTACAGGTTGAGTACTCCACTGCATGGGCAAATGAACAAGAGAAAATTATGAAAGATTTCTTTTCTGCATTCGCACATGGGAGTCTATGGGAGCACAGCATAGTGACTCAGCGCTAAGACACCTGCAGACTCACTGATTATCATGAGCAAAGAGCCGTGCATGACATGCTCAGGAAGCAACTCCTCATTTTTAGTTTAGCCTGCTCTGACAGTCACTACTGAGAAAGGTTGCTGGTGACGGGTCATACCCGCTGTCACTCATTAAAGGTCCCTGGTGGAGTTTTTGACTGGTACTGTACAGCAATACACTGTCCTACCAGTGGTGTCAAACACCATTCCACTGATCTACAGGTGGCAGCAACGTGCCAACATATGCAGCAATGTGCTAAAAAGAGAGAGAATAAGAAAGTAGTAAATAAATAAAAATAAATAGTATGAGCTATGTTGTTAGTATTTTCAAAATACTAACAACATAGCTTTGCACATAAGGCTGTAAATGCACTTGAAATGTTCAGTAGAGGTCAAAGATATACACAGTGCATTTTGAATTACACTGAATGTAAAACAAGCTTACAAGAACATTTTACGGTGCACATTACAGTATGCCCACATGTATTCATGAACATATTCTGGCACATTCTTATGTACATTTTCAGTTTTTGAGATTCAGACATTAAAGAAGTAAACAACAGAGTTGAAGCAGATTACAGAGGTCTGTTCCAAAACCTACTCTGCAGCTGTATGGCGTGCACTGAAGCCAGCAGAACTACTTTCTCTGCAGATTCCCTAACTGCATTACTGTCCAGTCTGTCCAGAGCCGTGACAGGATCAGAGTTGGCACGGTGCTGGATAACCTTTGTGCGAGGGGAGGAGTGGGGAAGAGAGATCCCATGGTGCCGACTTTGATTCACGTCTAGTGTGGCCAATTAACGTCCCCGGATCATTAAGACCTGCCTGTGCCTTCTCCTCCCCTCTCTGTCTCTCTTTGACTTGCTTCCTCACTCATTCTGGGAGCATAGCAACTATCTACCGGAGGAAGAAAGACAGATTCAGACAGAGATGAAGGGTGAAGTGGCACGGAAGATGATCGAGGTGAAGGTGAGCTAGAAAGGCCAATCAGGAGCAGCGAAGCAGAGAAGGGTTTTTGCTGTAAACTTTTCCTTATCGCGGCATGAAATGGGCTTTAGGCTTGTAAAATCCAGCAGCCTACGATATTGTACACTGTCCAATAAAACAAAGCGAGTTTTCTTGAAGATGTTTCACCTCGTCGACCAGTCGTTCTAAATGACTGGTAGAGAGTTCAGGTTTTTATTAGGAACATTGATGGATGGAGTATCTGGACCGTAGCGTGAATTTCAAGTGTGCAGCACGCACAAGTGTTCCTACTAATAACATAAATGAAAGAAACCCAGCATGATGGATCTTTCAATTGTTTTTGTGTTGAGTAAGAACACCTCCGGCATGCATACCAATGTTTGACTACACTGACCTGCATATGATATTCATTCATTCATTCATTCATTCATCTTCTATAACCACTTATTCCTGTTAAGGGTCGCGGGGTCTGCTGGAGCCTATCCCAGCTGTCATCGGGCGAGATGCGGGGTACACCCTGGACAGGTCGCCAGCCTATCGCAGGGCTAACACAGGGAGACAGACAACCATTCACACTCACATGCACACCTACGGCCAATTTAGAATCACCAATTAACCTAATGAGCATGTCTTTGGACGGTGGGAGGAAGCCGGAGTACCCAGAGAGAACCCACGCAGGCACAGGGAGAACATGCAAACTCCGAACCCGGGACCGTCTCGCTGTGAGGCATCAGTGCTAACCACCTCGCCACTGTGCCGCCCGCATATGATATTTACTCCTGAAATTATGTATTAATAATTGAAGGTTGTCTTATACTCAGGGACCACACAATTATGAACACTAGATGTCAACTACGTTTTCCATTTATAGCACGTATCTGAGAGTGTTCATTAGCCCAGTTTAACCTGGAGGAGTTGCTCAAGGCTCATGTGTTTCACTACCGCAGAAGAGATGACAACTGAACAGTTTTATAATGAGGCTCGTTCTATGTTCAGACCAATACGGTGTGTAGCTTTTCAATGTCTGACCTACATACCATTAGACTTTGCCAAAGTAACCAATTTATATCACTGAAACAATATGACTACCAGCTGCTGCTGCTGCTGCTGCTGCTATTGTTCACGTCCGTTTGACTATCAAAGGCCACACCTGTGGACATCTCCAAGGAAACAATGACCGCCTACATTAGCATGGTGACTTGAGAGACCTATTGCTCACTGCTAGAGCTCAGAGACAGCAGAGAAAACACTTTCACAATAATGCACCTTTCACACTGTGCAAAAATAGAAATTCATTTGATATATCGCCCAGGCCTGGATGAGTATTCGTGCTTGACTATATTTTTCATATTTTCCTAGTAAGGCTGAAACTGCTAAACTCATTTAAAGCAAACTAAAGTAAAAGTTTGTAAATCTAATATGGTCATCAGGCAGTGTTGCTCACCCTGATCTTGCACATCATGTCTTAATATACGCAGAGACTTCAAGAGAGGTACACACAAATGGATATGTACCTAAATGCCTTAGTTTTGGTCTCATAAGGTGTCTCCATTAAAGTGCCCACTGTCTGGCTAAGACACATATAAATGTCTCTGTCAGTTTCCAGCTAAGCGTATTCAGCGTTCACACATGTGTCAACAATTTTCAAAACCCTACTACTACTAATAATAAAAAGGGAGCCTTATTTAGTCATTCATTCATTCATTCATCTTCTGTAACCGCTTATTCCTGTTAAGGGGCGCAGGGTCTGCTGGAGCCTATCCCAGCTGACATCGGGCGAGAGGCGGGGTACACCCTGGACAGGTCGCCAGCCTATCGCAGGGCGGGAGCCTTATTTAAGCTACCAAAATGAAAGCCTGTGTCAATGCGGTTATACCCTGACTGTCAGTATATAACCACTGTCGTATGAGGACGTCATTGATGATTTTACAAGTAAAAAAGCCAGGAAGCAGACATTTTGAGGACAATACACTGTGACTGTTACTGTAAATAAACTGTTATTATTACTTTGATTAAATATATTAGGTGCTATGCTGAGTGTTAAGTGTGAGACTGCGATGTTAAATAAGCATTATTTTTAGTGTTGTTTTGTTTTGTTTGCACTTTAAAGTAGATGTTGGTTTGTTGTATTTTCTTAAACATTTTTATAAACACTCAAAATCTGTTTATATTATTGTTTTTTATCAGTTTAACTTGCCTGAGTGGCTCAACTTGAGATGTTTAAATTTAACTGTAGCCTGTTTTGCTCATGAAGTGTAATAGATTGTGGCATCTTAGTGGACCATCTAAGGGTTATGAATCTCTTAATCGTAATTTGACAAACTAGAGGCCCCCAAACAGCATCTTGCTTAGGGCCCCCACGAAGCTAGAAATGGCCCTGCCATCATAACCTGCCCTGCCAGGGCCTGAACCGATCATTTCATGTTACGTCAAATGTAATCCAATAACTAATTATGTAATCTTCACATAATTACTATCCACATGACGTAATCTTCAAGTCAGTTTGTAACATTCGACTGTTTTAAGCTCCTATTGCTTTAAATGATGTGACATGTACACACACACTGTTGCCTCCAACGTTACAGAGATGTTGCAAGAGGAACAGACGATGCAAACGATTGAGAGCTGGCATTCTGCTGAACACTAAGCCTCTGAGCACGGAGTAATGTAAATTCAAAACAGGGATAAAAATCATTATATTCAATGAACACCTTTAACCACAGAATGTCTATTTACATAAATCATTTCAGCGCTGCCAAGCATGAGTACGAGGCGTCACAACCCCAATAAAATCTGCACCTAATGGCAGAAACAGAGAGGGAGAGTGCAGGAGAGAAGTGAAGAGGTGAACGAGAGCTCTCACGCCTGCAGACCTCCGTGTCTAGTTTTTGAGAACACATTTTCTAAACCAAAAATATCACCAGCAAGTCACTGCAATAGATTGCTCCTTTGAACCATACACGTACAACAAGAAGATACACAGATGCATTAAAAGCTGCATCTATTATTAGCGTGTACCTCCATTTTCCCCCTCCATTTTATACCTTCCCCAATGAAAAAAAACTGTAATATGGGGGAGACACCAAATCTAAGAGGACAGATTCTCAGGAGAGAGTAGAGCATTCAAAGCATGTTAACGGTGATGGGATTACGTGCAGAGGAATACATGTACGTGCAGTACAATGAACTTGCATTTCATTAATATGAATAAGCTGCACCCATGTAAGGCAGAAATCCCCCAAAACGCGTGTCATGAAAAAAACAAAAAGACATCTCCTGTTATTTAACCAACAGCATACACTCGTCACACCTCCAGTGACATTAACACTCATCCTGAGCCTCCTTTTCCTTCGCCCAAAGCTCACGGAGCAGACACAACCTGTACCAGAGCATCTGTGCTCGACTGATTAGCCTCCACACACTCCGCACACGCACCAGCTGAGGCCGTGAGACCAACTGTGTTATTATACAAGTGTAATTGCATCGTAACCGATCAAGCACGATGGGTGCAGTGAGAGAGAGAGAGAGAGAGAGAGAGAGGGACTGTTAGAGAGACAGAGAAAGGCAGGTAGAGGGGGCAAAGATGGATGTAAGAATAGCCGTCACCTCCCCTGTCTCTTGAGACAGCCAGGCTTACCTTGCGCCTGCGGTCCCTGGATCGATTTCTCTTTTTGATCTTTTCCTCCTCCTTCTCCCGCTGCTCCTGGGCGGCGGCCTCTGCGAGGTCCTTGGTCTTGCGGAGCTGCTTAGCGGCTTGCGCCATGGTGCCGCTGTTACTGCTGCTGCTGCCCCAGTCGCCGTCGTCCCAGCCCTCCTACCAGTCGTCCCTGTTTTCTCTTCCTGTGCCCCTCTGTCCCCCGAGCACCGTCACTCACTACCTCCTCTCTGGTGGCCGCCACGACATGTGTGCAGAAGGCGGGCGGTGCGCACGTCTGTGTCCTTATATTTGTACGTGGACAATGTTGATGCTCCAGCAGCCACAAGACAGCCTCCAGCAGCCACAGAGAAAGATGCTACAGCTAGTGGTGCTGATGTTGCTGCCTGTGTCGCGGCTGCTACTCTTCCAGTCAGCCAGTACTGCACTGAATTGCCTCCCCTCCCCCTTCTTTATTTCCTACCTTGCTCCCTTCTCTCCTCCCTCTCCCTCTGCTTGCACAGACCAGTCACGCAGTTCTGTGTTCAGCACAGTGGGGATCCTGCTGCAGAGCTCCCTCTTATCTGTCAAATGTCCTCCTCTCCCGGCTGCTCTGCATCCGTCCCCAGGTTTCTTCTGTTGAATGCTTTTCTTTCACAATAGCTGTTGTTGCAGCTTGCATAAGTGAGGCACAAAAGGTGAGGGAGCCAAAGCTGCGGAACGCTTCCCGATTATTTCTTCTCACGTCTCCCCTCTCTCTGACCACGGCTTTTCCATGGCACCTCCCTCCTGGAAGCAGTTGTAGAGAAGGAACAGAAGTGAGACAAATGTAAGCTTGTGGAATAAAAATGGATTTCTAATACACGGAATCAGATTTATTTTTACAGAGCCTTTCATATCATTTGGTGGCTACATTTAGCCGACGTTAAAGTGGAAGCATATATATTAACATCCACGCCAGCCCACTTCTCTCATGTTTAAGAGTCAAAAGCAGAAACATCAACGACACGAATGCTTCATAAAAACTGCATGTCCTCTCCCTCCCCTTTCATTCCACCACTTTTCCTTTTCCATCACATCGGGAGGACATGCATGGATGTCTGAAGCAACAATTCAGTAGCAGATGAGTAGACAACAGCTTTAACGTCTCTATGTTTTCATGTATGGAAAACTGTAAAAACCCGTAACTGCCAATTCCAATTATTCTCTAAAATTGTTTGGATTTCTTTACTGTGAAACCACAAAAGAGCTAGTAACTAAATTAAATAGTATTCAACAACTTACTAGACATTTATCAGGAAATCTTTCAGTGTGAGCAACTTCCAAAATGGGACTGTCAGATGAAGTATGCTATGATTATGAAAATACTGTGTGATCAGTTTGTCGTCTACTTGACATTTATCTATCTTATCTTATAGCCCATGTACCATACCTTCATTCATTTTCATTCCAGTCATGTCATGTACTTGCTTTTGTTGCCCACTGTTCATTACCAGAGGGAGGATTTAGTGACATCAAACTCTCTCTCTCTCTGTCTGATTTATTCCCTCCTCCACCTCTGCAACTTCGTCCCTCTGCAGAGTGCTATAGCAATGTTAAGTGTAGCATAGCTTTCAACAAAGAGACCACGTGACAAGACTGTGAATGCATACATCTGAAAATTCTTGACATTTCTGCTTTGCTAATGTAAGCCCACACTGTGTCTGTGCACCTCTATATAATTTGCGGGTTAATTTTTTCACTGTGCTTGTGTTTGAGTGAGAGCTTTGCGTTTCCTCGTACCTGATGTTTACTGATCTACTACGCTAGATGTCATAAACAAAATACACCCCACAGCTTTCCCTGCTGTAGCTGTCAATGTAACTAATTATTCCAAATTGCACATAAAAATAACCCTCCATGATATGAATGTACCCACAGAAGGATATGTGCATTCGAAAGAATAAATAGGTAAAGGGTTCCTGGGAACAGGATTGATGCTCTCATAGCGGTTCATTTGGTGATTTATCAAATGGTCTTTGGCAGGCACAAATATTTTAGATGACCACTCATCTCGACACTAAAGTGACTAAACCATAATGGGGCCATTAGTCAAGTGTAGGGTCATCTTTGTGCCGCTTCATTAATTCACCTCTTGCAGGGAGAGGTCATGTACCCTGGCCTTTCAGCATCATCTTGTTATAATGAAAATATGAGAGTCAAGAAGTGTATTATTGTTAAAGAGAATGTGCCACCTTCATGTGTGAACTATGTTGATATGTTTTTGCTTATGGTATTTTACTGTTAACATCAGCATTAAAACCAAGTTTTAGCATCGGCTTCATAACAAGACTAGGAGTTAGCTGTAAATATTTTTTAATGCAGTTTGACTGTATGACTGTACCTGACAAATCATAAATACCTGACAAAACGAGGGCAAAATATAAAACGACTCATGTTAGGGTTAGCTAGTTAGCATTGCTAGCAGGAGTATGTAATTAGCTAGCTTGCGCTGCTAACAATGTATTGGCATTGCTGCTAATTCAGAAATATTCCTCCTTACTGCTCTTCGTTGATAGCTCACACTTCAATATGGTGGTAGTTAACTAACTTTCACTTTGCCAGTAGTTTATTAGTAAGCCAACTAGCAGTGCAGGCTAATTGTTAGCTACCTAATGTTAATGTTTTGACTTAGCTGGCTAAAATTAAGCTAATGTTTAGCTACTATCAACAGTTCCTCTTGTATTTTGGTGGCTGTATTTATTATTTTCTGTTATTTTAATCCCACGGAATAAATAAAGCATCTATCTATCTATCTATCTATTTGATTGATGCCACAGTAACCATAGTCACTGTCACTGCAATGATAGATTTAATTGATGCCACAGTAACCATGGTTACTGTGGCATCAATCAAATAATAGCCAAACAATATGCTAATTTATCATTTTCAATGTTTACCATAATCTGCCAGTAAACTCACCGAGGTATTGTAATGATCACACATTGTTGTTTTGGGTGCGTTAACAGAAGCAAAATCTCTAGCTGTAACACGTACTGGTGTTAAACCTAAAAAAATTAACTGTTACCAACATTTCATGATGTGTTTCATTTTAAAGCTGTGCCAATTAACCACACAGTCAATGTCTTATATGTACTGCGATTAAATTATTCTTATATAGCAGACTAAACTAAGACAACATATGTAACAACTCAACAACAACAAAAAAGATAGATAGATGTTAGCATGCGCGTCTAATTAGCTAGCTTGGTGGGTAATGCTGCCACTGCTGCTAACTTTTGAGGTAAATCCCCTTTAGTGCTGTTCGTTGGTCTGGTGCTAGCTAACTAGCTAACTGGTTTGCCAGTATTCCGCTAGCTAGCCAGCTAGCATATCAAGCTAATTACTAGTCAACTAGCGTTAACGTTTATCTGGCTAACTTTAGGCTACAAGTTTGTAGCCTAGGGCTAGCTTAGGAAGAGATTTTGCTTCTGTTATTTTCTTATAACCAAATCGCAAGACAAGTGCATGCACGAGTTTTAGTTTTTGACAGGCTAACGTTGATGCAAATTAAAATTTTGCAAGGCTTACCATAATCCGTCAGTATTTACTGAGGTATTATTATAATGACAGTACCTCGGGTCACACAATGGCTCCGCTGCTGTCTCCAGTAAAGGCGGATCCTTGCACATAATGAGGTGGTAAAGTAAAGTAATAATAAATAATTATTAAAATCTATTGAATCTAAATAATTAAATAAATAATATGCTCTACTTTTAATGAGTCTGGGCTAGATTGTTTTACTATGTAGAGCTTGTGTTGTATTTGCTATATCACTAGCAATCTGCTCTCAATAAAGACTTCCCAGACATTATAAACAACTGAAATGAGGAGCAGAAGACACTGGGATCTATCACTGATGAAAACGATAACATTAGCTGTTGGGTCCATTAGGTCTACGGCCAGACTGCGGTGTGCTAAATATAGACAACTATGAAGCTGCAAATAGTTTGGGTTACCTGGTGAGGCTGTCATCTGTGGGTATGCATGTTTAAAGCTGCTGTGCAGCGAAATGACAAAGACACCCAGGTCACAGTAAACTACTTAAACCGGTCTGATGAAGACCTGGGACATCAGCTGAAATTTAGGAATGATCTTTCAGTCTTTTCAGCCGACCTTACAATTATTTTAGTGGAAGCTTCATGCAAAATGCCGGCGCACATGAAACAAACACATGAACAGGAAGAGCTGTCAAAAGGATATTTTTAGCTTTTAAAGCTGTCTGCTGCGTAAGCCATTCTAATATCTTTGGACAGCATGTTTCATATTTCATGGGCAAAATAAGGGCACGCATCCAATTTACTCCTCAGTGCTTCAGGGAACATTTAGCTTGCTGTGTAGAGGACTCCAGAAGATGCTGAATGGCCAGGATTCAACAATTTAACACATTATCTGCAAAGAATGAACAAGAACCCCAAACTAACCTAGTCCTGCTTCTAAAGTGATGTATGGATATTTTTTTAGTCGCAGCAGTGACATTTATCAGTTACTATATTGTGCAGCATGAAAGTTGCATATTGATTGCTAGAATGACACGCTCTACATCCCTGAGTGGTTTGTTGTGGATGGTGATTCATGAGTTTACAGTGTTGAGATTTACAAGCACACCAATGCTATTTTAAAATCCCCAAGATACGCCAACATGCTCAGCCATCTCACGTTCACTGTGTTGTTGCACCATCAGGTGGTAACTGCTAGTTACTGCTACCAAATGCTTTAAAATATCTTCCATGAGGTTGTTGGGTTCAGAAGTAGTGCTCGGGCCAATACTTAAGTTAATCTGACAATGTTTTCCCTGAAAAATGCATCTTGCAATACAATCCACTGCTTTTGTTTAAGCGTGAATTCATGCAATAATGTTAGAAATAAGGAATGTATGCATGCATAATCGATAGAGTTCATGGCTTATGGATTTTTTGGTGGATTTACCTAAATTAAAAAATGTTGAATGTGTCTAAACATGTTGTTTTTGATAATGAAACGTATTTATTGCCGTCGATATTCTTCTTTTACTCTGGACTTTATCATTATTTCTATTGTTGCAGCACATACTGTATATTACTGTAATAAATGTTGTGGCTGTGTTTGTTTAATGCCCCTGAAATGCCCTACTGTTTACGCAGTGCCTTTCCAGTTGTGTCACATGCCATCTGGCCTAACTCCACAGCATACTGTGTATCCTCTGGTCTTTTTGCCCTTGACGATGACTTGCACTTCCCTCAGCAAAAAAGAAAAAAACATTCTGGGACTCAGCCAGTGCTGCTGCTGCGTCCAATGCAAAGTCTACGGCCATCTCCGGAATAAGGAGAGGCAGCATGTGCCGTAACAAAGGACGTGTCTTTCGCTTCACCTTGATGTAATTATTGCGTACATCTTGTTCCCGGAATAGACACCATCAATTACGCGTTTCATCAGATGAAATTCATTAGGTGCTCTCACTAGAGTGGTTTAATTATACGATCTCATAACAATTTAGAGGTGGGATTTATTATTTGGGAATTATGTGGGAGAAATTTGCTGCATGATGCAAAGAGTTCAACTACACTTTTAACTCCAATGCAGACTTAGTAAACCCATGACGTTATAGAGACATCCAGTGCTTCAAATTCTAACTTGTCCTGTGTTCATATTTTACAAGTGAACATCTGTCTGCTTTATTGTTGAATTGCTGGTTGCATTACTGTTAAAGCCATCAACTACCACTGTTACTGCTGGCAATTAGATGCTGTGACTCACTTACACCGTTTAAACTCTAGGTGTCAGCAAAGTTTCAGCAGAGGAACTGCAGTGCACTGGAGTAAAAAAAAAAGGAATTTATAGGAAGGCACTGTGAAAGAGCAGCCAAAAAAATGCCAAATATAACCAAAGATTACCAAAATAAGATAATAGTCTGTATAATGTGAAAATCTTATGGTATGTCACTCACTTAAAATCCCAATGAAGCAGTGCAGACGTAATGTGATATTTCTGTAACTTGTTTAGCAGCCAATAAGTACGGCAATAGACCTTAATATAACCACTTATAGAACTGCATTGCTGACTCTAATAAGTGAAGCTCAGCAAGATATAAATAGCATGTTACTATATTTTATAAGGGCACCAATGCAGTGCATCAAAAAAAAAAAAAAAAAAAAAAAAAAAAAGGATTTTAGTTAGCTCAGCAGTTCAGCTACTGCACCATGGGACAATGGGATAGTGTGTTTTGTATTTTGTTCATGGTTAATCATAAAGGACAGGACCATATAGGACCATATAGGAGCCAGAAGACTTTTTTTGTTGTTGTTAATTACGTGCCCTATTCTACTGAATATTCAGCTGGGGGCTGGGACAGGAAGTAGTGGGGAAAGAGGGGGACGACACGAAGCAAAGGGCACAGGGTGCAGGCTAGAATTGGACCCCTGTCGTGGCACTTAGGGCTACAGGCTTTGTTGATGGGTGACCAACCAGGTGAGCTACAGGGGTGTTCAACCCCGAGCAGTCTTTGTGAAACATCTGCTTTATACAGTTGCAATGATGCCACTTTTGGAAATATACTGTTTCTTGACGAGTGTCAGATGAGAGAGAAGGCAATATCACTCTCACAGGCCATTGAACATGAAGCTACAGCTGGGAGAAATTAGCATAGCAAAAAGATATTCCAACTGCCTCATCCTGTCATTATTGGCTAGGGTTGCTACGTTAACTTGCTAAACCGTTGTTAGCCTCAGCGGCTTCTAGACGACAGAATACTCCTGTGTGACAGAACTTGGACATTTTGGATATAAAACGTCATCACTTAATTTTGGGGTTGTCTAAAATGTAGTTATCATTTGCATATGAATTCTTGACTCATGGACAAAAACGTGTGAGCTCATAGTGACCTTTGACTACCGCTGTGCCAATTTGAAAGAAATTCCCCCAAGGCCTTCCTGAGATTTTGCGTTCACGAGAATGGGAAGGACAGACAATCTAAAACGTAACACATCTGGCCCAGCTGTTGCCGGAGTGCACAGATAACAACACATTTTGATTCTACGAAGGATATATGCAGAACTATTTCTTCTGGCTGATACAAAATCTTCCTCCTGCTTGGTGTAAGGATTAAACAAATGACACATAACATGTTATACGTTAATAGTTGTGGAGCTGGATGGCAGTTTTTCTGACTCTCAGCAAGAAAGCACACGCTCTCCAAAAATGTCCCTTTTTAGGCCTTCTCATCATTTATCATTGCAATTTGGTTGGTTCATTTCACTTAAAGTAAGTGGCCTCAGAAAACAGA
The DNA here is from genome assembly GCF_963514085.1 of Chelon labrosus. NCBI lineage: Eukaryota > Metazoa > Chordata > Actinopteri > Mugiliformes > Mugilidae > Chelon > Chelon labrosus. The sequence continues at coordinate 8,914,521 of NC_140355.1, forward strand.
ACAGGACCAGGGTGTTCTTTTTAAATTTCACGCTGTACATGACCGCTCCTCCATTAGGACCCATTGATCATCAGAGCTGGGCATGACTTAGACCCACTCTGTGAGAATCGAAGTGCTAGGGGGTTGAAAGGCATCTGGCAGACACCCAAAAATTATCTCAGCGTCACCCTTTGTTGAAGCCAAGACACCGCTATACTGCAGACCGGCTTCCTGTCCAGGAGAAGAATAACGCAAACTTTCTCTCTTTCCATCTGAAATGCTGAGACCTGCACACATGGCAATTCTGCACTGGTTATAATACAGTCTCCTTTTTCATCGTCAAAGCCTTTTCAGTGAGCAGCTGATGATTGTGCAGCTCGTGTATTTATCAGCTTTATTGAGTTTCTCCTTTACAGCACCTAGGTTTCTTTTGTTAGCTTGTGGAGAAGAAAAAAAAAAAAGACACACTGAAAGGTGTTGATTAACTCTTTAAAGCGGAATCCACTGCCACACTACTTTGTCTCCAGTGCTGCAACCACACCCCGCTCAAGCTGCCGGGAATTTAGCCGACCTCTGAGGCTTGGATTACCTGGCAGGGCCCAATTGAGCAACTCAAGAGCACTTGAGGACAAGACTTGTGCTGCTCCAATCAATACTCATCGATTGCATTTTTTTTTGTGTGTGTGTTACATTACAGTAAATGTGTTTGCTTTGCAGTGGTTCTGCAAACTGCAATGGCAAATAGCTTGTTCCATAAATTGGGAAGTGCGAGATGTAGAGGTCCGGTCCTCTTACTGTGGCTGCCGGTGGTGTGACAGAGCGGGTGGCATTCTTTATTGCAGCTGTGATCTTCGTTCTATGTCATGCTGCAGCATGATGCGACACGGCATTATGTGGTGGGAGAGGACATGGCTTTGACGGAGTGTGATATCATGGGACGTGATGGATATGGCAAGGGCAAAGTCGTGCTTTAATGGGAAGTCACATGACATGACCTGATTGCCATACGTACTAAGCCACAAAAAAATGAGGTCCCTAACTAGCTATGAATATTCACTGTACTTTTACTGTATATGCTAGGATAAACACACATTCCCTCAGAAGGCATTCATGTGGATGTTACTTATACATGTACCACCCACCTAGACCAGATGAGGCACTCCCACCCCGTAGCAGTGACACTACTTGATGGCAGCAGCCATCCCCAGCAGGATGCAGCCTAACACAGTCATGCATACAAAAATGGTTTAGTAACAACTCAAAAATGAGGAAAAACAGCACAAGGTGTTGACCTAGCCTCCAAATTCCCTACATCCCAAACTGATCAAGTATCTGTGGGATGATCCACAAAGGCCCCTCCCCTCAACCCATAGGACCCAAAGGCCCCCACTAACAACACGCTGTTGCCAGACACCACGGGACACCCTCAGAAGGACCATGTTCATTCTCTGATGAGTCACAACTGTTTTGGAGGCACAAGGGAGAACTACAAGAAACATTTCACCTCATTCAAGCAGGACTCCTGAGTCAGTCTGAAGAACTAAAAAGAGCGCATCCCTTCACAAGAAAGTACACTAACACCCACATACACCCAGAGTACAAAATTAATATAAGAAGGGTTAGAGTAGTACTATGCTGTTTCACTTACATAGACTCTGCTCTCTTCTGAGTCACATCTAGGAGCAAGAAGCACTGCTGTCAGGGGTATCTCCTCTGTGAGACTGAGATTAAGGCCCTCTGTCCTTTGAAGGAATCTATGTCCCCCCTCTACCATTAATCCAAGTAACATCGTCACTCTTGCTGATGGCCTCATCTTTCTCAGAAGATGCAATCTAAGCCACGAGTCGGCTCACTTCTCAATTACTCCTGAAGGCCCAGCACAGACCTACAGAATGCCGTTTCATCACATGAGCACTTCTTCTGGGCTCATTTAAGTTATTAAAGCCTCGACTTTGGACAAATTAAACACACATCAAGGTGAGCTGATGATCTGGACGAGTCTGTTTAGGTTCATTAAGTTGCAAATGAAGAAAAGAGTAATGGACTTATTTGCTTGCTGTAGTGTCTCTTTTAAATAAAAAGGCACAGAAAGCAGTATGCAACAGACTAGACCAACATCTTGAACATGAAGGTTCTTCTGTATTGTTTTTTTTTTTTCTTTTATGTTTATGGGGCAGTGCAGTTCTGAGCTGGCGAGTGGCAGAAAAACTCCCCTCTCTGTTCCTTTGCCTCTCCTGATGCCTCACTGCAGAGAGACAGAGGTAAAGATGGAGAGAGAGGGAGAGAGAGAAAGAGAGAGAGAGATGAAGTGGGAGGGGCCAGAGTTTGTGGAAATAGTGGGAGTGAGCTGCACTGCAGCAACTGGGCGTTGGCTGAGCTCACTGATGGAGGCAGAAAAAGACAGAGGGCCGAAGGGAGGTGCAGGGGGAGTGTGTTACATGTGTATCTAATGTCTCTATAAGCGGCGGGAAGACGTATGTGGCTTAACTGTGGACAAAATGTCCATCAAAACGTGAACATTTTTTGCTGAGTGACTTTCCAGTTCCACTTTACTTGCCACCAAAACTTACAGGGTTCATTGCAGAATATACTGTTTTATTAGCCTCTAAAACTGGATGCAAGGAGATAAATAAATGATACGTGCAGTAATTCACATTCAGTATAGATAATATAGACTGTGGGAGAGCCAGGAGCCATTCAGGTCGGAACAGGACTACGTTAAAAACTTTAAATGCATTTAGCAGACAGTTTTTCTTTAATATAATTCTCAGTGCTTGGAGTGCCTTAGGTTTTTCTACTCTCACTTAAAGAATCTTTACTGTGGGTTAGTGTATGACAACGACCGATGTAATTAGCGTGCCGCTCTGCCCAAGAGCCTAAGATAACGTATATACACAGTTTTCTAACTTTCTTTGAAATTTCTCAGTTCTGGATGGGTCCCCAGGCAAAGACGTACGATGTGCTCTCCTCCGAGTCCAAACTAGCAATATTGGTTGTAGAGTTGTGAATTATTTTTTGATGCACTAAAGGGCCTTCCTGATTTCGAGGGGTTTCTGGTTGTCATTGTAAAATACGCCAAAAAGTAGCCATTTGGGGGCAACCTTTCTTATTTTTTATTTTTTTTTATAGGCCCCCTAACAATTGCTTGGTTTGCCTGTCGCGACGCTGTGTCACTGCTCATTTTATACTTACCTCAAGTATAAAATGGTTTGCTAAAACAAGTAAATGTAGGTTATAATATACAAAGATCAGCCACAGCATCAAAACCACCAACCCGTGAAGTGACTAATGTCGATGATCTCAGTAAGATTCAATGTTCTTCCGGGAAACCTGGCTCCCGGCGTTTGTGTGGATGTTACTTTCATACGTACCACGAACTGAACATTGTTACACACCAGTCACACCCACATGGCAACGGGGAGCTCCTTGCATCCTGGAGCCATCTGCTCCCCAGGTAAGCTGCGGACTCACACCAGGCCATCCCTGTGATGGAAAACACAACGTGATAGTTCTACTGATGCTCACGTGCCCACTGTAGGAGCTTTTGGCGGTGGACAGGTTGGGTCGGCATGCTCACCCTGACTGGTCTACAACTGGGCAGCCCCATGCAAAACTAACTGGGATGCACTGTGTTCTGACACCACTCTATCGGAGGTGCATCGATGAGCCTTTGGCGACAGTGTCTGTCTTTTTCTCCCTGCAGACCCCCCACAAGAATATTCTGACCCAGTCTTGCAGCTGTCAAAATGTGTCCCACGTCAAATTTCTCCAATTCTTCCACTTGACCCATTTTTCCTGCATCAACTTTGAGGACAAAAAGTTCACTTGCTGCCTAATATATGCCCCCCCAATGTTATGAGCTGATCAGTGCATGTTACTATGTATGATAGGGAAAACACCAGTAAGCTGGTGTTCAGTTTGGGAACGGTAAAGCAAATCTGGGAATCTGGGTAAAGGGAATAATTTCCTTCCCCTTGTGGGATCGTTCAGTCAATAAGCTGCACTTTTGCATGTAGTACGTTTTACTTGAGAAATATTTAGGTATTTTATGTCCTCTAAGCAGGATTTAATTTAATTTCGAACTCACTCCTCTTTCAATAACAATCTAGTTGCACTCAGTTCATTTGCTGCAGAGTCATTGCGTTTTATTATCACTTGTTGCAGTAGCTTAGTGTACATGTAAGCTGTATTTCCGTGTTCAATAAATTACCAGTGGCCAGGCTTTAAACAGCGTACATTAAGTCTTCGCATGCTCACATTTTGCTGAAGTAATGATCATCGTCCGAAATCTCCGTTTATAGCGTGCATGCGTGAGTATCAAAAGAGGACATCCCCAAGCACACACAGCAGGAAGTCCCGCTGACACAGTGTAATATATAAAGCTATAACGTACAAGTAGCTCCCTTATCGCCAAGCCCACCTTATGAAAGGTAATATAATATTTAATACTGTAAGGACTTTTTTACCACCTCACTATGTGTGCACACACTTCTCTCTCTCTCTCTCTCTCTCTCTCTCTCTCTGTTTTCTCCCCCCCTGTTTCTCCTCTTTTCTTTCTTCCTCCCTCGTTCGTTCCCCGCTCTCTAGGCCAGGAAAATGTGCTGTGTCTGCAGGGAGGTTTTGGTGCAGGAGACGGGGAGTAATTGATAACAGCGCTGCTGCTGCTGCTGCTTTCGCCATCAGGAGAGCTGTGTTTGCTTTCAAATGAAACCAGACTGAGAGAGACACGCTGGGAATACAAGTGAGAGAACAGATTAATACAATGTCAATGCAGAAGATAAATGGGGAGACAGAGAGTAAGACAGTTAAAAGGGAAAAAAGCTTGACAGAAAAATGGATGGAGACTTATCTTAAACTTATATGCTAGTTTTGGAATTCTAATAGTTTTTAGTAGTATTGGTCATGACGGGACTTTATTTCAGACATTTTCATTTCCCGTTGTGCTTGACTATTCCCTGATTGACAGGCTTGACTTTTCTGGAATCTGATTTCACATTTCCCCGTCCTTTTTTCATTCAGTAGATTAACTCAGTTATGGTTTTAATAATTAAACAAAGTTGACTCGTTGTAAAAATGGCAGGTTTACAGGCTACAGGTATATCATAATGTGTATTGTTATGAATGCAGTTTTTAGTTGCAAGTATGCTTAGTGTTGAGCATCAGCACGCTGGAATATTCTCCTAGCCGTTTATAAAGCACAGCAAACTGTACAGAAAAGGTTATACACTCTAAAAATAGCCTGGAAGCCAGCCTGAACCTGAGGCCTACAAAAAGTTTATGTGGGAAAGTTGGTCTTGAGTGGCTACACTGGGAACTGAATATAACCTAGCAAAGATCTGTTGGGCTAATTGAATGGTTTGGGTGGGCTTTATGTAGTGATCAACAGAGACGTAGTCATACATGTCACCTGAGAGCCATGGAGTTTAATTTGTTTACAATAAAATGACTCAGATTGGTTAAAGAACGATCCAATTGCACGCAGAGGTATTTTTTTCCCCCTGTATCTGTTGAACCATGTCTTATAATGAAATCCAAAATGGTATGTATGGTATGCATTTAAATATACATTAATACACCGCTAATAATTAAAATAACGTGAAACTAAACCTTTCTTAATCCATTCAATAGGAAGATATAAGCACCTAGTAGCTAGCCAATAACACTTGAGTCGATAATTTCTGGCTGGCTGGACTAAATATATTCTTTGTGGGGCAAGCATCAGATGATGAGAAAGGTCTGTGGCTGACACAACTTTTTGGTTGTGGACATTAATACAATGAATTACTGTCAAGGCCCGAATTCCCAAACAAGTGTTTGAAAAGACGAACAAAGCCAGGATCAATGTTGGCAGCACCGTTAAAAACGTGGGTCCATCTTGTTGCACTGAATAAATTCAATCTTCTCGATCGAGCTGGGGTGAAAAAAAAAAAAAACTGGGTAGAACAACTTTGTGTATGTCAAGAAAGTTATATTCTAATTGATGTTTGGGACACGAAAAACGTACAAATCGTTTCATAGTCAGTGGAGATATCCTAAGACAGCAATGCCAAACACACAACCTGATACTGTTTATAGATTTGTTACTGCAGTGAGACAAAATGATCACGCAGTTTCAATTGTTGCATCTTGTTGATTATTTAGATTTTCACTTGGATGAAAGTTACATGAGTTATGATTTTCTAAAGAAAATGACTTAAATTTAAATACAGCACAAGCTAAAACAAAAAGACTGTGTGAGCTCTAGTCGATGCTGTCTTTACAATGCAAGGTTTTGCAGCACTTCACCACTGAATCTGCTTCATTAAATATTGATGAGCTCTCCCGGGCTGAACCGAGGCTCAGGTTAGAATTAAATGTCTGCATTGTCGCTGTACAAGCAAAAACATTGTCCATACACATGCCCTGGCACATACCAACACAACACAAACACACACATATAATATAGTGATTCCAATTAGTTCCCTGGAGATGTTTAGGTGTATATATATCGCTTTGATTACAGCACGCATTCGCTGTGGCATTGTTTCGATGAGCTTCTGCAATGTCACCAGATTTATTTCCATCCAGTGTTGCATTAATTTTTCACCAAGATCTTGTATTGATGATGGGAGAGTCTGACCACTGCACAAAGCCTTCTCCAGCACATCTCAAAGATTCTCATTGGGGTTAAGGTCTGGACTCTGTGGTGGCCAAACCATGTGGGAAAATGATGTCTCATATTTGCTTAGTTAAAACCAGATGACCACTTTTTTTTTGACCAGGCAGTGTGTGTGTGTGTATATATATATATATATATATATATATGTGTGTGTGTGTATATGTATATTATATGCTATGTGACCTCAAAAACATTCCTGTTCAAGCTTCCGTTTGTTTTTGAAGAATTAAATCCAAGAAAACAACAAGATTCGGGTGGGACAAAAATACCAAAGCTTCACAGGAGAAGAAAGAGTTTTGATACTCCGTGGAGAAGAAACTTCCCGCTCGTGATGCACAGGGGGAAAGCTTGCTATATGCAAAATTCAAAACATCCCACAACACACACACACAGACGCCTCACCCGTTCATTCTCCTTTTCCTCTTCAGGGGAAATAAAATATGCTGATGAAGGAAAGAAAAAGCATTTTGGCACTTCAGAGGCAGCAGAGTGAGTCAGCCTGCCCGGGAGGAGGGACGTCTGTCAGAAAAAAGTGTGATGCGCCTCTGTTCGGGGCATCCACATCTTTTGTCTCTCATCTTGTTTTCGACTTTTGAAAATGTCCAACCGCTGTTTATGTCAGAGCGAGTAGTTCTTAAAATGCTTTTTCCCCGATTGTTTTAATTGAATTAGTGGAGATATCATTAACCAGAAAAAAAAAGTCAACAATTGTGTTGTGGAAGGTAAATAAATCAAAGCACCAGAAGTGAATCCAATGATTTGTTAACAATATAGATGGATTTTGGTGATAAATATTGGATCAGAAGTACTTTCTACCATCTCTACAAACACTCCTTCCCATTTTGCTGGTGCACAGCAGTTTCCTGCAGCCTCTGTGAGCCTCATGAAATATGCAGAGTAAAGCCAAGTCATTGCTGTTCACCCGTCTGGGTTGCGTGACTCTGAGTATCGTGACCCAAACCAAAGAGACGGCTTACTCGACCGTGATACTACTCAGACTGCGTTCAGCCCGGATGTCTTACAGCAGAGCATGAATGGACCCAGAATAGTCTTACTACACTTTCTGCCTCCTGATCTGGCAAAGATTTGACTTCAAATAAACCATTCTGCGCCTTCATTAAAAGGATCTAAAAGCTTCATTTTGCAAAAACAAGCGATGATATTTTGCCTCTGAGGTGAGATTAGCAAATTATCAGAATCAGGCCTGCCACAGCGAATCAATGCAAACAATGATGTTGATTATGTAAATATGTAGATTTTCGTAGAATATATTAACTACTCACAGTGTTTACGTTCATACCCCATTACGGCTGCTCCTGCTGCCAGGCATGCTGAAAGTGACTGAAAAATCAGAGGCTGACTGTCAGAAGTGTGAGACAGAGACCCACTAAGATGCATGCTTTGTAAAAATTTAATGGCCTACCACCAGAATATGAGTCTGGTAACACGCCATTTGGATTTCATGGTGGGGCGAGTTTCAGCCGATACAGGGAAAATAATACCTCAGCACGCAACTGGAAAATCCTACAACCAAAAGACATTTTGTTGTAAATAAATTTAACTCCACAGATGACTACGTACATCTGTCCATGACCACATAAAGCCCCGCCCAAACTATTTGACTGGCTCAGCAGATCTTTGCTGGAGCCTAATCAGATCCCATTCAGATCCCAACGGAGGGCTTCCCAGTGTTTCCCACAAGAATTCCTTTGGGGGGGGAGGGCTGTGTAAACTGATGAGGCACAACTGTTTTGCAAGCACAAGGGAGACCTACACAATACTAGGAAGGTGGTCATAATGTTATGCCTGATCGGTGTACGTTTCAGTGAACCTTAAGCTCTAAGCAGGTGTAAGATAACTTCTGGACAAACAAAACAATAGATTAACTGATCGAGAAAAAAAAAATTGTAGCAGTTCTCGTGCAAATAAGCTCCCGCGTCTATTTTTCTGCATCAAAATCAGCAGTGTTTTAGAGATGGTGGAGTAAGAAGCTTGGCCTTTAAAAAATATATATTTTTAAGTATTTCTAATCATATTTAGACTTCCCTAAAAGGAAACAATGGCAAAAGCAGAGCTGTATAAATGATTAAAACTGCAGTTTGTATAAACAGTGAATTAAAATCACACATATAGTCGTGCAAAGGATACAGAAAGGCTTGGGGAGGAAACAGGATTTGTTCATTTGAAAAAAAAAGCACAAACTTCTGAGAGTTTCAGGTATGAGCAAAAGGTGAGGCATAAAGCTGACGCAAGGCTCCCACAACCATGAGTCATCTCCATTAAGATGCACCCTCCCTCTTCTCCCTCCTCTCCCTCCTCCTTCTTCCGTCCCTCCTTTCCTTGAATGCATTTCCACTCTGCATCTCACGGTAGTTTTTCTTGGACAGGCGGCACGCATACTGAGAAGCTATAGTGGGCTCTGCATTAGCAGCCGAAAGTGCGTCGCGAGTGCCGATGTCAGAAAGATGCTCAAGCTACAAGGAATAAGTGAAAGAAACCGCATGTGATAAAAATAGACTGAATTCTCTGAACAGTCCTTTGAAGCAGAGGTGTATATTTGACGCAAAGCTGGAAAAAGAATAACTGCAAAGACTGACCAATGAGAGCACAGAGAGTTAGGACAAAGGGAGAGAGGCATAATGAGAATAACTACAAACAAATATAAATGAAAAGGGAAGAGAAAAGGGAAAATCAGATGGATATAGAGACACACGGAGACAAAGGAAGAGAGGCAGAGAGGAGTTTTTCAACTTTAACCTTCATCTCTGGCTTTTAGATCGGTCGCCATGGAAAGAAACGTCAGTCACTGGCGTTAAAAACACTCAACATGAAACGCAAACACACACTTTTGTTCTAACCTATCCTTTATTTTAATCATGAACCTCCAGGGAACCTAAGTTTTGGCCTTCAAACATTAGGTATTAGACAAATGAGCAGATAAAAAAAAAACAAAACACACAAAACACTCCAAACTGACGGCGATAAATGATAAATGTACATTCATAGATGCATGTAGACACACATGCTTGTCTATGGTTTAATGGTTTTCATTTTTCTATTGCTCTCCGAGGTCTTAACCTCAAAGCATGAATCATCAAAACTACACGTCTGACCCCACATTAAAAGACTGGTGGCAGTGTCTTCGCCTTGGTGCACATCCATCGACTCACAGCATAGGAGGAATACTTCGTCCACACACTCACACGAGATGGCACACAAGTTTCTTTCTGCTGGCGATTACGTTGACATGAGGGATGGCAGGCTGTCTCGGAATAATAAGTGGTGCTTAGAAAAAGACTGGCTGCAGGCGTCCCACATCGTTCCAGAGCCTATTAAAGTCTGTAAATAAATGCATCCCCGTTCACCTCCAGCCCTTCTCTGACTCGTGTTTACTTTAATCCCAAAGTCCAAAAAAAAATGCTGTTGAAACTGTCCCCACGGTTCGTGCCAAAGAGAATTTGAAAGTTCTCGCAAACATTGACTCACACTCAGAGACTACTAATAAACTGTAAAAGAAGATTATAGCTACGTTTCAGTGTGCACATACACTGATCAGCCACAACATTAAGACCAATTCCTGTGGATGTTACTTAGACATGTAGCACCCACCTAGACCAGACCAGGCACCCCCACCTCATAGCAATGACACTCAGCAGGATGCAGCTTGACACAGACACACACACAAAAATAGTTTAGGAACAACTCAAAAAACATGAAAAACAGCACAAGGTGTTGACCTGGCCTCCAAATTCACTAGATCCCAAACTGATCAAGTATCTGTGGGATGTACTGAGGCCCCTCCTCCTCAACCCATAGGCCCCTAAGGCCCCCACTAACAACATTCTGTTACCAGACACCACAGGACACCCTCCACTCATTGTTTTCAATGATGACCTTGATCTTTCCTCATCCCTAATCAATTACATTTAGCAGCCTGGATTCAACAAGACATTAACAACACAGGTGGCATATATCAGAGACAGTCGTATGACTTTGACTTGTTGAGTGCAGCGTGATCCCCTTCACTGCAACAGCGTTCTGCTTTGCTGCAGCAACAGATACGGTTACGCAATGAATTTCGGATGGACAGTTAGCATCCCCGAAGCACACACACACTGAAACCCACCTTTCTAAACCTCAGTGCCTCTCCCCCTCTCTTTCCCTCGCTCTCCCCACCCTCTCGTCTCCCCCTCCCTCCTTCAGCCGTATCATGATTCTGCAGCTCTGCCTCTGCAGCATGACTCCACTATCCTTGTCCTCTCTTTCCCACACGCACCAGCTCTCACATACTCTGGAGTATTTTCCCTCACACTCTTTTGTAAGCACACATGCACAGGTAACACGCTTCACACCGAGGGCCACTTCGAGTCGTACAGATTGTTCTTTTTTTGATCCAGTCATTGGCGCTATTAGAGATGCTGCTGCAGTCACACAGAAATAGCGTAGGTGAAGCAATACACAGCTGTTGCACTGGAGTTTTTGTAGAAAGACATATAAATGTCTACAACACTGCATCATTTCATAACCAGCTATTACCCTGTCCAACAAATAGTTTAGAGATATGCGTTTTTCTTTAAATGGAGCTGTCCTAGTTGCAAAAGACAAAAACTGCATCTATGAGCGTGCAGACAGCTCATCTAAGCCAGAAAAAAAGAAAAAGAAGCTGCTTAATATGAAAAAAACAAATATGCTATGAGAGAGGAATAGGAACCCACTTCAATGACGTCACCCACAGGATTCCTCAAGAGTTTGGGGGGCTTACTGCAGTGGCTCCGGTCGTCTAGATTTTGGCAGTGTCTGACTCTGTCTGAATCTTAATTAATCCAAAAATTGAAGAGGTGAGTGTAACTGAGACAGACAGGTGGCACTTATGCACTTATCTTGATATAATCTAATAATGTGAGCAATCCCTGGAGGTTGCTTGAACAAATGTATAACTGAATCAGATTTCTCTTCTGCTCTGGCTACTTTTGAACACAATCTGGAAGAGGGCTGGGTATAGCCACTGATTTCCAGATTCAATTTGATTCACTTCAATAATGATTCAGTTAGAGATATTTCATTTTCAAATCTGTTCTGCTTTGCTATGGGAGAGGTTTTAACGAAACTAATGCTGCCACAGTGTGCCTCTAGTTGGCACATCTCGCATATGGCTTCGCATTTGTCCAAATCTTCTCTGTCAACACACTTTTTAAATCCAAAATAATGCCACACGTCAACTTTGGTTATGTTTTGGATATTCGGGTCATGTGAAACTGGTTTTGCATGACTAAGGAATCAATATTGAATCTTTTAAATGAATGATTTTAATTGGAAAATAGATTTTTTTTAAACCCAACCCTAATCTGGATTTGGGACTAACGTGTTGGCCAATATTTCATTGCCACCGTCAGTTTTTCCATCACAGTCTCAAGTCATTAATCGTTTTGCTGCTGAATCTTCCTTTGTTACTGTTAATCAAACTATAATAGACCCACAAGGTCTCATCCTCGTTCCTTTTTTGTTTTCTCACCGAGCTAAGAAATTGAACATCTTCTGATGATACGCAGCTGTTTCAGCCTGTAAAATCTGAGGATACCATCTATGATCTTTATTCAGCCCAGCAGCTATATCTCCTTTCATTTCAAAGTTCTTGGAAGTCATATCAAAAGGATTGACTGATCATTTAGACCTGAGAGTTGAAAAGTCATGCGAGTCCAAGAACGATTTTTGTCTAAACATCAGTTAAAGTTTGTAGGACGCTTAAAAAAATATTTCATGCTTAACCTCGATAACTATTTATCACTTTAGGTCTATGTTGCATGACTCACCACCGGCCCAGGAGGTCTTAGGTAGGAGCTGCTGATTGTTTCGATGTGCGCTTATTCAGACTGCGGGTATTTCTGCATAATGCCTGCAGTCTTAGACCTACTTATTTTTCCTTACTTTCAAGGACAAAGTGTTCCCCTAGTTATGTGAGCATTTAGATCTGTGGCTGCATAAGTGTAACTGAGACATTTTTGAAATATCTGGGTTGATGAAACACCTGTAAACTGGGAAAGGAAACTCACAGAACCCCTCAAGGTCATTTAGGTCATAGTATCTGCCACTCATCCAAGTAGCTTCTCCAGTTCAAAATAGTTTAAATAGGAACATCTGTAGATGCTACCCACTGGTAACCCGCATGATATATACGTACAGAATATATACATGCCCTGTTTTAAAAACAGGTTAAAAATGATGCCCACCACCCCAGACTGCCTTTCCACAGGCTTTGTATCTGACATGTTCAGTTCAACAGTGTTCAGGGAAAATCTTATCCAGACATGGCTCTTTGCCGTGAGGACAGACCTGAGCCAAGGACGACTCCTTGAGTCCTCTAACTTCTGAGTTTACGGAAAGTCTGTAAGGACAATACACAATGCACCAGACTGCCTACAGTGAATTATAAAGATATCCTGTATCCTCATGCTGCTGTCTGGAAACAGTCTCCCCTGCCATTTAATAGATGAGTGCTTAGACAGCTATCAAATTCATGTGCAGCTACTTAAATGAAACAATGGTATATGGCCATTGCTGGCATCTAAAGGGCATTGAGTTCAGACCCAATAACCACAACAGCGGATCACAGGACAGACTGCCTTTGAAAGTCTGGGGAATATTGGCCTCCACAGCTATGAATTTTATTACTGGAATGAACTGTTAAAGTTGAAGACATTAATTTCTCTGAGACGTTAAAGCTTCATTACCTCATATTTCTAATAATATGGCATTTTAAATTAATGTAGTCAGGTGGGTGTGATGTTTTTATATATGGTCTCGGGTCTGTCTTGTATAAGTTCTTGACCGAAAGTGTTAGATGAATAGCTAATTACTGAAACTAATTAACTAACAAAGACGGTCGGGCAGATTTGAAAGCCATTAAAATGTTTCCACTTCGTCTAGTTTCTGCCTTTGCCTGGTGCAACAGAAAATACGCATTCAAGTAATTTCCTCAAGCACACGTACCAAATAGGCGATCCACGGAGGGCATAACATTAAAATGTCCAAAAAAAAAAAATAAATAAAAATTATAGAGGAGGAGAGAGACATAAAAAGAGAGACAGTGAATCTGCTTCTGTGTAGGTGGAGGCAGCAGAGGAGGGAGGAGGGTTGCAGAGGAGGAGGGAGATGAGTGACTCTGCAGATTAAAAACACGGTGTCAGACCGCCGTAGATGATCCGGGCGTACTCGAGACAGAATGCAGAAGTTAATTATCATTTTTCTAACAAAATAACATGTGTTTTGTGAGTGTTTTGAGAAAGGAAGTCTGGATGAATGGTCAGATAGAATAATTTAAGAGATTAAAAGAGAGTAAGGTAGCGTGAACTAAACTGAGCTGACAGTTTTACACACAGAAGATGAGTGAACAATTGCCTCATCAAGTGGGTTTGGCATTTAGACGCTTCCAAATCATAAGCATGACTCAGGTACTTGGCGTCCTGCAGGGCCGACCCACCTGGGCAGCTGGATTGTTCTCTCCCAGGAATGTTTCTTTGTTAAAAAAAAAATCCTAAAAACTGTCAGGTGGATGAGTTCAAAAAAATAATCCCCTTACACGATGAATACCGGCTGGTATTTTGTGAAGGAAACAGAGAGGTAAAACCAGACACTGATGAAATAATAAAGAGTGGTCACCCTCAGTGGGATAATTCAGTTTAATCTGCTGGGCTTCAGCTGATCGTTCACTTCCTCGCACAAAGCTGCTGACTTCAGCTTAAAACGCTTAAAGACTCATCGGGAGGCACGGCCCCGTCAGCATGACGGAGGAAGAGAGGCGGAAAAAAAGACAGAAGGACACTGATCTGCTCTGTACAATGTGTCTGTCTTGACCCTGAAGAATTGCATTCCCCCCTCCCACACACAGCAGGTCTGTGGGGGATACTCAGGTCCTATTCGCAAACTACAACATGTGTAAACAAATCTGTCTCGATGACTTTGGTGCAGAGACGTATTGACAACTTACAAAGCCTGCGATACATGCTGACACATGTGGTTCAGGGACAACAAGGGCTCACATAGCCAGGAGTACTGCCGCAGGCAGGAGGGGGCGCTTCACAAACGTACCGTTAACGTTCCATATGTTAGAGCATTAGTACGTACACGGTTGCTTGTTATTCTTTTGTTTTATCTCATGGTACTGTGCAACATTACTGAGGTGGGTTGTTCCAAACATCTCGGATTACTTGCTACTGTGTGAATTTCTGCTGTCTGACTCAGGTCTGTGATGTTAAGATCAGGAATATGTGGTTTGTACAACACCTGCTGCCCTTCTAGCCACTGAAGACTTCATTATGATGTTAGAACACTTTCATGTAGTTGTACAAAATCTGACATGACAAGCTACGCACTTAACAGAAATGACAACATTTGACCGCTGGTCCACTGAGCTAACACGAGCAGCCACATGTTGTGGTACAGAACCATTACAGACCCATTAAATTAACCCAGTAAACATACTTACATACAACAGTATTGTACTAGAATGTATAACTTAACATTTGTATAGTGCAGTGGTTGTCAGTTTAAAAATTGGTCGTTTGGGCTTTCCCCTTGCCCTTTGCAGCCAAGATGGCAACAGTTAAGTGTGAGACCGTTATTAGTTATTAGTACACAAAATAGCATAAAAGCACAAAATTTTGAGACTTGACTGTATGTAAAGATGGATGAACCCTCGAGGATGTCACTCATAGGATTCCTGTGGAGTGAGTTTGAAGCTCATTGTGGTGGCTGTGGCCACCGCCATCTTAGCAGTGCCTGACCCAATAACTTCTATGCCAAAAATGGCAATGGGCAGAGGTACACACAGTATTGTGTATGTATGTATCATACTCTGAGCTAAAGGTCAGAGTAATGCTAATCACACTGCTCTCTACTGCATGATCATAAACAGTGCAATATCCGGAACACACCACAAATAGCTCTCAGGGTGACTGCGGGCGGTCTTGTTGGAGGTCAAAGCAAATATCATCATAATACAAAGCATGAATCAGGTAGATTCTAAATCCCTTTTCTGTAGCACAAAATACTGCATAAAGCGCAAGCAACAATATAAATCACTGGTTAAGCAACACAAAACAAGCATTTCCTTTCATCAGTGGGGCTTGAGGAAACAAGCTGAATACAAAGTGTGTGTGCTTCGAAAATGGTTTGGCATTAACTCAGCCGGGTGACAGATTTATGCTGTCCTCCCCACTTTGTTTAGTCGTTCATTTTGTTATGTAACCTGATTAGAAGGTGATGTTGTAGAAGTGGATGTTTTATTAAAAGTTACCTACGGAAAAATCTAACTTTTCGGGTTCAAACATTTTTGGAAGAGCAAGTGATTCGTAGAGTTGTGCATTTTTATTCTAGGTCTTGTTTTAAGGACCAATCATCAGCAGTTTCATCACTGCTGACGGTCGCAAGGCTCCATACATACTTATAGCTTCTTTATGTGTGTGTGTGTTTGGTGTAATAGATGTGTGTCTGAGATGACATAACTAGTCCTTTTCATCAGAGTGTGAGGAGAACGTGGACCAGTTTTATTTTTGTGTTCGTCCACAGAGGATCACCTACGTGAAAAGACGCTGCATCTGCCTTCATCTACACACACTGAGAGAAAGTGAGGGGGAGGAAGAGAGGGGGAGCTACTGATGCATTGCAGATAAACTGCAGATCCCCTCCCTTTCCCTTCTCATATGCAACCCCCCCTCCACTGTTGACGCTCTTTTTCTTGCCTGCCATTATACATGACATCACTGCCTCCGGACCGCCCACTAACATCACCCCATGCAGCGATCTACAACCTGTCACACCCTGCTTACCTCACCACCTGATCCTTTTACCCTTACACCTCTCACCCATCCATCTCAGGACACAACTCAGCTTGACCTTTGCAGAATGCTGCAGTCTGAGGTTTTAAGATCAGTTACAAGGTGGGATTGTTTCACAAAGCAGTAATGACTCAACCTGTCATGAACAGTCTCTTTTCTTATGAGGAATCTGGCGCTAACTTGGTTTGGTTTTATTCCAGATGTGATAAACGTAAAAACCTCTATTAAACAAATGTATCAAAAGCAGAGTTAATTTGTTCATTTATAAGAAGTGAATGCGTTTTATGCTTATTAAACAGCTTCTTTTGACCACAGAATAAAACAATAAAACTTTCTTTAGACTAAGTATGCCATGGTGCAAATGCACTCTTGCTACCGGTACAGGTACAGGAACAGGTACATTTTTCCTATATATGAACCTTAACAGACCACAGAGTAGTATTAAGGGGGATCTACTGTATTAGCAAGAATAATGACATAGTATTTATAATTGTGTTTTCATTAGTGTACTTGGAACTACAAGTGTTTTCATTTGTGAAAACTTTACAAATTCCACCACACTGTGGCTCTGCGTTTTCACTGTAACCTATAACAGACACATATTTATGTGGCAGCCACCATAGGTTCAACCACACACTTGGAATTAAAGGGGTGAGTGCGCAATATTTAGTTGGTTGCGATCTGCAAACTCACCTCTAGGTGTCACTAAATCTTACTCTCTGGACCTTTAAGAAGAAGTAAAAAACAAAAAGTATTTTAAAGTGTTAATAACGTATTAAAAGATATGATTTATGCCAAATTTATTATGATCATATTCATTTGGATTATTTTGACAAACACGTTATAATGTATCTTGTGTGTATGATATCACTTAATTTGTTAAATAACTCTCAGCTAAAGTGGCATTCTTTGCCTGCTGAGTCATCCATCTATCATCAAAGAAAGCTTGTGGCCCAGTGGTGAAATTGGATTAAAGTCCATTTACAGTATGATGAAATGGGCGAACATAAACTCAAAGTCAATGTGTGTGTCATCATCCATCCGTTATCTTTCTGTCAGAGAGGGTAGCCAGAGCTAGCATTCAACAACGCCACACTCGCAAATGAGTGCCTGAAATAACCCAATTAAATGCCTTCCTTTGAAATATTGTGGAGCAGCATAAAAATGGAAATACGGTTAATGGGGGTACTTAATGTTTCCAGTCAACAAAAAACATCAATAACACAATCCCATAAAGAAGTATTATCTGTCTAGACCAACCTCCATCGTTGTCATACTCTATTAACTTCACATCAATGAGCGAACTGTCGCACAAGTGGACAACGAGCTCCATTTATGAACGGGGTTTAGGCTGAATGCAACAAAGGAGGGCAGTTCCACAGCTCTTTTATATCTTTCTTAGCAGCACAACTCCATTAAAAGGAAATTAGATCTCACTTCTAGAGCATTACTTTAACCATATCTCTGCCAAATTTAGTGTTACATACACTTGGTATCTTAAGAGAACTCAACAGTGTTTGGTTTTACAGTACAGTTGGTCATGACTCTCTACCAACAGGTCAGCGAGCTTTGAAGAGTTAAAACAGAGAATTATAGTGATCTCACTATTACAATATTGAACCCGAAATGTCCATCTCTAAGGTACGGACTCACCATAAAAGCATCAAAGAACTACCGGTAATGGAGAATGAACAGCGATGTCACCGTCATCTTTGTCTGGGCCGAAAAGTTGCGGTTGAAATACGGAGAATGGTGAAAGTAAATCACGCTTCTGGGAAACTGGAAGAGGCTGTGAAAATGTTTGTATATCTGACTGTTCAGATTAGATGAAGATGCAAAATGAGAAAAGCCTTCTGTGTTCCCTCCGAACTTTGTTGTTTTGTTTTACAGTGAATCGCACACTAGTTCACTGAACAGCCATCGACTTGTTGTGCTGCCAGAAAAAACGGGGTGACAGTCACTCACTGACAGCCTTTAAAGGCCACATTTACTCATAGGCAATGTAATCATGGAGCTAAGGTCCCTGCAGGTTCAGTGCTGTGTTTTTTTTTACGAAGTATTTTCTCTCAAAGAACAACCCACATATGGATTTTCTTGGCCGATATGTGCTACTGCAAAGCTGTGAAAAACCTTTGGGAAAAATGTGAATCAATATAGCCTGTAACAAACTTCCAATGAGGCCTGAACATGCAATAACGTTAAATCCGCCACTGACGCTCTGTGTGTCTCTGAAGTGCACACATACGCACGTGCACAGGCTGCAAATGGAGAAACTATGACACAGTAAAATGTTCCAAAGTACATGTAACTTTAGCTTTATGCCATTGCTCTGTTGTATCCTCAAGCACACATCGTCTCAGGTGTAATGGCGCATTACACCGGACGCAGTTATGACCTTGACATGTTTACTCAGTGTGAGCGGTGAAGGACACCAGTGTGACAACTGCTTCTAAGTAACTGATGGTAGATGTAGCAGATGGATGCTGAGGTTATAGAGGGTGGAAAAGCAATATCGTTATCACGGTGAACAAAAGAGGACAATCGTTCTGGCGGCTGGGACAGTGTGAGCCAGACACAAGAGATGAAGGGACAGACAAAGAGGAGGCGGGAGGGAGACAGAGTGGGGAGAAAAGGGGGACTGGGCGCAGATGGAAAGAACAGGAGGTGATTGCCACTAAGATGGCAATTACAGTCACATGGGATCAGGATGGAGCAGGAAAGGAATGAATAAAGTACATAACACGAGTAAATGAGCAAACACAAGTAAAAGAAGTAGACGCATTTATGGCTACGTTAAGTGTCAGTCGTTCTGTCGGGCCACACGCATTTGCCCAGACCTTTCTTCTTCGCCTGCAGATAAAGATAAGATGCAAACATGTGTTGGGTTAAATTTTTGAGTAGGAAATGTATTTTTGCAACTTGGGCGTATTTATACTCAATTACATTTAATTCATATTGCATCAAAAACAATCCAAATCATCTCCGTGACATTTATGTACTTGACGTCAACAACCTGGCAACTTGTCCACCAAAATTCCGCTGACTTTCCAAGTTGTTGTTCCAACAAATTTTTGCAATTATTCTGATGTCACACGAACACACCTGGTGGCTCAGCTGCATTGTCAGTTTGATCAACAGCCCCTCCACGTATCACAGTGTCCTTGGGCGGGACATTGATCCTGAAATTGCTCTCGATGGCTGGCGAGTACCTTACATGGCAGCTCTATTACTGTCACTGTGTGAGGTAGAAAAGGGGCTACGTACTATATGTGCAGGCCATATGCCATCACAAAAAGGGAAATCAAAATTGAAAAGACTCATCTAATTATATAATAGGAGAAACTAGCAGCTACATAAAAGGGCTTTTAAATAATATTTATAGTCGTATTTATCATTTAATAAAAATCTTTAAATCTTTAAACCAAATACGTGGTACAATTTAGAGATGGGCGTTAAAGTTTTTTCAACATGACATGACCTCTGTCGGCTTCTTTGAGAAACAGTATAGGAGTTTTCCTATTACAGAACCCTGACCTCAACTTCTTCCAACACCTAAAGGTGCAAACTTTGGTTTCCGTGCACTAAGGGCTGTGGCACAGCTTTTCTGGTGTTGATTCAGCACGTTCAAGTTAAAGTTAAAAAGTGACAGATCTCTGTTAGCTGTAGACTTTGCGGTGTGTTCAAGTGCAGCTTTTTTGGTCCAGACACTGTATCTGTACTTTAATAAACTGAACTGATTAAAAAAAAAAGGACTTTTTTTTTAACTACAGCTAAATTTGCTTATATATTAACTGTGCGAAACTCGTCCTGCATGTGACACAACCACAATACTGAAATCAACCATTACATGGATCATTAGTCATCTGGCCTCTCACACCCAACCATCCACCCACACACACAGATGATGCAAGTCGTGCTCTTTTAAGGTCCTGCAGCAGTGATGAGCTGAAAATCATCAACATAAAGCTTAATTAAAGTTCCTCCGTTTGCTTCCATCTTTATCTCACTGTCATTTTCCCCCTCCACTGGCTCATGACATCCTGTTCCTCCTCACGAATTAGGGACAGATGTGCAACTGGCTGCTGTATGAAATGACTGACATATCACAGCAGCTGGTTCTAAAGCTAATCTCCATTAGTTTAAATAAATGAATGCACATAAAAATTGAGATCAATCTAAACAAGAAAATAGAAAGTGTTTTCTTATTCAGAACAAGTCATTACATCAATACATAAGCAGCATTTTAGTGTCACTTAACACACTGTTGGGTAGTTTAATAACAATGCAGATTATGACTATTATGCTAGATGCTTAGTGTAAAATTTTAATCCGCAGAATTTTTTTTAACTGTGGCTGTCAAACAGAAGTGCTATTGAAAGAAGTACAATATATCCTTCATAAATGAAGTTGGGTAACTACACTTTACATTTCCTTAAGTAGGATTTTTTTTCAAACAGGACCTTTACTTGTAATGTATTTTTAATTTCTGTACTGGTAATTTTACTTAAACCAAGGATCTGAATACTTTCCATTGCTGATTATGATTATTTTCCAACAGTTATGTTAAGACTGCTTTGCCTGCAGTCATTAAGTTTTGTTTGCGATGTATCTACATCCACTCAAAATTGCAATTTGGGAAATAAGGTCACAGTGTTCATATGTAACATTTTTGGGGAGGTTTAGCAATATCTACAGTTAAAAATGTGTTACACAGTGAATATTTAAGTAGCAGATTCCAGATGTAATATCTGTGAATTTCACTTGTTTTTAAAAAAACAACAACAAAACAAGTCAACTTTTTCAGGAGCTTTGGGCTTGATATCTTGATGTACTGCCCTTGTGCTTGTCAGTAAACTCACTATGAACGGATGCTTTGGAAGCATGATATACATGTATTTATTTATATGCTTTATGCACTCACGTCCCAAATCGTATACATATAAAAACAAATGTAATATAACAGTCCTTCCTGACTGTTGTCATATTCAGTTTATGTTGAAACAGCGTAACAAATGTGGTAAAATGAACTTTTGTGGTGCTTTTAAACCTGATTGAATTAACTACTACAGTGTCTCTGTTATTTAGCCTAGCTCATTGACCGAAATGGTCTTGTCAAAACAATAGAAACACAATACAAATCAATAGCACTACAAACCACAGCATCCAAAATGAAAACACAGTTGAATCAACAGATGTGTATTTAAAACAAGTGATGAATAAGACAACCTTCATTGTCTTCAATACAGATTTAGCGCAGGACTGATCTATTAGAATGCACTTTTTTCACTAGTGTACCGAATGAACTGGTAAGTGAGTGTATTTATTCATGACTCTCTTACTACCAAACATTGCAATACCGCTGCTGACTTATACTGTCCACTCAACAGTATATCAGCTGAACTAGAGGTCATGCTGACCTTGCATTACGTATAACAACACCGTGCTGCACTATGACGTCTCTCGATGAGGAATTCACTCTTTCTACCGTCCGACGCTGTGGAAGAGTCTCTGCAGGTTTCAGGCTGGGACAGACTGGGGCTGACTAGGGGCTG
Organism: Chelon labrosus; assembly: GCF_963514085.1. Lineage (NCBI taxonomy): Eukaryota > Metazoa > Chordata > Actinopteri > Mugiliformes > Mugilidae > Chelon > Chelon labrosus. Next base: position 8,936,543 of record NC_140355.1, read on the forward strand.
ACTGGGATGGGCTCGTCTGCCTGTTGGAGCCTGCTTCTACTGCAGTGCCATTTGAAAACACTCCAACCCTTCTGCAGTGCGCTGGAGCCCATAACTGATGTCGAATGACTCCCCTGTTTTTACCCAACCCACACACCCTCACTCTGCCGTGCATCACACCACCGCCGCCACCCTCCTAGGGCATCCAAAAGTGAAATATATACATGTATGTCTGAAATCTTGCAGAACATACAGGAGTCGGGGACAGCGGTCAAGGGCACTGTAACGTGAGCAAGCAAGGAGATGATGGGTGCGGCTCCTGGAGTATAATAATTTACAATACATATCAGGCCTTAAAATAGTCAGACGATCACACACAGGAGAGGAAAGTCAGTGTGACCGTCTCTCTCTCCCTCCCTCCCTGTCTAGCTCTCTCTCTCTCTCCGTTTCTTTCTCTGTCTGCCTTTCTGTCTCTGGAGCAATCTAAAATTGGCCATGCTTGATGCATTAGCTCAGCTTGACTAAAGCTCGCGGTGGAAAGCCAATGAGGTCGAACAAGAAAACGTAGATTATTATTCGTGAGGAATTCAGTTCAGAGAGCAAGAAAAGTAAAAAATGATCACTGAAAGAATTCACTTTACAGCAATGAGACAGCACCTGTAGAGGAGTGTGCATTTGATTTTGACAGAATTAAATGATTTAAGAAACGATTAGAAAAACACTGATGCAGCCGTTTTTGGTGCATTACCTCCAACAATCGGTAATCGTTCCGCATTGACCGGAGTCATCTGATATATCTGAGTGAAGCAACAAGATTGATGGGACATCAATAAAGCGCTGGTGGGGCCGAGCCACCTGACAAGCGGCTGCACACACACACACACACACTATGGCTACACTGTGGGGGAAAATGTCTCATCAAATGCATGAATAACCCATAAATCCTATGTGGCTTTGCTACAGTCAAGATCCCACCGTACAGATAGCCGCAGAGAGGCTCAGAAGGAAACCGGATGCATGTGAATCTGGGTGGTGTACAAACATTGGCTCACAACAGTAAAGCTCGCAGGAATCTACAAGAAGATAAAATTCTGTGTATGAAAATATCTACAATTTCAGATTTTTGAAAAGCCGTTTGAGGAAGTTTTAAATTTCGCTGATAAAATTTAAATATTACACTGTGTTAATTTGTAGACACGCATTTATTTTAATACACTGTGAAATGAGACGTGAACTACTTGTTGTCTAAAAACAAATCAGTTAATAGATCTGATTGCTAATAAACATCAATACACGCACTATGAAAAATATGGATTTGCAATAAAACTAAATTGTCAAGCGTCAACTCTAATTTAATAAAAACATAAAGAACCTGCTGCACAATCCTGCTGTTACTTTTAATAATGCCACTGCGATAGTTTGAGCCTAAAGGAGGAAACACCATTATACATTAATAAGATTAAGATTTTCTATAAGAGACTTAACTATTTCTGTTTCTTAGATTTTGTGTCTGCAATATTCAGTAGAGACATAAAGCTGTCATGCCGTGTTCCTTCTTACATCCTTACTGTTCAATGATCTGTGAACTAAATGCTGTCATTTTATCACAGGAAACAACTAATGCCGCTGGTCTCTGTCCGTGGTGCTGAAATGGCACGGCTGATCTATCTATCTGTGTCTGTTTGCTTTAACTCGGACCCCCGCTTAGCTCCCACAGCCCACGTGGTTCAGACTGAACGGGGCCCGGGACCATTAGCAGACGGCCTGAGGCTGATGCTCCCTCCCCCTCCCTTCCATCAATGGACGAAACAAAAGTGCTTGGACTTGCCTTGTTAGCGACAGAGCCTCTGATATATAAGGAGCAGGCAGAGGAGGTCTTAGTCGCTGTGAGAGCCATACACCCCTCACCTGCACACACACACATAACACACATACACCATATACACTCGCCACACGCCTCCACCTCCTGCGCAGTCCCCCTTCATTCCTTCGCACATCCTCTACGGTAGTGTGACCGGATGAGCTACCCGGTGGACACTATAGGAAGTCCCTTCAGGAGAGTTATGGATACTAGAACGAGCAGCTACGGCTACAGCCGCTCCGCCGGCACCCCCTCCAGCGGTTTTCGCTCCCAGTCCTGGTCCCGGGCTAGCCCCGGCTCCACCATGACCACATCTTACAAGAGGAGCGTGAATGTGCCGGTGTCCCGAACATACGGCTCAACGGTGCTCAGCTCCGCCGACAGCGTTGATTATAGTCAAACCTCCATCATCAACGGAGACTTCAAGCGATCTAACGAGAAAGAGCAACTTCAAGGGCTCAATGACCGGTTTGTTGTTTACATTGACAAGGTGCACTACCTGGAGCAACAGAACAAGCAGATCGAGGCGGAGATCCAGGCACTGCGGCAGAAGCAGGTGTCGCGCCCCCAGCTGGAAGACCTCTATGACCAGGAGCTGCAGGAGCTGCGCTCCATGCTGGAGCAAATCCACCATGACAAGGCGCAAATTCAGCTCGACACCGATCATATCGAGGAGGACATCCAGCGGGTCAGGGACCGCTTTGAGGAAGAGGCTCGCATCCGAGAGGAGACAGAGGCCATAATCCGCATCCTGAAGAAGGACATGGGCGACTCGGAGTTGGTGAAGTCTGAGTTGGAAAAGAAAGTTCAGTCGCTGCAGGATGAGATCGCCTTCATCCGCAACAACCACGAGGAGGAGGTGAGCGACCTCATCGCCCAGATCCAGGCGTCTCAGGTGACCGTGGAGAGGAAAGACCTCCAGAAGGCGGACATCACCGAGGCGCTGCGGGAGATCCGCTGCGAGCTGGAGGGTCACTCCAACCAGAACCTGCAGCAGGTGGAGAACTGGTTCATGTGCCGCTACGCCAAACTCACCGAGGCTGCGGAGCAGAACAAGGACGCCATAAAGTCCGCCCGTGATGAGATCGCCGACTACCGCCGCCAGCTGCAGTCCAAGACGGTGGAGTTGGAGTCCGTCCGCGGGACGAGGGAGTCTCTGGAGAGGCAGCTGAATGACATCGAGGACCGCCACAACAGCGACCTGGCCAGTCTGCAGGTAGGAAAACACCCTAGAAGCAGCTAAAGAGCCGTGCGTAAAGAACAGCAAAGACTGGCTATCTTTTGAAAAAAAGTATGATAATAAACTACTTATATTCACATACAAAAATCAAAACTAATGTGATTAATTAAAACTTTATGATCTGTGTTTTAGTTACTTTAACCATGTTGAATGGGGTACGTTAATCTGTTTATCACGTTTATGTTTTAGTGACGCAGATTTTATTTGAGGGACAGACACATAAATTAAAAAAATAATATATATATATGTATATATGTCTTTTATGATAACAATAAAACAGGCTGTATTTTCTATTAGGGCTTTTGTCACTAAATTTTCCGCAGCGCAATGGCTGTCATGAACGCACCACTCAGCGCTGACTTATTGTACAAGCCTGAGAGATTTACAAGTGGTAGGAAGTGGTTAAAGGGAAACGCTGCAGTATGGGCTCTCTCCCTCTGTCTCTCTCTCTCTCTCTCTCTCTCTCTTGCTGAGTCAGAGGCTTGGGTCGATGCCTTCCTTCATTGGCTCTGTCCTTGCATCACACCACTGACATTTGGGGGCGGGGGCGGGGGTGTCCTTGAAACAGAGGCATTCAACATCTCTAGAATACTGTATTGCGTCAGAATATATTAAAGCAACAGCCTTGGTGCATGGAGTTTACAAAGTGTGCATAAAGAACAGAGGAGGGCTACTAAAGTGGACGGAGTTTCACTGCAGTGGTCGATGACGCAAACATTATGACAAACTCTTGAGGGTGATTTGGAAAACCGACCTGCAAGACAATAGCTGTGCTGCACTTAATCAACCGTATATTGTGTTTGCTGCGTGTTTCCTCAGGAGACAATTCACCAGCTGGATAATGAGCTCAAGAGCACCAAATGGGAGATGGCTCGCCACCTGCGTGAGTACCAGGACCTGCTCAATGTCAAGATGGCCTTGGATATTGAGATTGCCGCATACAGGTATACACTAATGTGAATTATAAAAGTACTGATTCACTAATTCAGTAGTAAAATAATATTTACCAAAAGTGTGGTTTAATCTTTACATTTATTGTGCCAACAGGAAACTCCTAGAGGGTGAGGAGACCCACTTCAGCACTTATCCTTATCGCCAGCCGGTTCCTTCCACCAAAATCTCTAAGCCTAAATCAGAAACCAAGCTGAAGGTGCAGCATAAGTTTGTGGAAGAGATCATTGAGGAGACGCGGGTGGAGGATGAGAAGGCGGACCTGGACGAGGAACTGGCAGAGATAGCAAAAGAGCTGTCTGCTGAGCCGGTAGAGGAGGCAGAGGAGGAAGAGGCTGAGGAGGGTGGTGAGGGAGAGGAAGCAGAGGCAGAAGCGGGAGAAGGAGAAGAAGGCGGTGAAGAGGAGGAGGTTGTAGCCGCCAGTGAAGCCAAAGTTAGCGCTAGCGAACCCTCTAAGGAGGAAGAGGAGGATGAAAAGGGCGGTGACGAGGAAGAAGAGGGGGAAGGAGAAGGAGGTGAGGAGGAAGAGAAGGAAGAAGAGGAGAAAGAAGGCGAGGGAGAGGATGAGGGTGAAAAGGGTGGTGATGATGAAGAAGCAGGTGATGAAGAAGGAGAGGAGGAAGTTGAGGAGACAGTGCTTTGCTCCAAAGCTCCAGAGTCTAAAGCTTCTCCTGACAAAGAGAAGGCCGGAGACAAAGAGGGCAGCGGTGGAGAGGAGGAAGCTGCTGCCGAAGAGGAAGGTGGCGAGAAGGATGAAGACGCCGACAAAGCATCCAAAAGTGGAGATGAGAAAGATGAAAAAGAGGATGAGAAGAAAGTAAAAGATGAGAAAGAGGATGATAAATCAGAAAAAGCTGTAGGCAAGTCTGAAGCTCCGAAAACAGAGGCAAAGCCTGAGGCCAGCAAGGAAGAGGATGCCAAAACAGAGGTGTCAAAACCTGAATCCCCTAAAGCTGAATCTCCAAAGGCTGGCTCCCCCAAGTCTGAATCACCCAAACCTGAGTCTCCCAAAGCTGGCTCCCCCAAATCTGAATCACCCAAACCTGAGTCTCCCAAAGCCGAATCTCCAAAGGCTGGCTCCCCCAAATCTGAATCACCCAAACCTGAGTCTCCCAAAGCCGAATCTCCAAAGGCTGGCTCCCCCAAATCTGAATCACCCAAACCTGAGTCTCCTAAAGCCGAATCTCCAAAGGCCGGCTCCCCCAAATCTGAATCACCCAAACCCGAGTCTCCTAAAGCAGAATCTCCCAAGCCTGCTTCTCCTAAAGCCGAGTCCCCCAAAGAGGGCTCACCAAAGGCTGGATCCCCAAAGACCGAGACCGCCAAACCCGAGCCCCCTAAAGCTACCGAAGACAAATCAGAGAAGAAGAGTGACTCAACAAAGCCTGAAGAGAAGACAGTAGAAAAGAAGGATGTTGCCATGAATGGCGAAATAGACAAGGCCAGCCCTGAAGAGAAAGAGAAGAAAGACGAGGAGAAAGATGTTGACGTGATCGCTAACGGCGTAGATGAGAGCCCCGTCAAGGAAGATGGCAGCCAGAAAGTGGTCATAACCAAGACTGTGGAGACGATCACCACCGGGGAGGATGGCTCCAAGCACGTCACCAAGTCTGTCACTGTGACAGAAACAGTGAAGGAGGTGGAGGAGACGCTGCAGGAGAAGATGGTTTCCTCCAAGAAGACGGAGAAGCAGTCCACCACCCAGTCTATCAAGCAGGTCACAGAAGGTGATTGAGCAGACTCTAGAAGTCCAAACTGGAGGAAGAGCAGGAGGTCAAGGAGCGGGGGTTACAAGAAAACACGACAAGCAATCAATCCAGAACTAACATAACAAAGAAAATCATACAGCTAGAGCGAAGTAATAAAGATAACCACTCTCAAACATATGGAAATCATAGAGAGAAGCCAAAACTTAAAATGCTACAAAATTTCAAAAATGCATGTTGAGTGAAAGCTTTAAATGGGCTTCGCTGCAGACGCAGTCAGGAGCAAGCGACTGAGACATTTTATCCTGTTTTTCTTTCTTTCTGCAGTTCACTGGTGAGCTCACGGGTAGGAGGGAGGGGGGTCTCTGCATGCTAGCTCAGGGGAGGGGAGTAATTTCCTCTCTTATCTGTATGTCTGGTAGAAATACACTGTAAAAAGAGTAAATATCTACACGGAATAACTGTAATGTGGGTGGGAGAGTGAAAGAAGTATTATTCATGCTGTGAAGAATCTTGAGTTCAAACAAGGGGGGACAGGCAGTTGGGAGGGTCCTCAACGCAGACACGTACTCTACTGAAGAAGCCTTACTTGACATGTGAAGACACCAACTGAGCCAAAAAGAAACTAACAATAAATACACAACGTACAGTGAAGAAAGAGACTGGCAGCGCTGCAACGAACACATGACCATATACATCCAGAAGCAGTTAACAAACCTGAAGAAACTCCTAGCCTTAAACATGCTTTTTATCAGTGTCTGTTATGTTTACCTGAGTGCAACTGAAAAAGAATATATAACTGTAAATGCTTAGATATGTGCATTCTTGTATGCATAGGATGGACTTGAATTTAAATACAGAAATACATGAGGTGCTACTGTTTGCAATCCCATGACTTTACTCATCATGAACGATTTCCCAGCAGCATTTGCTCAATAAATGTCACAATGAAGTTATTGTCTCGTGTCATTTTCTTCTTCTTCTTTTAATATATACTTTTCCACTGTACATGCATGTATCATCTATATCAACAACAGTACATAGAATATTATATTAGCCACTTCCAATATGAGCTAGACAATACTGAACATAATAATGATGGCAAAGATACTGGCTGTAATTAAAAATTACATCTTATTAAAGATGATTTCATTAATATTTAAATGACAAACAACTGTAATGCTAATAATGAAAATTAAAACATTAAATTATCTTTTAGATTTCACACTTAACCAGTGAAGGTTCTGAAGGCCACATGAATATGTTATGAGGAGTGAATGGATAAATGAATTATTCAAGAAAAAAAATTCATTAATCAACAGCTCTTACAATTTACCTGTTAAAATACAGTAAAGTAAAACCAAGGACGAATCTAATTAGAACTCGCTTGCATTTGCTTTAATTTAATATTATCCATGGATAATTTTTAATGACATTATAGTGGACTGTGCTGAAAGAGTGGGTGAGGCTTCAAATGATTTTTTAAAGCCAATTATATTCTCAGTTTTAAATGTAACTGATTCTGCTGTACCTGATTGCCAAGTTCTCTTAAATATGCGTCTTCTTCCAGTTTTCTGTCGACAGCAACATAAACGCAGGAAAGATGGCGGATGCTGTCACTCACAGGCTGTGTGCAAAATGAGAATACAACCCTGCATCAGTGTCTAAAGGGTGAAATTATTTTTTAAACCAACCCCCACGGCTGTAAACACTCCACCCACCTAGGCCAAGCTAAGCACCCCCAACCCATAGCAGTGACACCCTCAGAAGGCCCGTGCCCATTCTCTGATGAGTCACAACTGTTTTGGAGGCACAAGGGAGACCTACACTATGTTAGAAAGGTGGTCATAATCTTATGCCTGATCTGTGTATGCCTGGAGGTCATGAAAGCTCATTAGCCTTCCCTGTCAACATGATTGCTTCACCCCTAAAGTATAACTCTGTAGCCTGGGTGACTATTTAAGACTACTTATTTTTTCTCAAGCTGTTTAGGTGCTGTGTAGCTTAATTTAGCAAGCTAAACTTGGACAAAATTTGGATATATAACTGACATGGAGTATTTTCACTAACTGGAAACTGGAACTGAATGAAAACAAAAATATCTGGATATGGGAAAATAATTACATGCACTATATAGACAACAATGTGAAGACTTTAAACAAACCACTCATTGATGAATAATGCTGTGTAGTAATGCTGATCCCCAGTGAGGTTTTGCATTAGGACACACTTGGGATGGAATTAAAGACAAGAAGGCAGAGAAATAAGCACTAATGAGAGGTCTTCTTGACATGAAGGTGAGTTGCCAATAATTTTGCAGTGTGTGCTCAAGGTAGCTCCTAACTGTACAAACTTTTATGACCAGCATTATATGAAGAATAGACTGCAATGGGGTCACTTGAAGGCTGCTAACAGATAGTGGTTTGGCCTTAGGCTAAATATGGGCAAATATGTAACAATGTCTGTGGGAACACAGTGCTGTAGCTAGCATGCACACTTTTTGTGAAAGCTGAAATGAAAAGTAAAATATTTCACGGGTAATTTGCTTACCTGGAGATTCAATATGGTAAAATCTGAACAAAACAGATATCCCGGGAGCACACCTTTGTCCACTGAGTGGGGTTGTTGCACCGGCTCGAAGCTGGGCATGACGGAAGGTGGGTCAAATCAATATTTTCCCATGTATCTTGTGCGGGAGTATATATTTACTTCACATTGGACCATTTCTAAACCATTTAATTTCTGTTAAAATACATGTTATGTTTGTTTTTATCTTACGTTAAAGTTCAAGGCGAGTGTTGCCTGTACTCTCTCTCAACGGGGCGGAGACATATTACAAACCCGAAGTTCCCGGATGTGCAGGCTACAACGTTTGGGCCAGCAACTCGAGGCGACGTTAGCCGCTACTAGCATGATACAGCTACACCCCTGAATAAATAAAGGCTCAAGATTTTAACACTTAAGAATAATACTTCCCGTAAATAGTGTTAACAATATGGGGGCCTAATACTAATACTAAAACTGACTGTAGTTTGTATAGCAGCTAAGCTACATGTTCATGACAAGGCTAGCCTAACAACCCATGGGTGCATTAAGGATGGAAGTTATTGCTTATAAATTCACTTTTTCATCTTTAGAAATATTCTTCTGAAACCTACACAGCCTCAGTGAAGACGTCTGAAACATCACAATCAGGGCTTATTGTGACAGGTGTTATTATACAACAGGATATTAATGAGACTAGAAGCAGTCTTGTGACAGTGAGAAGGCCTCTTTGTTGTCAGATTGAAACTTGAACTCAATCAGGACTCGAAATCAGTGGCACATATTGCTTTGAGAATCATTTATTTAACCATCCACACACACTCATTATTGCATTCAACAGTTATTACAGTCACCAGGAAGTGCGCAGCCAGACCTTTAATGGATTACTCTGGATATTGGCAAGCAGTTAACCTTGATTTGTTGCTGTGAATGGTTATTGGACTGTTTCATTGAGCACCATGTTAACAAGCAGACTGGAGAGAGGATAGCGACGATGCCTCTACTGGTTATCGAGCTGTGGCTTGAACGTGGGCCGTCTTGACCGCAGTTTGCTGAGGCTGCTGGTTTACTTTTTACCCTTTGTGCTCTTGTCGTCAGCGGGCTCGGGTTTGGCTGCCTTTTCGTCCTCTTTCTCCTTCTTTGTGTCGGCCTTGTCGTCTTTTTTGGGAGCAGCTTCGACGTCCTTGTCATCGGATTTGTCTTCTTTCTTGGCATCTGCTTTCTCTTCTTTCTCCTCGCTCTTTTTAGCTTCTTCCTTCTCCTTTTCTTCGTCTTTTGTGTCCTCGCCTTTGTCATCGGCTGCTTCTGTTTTTTCCTCCTCTTGTGCTTCTTCTTTGGCTTCGGTCTCCTCTCCTTCACCTTTGTCCTCTTTCTCCTTCTCCTCCTCCTCCTCTTTGGCAGCCTCTGTCACCTCTTCTTTTTGCTCCTCTTCAGCACCACCTGCATCAACACATGAGAGTTTTATTATAGGAATGACCTCAATAATTGCTGTTTATTTGAGTAATTACAGAACATAATTTAAAAAAAACATGCTCTAACCTTCTTCTCCTTCTTTAGCCTCTTCATCTGCTTCCTTAGCCTCCTCTTCATCTGCTCCCTTAGCCTCCTCTTCATCGGCTCCCTTAGCCTCCTCTTCATCGGCTTCCTTAGCATCCTCTTCACCCTCTTTCTCTTTATCACCCTCCTCCTCTCCTCCCTCTTCCTCCTCCTTCTCTTCCTCCCCCTCCTCCTCTGTTTTCTCCTCTGTCTCCTCTCCTGCCTCTTCTTCCTTCTCCTCCTCCTCTTCCTCCTTTACCTCCTCCTCTTCCTCTTCTTCAGCAGGTGGGCTGGACTCTGCTTTCTGGGCGTGACTGGCAGAGATGATCCCCTCGGTGGTGCTGGAGCTGAGCAGGCGCGACGTCATCAGGTAGGAGGTGCCGGAGCTCATGCTGGAGAGGAGGGGCCGGGCGAAGATGGGCGCCGAGAAACTTTGACTGTAAAAGGAGGACACTCCCCCAGCCATTCCTACATTGAAGCGAGACTCCTCTCCTTCCAAGAGCTTCCTGTATGGGTTGGTGAAAACACAAGTTATGAGCACTGCGGTATTGAGAGTTCTTTGAAAGCATTAGTTTAAAATGTTCAATTAGAGGCGATTCATTTGGAATCAACGCCACAGTGCCCGATCTAATGTGCAGAAAGTGAAGCACATTCATTTTGATTAGAGTCGAATGAGCAAGTTATGCCAAAGTGTCTTCAAGATGAAGCCTTCTGTAAAACTGGGCCCTTTTATGCATCTTTTACAGTTTAAATGATCAAAACGTCGACAAGTAGTCATGGGATAACAACATAAGTAATTTGTTTTTACCCTACATTCACATAAATAGATCTTTTTGAATTAGGCAGTGCATCTGACTCAAATGTAAAAAAGTCTAATATATATAAATAAATAAATGAAACAAAGAAAAACTTCTAAAATAAATGTATGACTTCTGAGTCCCTGCATATTAAGTGTGTATGTACTGCTTTAATAAGCTAAAATAAAAACTAATTAGTAGATAAGTCTGACTTGTTTTATGCCTTTGACCTAAGCTTTGTATGATTTTTCAGGCTCACTATTTTACGTCTCACCTGTATGCAGCAATCTCGATGTCCAGAGCCATCTTGACATTCAGAAGGTCCTGGTACTCCTTCAGGTAGCGTGCCATTTCTTGTTTGGTGCCCCTCAGCTCATTCTCCAACTCTCCAATGGTGTCCTAAATAGAAGCCAAAGTCCAGGGTTGTTGTTAGTTTACAAAGACACAAGAAGACATAACAAGCAATATGATGAAATCATAAACTTAGATAATAGATTTAAAAAATAATATCCTAAAATTCTAATACAAGTACTATAGCTCCTCTACTGACCTGCATAGCAGCAATCTCAGCACTCTGCTTCTCCTCCATCTCATGCAGCTGCTTCTCCAGGGATTCGTTGAGGCCTCTGCATGCATCAATCTCCAGTAAGCGGGCCTGTAGCTGGCGTCGATACTCTCCTGCTTCTCCCTTGGAGCTTCTCACGGCGTCGCTGTGCTGGGCCACAGTTTCAGTGAGGGAGCCCACCTTCCCTCTGAACCACTCTTCAGCTGCCTGCATGTTCCTCGCTGCCAGCCTCTCGTACTGGGACCGGATATCCCTGAGAGCGCCAGAGAGGTCTGGAGTGGCGGCCTCAGATTCCACAGCCACCTGGACACCCAGCTGGACTTGGGCTTGAAGTTCGGCCACTTCACCTTCATGAATCCTCTTGAGGAAGGCCAGTTCCTCCAGCAGAGTTTCAACGCTTTTCTCCAGCTCAGCCTTTGCTAAGGCAGCCTGGTCAGCCTCACGACGAGCCTCCATCAGCCTGCCCTCAGCTTCCTCACGAGCCAGCACCTCCTCCTCATATCGACCCTGCAAGGCACTCAGGGTTTGTTCCAGGCGCTCTCTCTGGCCCAGGACAGCTTGCTGTTCTGCCCTTGCTTCATCCACAGCTGCCCTCAGGGACCGGGCCTCTTGTTCGTACAGTGCTCTCAGACGGGACGGCTCAGTGTGCCTTTGCCTCAGCAGCAGCAGCTCTGCCTCCAGGGCACGGTTCTGCTGCTCCAGCTCACGCACTCTCTCAATGAAGCCAGCAAAGCGGTCGTTGAGGTCCTGCAGCTGACAGCGCTCTTGTGTGCGTACGGCACGGAACTCAGAGCTGATCTGGGCTGCCTGGCTGAGCTCCAGCTCCAGGGAAGCAGCCGGTGAGGAAGAGGAGTACAGCACCCGACCAGGAGAAGAGTACTGCTGACGGGAGGACAGTGGGGATGCATGGGAAGAGTAGGAAGAGTGGGTCCTCCCCCTGGTCACCACCACACGAGGGGAAGGCTCATGATACATGCGCCTGTATGACGAGGTGGAGTAGTAGGGGTCATATCCGATGCTACTCATGGCTGAGTGCTGGGAGGAAAGGCTGCTCTGCCTCTCCTCTTAGTGTGTGTGTGTGTGGAGGTGTGCGAAGGGCTCAGGTTTAAGCCTCAACTGCCGACTGCTGCAGCAGTCTGTGCTTTTATAGCAGGACGATGGGTCTGACGCAAGCGCTTTCCCCAAACTCTGACAAGGAATACTCAATAGGCTTACACTGCAACGGCAAGAAATGAGACAGAGAGGAACCATGGGCAAAAGCAACGGAGGGAAATAAAGAGAGTATAAGTTTCCTTTTGTCTTTGTACTGCCATATACTATAATGTTCAAAAAAGACAAGTTTCTAAATAAGATAGTTATTAACACTGATTATAACATTGCAGCAAAACATAATTGATAACATCATCAGTTATTATAGAGAACATAAAGTGTAACCTGGATCAATTCTGCAAATTACTGCAAATTGTGATATGAGTTCCATATTTAAAAAAAAGAACAAAACATGACTCTGCTTTTCTCACTGCAGGAAAGATGTAAGGTGGGGTGTCCTAATTTAACAATCGTGACACAGCACCTCTCCCCCTGGTGGAGAGCAGAACTACAGCATGACCTTAAAAACCTGCAGAGGTAAAAAAATCCCACCCAAACGTAAGAAAAGAGGTGACACGAAGAAGGCGCAATACAGAGCAGGTAAATGTGTTACTAAAATTAGACAGAAACAGTTATTACTATTAACTAATATGTGTAGTGTCACATGCAGGCTGTGCTCCAGTGTTTGCAATAATGTTTTGTGTTTTTGCAGAAGAAATGGGTAGAAACTTAACAGCCTGTGTTTTCTGAATAGTCAGTACATATTCTGAGAACACAGCATTGTTTCAGGTGTTAACAGCATCACACAGGAGAAAGCAACCACTCATCAAAACAACAGTTCACATGATATTGATGTTAAAAAAAAATAAATAAATCAGTTTCTCCAGTCCTATAAAAGACAAACAGTCCCTCTGACATGCTGCACAGATATAACGGCAGGCCAATTACACCTAGTTGCTGACAGGCATTTTCTTTTTCTTGCGTATCGGTGCAGGTACGCCGTGGCTCACAGTTATGAGATTCATCTTGATTTCTAGCTCAGTGCACAAATGCAACGTGATGCAGTGCTTTGCAGCAATATCTGAGCTGAGTGTGTTTTTGTGTGTGTGAAACAGATCTATAGAGCGCGTTGCCTCTTTAATTTTGCCTTTGCAGGTAGTGCTCGCAGGCAGTGCTGAGCCCAAACAGAAGCGAGGCAGGCACTTCAGTGGGAGCTGTATGGAGTCTGCTGCAGGCTGAGTCATCGTAACAGTTGTGATCGCACAATCTCCCTTGTGTACAGTTTTTCCCACCCTAACAGCAGTCTGACGATCTGCACCAGTGCGAACTTTGGCAGACGAGTTGCTTACAGGGGGAATGAAACGGAGGAAGTACAACATTAACTTCTCTTCCCAAACGCATTAAATCACTTAAAGTGCTAATTTCCAGGTTGTTACTTGTTCTTTCTGTGAGGCCGACATAAAAACTCAGCCTTTGTGTCAACCTAAGTATCCATTTATAACATTCCTGTCTGCCAGCGTCAAAACAAAGCAATTTTTGCAACATGTGGCAACGGTGTTCCATCATTTTCATCCTCAGTAATAAAGTAATAATTGCCAGCTGTTGTCTGTGTGGCAATGCTGCTAAGGTTAAACATTTTGAATATTTATTAATCAGTTTGTGACCACTAGAGGGATAAAAATAAATAATATTGATACACAACTGCTAAGCAGAAAGAAAATCTGCACTAACTGTGGTTTGTGTTTTGGGATATTTTCATAAATTCCAATAAGTCCCAATACTTATATTTATTTTTTTAATCTTTGCTAGTCACATCGTTGTTATTCTCCTGCAGCATCTTCCTACTTAGTTCCTACCCTGTACAGCAACCCCAATGTCATGATCGCAGGATGCAGGTTGGCGACAGGCCTGGAGATCCATTAATATCATATTTTTGGACTATTGTATTTCCTGTGGATCACTGTGTGAGACAGGAGGCATCGACTTTGCCCGACAGCCCCGCTATGGCCCTGTGGCTCAGTTTCCACATCCTCATCAGCTCTTTTATCTCCGTCCCGTACGTTTCGGGGCATTTCTGATTCGCAGCATTAAATTTCACTGCGGAATATTCGGCTTCGCTTTATAATCTCGGGGGCAAACACGCAGCATATATCCACTAGAATGGAAATGCTATGCATCTCTCAATTCAACACCAAGAATAAGAAAAAAAAAACAAAAAAACATTAAGTTGAACTAAATTTTGCTATAGTGATTCTGCCAATTTTCTGATAAAGGGGTAATTAGATGTTTTGTTCTCGTTTTTACTAGGCCTACGACTTTAAATATGCATATCTTAAATATTTTAAGATATGCCTCTCAGTTTCTTTTTTGTTTTCTTATGAAAACAAGTTTCAGTCTCATCCAAAAAAAGCTCAAACAAGGGCAATTGGATTTATAGAGTTTCTTGAAGACGTTGCCATGTATCCATGTATATTCCATCCATGTAGCTTCTTCAGTTCTAAGGGACTGGAGGGGAGTAGGGGTGTTCAATAAGAACATCTGTGGGTGTCTGCCCTTCTTTTAGCTTTGAAACAATGACCTGGACGACTAAGAACCTTCATGGAAGAAATGAAGTGTAAAATATTACAAAAAAAAAAAAAAATGAAACTACAGCAACTCCTAGGGGCCACGTACGGAAATAACACTATAAATTACACTGCCTGTTTAAGATTTACTATTGACTCTTATTCATGTAGATTTAGTTCTTTAGGCCATCTTTATAACTAATATACAGTTTACACTCATGTTCTGCACCTTTACTGTACTCGTTAAAGTTTTTACCTCAGTTGTATTAATAATGACTCTCATTTGTTGTCGTAATTATAGCGCTGTCAGCTGCACAATTTTCCTTGCTCACATTTAATGAAAGAAAAAAAGCACGCTGTATGCAGCTATTAGGGAACGTGCTGACTGCAGAGCTTTCTCTGCTAGTGTTAGTGAGTGGACCTCTATGAACCTCAACGGTCACTGTTATAAGGCACAACAAATGCCCTGTAAGCAAATGCGGTGTTTACTAAACATATGAACTCTGAAGAGTTTCAGGGATGAAACTGTTCATCTCAGCGCGAGGCTCCTCTCTGCAGCCAACTCTGATCTTTACACTTTTGTTCCACAGGCTTCAGTTTAAAAGTCATGTTGCTATTTTGGCTCAATGTCTGACCTCTGGCCTTCCCAGTCTGTCCCACCAGCCCAGCAGAGGACTGGTTCCATTGGCCCGCCTCGTGTGTCTATCAGAGTGAGAAAGCGTCTCACAGGTGGAAAGCGAAGAAGGCCCGTCTGCTATGCTCTGCCGCTATCAGAGCGGCTATAAAAAGAGCGTGGTATGCAGGCCAGGGGCTCACTGTTGGTCAGCTAGTGTGGGTGTGTGCAGCTTAGAAGGGCTGAGGGCACTGCGTCTGGTTTAAGGCAAACTCGGGAGAAAAACAGTTAAGCATGGCCAGTGTCCATCGTTTGGTTATCGTCCGCCACGGCGAGAGCTCCTGGAACCAGGAGAACCGCTTCTGTGGCTGGTTCGATGCTGACCTCAGTGAGAAGGGACTGGGGGAGGCCCAGCGCGGAGCCTTGGCTATCAAGGAGGCGGGAATGAAGTTCGACGTGTGCTACACCTCCGTGCTGAAGCGTGCCATCAAGACCCTGTGGACCATCATGGAGGGCACAGACCAGATGTGGCTGCCCGTGATCCGTACCTGGCGTCTGAACGAGCGCCACTACGGAGGCCTCACTGGACTCAACAAGGCGGAGACGGCCGAGAAGCACGGCGAGGAGCAGGTGAAGATCTGGCGCCGGTCCTTTGACATCCCACCTCCACCCATGGATAAGGCCCACGCTTACCACAAAATCATCAGTGAGGTGAGACAACTGAAACTGCTGCTTACAACACAGCTTCAACCAGTTAAAACTAGTCAGAGAGATTGTCAGTTGTAGGAGTAAACTTCCTTCTACCTGCAGTCACGGCGCTACAAGGACCTGAAGGCCGGTGAGCTGCCCACATGTGAGTCACTGAAAGACACCATCGCCCGCGCCCTGCCTTTCTGGAACGACGTCATCGTTCCTCAAATCAAAGCTGGGAAGAACGTTATCATCGCTGCCCACGGCAACAGCCTCCGTGGCATCGTCAAGCACTTGGAGGGTGAGTTTTATAGTTTGCAGGTGAAAAACCTTTTTGGAAAAAGGGAATAGACACGAAAGTTCAGATAAAACGCCGCAAAGTGGAGAGCAATAAAACTCTTGCAGCATAACCAAAAAGCAGCTTCCACTGCATTTGCATGTAAGGAGAGACCTGAATGGCCCCAGTCTCACACTTGTCTTTACATACACACACACACACACACTCTGTTGTGGACTACGGTGCATATAAATAGCATGCAGGGACTCTCGCTCTACAGCTCAGGGACAGAGTGGAGGGTCATGAGATTGGTTCCCGTTACAGTCACGACCTTTATGTAGAAAGGTCGTACTTTTTCAAGGAGTGGCCAGACATGCATATAGTTCTACATCCAGAGAGCCTGAAGGGCAAAAGTAAATGTCACACAGGAATGGTAGGTGTAATGGAGTGAGAGAAAGAAACAGATTATTAGTAATCTAGAAGTATTAGATTATACATAAATAATCAAAATAACTTCAAATACAATCAGATGTAAATAAAAAACTGCTCTGTTTACAGCCTTTATCAAGTAACACTGCTGCTTTACATGGCATCAGTTACATTCTCTTTGTCCTATCTGCTGATCTCCATGTCTGTCTGTCTGTCTGTCCTCTTCCAGGTATGTCTGATGCAGCCATCATGGAGCTGAACCTTCCCACAGGAATCCCCATCGTGTACGAGCTGGACGCAAACCTGAAGCCCGTGAAGCCCATGTCTTTCCTCGGCGATGAGGAAACCGTGAAGAAGGCCATGGAGGCCGTGGCTGCCCAAGGCAAAGCCAAGAAGTAAGCCTGCCTCGGAAACTCCCAAGAGGAGGCAGTAAAAGACACTGTCCACTATCCCTGCATCCTTCAACCTTTTCCTCCTGTTTATTTGTCCATTCCAAATGGGGAAATGTTTAATGGCTCTTTTGGAGACGGGCCACTTTCAGCACATTAACCTCCTGTTTGCTTAAATGACAAAGAAATGACCCGTTTATCTAAGCAGAAAGCCGGGCCTCACGTTTTAAGCAGTCACACTCAGCCCTTTTAAATTGTGGTCAAGCCCCGTTTTGAGGGTCTCACCCCCTGGCGCAACCAATAAAGAACCCGTGTTTTTATTTAGGCCTTTGTCTCTTTAATTTTTCCTCTTTATCCTCTCATGTCTCCTTCCTTTTTCTGTCTACATTACCATCCTCATCTCTTACTCCCATCCTTCTTTAGTTCCCACTGGGAAATCAGTGGTTTCTGCAAAGTGCTAAGGTGCTGTGAAATCTTACCCAGGATGTAGAGAAAGGGGGGAGGAGGGGGGAGAGAGGGAGAAACGCAGTCTAAGAGATAAGTCAGTGGGTTCACCCTGGCAGCACTCCCACAATGCAGGAAAGAGCTCGCCTCCCTGCCGGTCCTCTGCTCCAGTCAGATCACAGAGAAATAAGGAGACAGAATTATTTTTAAACTTAACAAACGCAGATGCTTTCACACATGTGGCATTTGTTCGGGTGCACTTATCCCCGCAGACATAGCGTCACTGCAAGTAGATGCAAATTTATTCAAAGCAATTTTATTTTGTGATGATGGAAGTGGGGGCTTCCAGGATACGGCCTCCATCTGCAAAGGATCCCTCAACTGTTTGGTGAGTATGAAACTGATGTACATCATATGTTATGACGTTCCTAGTCATCTAGATCTCCACAGACAAAACCTAAAAACTGATTGAATCATGGTGGTGCAGTGGTTAGTACTGAAGGTTCTGGGTTTGAATGTATCTTTATGTGCATGTTCTCTCTGGGCCTACGTGGTCTTTCTCTCCCACAGTCCAAAGACATGCATGTTAGGTTAATTGGTGATTTCTAAATTGACTGTAGATGCGTGCATGTGAATGGCAACCTGTCCAAGGTTTACCCCATCTCTTTCCCACAACCCTCTACAGGATAGGAAGCTATTGGTAATGGATGATGGATTCATCCCCTGCAGAGAATCAAAAACGACCCTTGGTCATCTGTATGAACATCGACATGAAAGACTGCCTTCACAATGTCACTGTGTGATACCGCTGCTCCACTGAGGTTAAAATAAGTTAATCCCTTCTCTAAGAGCTTTAGACATGTCAAAAATTCTAAATGTCACAAAATATAACATGTTTACAGCCACACCAACAAATCTGTGAAGCTGTAGTACTTTCAAATCCTTGCTCAAAATGCTAATGTGTACGTACTGATAATATTCTTGTAATGGGTCACAATCTGATTCAGCATGCCAAGATTTACAGCTCTTAAACTCAACAAACTTTCAACCAATAATTTTGCAAGACTTTTTGAGCTCTAAATATATTTGTGTACGTCACACCTTATGAATCCATGATGTTTAGTGATTTCTCTCTCTTTTCGGTCATAATAAAGCAATTTAAGATCATGTACGGTAGAATTTATAGGAGATTTATTTTTTTGTTTTTAGGATTGGAATAATCTTACATTAAGACATTACAGACATTACTTTTTACATTTCATCATTTAAAAAAAAAAAAACAGCACAGTATCACAGACAAAAGGCACCAGTGTCTAGCAGCACTGCAGAGACGAGGCAATGTAAATCCTGGCCGGAAGTGCATCAAGAGTAATATCACCATGCCATCTACTGGCTAACTGAGTGAGCTGAACAGGTCAACCCCGGGGTTGTTTTGCATAAATAAGACCAATTTATATTTAACAATATTGCCATGTCTGAAACCTAAACTCTCATAGAAAATCTAAACATCAGCTGGGAAGTTAACATTAGGAGTTTTTTGTGGTTTTATTTGGCTCCAGCCGCATTTGTCCTTTTGTCAGTCCGCAGATATCATCAGGTGGTTGCTGCATTGCGAGGTTTGTCCACGGCTACTTTTCACTTTCATCTGACATTTTTATTTTCACAGAAGTTCAGAAACGCCATTCAAGTTAAAAACAATGGCTTCAGCGATATCCTTTAGAAGGAAGAGGAAGCCTGAGGGGCAGACAGGCTCCATAAGTCAGATGAAAGTGTTTTCCATCGAGCAGAGAAAGGCTTTGATGCTGATCACATTGTTTGGTGCAGTCAACATTAAGGGGTTCAGTCCTGGTTTCAGTCAGAGGAGTTTTGATCAGCATCACTTTTCTCGATGCTTCGTCTCTTAAAGGCCTTGAAGAAGTTTGGAAGAGATGCTATCTTGGTTGGATGTTTCTTGTATTCGACTGCTTTATTGATTTCTGATTTTGATACGTCTACATACTCTGCAGCACTTGTGACATTCTTTTCTATGTTGTTGATTAACTCCCCCTGGTGGAAGAAAAACACCAGACAGGTTTTGCTCTGTGAGGATATTCCCTAATACAGTTATGGTTCCATGTGTAAAAAAAAAAAGAGACAGGAAATTTACCTGAAGCTCCAGCAGCATGGCAGTGTCGGTAAATATCTCATGAAGCTCCTGAATGCTAGATTCAAGGGAGATGATGTCCTGATGACGAAATTCAATCTCACTCAGAGCCTGGCTTGAAATCCGAGCGTCAGAGTTGATCTGTGACAGGACAAGTGTGCAAATTGTTGAAAACAACTGATATTTACAGTCTAACTACACGTCTGAGTGATCAACAACACAAGAGCAAACTACTGTAGATATCACCGCCTAGCCATTTAATATGCCACTAAACAGAAAGTCCACCAACATCAGATATGAAGATGGAAAGATTGTCACGATGCAGCATCTCCTCCAACTCGTCATCTGTGGTCACTTTGTTCACTGAAAGAAACAAAACGAATGATTAAAAAAAACAATTTCAGCTGTTTGCAACCATTTAACCTCTGTCAAAAACATCATTAGATAAATAAGTGATGTCACAAGTGATGAAAAAAGAAAATCATAAACCAAACAAGAAAAAAAAGAAATGTACCAGGTGATTGAGGCAAAGTCATTTTCTCTTACGGATTTCATCTGTGTCAAAAGTCAGTGTCTTTGTGCTGCCATGCTGAATTACATGGATCTTTAGAGGTTCACCACAGGATGGCACAATTACACCTCTACAGCTGTATGTGCCAAAGTCTACTAACTCATAAAAAGTATACTACCGTATGTCCACTGATAAAAACCGTCAGCCAATGACAAACTCAGACTGAGATAATGGCTGGAGGAGGGGCCGACATGAACAAATAAAGACTGGGCTCAAACACAGGCCACAGAAAAAAACAGTGGATAAACCCCTGGTGTACATTTGAGTATAATATTATTCTATCTTTGCTTTAATTTACAGAACACCTACATACATAAAATTGTATTTATCAATTAATATATAATTTCAAAAAATACAACACAACAGCAAGAAAGAAATTTTGTATTTCCAACAATGAGCATACCTTTTAAAAGGATACATAAACACTGTGTAGCAGCAGTTTATCTGCTCTAATTTAGATCATAGTTGGTTTTAAATTAATTGTAAGTGTAGAACATAATGACTGTTGACAACATGAGGGAACCATCAAAGTCTCTTGTTAATAAGAGCTGACAAAAGCTTCATCCTGCATAAAATATTCTGACTGTGCTGATACAGTATGTAAAGATGTAGTTGTATGTAATGAAATCCATTCACTCACCAATCTCCAGCTGTCTCTGTATCTGTGCCTTGCACTTCTCTCTGAAGGAGATCTGTGCCTTATGGTAACCCCTCATGACCTCAGCAAACCAACGAGTTAGGTGTGAGTACTGCATAAAGAAGAGCCACAGAATTGAAATATGATTAATAAAGAAGAGATTCAAATAGATCTATTTCAGTATCAGTCCTACAAAGAGGCCTCTGTCAGCAGTGATTGACCTCTTTGAGTTGATCATTATACAGACGCCCCCATTACAGGAAGTCAAAGAACACATCCTGACCTGGTTCTTCTGAATACGATGGAGTACTGAGAGATTGGTGTTGTTCTCATCCACAGGCCAGTTTGTCTGCATGGCTGAAAAAAAAAAAAAAAACATGAGACAGATCTAATCTTGATACAAACACAGGCTCAAGTTGTAATTTCAAAGACAGCTAATTCAAATTTGCAACTAAAAGCCATTTGTCTATTTACAGTACAGAGCTTAGTGATTTTATTCTGAGACAGTTTATCCACTGATGACCAGCAGTAGCATGAGGTACACTACACTTCCTTGTCTGTTCATTTGCAAGTCAAATCCTATGTTATGAACTACGCAGTCCCAGTGTTTAAGGAAGTCTGAAGTCTGTTCCTCCTTGTTGCCTCATTATCCAAGTTTATATAGACAATACTTCTTCAGTATGACTGAGCTAAAATTTATCTGATTAGAGATTATAAATTCCTTGTTTACATGGACACTAGATAAGATGATCTGATAAGATGTATGCGATTATATTTTTTAAAATGTTTAAAGCGGTTCTGCTGGCTGTGGCACCAGAAGTATTTTAATCTACCTTTTGCTACCTGTGTTTTTTTTTCTTCCACTTTCTCATATCAAGTTTTACATGAGTATTAGGTGCAAATATTTTCCTACTGAACAGATTATTAAAAGATTTCCACCTCTCTCAATCTGATTTCAGAAACTCCTTCCGATTGGACCATTTGGTTCTGATTGAGGTGCTCACATAAAATATTTTTATTCTGATTATCGGGACTCCTTTCAATCCTCATTCTCCTTGATTTAACCGTAGCATCTGACACCATCTTCCACTCCATTCTCATCCATAGACTAGCCTCCATCAGTATCTCTGACACACCTCTCGATTGCTTCATCTCACACTCTCTGGCCGCACTCAGTTCACTCAGTTAAAAACATTTACTTCCCACTCACCCCTCCCCCTCCTCTGGTGTTCCCCAAGGCTCTGTTCTTGAGCCCCTTTTATTTATCATCTACCTCATCCCTCTTGACCAGATATTTCAAAGGTACAATACCCCAATGACATCCAGACATAGGTTAAGAATCTGGATGTCATCCTTGACAACACTCTCTCATTCCAATATCATATTAACAATCTCACCCATTCAGCCTATTTCCACCTGCGCAACATCTCCCATCTCCATCCAGCCCTCTCACCCGACAATACTGCAACTCTGGTCCATAGCCTGGTCATGTCCCATCTGGGCTACTGCATCTCCCTCTTATTTGGTTTACCAGACAAATACATTCATAAACTGCAGATGGTTCAAAACTCTACCATACGTATCATCACCAGAACCCCCTCCATGAGTCACATAACACCTGTCCTGCAGCAACTCCACTGGGTTCCTGATGAATTCTGCCTTACCTACGAAATCCTACTTCTCACCTTCAAGGCAACAACCTCACCCCTCAGTACCTCACTAACCTCCTTCACATAAACATTCCCACCTGCACTCTTAGGTCATCTTAATCCATCCAACCCATCCTCCCACCTGCTCGCTTGACCACCATGGGGTCCAGAGCCTTCAGCCGCTCAGCCCCCTGCCTCTTGAATGCCCTCCCGGAACACATAAACAAATTCAGACTCCACCTTCAAATCCTAGCTTAAAACTTATTTATTCAGACAGGCCTACTCAGATCCATAGTGTCACAAAATACATCTACAGTACTTATACTACAATACGAAACACATTTTTATGCACTGTATAAAAATGAACTGAACCTACATTTTAACTTGGACTGGACCAAGCTGGCGTTCTTCTTTGTCTCGCTGTTCAGCAGCTCCAGCTCCTCTTTGATTCCTAAAAATAACAGAACTGGTTCATCTCACAGACAGAATAATTTAAACTTACAACAAGGTGATTTTATGCATTTTGTACTGGCAGGTATAGGGATTAGGCTGAATTTAGCTGATCAAGTCAATAACATGGTGTTAGACAGCACCTGATACTCAAGTTGGACATAGATTCAGTAGATATGTCTTAACAGATGATGAACTAAACAATTTAGTCTAACGGTTCTTAAAGGTTGTATGTTATGGTAAGCATGTCTGAGCTGTAGATTACCATGTGTGCCTTCTACAAAGAGGTAAAGTGCGTGTATGTTTGTCAAAGGCTGTTCAACCATTTGTTCCTGTTTGTTTTCTTGGTGTCTAGTTCCCTGGAGGACTTAACGGATATCCACAAGCATCAGCATAACAGTGAAGGTATCAAGTCTCTACTTTTCCGTTTAGGTCCTGGGGGCAAATCTAACAAGCTTTGCAAGTTTAATTATGAAAACAAACTGACTCTTGTCTTGCTTTGCAGAGGAGAGGATGGCACCGTGTCTTCTCTTCAGCTCCTCTGCTTGACAGGAGATTTTTTCAATGAGGCCTCTCACCTCCTCCACCTGCACACGCGTATAAACACTAACATTAGCTGGCTGGAAACCACAAGATAAACACTTGAATTACTGGTGACCTCTACATTTATGGAGTCAAACAGTGAGCTACCGCTTGTTTCTCATTCGGTCATCAAAAAGAAATGAGGAAGAAGTCGCACATTTAACTGTACTGACACAATTTCATGACTTCCCCATTTATTATATTGTTGCCTTAAAAAAGAAAATGCTTGATAAGCGCTTTTAAATGTTACAAATGAATCAGATTGAAAATTATTTTAAATCAAGTCTCAGAAACAAGAGCTGCATCTTCTGAGGATACAGCAAAAGGGTTTCAGGGACCTGAAGACCCGGCTCCTCAACACATCCATGGTTATTGCAGCCTGGAGTTGTGTGTAATTTACCCTTTTGAAAAAATCCTCCATGTTGACTGGGCTCTCTGCTGCAGCTGTCATATCATCCTTTTACTGGCAAAATAAAGAAAAAATAAGAAGAAAGGACATATTTGGCTACTTAAAAATGTCACCTGTTACTCCACATAAACAGTCCTTACAATGTTTTTAGCGTTCACGTTAACTAATAATAAAAACTGCTGCCATACGCGAAACTAGCCGAGTGTTGTAGCTATTATTTTCGCTTTCAATATTACAAACCTGTTGCTGATAAATTCTTACTTCTGCCACAAGTATCGCATCACCATACTAACTGAGAACAATAAGACATCCTTATTAATACTGTTGCTTTCAGTAGCCTATTCTCGATAAGACTCGACCTCACCTGAAGTTC
The DNA here is from genome assembly GCF_963514085.1 of Chelon labrosus. Taxonomy (NCBI): domain Eukaryota; kingdom Metazoa; phylum Chordata; class Actinopteri; order Mugiliformes; family Mugilidae; genus Chelon; species Chelon labrosus. The sequence goes on from NC_140355.1 coordinate 8,961,031, forward strand.
GTCCTCTCCGTGGGCTGAGCTCACTGAGCGCACCTGTGTGTGTGGAATAAAGAGCGCGGGCACGCAGGCGCGTCACCGTCAGGCGACAAACAAAGAAGCTGTCCAACGGCTGTGGTTAAAGCTGGAAGCAACACGGAGCAGGTAAAACAGACACACACCGAGGGACTGTGCCGCCAATACAAGTTACTCAACTCAGGCTTGTTTTAACCAAACATTCCGTCAAAATAAAATAAATAAATAAATGCTCTATGGCAGAAAATGAAAGCAGTGAATAGGCGGAGTTATAAGCAGCTTCCGGTTCACCAAACGGCTCTCGTTTTTAACCAAGATAGATCACCATGGTAACTACAGTTAACGGTTAACTTCAGCAGCCCAGACCAGTACCTGTAAACACCTCGAGTCGTCACTCCTACAGGAAGCAAAGAGGGACAATATAGAGCGATAGACAGTTTGCTTTTCATGCGCTAGACTTCTGCTATAAATAAATAACATATAACGGAATGATTGACTATGATGGTTTATTGACCACACAATGGTAAAAAAGATAATATATTTAATAATAAAAGCCAAGCCTTGATTTATTTAAAAATTATAATAATTTTTCTAATAAACGATAGACGATGCATTTACTCAGGTACTGAATTCATAATTTTTAAGTACTTCTGACCATTCCCACCATATATTATTAAAGTTTTACTCGACACAATTTCAGAACTTATTTTGAAGATGAAGATGCAACTAATTATATAACAAAGCTTTGAAATACAACACAATAAAAGATTCCGCCAGTGGTTGTATATATTGTATAAATACAAAAAACACGGAATCCTTTCTCTGTATTTAACTCATTCCTCTGTATGTACTCAGAAGTCATACATAGGAAGACTTGCTGAGGGAATTTGAGGTGTAGGCTACATGTTAACCTGTCCCAAGTACGCTACTTCTAGCTTAGAAAAGTTGACGTCCCTGGGTGGGCTCGAACCACCAACCTTTCGGTTAACAGCCGAACGCGCTAACCGGTTGCGCCCAGAGACTCTGACGTCGGGTTTATGAGCTCTATGAAACCAGATAATACCCAGACAGACCAAGCTCAGCTTGATCCACAGATCCTGGTGTACACCTAGACTGGTTAAACTTGATCTCATTTTGAAACGAGGCAGGGAGTGTCTTATAATACTCCCTCTAAACTAACTCTAGCTTGATACAGCCATCTTTCAGATTAACACCAGGGATTTTATGTCAGTCCATTTTTTCGGTTATTTTCAACAGACCATACCTTTTACAATGATGACAGAAATAAAGAATAAGAAATGTAGTTGAAGGCATTTATTTCGATGTTGAATTCTGGAGCTACAGATGAGCGTGTTGGTTCTTCAAACAGCTTCCGACTGTTGCTGCATCACTCCTCGCTGTGGGGTGAAGTGCAAAGGTTGTAGATAACACTTCTTCGGTATCAAGGTCACTTTCATTTTCACAACAGACATGCAGTGAGAATGTGCTGTAAGGAGGTGTGATTGTGATTATTACTGGAGGGTTGCTGAGGGCAGAACAGTCAGTACATATTCCTCTTCATCAGAGACTGTAATGCCACGGTATGCTCCTTCTTTCGAGCAGTAATGTATGAACCTATAATATAAAAAGAAAGTCACCATATAAGTCATGTTGGAGTTAGACATTTGTCTCCACCTATGACTGATAAAGATGCAGAATTAGAGCCTTACTTGTTCCAGACTGGGTCAGTTTTCAAGAGTCTTGGGTCTCCCACAACTATCAGCAGAACTCGTGCACGGGTCATTGCCACGTTGAACCTCTAAGAAGTTTCAGTTTGAGTTAGTGTGCAGGTATTAACGCGATTATGATTTGGTCTAATGCTGCTACAATGGTGGACACTGTTTGCGATAATATGCTCAAAAGTGTTATTTATTGGGTCTATCTGGCGCTATGCATTTCTCTAACATTTCTCACCTTCTCATTATTAACAAAGCCTAAAGTGATTTCCTGCTTCTGTGCTGTCAGCTTGGGATTGCTGCGCACTGTAGACACCAGAACCGCATTGAACTCTTTCCCCTGAAACTTCTCAACCGTGCCAACCTTCAAAAACACAAATGCATTTTTCTTGGCGCAGTTTAAAATCCTACTTGTACATGATCTTATTGTATGATCATTTTCTAGCTTCATACCACTACGTTCTCCACGTTTTTCTTGATGAGCTCTTTGTCCGTCTCGAGAGCCTTTTGGATTACCTCCACCTATCAGCACACAAAAGCAAGACAATATGAATTGGGCTAACTCTTACTGTGTTTTATCTAAAAGCAAAGATAAAACAAAGGCAACTGGACTCGTAGAGGTCTGTTGAAGACATTTTGCTACTTGTCCAAGTGGCTTCTTCAGTTCTAAAAGACTGGTGGGGAGTTTAGGAATTAGGAATATTCATGGGAAGTGCAGACTTTTGAACTCACATGAACAACAACTTTCTTTTGATCTCACTAAGTTGCCTTTGTTTTGGCTTTGTTGTTGGATATACCTTCACTTGGATTGTGGAGAACCTTCACAGACACCTAACCCATGTTGCATTGGTAACAAAAACAAAAAAGCAAACTTCAAATGTTGTGTATATAACTTTCCTTTCTTACCAAAATTATATTTCTACAGTGATTTGTTTTTCTTTCACACCCATTCAACCAATTGTCTCTTTTGTATCTCTTACACTGAGTGATATCGTACTGGTAGAACAGTTTTTCTAGCATCTAAGAAAGTCCTACAATCAATAAACATCAATGTTTTTATAATGATCTGGTATATTTTTGGCTTTATGGTGCTGACTTGCGGTGCCTCATCCAAATCCATCCTGAATTACTGTATTAATATACTCACTTGTTTTCTGTACGGGGCAATGATGCCAATTTCTCCTGGTTCAATTTTGCTCCCTTCCCTTTTCTGGAGATGGTCAACAAGGGATTTTAAGTATTCCATGAGTACCTCCACCTCTGCTGTGTTGTATATAGACGTGCTTTTCTCGTCACACTCTTTAGTTCCTGCCACCCCGTGGAAGATCAAAGGGAAACCCTGAGACCAGAAAGAGAAATGAGAATAGTGGTGGACAGAGAAAGATATTCATATCTTTGTTTGTGTGTGCTGACATTACTTTCTTGGGCAGCAGTTCCCACTTGCTGTACCAACTTGTCTCTTGACAAGCACAAGGCTTAAGTTCTCCCTCATAAAAGAGCTCATTGGGAATTTTTAGAATTGCAGGATGGGACCTGAGAGAGACAAAAAAGACCACTGAAAAAATGCGAAAGACCAGTTTATGCAATGAGGCAACTAAGTGAGGTGACTTTACTACTAAACCTGTAATTCCTCAGCAGTTTGGTGACAAAGCGTGGGTTGAACCCATGTGTCTCATGTGACTTGTACAGCTCGATATTACTCATCAGCCTCTCCAGCAAGGACGCACCTGCACAGAGTAAACTGCTTCAGAATGCTATTTATAAAAAAAACAGCATCATGACGGCATTTACATGACAAGTTCAAATGCTGATGGATTAAGCCCCTTTCACACAGGATTAGTATTACCTGGTGACATCATGTGATTTAGAAATGAGTCAAAACAAAAGCCAGGAAGGAAACAAAACTTCTTGAAAGAATAAAAACTAGGGATGCACAATAACTTTTTTTAAAAACCGATACCGATAACCGATAACTTTCCGCTTCCAAAGGCCGATACCGATAACCGATAACATATGTACCAATGGGTACAAGTCCAGGTGTCTTCTTTCCGTTATGGTATCGGACCTATCGGATAATTATCTTGCACCCCTAATAAAAACCCACGCTAAATTGCAGGGATTTGCAGAGGACTAGAATTATCACAAGACCTCTGTTTGGAGAAGTATGGTAGGTAATCTGATGTGTAATTTATACTTTACAAACTATGAGGATGGCCGTACATTTGCATGGGATTAAGATCACAGACGGCCTCTGCAATAATTACACATAGTATAGTATAGGTCCCCATGTAATACGAGTCCCATGCGAATAGGGATAAACTCTAATTATGACAATTCACTAGAGATCATCAAGTAATCCTAGTCCTGTGCTGGCTTTGATCTGAACAGATCTTCATCTTTTATTATTTTCAGATTTTGAAGTTGAAGTTTTGCTAGCATTAGAAACTTTCTTATTTAGAAATAACACACACAATGTGTAACTTCATACATTGTGTTCATATTGTATGCTGACACTCAATAGTGTACCCCCTTATGTATCAATTGTATACACTGTACTCACCCAGACCATGTTTCTCTGCTAATCTAGATGTGATGATGGCTCCTAACTGTTTGGGGTCTCCGGCCAGCACTACCTGGCACGTCTGTGGATTCAGTAAACCTGTGAAGCAGCCGCAGAAACACTAAGTCCACACAGAACATCGGATGCTGTAGGTTAAAGAAGATGAGCTTATCTGTCACCTGCTAACGGGATTATACTCTCTGGTTCTGTAGCCTGGCCTGCCTCGTCCACAAATATGTAATTGTAATGACCCGGTGGAATCCCTCCTGTCACGAGCCTGAAGTCACAAAGAGACAAAACACATCTTTGTCATCAGCATTATTTATCTGGTATTATAAGGGAATTCATTTCTCATGTAAGTAGGACATGCCACTGAGGTTGATTTTTTTATTTGGGGTGCAGCAAACTTCTGCTTGTTGTTGCTACATACTGTCACAAACTGTAATGTAATGCAATCCATGCCTGTCCAGGCTCCTAATAAACCTAGTGGAGACATTATGAAGTCAAGTGGGCCTTGGACTTTTAAGATGTTATCATTATGAGACAGAGGGACAGTGAGACTGTAAAACCAGCAAGTTAGCTGGTTATAGGTGTGTGCTTTAATTAATCATGTGTCTTTATGAGCCATGCTGTCTAAATCATTGACTTCTGTACCTTCCCGCAGTTATCAGAGTGGTGACCATGATGTGACGAGACATAAGATATTGTTTGCTGGGCAGGATAATGGTGTTTGTGTGCCAGTCCAGGTTACAGCAAAACTATAGGTAAGGACAAAGCACACAAACATACAGGACAGTTTACATGTAGAGGTCAGAATCCACTTTGATAGGACAAAACTATGCCAAGCTAACACTGCATTCAGAATAAAACATCTCGCGAACATAGTCAGGACCTAGTTACGACAGGACAGTGAACAAACAGAACTACATTAAAACAATTTCTGATATAAATTGCATTTTACTTGACAAATAAAATTATCAGAATTTATTAAAAAAAACGAAAAAAAAAGGATCCAGACCTTTAAAGTTTGGGGAATCTTGCTCAGAGGGTGGTTGAAGGCGTACAAGCGATACACATTCTCACAGTCTATGTCTCCTTCCAGGATCTTTTCACACAGGTGATCGGAGGCACTGTTAGAAGGTGCACAAGCCAGGATGTTGTGAAAGTCATGTGTTTTCACAATCTGTTTGATGGCTTCCACCAAAGTCACGGTTTTGCCTGACCCACACAAGTAAAACTGAATTTTAACAACATAAAACACTACTATTGGAGAACATTCACACACAAAAACATGCATGTACAGTACCTGTGCCAGGTGGACCAAACACAAGGTAAGGGGCAGGTTTTGCAGAACAAGCAACAATGTGTTGAATGGCCTTGCACTGCTCTGGGTTGTTCTTGCTGTTGGATACGCTAATGACAGAGAGAGTGGGGAAATAACAAAATATAAATAGAACTGGACAGGCTCAGTTTTGAATATTTTCCTTGAGTTTGTGACCTCAACGTAGCCTGACTTGTTTAGACGTGAGCGGTGGGAAGAAAGACGTCCCGTAGGGAATAGCACTTGGTTCAGTTTGTGCTTGTAGACCAGTTCTGCAGCTCTGTGCTTGAAACGCAACGGTGTGCGGTCAATGGTGAATTCAACGCTGTACCTTGTGTCCTCCCCGACATAAATTCTGCAATCAAATTCAAATGTACTTATGTTACGTACCATAGACTGAAAATACGGAAAATAATAAGACCACTACTTTTTGCCCTTTTCCAGTGATGCATCTAATATGACCACTGGTGTTTTCCTTTTTGTCCAAAAAACAAAAATGGGATGAGAACTTATTTAAACTTGTCACAAAAAAGTAGCTTCCCTCTTCATACTTGATTTCTCTCTGCTTAGTTGTACTGTAATAGATGTAGTTGAAACTGAAACTACTGTGGCTATTAAAATATTGACATAATAAATGACATACTTAGCGCTGTCAAATGATTAATGACTTTGTATGTAATCATGATTATTGCACGACTGTTCATAGTTAGCTCGTGATTAATCGCAAATAGTTTTTTATATTTTAAATTTACCTTAATGGGATATTTATTAAGGTTTTAATGCTATCCAAAGTGGAAAAATAGGCTCGCTTTTTGCAAATATGCGTATTTTATAATTATTAGAACAATCCCAAACTATGACAAAAGTCCAAAATATTCCCCAGAATAATCTCAAAGGTGGTAGCACAGAAGCCAGTCTGAAAAAAAGATTTTTGGGAGAGGAGGTACTCCGTTGGGAACTGATTATGACCCGGGAAAAAGATCTGCCGGGCCAATCAAATTGTTTGGTCGGGCTTTATGTAGTGATGGACAGAACAGAGCATCATCTGAGCTCTGTTGAGTTGATTTTGTTTGCAAGCAAATGGCTGGGATTGCTTGTAGGACTAACCAATTGCATGCAGTTATTTTTTTTCTCTGCATCAGTTGAAATTAATAGCTGAAACACATCACACAATGAAATCCCAATGGCGTGGGTTACAAAGGTACATCATGCTACAGAGACATACACATTGCCAACTATTTAGCATGGTCTGCCTTTGGCGAGTTGCCTTCAGCTGTGTCTTCAGCTGTGAGCTTGGCCAGCAAGTGGTATCTGAAACTTGACGTACTTGACGTGATAGATTCAATTCACATTGGCAGTAAATGCAAATGGTCTTGTCAAGACAGCCATCCGGTGGGGCTTTAAAGCTGAACACGGCATTCAGGCGATCATTTTATCCATTGCTGCTCAAGAAGCTGTGTTTCTGCTTGCTATTTATAAAGTTATTATTGTATTGCTTTCTAAAACTATGGGGCAGGCCAAGGGTCAAATCACAAAATGACCATGCGTTAATCAAGTGTTAAAAAAAGAAGAAAAAAAAAAACTAGTGGCATTAAAAGTAATTTGAGTTAACTTGTTATTATTGCGTTGACTTTGACAGCCCTAGTTATTATTGCGTTGACTTTGACAGCCCTAGTTATTATTGCATTGACTTTGACAGCCCTAGTCATAATTTAAACATCTGGCTTGAAGCACTGAAAGCAACAAGCTGTTGTACAGATGGATCTCTGAGTATCTAGTTAATTCTATTCTGCGATACAGATGGTTGTGCGTAGATTTTACGGGCAAATACTAAACAACAAAACAAGTGTGTCTAATGGCATTCAATGTCCATTCTTACTTGTCCCTCAGTTTCAAGCAGACGTGCTCTGAATCAATGAGATGGCTCCATCCTTTGTAAGGTCTGTCCCCTCCTGGTTGGTTTAGGGGTTTCACCACTACCTGGCGCCCTGACAGGATCAGTGATGACGTCATGCCACTTGGAATCTGATGGCGTATGAGTTGAAGTGAAAGTTGAAGTCAAAGGTAGTTTTTTAGTTTCAGCGTCTGAATGATACACATCACCTTCAGAAAGAGAACGTCACTGCTGCCTTCGTGTCTGGACAGCTGCACATCGTTCTGGTTGTATTTCTCAATCTCTCTCATCATTTGGAGCTCCTCGAGATGAAGCAGCAACTTGCATCTCCAGGAGTAGTTCTTCCAGTTCAGAGGTCTCTTCTCCAAGTGTCTATAGAGATCCCAGTGATAAATAGATCCCAGTGTTGAGAAACATCAACAGGAACAGCAGATGTGTACAACATTAAAGGCGCTTACATAGTACTGCAGGACCTAAACGCAAGGACCTACGCACGGAGCCTACGCCAGTGCCAGTGCCAGCAATTTATACTTGTGCACTCGTCAGACTTGTTCATTAAAGTGTGATCAGGTAAAAATACATACCTGTCCCATCTTATACAGTCTTTTATATCGGCAGGCATTGCATAACCTTTCAAATGCACCACAGACACAAGTGATATCGAACTAGTACTGCAAAAGTGGAAAGAATACAGGTCAAACATAACCGAAAGGACTCATAATTCTAATGGTCAATACATGCTGCAGTCTGTGGTGTGTAACTTTGGATATGTGATTTGATTATGTGGATCCCACAGCAGGTCATACTTCTCAGAAAAAGGCTCCATAATCTCAGAGTTGTGCGATGAGTCTGTGGCTGTGAGGGGGTCCTCCTCACAACCTGACATCCGACGTGTGACTTCCAAGAGGCGCATAATTTCAAACTTATCTGAAGATTGCTGACATGTTTCGAAGGTAAACACCAGTAGCTCTTCATAGAAGCCTGCGTCGCCAGAGCAGAAATGGACCTCGAGGAAGAATGCTTCTCCTGCGTGGTAGAAAAAGAGGCAAAGAAAGTAAGCTTTTATTGAGAGGTATTTCTGAGCTGAGGACCTTCTAAAACCTACTCATCCATTCATTAAAAATAATACATACACTATATTACCAAAAGTATTCGCTCACCCATTCAAATGATCAGAATCAGGTGTTCTAATCACTTGGCCTGGCCCCAGGTGTATAAATTCAAGCACTCAGGCATGCAGACTGTGAAACAAGACATTTGTGAAAGAATGGGCCGCTCTCAGGTGCTCAGTGAATTCCAGCGTGGAACTGTCATAGGATGCCACTTGTGCAACAAATCCAGTCGTGAAATTTCCTCGCTCCTAAATATTCCACAGTCAACTGTCAGCTCTATTATAACAAAATGGAAGCGTTTGGGAAAAACAGCAACTCAGCCACGAAGTGGTAGGCCACGTAAAGTGACGGAGAGGGGTCAGCGGATGCTGAAGCGCATAGTGCAAAGAGGTCGCCGACTTTCTGCACAGTCAATTGCTACAGAGCTACAAACTTCATGTGACCTTCAGATTAGCCCAAGTACAGTACGCAGAGAGCTTCATGGAATGGGTTTCCATGGCCGAGCAGCTGCAGCCAAGCCACACATCACCAAGTGCAATGCAAGGCGTCGGATGCAATGGTGTAAAGCACGCCGCCAATGGCCTCTAGAGCAGTGGAGACGCGTTCTCTGGAGTGATGAATCACGCTTTACCATCTGGCAATCTGATGGACGAGTCTGGGTTTGGAGGTTGCCAGGAGAACGGTACATTTCAGATTGCATTGTGCCAACTGTGAAATTTGGTGGAGGAGGAATTATGGTATGGGGTTGTTTTTCAGGAGCTGGGCTTGGCCCCTTAGTTCCAGTGAAAGGAACATTGAATGCTTCAGGATACCAAAACATTTTGGACAATTCCATGCTCCCAACCTTGTGGGAACAGTTTGGAGCGGGCCCCTTCCTCTTCCAACATGACTGTGCACCAGTGCACAAAGCAAGGTCCATAAAGACGTGGATGACAGAGTCTGGTGTGGATGAACTTGACTGGCCTGCACAGAGTCCTGACCTGAACCCGATAGAACACCTTTGGGATGAATTAGAGCGGAGACTGAGAGCCAGGCCTTCTCGACCAACATCAGTGTGTGACCTCACCAATGCGCTTTTGGAAGAATGGTCAAAAATTCCTATAAACACTCTCCTCAACCTTGTGGACAGTCTTCCCAGAAGAGTTGAAGCTGTAATAGCTGCAAAAGGTGGACCGACATCATATTGAATTCTATGAGTTAGGAATGGGATGGCACTTCAGTTCATAGAATGAGTAAAGGCAGGTGAGCGAATACTTTTGGTAATATAGTGTACATCCTTCTGTTCATAATGCTTTCTCAGAGCCTAGAAACTAAAATCTGGAGGTATCTGCAAAAGGCAAGTTGTCCGAATTGGACTGAATTAATACTTAACGTATGACATTTTGGATGTACTATGCAAATTTTGAGTCTTTCTGGTTTCACTAAATCCAGGTACACTATGCACAATTGCTACCTCCACTGTTTTGTTTTGTTTTTTTCTCCGTGCCCTTTCGATCTGTAAGAACAGCATGTATGCATGTCTATCACTGTGACATTTGTGACTAGTGTCTCTTGTGTGTGTGCTCTTCCTACCTGGTTCAATACCGTGTTTCTCGACAGCCTTGATAATGTTTCCATGACAGTCTCTGAGTGTGAAAATGTTCTTTACAAAGGCAGAAGCCATTAAAGTTAAATACACGGTCTTGACACCGGAGTTCTTCACAGTGAGTGGCACAACTTTCTATAGGGGAGGACGCACATGCAAATTTTCTGTATTATCACAACACTCATGGGCAAACCATATCCACACATACTGAAAATCACACTGGTCATGACTTTCCAGTCCTCAGATTGTGTCTCACCTCGTTTTCATGCACAGTGAGGCAGATCTTCTCATCGGTTGATTCAGGGTTGGACATTATAGTGACACTGTGTTCACTGGAGGTCAACTTATCACTGTGTTGTTGGATGACAAGTAACACAACAAGGGTTGTTTACATAGACTCTAAGGTGTACAGCCACTAACCCACCTGCAGGTGGTATCCAGCAGGCCACTTCTACCCGATTATTCTTTTCAATCTTTGATATGAGTTTCTTTTTACTTTAAGGCTTGTAAACAGAACATTTTAAAACAATCAGGTTCCAGCATTGTGAGGTTCTGCCTTGACACGATACACTTCAAATTTAGACAAAGTTGGTCTTTAACTATCTTCTATTCACTTATTCAGTGACCATCATGGTAATCAAAAGTATGTTACCTGATTAAAAATGGCAAGTTTTAAAATTCAAAATGAATGCTCTCTTACCGGTATTGCTGAAATAACTTTGCCTTTTTCAGACGGGCTTGATTGTTTTGGGTGGCCTTGTGAGAGATCATTGCTTCAGCAATCGATATATTTGTTGATCCATTCACGTCAGCAGATGCCCCTGCCCTGGGGTCTGGGCTTGACTGTACTGCGGGCTGCAGCTGATCTGTCCATCTGGGATTGTGGAGTTGACTCATTATTTGGTCCTGATTAAACTGAAGGAAATGCCACATAGCATATTACATTAGAGGTGTAGTGGATCTGCTTAATAAAAAAAAAAAAAAGTTGGCATCAAACTTTCATAGAATTGTAAATCCTATGTATTAGTACAACTTCAGTCATGTGACCCCTCCTTGGATGTTTTAATAGACCTAGATTTAATTTGATGGCAGAGCTTAAATCATTCCGACCTAGAACATCTTAAAATTGAATAAGGCATGAATTCACTAATAAAATAATCCTTTAATTTATCCCACAGTGGGACTACTGAAAGCACTTAGTGCACTTAATCCACAGACAGCTAGCATAAAATTGCTAGTAACAGAATAGTATTAGCATTATAAGAATTAGCTTTAGCTGAACATACATTTAGCCATGTTTGTCTACTTTAATTTATCTAATTTAATCACATTACTCACATGTCAAACTGTATATAGTAAATGTAGTAACTTAACACAATATCATACTAAAGTCATTTTATTTTGGACACGGAAATACAGTGATACACGACTAAAGTGTTTTGCTAACCTAACAATGACAAAACACAGCTAATGTTAGCCAATTAGCTTAAACAGAATTAGCATTTGAGCTTGCCAAAGTACAGATAACATAACATACATTTAAATTATTACATAAACAACAAAAAATAATCGAGTGTATCATTAAGTATGAGGACAAATGACCAGTGCTGACTATGAGTGCTTTTAACAATACAAGAGAGTGTAACGTTTATACAATATTCGTAGAAATATAGCCTGCTAACGTTGCTTACTAGCACTAGCGTTAGCTAACCTTAATGGTCCCAACCACAACAAACGGCAGTGTAATAGCAATGTAATAGTTAGCAATACTTACTTTATATGCGGACAAACTATCTTGATAAAGTGAATTCAATGTTAAATTTCGGTTTGAAAATAAACAGATTATAAACAGATTCCCAGTGTCATGGCAACTGTGATGCTGGAGAAGTGAAGGTATACTTCTCAAAGCAAGTAGTGAAACACGTGCGGCTAATCTTCATAATATACCTGGACTATGCCATTAAGCATTTAGTCTACAATATCTTACAATATCTTACTAAATTAATTTTATTTTGGACACGGAAATACAGTGACACACGACTAAAGTGTTTTGCTAACCTAACAATGACAAAACACAGCTAATGTTAGCCAATTAGCTTAAACAGAATTAGCATTTGAGCTTGCCAAAGTACAGATAACGTACATTTAAATTATTACATAAACAACGTAAAATAATCGAGTGTATCATTAAGTATGAGGACAAATGACCAGTGCTGACTATGAGTGCTTTTAACAATACAAGAGAGTGTAACGTTTATACAATATTCGTAGAAATATAGCCTGCTAACGTTGCTTACTAGCACTAGCGTTAGCTAACCTTAATGGTCCCAACCCAACCACAACAAACAGCAGTGTAATAGCAATGTAATAGTTAGCAAAGATATACTTTATATGCGGACAGACTATCTTGATAAAGTGAATTCAATGTTAAATTTCGGTTTGAAAATAAACAGATTATAAACAGATTCCCAGTGTCATGGCAACTGTGATTCTGGAGAAGTGAAGGTAGTTCTCAAAGCTCCAAGTAGTGAAACACTGTGCGGCTAATCTTCATAACATGGTATCCCTGTTCTTTGATTAGACTGTTCTTTGCATATTAAATTATTATTATTATTGATCTTATTTATTATCATTACTATTTTTAATTAGTCTAGACACTTATTTCTCTCTTGGCTAAAATAACACACATTACTTTCCAAAATATATGGAATGTCAATGCACAATATAAGTTATGAGTTAGTCAGCCAACATTGATGGGAAATAATGGCCCCAAGTGATATGTGAACATTGCAAGGATAATAAATTAAACCATGTGACAACATAACCAGCTTTTATTCACTGTTGCACAAGAAAAGTTGAAAATATATTGCTGTGATATGTTCCGTGTTGGTATGATACTTGGACCATGCCATTAAGCATGGTCCATATATATATATAGTCTTGTCATGCTAGGAAATGCTCAGGTGTAAATAATACAATTAATGGTGTTTGAGTGAATTCATTAAGCGGCTTTGCTTCCAGTAACATTTTTTTCTGTGTGAACGTGTGTGTGTGTGTGTGTGTGTGTGTGCTTAGGAAACATTAGCAACACCTGTGTTAGTAGTAAAAAAGGACATTGACATTGTAACATGGTCACTGCTTTGTGTGAGTGTTCATTTTCTGCTCATTTGGTTGTTCAGTTGTTCAGTGTGTGCAACAGAAATATCAAAGCAAACTCATTTGTGTTTTTCACAAGGTTTTCAGGGACGGTATAAAGATGAATTTAAAAAAACAAAAACAATTCTCTCTCCTTTTATACCAGCACTTGTGCCTCACCAACCAGGATCTCTCCCAGCCCTTATTTATACTGCTTGTTTAATAATAAACGTGTCAGCGGCCACTTCTGCTCTGCCTGAGCTGTAACCGTCACCTGTAATCTACAACTCAATTTGCACAGGTGTATCTTAATAGCACCATAGACGTCTGCCTGTTCAGATATATGATGTTCATTTATGCTCATATAAAGTCAGACGCCTACCGTGATGGTAAAGCTTATAATATTTGAAAGAAGAAAACCTTTTTCCAAATCCAATTAAAAGTTATTACTCTAAAAGCGAAACCTGCATTAAAAACATTTTGCATGGTAAGCTTTGCCTTCTACATCCCTATGTTTCTGTGTCAACACACATTTGGCAGACCCTTTATCACAGCTTGGGGATGCAGCTGCAGCAGCAGAATTTGATCCAGGAGTGCAAATTAGCAAGCACTAATAATACAGTTAATACTTGGTCTATAACTCATTGATCAAAGATGCAAATGCACCTTTTTCTACGTTAGTATCAGACATACTCGCTGTGGTTTCTGTTTAAAGAGTTAAAAGAGTCCAAATGTTTTTCACAATGCAGGAAAGGGTAGATTGCTGCACTTGCACCTCGGATGAAGAACCTGCAGAGAAATGAGTACCAGATTCTTCAGAGACCTGCCAGCATGGCCTTTTCATGTGAGTGACACCCACAGTGAAACAACCCAGTCTCCAGTCAGAAGTGGTGGCATTCATTAATAATGCAGTGAGTGACGGGCTTCTTTGTTTCTCTTGTTCCATCATTTTACCCAATATTGACAAGATTAGAATCTCGTTTTTAAAGACTGTTCTCTATCTTATTTAAATCTAATATAATAAACATAAGCAACAAGTTTTTAACATCAACGAACTGTATGCTGCAAACTTCTTCTCATCTTTCAGCTTTTACATACCTGCATATTCCTCTGGTTAGACACTGGCATAAACACACACACAAAGAAGTTTAACACATGCGCAGAAACACATACGAATTTGAAATGCACAACTTAAATAACACCTGTGCCAAATTCCACTCCTAACCTCTGGCTGCTACTTACTTGTGTTACCATGTCACCTGTGTGTGTCTAATTTGTAATCTCCACATCCTGAGTCCCATGGCACTAATAAAGATGGAAAAGGGATGTTTGCTGACTAACTAGCATGAAATTATATTGCCGTGAAGCACCTGCTCAGAGTCAGTATTTAATTTCTTTATAAAGTGGATTATCCAGTTTGTAGACAAACAGAAATGGTCCAAAGTTGAACCACAAAAAAACGAATTCAGTGAACAGTAAAACACTCCCTATTTTACAATTTCAAAGAGTCGTGTTTGTTTGCACGTTTTTCCTGAAACCAAATTAAAGCATTCAGTAATACAAAACTGACAAAACTCTGTTTCGGTTAGTTATACAGCCTCTATTTCATTCCCTTCGTATTAAATAAGAAATTCTGTCCTCTGTGCCATTCAACCTGTAAGTGCCTCTCACTTAATTTTAAGTCAGAGCACAACAGGGATATCTATTGTGCTTGTTTAACATAAAAGAAAAGCCTCGCAGTCGCTGCACCTTCATAAATATTATATTACTCATTCTAAAAGAGAGATCTTAAATTTTTAATTGAGGAGTCATTTTAACCACTGGCATATTGGTAGGATCTAATATATGTGATTTGAATTTAATTTAATGTCATTGTTTTTTTCGGCCACTAGAGGTCGCTCCAGTATTAGAATCCGAAGATGAAACGTCAGTGTTTATCTTTTGTCTTTGGCCTTGAACTAATACAATCGATCTTACATGAACCGGCTGTTTAGCACAGTTCAGTGAAGTTTCACTTTAAGTTTCTTGACTTGTCAGCTGAATTATTTTGTGCAATTTCAGCAGATCACACTCATTACTAGATACAGTTGCTTGCATTCTGAATCAGAAAGTGGTATATTCCGTAGTTTTGGTTTTATTCCATTTTTGTGATGGTGGTGCTCTAACAATAAAAGACATATTACATAATTTATGAAAACAGTGTAGGGAGACAATCTTAGTGGGTTTTACATGGCCGGCCTCAATACACATCCTCCTACATTCTCTGGCAACACCTGCACTGCCTCACGTAGGTAATTCTGTTGTTTTTGGCTAGTGTCCTGCCCAGGCAGTAATGAGCTGGTAATTACTAATTAACAATCTGTCTACTCTAAAGCTAAAATAGATGTACCGGCCAACTTTCTCTGCCAGCATTCTCGTCCCAGCCTCCAAATCCAAGTCTGTGGGGCTCTGTGGCGCACCAGTGATGGGGCTTAAAATCTTGTAACATGGCATTGTAATGCATAGATGGGACGCCTCTGCAGAGACAGTGTCTTGTAGTGTCACACTGAATTAGCTCGTCAGCGGAGTGGTTGTCTGCGGCTCAGGCGGAGAGAGAAGTCGCCTGAAAAGTTTGCTGAAGTTAAAAAAAAAAAAAAAAAGGAAAAAAAAAGAGAGGAACGAAGCCACAGTGAAATGTTTGGTTACTCCCAGGAAGGTTACTCACCCATTTAGCATTTAAAGCATATGAAACACTTAGAAAGACACAATAGTTAGAGCTCCACAGAGGCCCCACAATACGAGAATATCACAGTAGTTAAGTTGCTATTGCCATTTATCATTTGCCATCTGCAGATTATCCAAAATACAGCTTGGTCAATGTGTCTTTTGCCTAATATGGTCAAGTTCTCAGTGTGTTCATCTCACATAAATGATCTTTATTGCTTCAAAAAACCAAATGTTTGCATGGACATGACAAACTTTTCTGTCTGTATCACAGTCTGGTCCATATGAATTCAAACAGTGCTACAGCTCTGTCTAGTGGACTGAGAAAGCAGCAGATTGTATTATTCTAGTACCAAAATACTTGTTGTGTCAATACAATGTTGTCGTGCAGATATTGTGATAACATACTGTATCATTATTTGCCTTGATGCTGATGTAAGCACATAATTTAAAGCTTATCAGTGCCCTGTATTTCGCAATTTAGATGATCTCTTTTGTAACTCCTCCTATGAAGCACCTATAATTGGTAAGTGCCTTATAACACACCATAAGATTGGTTCACACATTACAGTTATGTTATATTGTGCTATCAAGCATTCATTAACTATTTATGTTGTTGATGTTTCACACTGACATTAAGTAGGGGCCTTTCTGTGTGGAGTTTGCATGCTCTCCCTGTGTCTGCGCGGGTTCTCTCCGGGTACTCCAGCTTCCTCCCACCATCCAAAGACATGCTCATTAGTTTAACTGGTGATTCTAAATTGGCCGTAGATGTGCATGAGTGTGTGAATGGTTGTCTGTCTCTCTGAATTAGCCCTGCGATAGACTGGCGACCTGTCCAGGGTGTACCTCACCTCTCGCCCGATGACAGCTGGGATAGGCTCCAGCCGCCCACACGACCCTTCACAGGACAAGCGGTTACAGAAGATGAATGAATGAATGTGTGACCAATTTATTTTGTGCTAATACTTCATAAATCATAAATACAGTATGAGGTAGTTTAAATTCAATTCAATATTACAAATAAAATAAAAATCGAACTAAAAGACTGGAGAAAAGAATCTGATATTTTTATTATTAATAGCCAACGGTAGCCCCAGAGGGAATATACGACCCATACCACGTAGTTTTGATGCTATGATCTGCTGGTGTAGTGGTTACAGGCCCACACTTTTTCTTGTTAACATTTTTCAATGTAAATCAATAATGCATGCTTGCTGGCAGGCTCAGCAGTGCTTAGCAGTGATTTCGTGGACTGGTACACCCAGGAGTAGGCAGGCAGGCAGCTGGGAAGCAATTTTGCTACATCGCTGGTGATGAGTCCCTGGCGAAGCAGCAGCAGGAAGGCAATGGGACGAGAGTCCAGCAGTAATATGTGTCAGGCTACAGCTCCGTGTAATCTTGTCAAAGCAGAGGCGACCAGAATTGAAATGAAATGACTTTCACCTGGCATTAAAGAATAATAAGTTAATATAAAATAATAGTTCCCCTGGATAATTTATGATTAGGGAGGTCAAGGAAGCCGAGGCTGTAACATCTGAAATTGTGTTTACACCAGTGATCCAGGATGTCTCTCGCTTCCTCCCTCCCTCCCTCCCTCTCTTCCTCACATATACATGCTTGCATTATTTAATATATCCACACCTCTGCTGCTCCTACACTTGGCACCTCATCTCTCTGCGTTGCTATTTTTAAATTAGAAATTTCATTATCTATTAAAATGCCACAAGACAAGATGCACTGTAAGTGGTGCTTTTGTCTCATGTAGGAGTTAACTGCAAGTGAATTTAAGCCCCTGTGCATGGAGCAACTACTTAACCCGCAGGTGCTGAAGTTTATGCTAAGTGCAGTCTGTCTTAATTGCTTTCACATTCACCATTGAAAGTCAAAAGCACAAAGTCCACCAAGGCTTTGCTGTAAATGGAATGGAAGTCCTGGCCTGTCTTCAGATGGTAAATAAAATAAATTCATTATTCCCGAGTAGTTTTTCATAAAATATGTGTGTATAATTTTACAGACTTTATCTATTTTCTACTTCTGACTCAGTCATTCACTTCCTATATTTCCCACAGTGCACCGACAAGGGAGTTGAGATCAACCATGCCATCCCCCTAAGTACGACTTTTGTACGGCAACAACGGGTGAGGAATAAGGAGAACTGGATATACGGTATCAGTTTCCTAGATGATGGCTTTCTCAGAGCAACAATACCATGCCACCAAATGACAAAGTGCAGGAATCTATGGTAATTATTATACAGTCTCCTTTAATCGCACAACATCGAAAACTGTTTATTACGATTGATGAACCCTTCTGCAAATCGCCACTTTGTTTCCTAAAGTGACGCTACTGTGCTCTCTGTGACGTCTCCAACTGTCGCCACCTTGGCAGTGCCTCATTGCCAGCTCAAAATTTGGCAAAAAAGTCAAGTGTGAGGGAAACAGAAGAGGGCGGGTGACACCTAAGAAGACCTCTTGCAACCAGAGTTGTCCCCCCACCTGTCACTCAAAGTGGCTCGATTATGCATAACGTTAAACCTTGATATAAATTAAATAGGTGAGTTATATAAAACCGAACCTCTGTACAACGGTCATGAATTAAAACTAGCATTAGAGACCCAAACTGTTTTTGTACCAGACTGTAAACATGACTATTTCGGTTGAAAAGTAGGGCATTTTAACGTGGAGGTCTACGGGGATTGCTTGCTTTTAGAAGCAGCCTCAAGTAGTCATTCAAGGAAATGCATTTATTTGCCATCTCCGGGTCATCTTGGTTGTGGCATATTTTCATCATAACCAAGCTTTTAGCAATTTGTGCTGTAGTGCCTCCTCTGCGGGATCAGTCACGACCTGCTAAAGTGTAGCTGAGTCAGCAGTTGGCCTTCCTTGAACTGTTTTTGTTATGTCATAAGCACAATAGGAGCACATCCCACAAGACCTGCTGTTTTTGACATTCTCACCCGCCTAGCCATCACAGTTTGGCCCCTGTCAAAGGTTCTTACACTTCTCTCTACATTTTCCCTCGCGTCCAACACATCCACCTAAAAAACTCGCTGTTCACTTGCAGCCAAATCCATCCCACCCTTTGACGGGTGCCACCGTAACAAGAGTGTATGGCTGGGGCTCATATTCATTTTGTATTAGTAATAAATGAGCAGTAATTAATAACTTAAATTGTCATCACACTAAATCCCGCTTGTCTTTGCTATCAAAGTTGAGAAATGCATCTTGGGGTGAGTGGAGATATATTGTCTGAACACATTTCCAGAGATAATTAGTGTGTAAGCCATCTACACTGGCACATTTGCCACAGCAGATTCTTTCATTAGTGCGGTCATGTGAAGCATTTTGAAACGGTATTCCCATCGCAGTATCAATCTTTTAAAGGATTTTTTTTTTTTTTTTTTGACGTGCTCATTTATCAGTGTTGGACTTGTCATATAAAAAAATGTCATCAGTTACCCAAGTTACTGCTTGAAAATGTAATTATATCACATTTTTCCCGCAAAAGCAAACACAATGAATGTCCCTGCCTCAGCATCTCCATGTCATGTCATCCAGATATCACACAACTATTCCAGCTATGAACTAAGATAGCTGTAGCTCATTCTATCTCTACTTCACAAACAAAACACAGATGCCAAACATTACCAGATACTTAAAAATGGTGTAAACCATTCCAAGACCCTGTTCTGACCTGGTTTTAACATCCGATCCTGAGTGATGTTCAAAAACCAACAGACTACTCCAACTGACCTTTTTAACTAGAGATTTTTCTCTTTCACTGTGGCAAACAGCGCAGCAGTTTGTGTGAGTGTCTAAAATAACTGACATCAGCGGCAGAGATAACTACATAAGTAATAACCTAATGTGCTTTCAGTTAGTGAAACTTCACTGCACATAAGGTTTCACATTTTGTTGTCATGTGCACACATAGAAAATGCCTTTCGTGGTTCTAAAACACAGGTAGTTAGTGATTGTTTTGAGGCAGCAGCTGTCATGTAATAAATGAGCTCAGTATAGTGGAGGTGTTCATACTGTCATCTGATCACAAGTGGTCACTCGAGATGTACATTGAGACACGTATTAATGCTAGAGGTGAACGCACGCTTGCAGCCGCACACTTTGTGTTCAGATCTCCCAGGACATATGTTGAACAGGACCTAATGTCAAATTCAATGACTATCTCCTTACGGTCCGCTAGCTGTCAGATTTGGTGTGCGTTGGAAAAAGTCTGTGTTTGTACTCAGCCCATGCTTATAAATGGGAAAACTAAAGAGACCTGGAGTGAGCTGGGAACACTATTTCATTCAACCAGCAACAAGGATGGAAGGGAAGGGAAGGGGAGGCGGGAAGGAATTGGAGCAGTGTGATCAAGATGGAAATTCAATTTAGAGGTGGAAGGAGAAGAAAATAGTATATCTGGCTAATGTGAACCTGCTGTAGAAGGTGAGATGACTGTGAAACAGCCTAAGAGGAAAAGGTCAAGAGCTACATTTACATTGGAGAGGTATTCTAATGGTGGAGAGCCCCGTGAGAGTTGAAAAAACGGGAAACGGTTGCGGAGGTTGCTCTTTCTCTGGTAACATAAGAGTTGCTGTTTCACAGAATCAAGATATGCTGTGGTTATAAGAGATCAGATCACAGCCCGGTGCACCTCCTGCCTGTGTACAAACCTCTGGTACACAGGCAACCAGCCATCGTTTGCACAGTAAAGAAATGGTCTGATGAGGCTGAAGAGACTTTCAGAAACTACTCTGAGTTGACTGTGTGGGAGGTGTTTCCAGATGGTCATAGAGATGACATCAACAGCCTCACACAGTGTGTAACAGATATGTCAACTTCTGTGGGAAGAAAGTTGTCCCCACCAGGAATGTGCGGTGTGGTGTTTCTCCAACAGCAAGTCGTGGATTACTCAAGGCATTAAGGCTCTCCCTAATGAAAAGAGGAGGGCCTTCAAATCAGGAAACAAGTGTGACCTGAAGACTGCGCAGAGGGAGCTGAGGAGGAGGCTCAGAGAGGCGAACCAGGTTTACAAGAGGAAGTCGGCGAACCAGTTGCAACAGAACAACATCAGCGGAGTCTGAAAGGGCCTTAAAACCTTCTCTGAACATAAGGGAAACAACCAGCAACCTGAGAGGGACCAGAGGTGGGTGAATGACCAAAATATCTTCTTCAACAGATTTGATCAGTCATCTGTCCCTCCCCCACAGTGCCTCTTCTGCTGCAACTACTACCCTTGACACCCGCTGTGACCTGCTCCACCCTCGCCTCTAGCCCTCTTCAGGCTGATCCTTGTCCATCTGTGCCCTTTGGTGAGCCCTTTGAAGAACTTGCTTCAGTTCGCCTACCAGCCCAACATCGGCATGTTGGGCTGGTAAGAGAAGGCCGGTAGCACTGTGAGAATCATGTTCTTTGATCATTGACAGTTAATCCAAATATAATTCTTTCAATCTCGTAATTATCTGTACAACCAAAGTAATCTTAATCTCAGAAAGAGTCAGAAAGGGCTACCTGGTTGGCTAACATACACAAGTTATTGGCATACATGTGAGTGAAGCAGCGCTTTCTAGCACCGTTAGTGTGCAATTTATCCTCCCTTTGCAAAGGTCTAATGCTAACATGGTTGCTAATGCTAGCAACCGAAATCGCATCGCGCTAGCCCTACCGTTAACATTTTCATCCATCACACCTAGTGATGGGAACTTAGGCTCTTTTCAAAGATTCGACTCTTCATTGAGAAGAACCGTTTCCCAAACAGTCCCTCAGTTAGCTTCACTCTGAACCTTCTATTGTATACTAATTTAGCAGTTATGAATGGTTTGTGTGTTGGTAAGCAATTTTCCATTTGCTGTAACATTATGAGATAAAAATCTTTAGTGCAGGTTGGCATTTAAAAATACCAGATGATTCAGCTTGGTTGCCCACTGCTCATTTCTTCACTTTTCCCAACGTGCTTGCATTTAAATCCGGCTCCCTCGTCTTTCTGTCGCTCTGTGTGTACCTGACCTGTACCACTGAAATGACCCACCTCTCTGAAAATTATGCAAAAGACGGGTGGAAAAAAATAACCCAGCATTTTTTTAGCATTTTAGCCTGCCAGCAGCAACTGTGGCAACAGTTTGCTAACCCATGGTGATGTTAGTTTCACATGCCATGTCATTGTTAGCTCTCTCATCTGTAGAGTACATGTCCATGAATGCAGGTGGGCTGAGCTTTCTGTGAAGGTTCTCTGTCATCCAGGTCATTATATCCAAAAGTCAAAGCTGAAAAAGGCAATTTGACTTGCTGGGTTTCTTGAGGATGTTTTACCATTCATCCAAGCAGCTTCTTCAGTTCTGAATAACTGGTGTGGAGCTGAGGTTTTATTAGGAACACATGTGGGTGGTGCCCACCTGAAACCCACATGACTTGGGTCTGTAATGACCAACTACTCACTGACCTCCCCACTGAATGGTACTCTTATGACCCATTAATGACCTGTGACTCCAGTCTCAATGTGTGACCAAGGGTGAAAGTTTTTGAGGACAGATGTCAAGACTGTGTCGTAAATAGATGGGAAATTATACCTCAGTCCACCTCTCCTGTTCAAAGAGTTTTCCACTGCTGGAGTTGAACACAAGAACACAACGCTGTTCATTAACTTCTCTGTCACTCTTGTAATTGTGTGTTTTGTGGATTAAATTGCATGCACTGTGGGGTGCAAAATCACTGACATGCAGGAAATTGAGGTTGCACAGACACAAGCAGACACACAAGCAGGATGTTCTTGTTCCAGACACATAAAAAGTTTCAAGTGACTAGTTTAAAAAGACAGTCTTACTCATGTTTGAGAGGCTCTGCCTGTTTAAAAATCCTCAAATACGAGAAAAAAAAGTTTTCTCAAGACTCTCATATTAAATGAAGAGCTTGTCAAGCTGAATATAAAGCGCTGGAGCTCATTTGGAAAGACTCATTTTAGGATGAGTTTTACTCAGACATCAAAGCCTGTCCAGCTGAAATCACTCTGTGATCCTTCACATGGAATCTACTTATTTCACATGAGGTTTTCGACTCAAGATAACTCACCTGCTAATTATATGCAACAGATATCTAAGGGCTCGTCGTTAATCACAGCCTGGATTACAAAAGCAGGGCCACATCAAAAGGTCTCGGCATTCCCTCTACAGGTATGTGATGTGACTGTCAAATGAACCTGGCTGCAAGAATGCAGCCGAATCCGGCCTGTTATGCTGTATACAGAAAAATAAATCAGTAAAATGTTTGGCACAAGTCTCCCAACCATGCTGGAGGGCAAAGGCAGATATCAACAGCCTTGATGTTTACCCGTCAAAAGATGAAAACATTAATTTCTCCTCTCTTTCATTTCATTCTTTGCTGTACGTATCAGTTTCTCCATTTTTGAAGACTAAATGAATACCAATCAACAGAATTGTCACCAAATAAATCATTAATTAAAAGAATTGTCTACTGCATTTAATAATACTGTCTGTTAATATGCCACGCAGTGAGACACGCAGTCTGCCCGATGATTAATAATTAGTTGGCTGCCAGAAGTTGCACACATCACTACAGAAAAAGGCCCGTTGGCTCACTCCAGCTTCATTACTGACAGCCATTCTTACATTTGGGGATTTCTGTCAGGCAATCTGGCTTGTGCACTTTCATAACTTTTTTTAACAAGCCGTGAATGCCATTTATGTAAATATATCAGCACTCACCATAAGCACAAAATGGACTGCAGAGTTTTTGCCCCTGTGCTTTTATTTGAGTTTCATGGGAACAAAGAAGGTACACTAGCTGTTCTTCCATCTGAGAATAGATTCTGTACAGCGTATTGTAATTTAAGGCCCCGAACGGTAGCAGGACAAACCTGGAGGAGGATGATTGTGAAGGAAATGCAGAAGAATTCTCAGCCTAAGCCATTTTAAATAACAAGGCTATAAAACATTAAAATGTGACTCTTTCTTTGCTGTTACTACTTTATTTAGTTCAAAAAATTAGAAATTACATTGAGATATGGACATCTTGGCAGTAATTTACAATCAAAGTCGAGCTTCCCAGGGTTGCAGATGTTCTGTATTTCCATCTGATGGGATGCCTAAAAATAATTATGGTACAAAACGTTTGCATTTTAGTGAATGTCTGTTTCATTTAAGCCCTTGCCAAATTCCACACCATACAATTAAGGCATTTTGCAGTACACCAGAGTTTTAAATCTGTTGTCCGTGGTGACATTCTTGCACTGGTGCACCAGTAGCAATTACAGTTTACCAGAGCTGAAGAGGGAAGTAGCCATAACAATAGAGAAGGGGTAGTCTGTAGCAGTACAGAGTGCACAACCTCTGGCGGGAAAAAGTTACAAATGTAAGTAAGGTTCTATGAATTCACCGTTTCTGGTGAACAGAAATGACTAAATTTTATCTAAGAAGCGGACAAGGAAAGTTTGTGATGTTCCAGATAAAAAAGAGGAGGACGGCGTTGGTGCTTTGCTCAGCACTATTTCCTCACTCCAAGCAGGTTAAAAGACATGCATTCTAGGTTAATTAGTGATTCTGTCTCTGATGGATTGGTGTCCTCTCCAGGATGTGTCTCATCTCTCATACAGTGCCAGAAGGGATATAGCTCCAATTCCTAATCCAACACCGTATAGGATAACAGATCCTCAAAAATGAAGGCAAAGCAAACAAAGCTCCCCCTGGTGATTTGCTGCAGTGTAGGTCATAAGATTCACCTCCTTCATGTTTGTGGATGGGACTTGGGCCAAACTAAAACACTAAAATACACTTCAAATACATTTATCACCGATTGTTTTAGTCATCAAGGTAGTTAATATAATACTGTTGCATATTCAAGTGTCTATTTTTCGGAGAAGTTTTGTTTCAGTTAGTTATTTGACGCTATAGAAACAGGTTGTGACATCATGATCACTACAAGTTGCCATGCTAACCGCTCCATGTAGCAGTCCCATAGGACCATAAGAGTTGGAAAAAATAAATAAATAAATACAGTGTATAATCCAACATTTCGTTGTAACTGGTGGAGGTAGAGCAGAGCGCAGTATTAATTCAACGAAAACGTGAGTGAGTCTGGAGAAGGTGTGGGTGGGTCATCGATATCGCGTGTGGCTCCACTCTCGGAACGAACTGCACAGATTCTGGCTCCAAAGTAGCAAAATGGTGCCATCCATAACCCTGGGATGCTAACGTCAGCTTGGCCAGTGCAAGGAAGGGGGACGCATTGTCCATATTTATACAGTCTATGGTTCAACATCATAAGTATGTGTCGACAGTGTTTGTGTAATTACTCTCACGGCCAGAAGGGGGAGACAAAAGTTCCACACTGCAGCTTTAAGCTACTTCAGCAACCGGTCTACGTGAAGCATAGCTGACTAGTCAGCACCTAGTTAGCTCAGTTGAGTTTCTCTGTACTTCCCATATGGCAAGTGGAACTAAACGGCTCGCGTTGGAGTTGAAGTTAATAAATACGTATCAACAGTTGCTTTCACTAAAATTCCTAGAGCACATAGAGAACATAGAGAAGACGTCTGAGTAGATGGTGTGGATGAGGCTCAACAAGAGTGAACTTTCCGTGGTCGTCAGACCGCTGAGATATGTGAACAAGGAAAAGTTTTTTTTGGACCGATAACAGCCGTTAAGGTACGGATTGGTGCAACGCGTAGTTACATTTCTAGGGAGGTGCATGTTAGGTTATACCGTAGGCTACGGCGTAGAATTGATGCCTGACTATAAACTGAGCTTTAAATTAAGCAATCTGACTTACTGTTCAGTCAAAAACTCCAGAATGATAAACCCTTTTAAATAATGTCTCCAAATTTCATAGTCTGTAGTGACACAAGTTTGCAGGTCAGAATCATTTATTGTAAATTAGAATGTATCTGTTTGAAGGCGTACTTTTAATTTGAAATAGGGACATATGCTGCAGATGTCCACAGACACCAAGTCTCTAATGTGGATATGTTGTGAGCATTCTAAAAAGGCTGTCAATGAACAGCAGCTGCTACGCCTCTTTTCCAGAAAATGACTGTTCACAAATTAATTATACACAAAGAGATTTAAGCTCTAAATCACACTGTGACAGACTAACACACTCTCGAGGCTTAAACTTCCAGCTGATAAACCCTCAGATGACACCCTGACTTTAAATCTCGTTATTTTGAGCAAGTCTCTGATCATGATACGTTGGAAATTGACATCCTCAGACAAGTGCCACTGCATGTCTACCAAATGTCGAGCTTTCTATCTGCGTGCTCGGTTATGAAGCATGGCTGATCCTTCTCTGTAGCTGCTCCAAGGGGAATTGCTGGCTTTAGCACAGTCTAACATTTTCAGCTGAGGCAAATGATTACAGAAAGCCATGAAGTGTGGCTCAAAGCTCCTCTGGCATGGAAGACTGACGGACATTGACAAGGAAGGCTTGCAGCCGATGAACCTCATCGACTCCTGGAGGCATCGCTGATCGCAACCTTGACAGCACGGATAGAGAGTATAGACAAATGAATATGAGAAAAGTGGGTAAAAAGAAGTTAAAAAGAATCCTGCAGCAAGCTAAGAAAAGCCTTTGTTATGCCATTGTACTGTTACTTTTTCATGTATTAACCTAAAATTAATTAGAAAGTATAAAAACTATAATTGTTACCTGTGCTTTTGGCAGATGCAATTACTTTTTGTAGACAGTGAAGAGTCATTTTAGTCTCGAATTAGAAATCACCCATTCTTCCTTACAAATTACTTCAAGCTGTGAGATATTTTAGGTTTTCTTGTGGGCACAGCATGTCAGGTCAGGAGACAATGAGGGCCATGGCAAAAAACTTTAAACCTGGGTTCCTTGAGGTTACTGTAAGATTTTGAATTTGTTCTGTTGCAGTAGCCAATCTCTTTTCAGTGTCACGGTCTTTACTGATTTCTGATACTTAGTTGGCAAAATTCCTTAAAGGGGAACTACTGTTTTTTACAACCTGGACCTTATTTCTGGCATGAAATACGATTGTTTACTCACCCATATAACTTTGTTGTCATTTGTAGTCAATCGGGAGATTCCTAGATCTGTGTATATCCATATAGTGGGAGTGACTGGGGCACTGAAACGCAGCCTCTAAATAACGCATTATCTGCTGCGGAACTCGTTCATTTCACCAATATTTTGTAATGATATGCTAGTGCTATCCCCGTTGAGTCCGGAGTTACCTGTTATCATCATCTGGGGTCTGTAGATTGACCTACAGACCCCAGATGATGTCTTCTGACCTGGATGATGTCATCTCTGAGCGCCACGCGCACCCGCGACGGCCAGCTTGTTTACCTGTATTTGCTATTACTATGATTCGTCCATAACCTCAGAATCGGAAAAATATTCAGCCATGTTGCAAAAAACGAATCCATGGGCCGACTGGGCCTTTCTGTGTGGAGTTCGCATGTTCTCCCTGTGTCTGCGTGGGTTCTCTCCAGGTACTCCAGCTTCCTCCCACTGTCCAAAGACATGCTCATTAGGTTAATTGGTGATTCTGAATTGGCTGTCGGTGTGAGTGTGAGTGTGAATGGTTGTCTGTCTCTCTGTGTTAGCCCTACGATAGACTGGCGACCTGTCCAGGGTGTACCCCGCCTCTTGCCCAATGACAGCTGAGATAGGCTCCAGCCCCCCTGGGACCCTTCACAGGACAATCGGTTACAGAAGATGAATGAATGAATGAGTTCCCCTTAAATTGCACCTTCAGTCCCATGGCCTTTGAGTGTTACCATAAAGTGTGGAAAGTGAGAGATTTTATTATGTGAGGAGATGTCGTCATTGGACAATTGCTAAGTCCAACTAATGACCTGCATTAGATGACCTGACAAGTACTAACAGCACAGTGCCCAAACCTTTGCTGATGCCACAGTTACTGTTTAATGTCTTTATATTTAGGTTATTAAAATAAAAAGTAGCAGTGTCCTAACATAGAAAAGGCTCATTTTATTATTTTTCTTTGCAGCAGATGTTTGAAAATCAACAACTTTTGTAATTAGCACAAGGGTGCCCAGACATTTACATACAGCTGTGAGGGGATGGTCACATTTCTTGATTGTAGGAAATCAACATTCAACATTAACTTGAAAAAAGGAATTTAAATAAAAACGCACTATAAATAATTTTATTTGATGAGCAGGAATACAAGTTTCCTAGTCTAAGAGGAGGGAGGATTTGACCTCTAGATGGCAGCCTTGTGTGATGAGTCCCAGCTCCTCTGACGTGAACAGTTTTCAGCCATAAGTGCACTAAAACTGAAGTTTAACCACCACTAATTACTGTAATTGCTGTTGTTTACTTTCGTTATGTGATGCTGATTGAAACTGAGTTTGTCACCCTCTGAAACCCCATCACGCTTTCATTGTCTTCAGGCTCCAAATAACTCCTGGAGCTATCTGAGGAATGTTAAACACCCCACATCAGTTTGCTCCCGCTGCTGTCTGGTTAGACTTCTGCGTCTCGGATCACCATCTCAGGTAACTCTGGCAGAAAAGAGCACCCAAAGTGATGCTGCTATGACCTGAAGGGATGAGCAGCTCATTTTGATTTCCACCCTTCTCTCGGCCTTACCTTGTGGCAAGGATTATGCTGTAATGTAATATTTCCAATCCGTGTCTTCCTGTCCCAACTTTTTGGCTTAGGACTACTTAAAAGGAAGTCATATTTATTTACTGTATGGTGCCTGACCACAGGTTGGATTACATGTGTGTCAGCCGGGAGCACTTTAATGAAAAACTGATGGAAATTATAGAGGAAAAACATTGTTTAACAACCAATACTACTCATACTAATATGCGAGCAAATGCTTGATATCTGGTAATGCTTTAAGAAAAAAGAAAAAAAAGCAGCTTGCCACATCCCAGCTTGCCATTATTAGGTTTTCATTACTGTTGTTACAAAAGAGTTGACGGCTTCAGATTGCTTCTTAGTCAGGATGATGTTGGAGGTGGGGGGAAAGGGAAAAGGGATATATTTCAAGCTTTCAAGTATTTGGAAGTAATTGGACTTATTAACATCTGAATACTGTGAAATATATTTTTAAGTCATTGTTACTTGTAATAGTGTTGTGCTCAGTGGGGACAGCGACGCTTTGGACTGAAGGATGGTTGGCAGGCCAGGAGTGAGTTTGGTGGTTGAGCTGCAAAGGACATCACAGAGACGGCTGTTGGTCATTCTGGTTCTCAATCTGCTTTTCTTTAACGCAAAGTAAGTTATTGTCAACAATATATATCTATATCTCAGTTATGGAATTATTTTCACAATGACCCCCAGCACACTGATCAGAAGAAGCCTTTTTAATTAGCCAGCACCTAACGACTCCCATTACACTTAAAGGAACTTTCACATTGGCTTCAGTTTCAAATAGCGACTGCTCTGGGATACACTGTTTCAAAAACATATATTCTGCATTTCTTTACTGCAATTTCTTGGTACTCATTGCTGAATTTGGCACAATTGTACTAGGAATTTAGTTTCCAAATTCAGCAAACATTTGTGAAAAACATCTCCAGATCCCCGTATGATCCCATAGATCACGTCTATTCTCCTTAAGAGTCATACCTCATTCCTGAACTACTATCACTTGCCTGTTCCCTGAAGTTTCTTCCATATTTTATACACGTAGGAAATGACAAATCCAAAGGTGGACACTGACAGAAATGGACAAAAAAATAAAAAGCATTTTAGGTAGAAAAGGACAGAGAGATAGATGAAGTGCCATTTCACCAAGCCTCCCTAAAAACAACGCAGGCGTGGATGTTGGCGCATGAGTGGAGAACCTCACAGAGATGTCTTGACGTATTCCCACCCACGCTGACAGCGTGCACACCTCCCAGGTCAGGTGAATCCCGTATTTGTCATTCGTCACCGCACATGTCCTTTTGATAAATGCTAAGGGCGGGAAGGGGTGGAAGTGAAAAGAGAGCGGAATAATACTCATTTGTATTCTGTTCATCCAAACACGCAGTTCATATAACGAGCAGAATTTAAAGAACCTCACTTTTGGTATTTAAAGGAGTATACTAGAGCCATTGCTTTGACACTCTAGAGAAAGGTTTGGCAAATGTGAGGAATAATGCCATTTTCAAACTATTTGCCTCTGAGGCATTTGGAAGGGGACAAGAACCTGAGAGGCCAACACAGGAATACAGATATCAGGCAGCGCTGATCTGTTTTATGTATGACAAACTAAACTTTACTTTTATACTACAGGAAGAATCGATAATGGGGGACTACGTTCGACCGTCTATCTCACTTAACAGAGAGAGCTATACTATTGTCTGGGCCTAATGGTCTGGGGCTGTTTACCAGGCTAAGAGCAAAAGAAAATATATACGAGATTCTAATTAAGTAAAGTACCTTACTCTAAATTAAAAAACTAAGCAAACACAATTTGAATGGCGACTCTTTGGCTGCTGACCACGTTCTAATCCATTCAGTGCCTCCATCCTATTAACCTCAGTACGCATCTGACAGAGGCTTTAACTTCTCTTTACTTAAATTTGTATGCCGGATCACTGTGCTAATTCTGCTTTTTGTATGTGTCTTGTTGTGTTTTAGGGACTTACCGTATAAACCGGTGCCAGAAAGATAAAGTAAATCCGAACAATGCTCAATCATACTTGAAAGTAAGCTGGCTCAGAGAATTTGGTGTTAATTTATGTAGAAGCATATTGGATTTATCTGTTTTATTTTGCGTGGAGCCACATGCATATGATCAAGTCTGCGACAGAGATAAAACACAAGTATATGTGAGCCACAGATGGATGTGCCGAGCATTTGAAAAGCAATTCAGGCAACGCAGGTGAATAGAAATCGTTTCAGAAAGCTACATTTTTGAATAAATAGCAAAAAAAATTACCCATTTCTGCTGTCTTGGCAACACATTTTAAGCTTTTTGCGAGTCAATTAACAATGTGAAATGTTGGTTTAGGCTCCCAGGCCAAGAATATGCCGTTGAAATAACATGCTAAAAATACAAAATGCATGCTGATAGCACGTGCCGTGACATGTCATGCTGTTGGAAGTACGAGCACAGGAGGAGA
Organism: Chelon labrosus; assembly: GCF_963514085.1. Taxonomy (NCBI): domain Eukaryota; kingdom Metazoa; phylum Chordata; class Actinopteri; order Mugiliformes; family Mugilidae; genus Chelon; species Chelon labrosus. The sequence goes on from NC_140355.1 coordinate 8,992,135, forward strand.
GACTGCATGGAAAATTGGATGGAAAATGTAATTTTGGTGCATTTATTATTGACCTCCAAGCTTATTTGATTGTAGCTCACACTGCGGTGGCAAATTGTGCTTCTATAATAATAATGATAATAATAATAAAACAGTTGTGTCTTTCCGGGTTCTCCCATGTGAATTTAGTTTTGCTTGTGTTCCTGCATTAGGGGACATTTAGTAGCAGAAACACTGTTTTCGGTGGAAGGGCTAAACATCAGACTGGTGTGATATTCAGGATGTCAGATGGAGTGGGGTAGAATTAAAGCCAGTGAGACTCTTCATCGACTTCAGAGCAAGCCCACTAAGTTGAGTGACAGGACTTTGAACGTGTTTACAATCCTATTTGTCTGTAGTCTCTGTCTCCAAGTCAGAGAAAAATATCAGAAAAAAAGACAAAAGGAGAAGAGGTTGCCATTCACCCTCGGCGTATATACTTCAACAGGGAGTGAATAAACAGCTGATGAAATTAGCCATGTAGCAACAGTGCACAGTTATACTCCCCAAACTGTAGTCCCCAGTATTCTCATAGCTTTTACTATTAACCAAAGTAAAAAAAAACACACATTCATTCATTTCATCATTTTTATATTCTCCTATCAGCTGAATGGTGTGAGTTGTGGGTGCTTTCCAAAACTGTCACAAACATTTTAGGTTATGTCATACTCATACAACAATTAATGTGGTTTGTGGTGTGTTTCTGCTTTACTTTAAATTAACAACCCAACGTAACCCCAGGATATTAAGCAGTATTTATCTCAGGCATTCGATGACTGTATATAAATACAGACGAATGCGCCGTGATTCCATCCACAGGATTCCTTCAGAGCACTATTTCGAAGCTCGGTGTGGTGGCTCAGGCTGTCGCCATCTTGGCAGTGACTGCGTCAAAACTGCTCCCTAAAACAGCCTGTGCCCATACATGCTTAACTTTAAGCGTTGTTATAATTTAAATGGGTGTGGGATTAATTAAGAATGATCTTGTCTTGTCTTGTCTTGTCTTATCTTATATGGTTGGTTGATATGGTTGGTTTCCCTGCACCCAGCACCATCACTGAATGAGGTTAGGTGTGTTTTATCACACCCACCCTCATTCAGAAGGTGTTAAGGGGGGTTCAGGAGGTGTTAAGTTACTTTTTGAAGTTAGAGGACTGTTGTGTTTATGCTGTACTTACAAGACACCAATGTTAATTGGAAACAGAACTGGAAATGGGACGCAAACCTTTGACCTCTGTGGACATGGGATCTCTGTAACAATAACAACCCAGCTTCACACACCTCACTCCTGCGTTCCCATATTTAACATAACCTCTAGAAGGTTTTGCCAGGAGAACAGAAACATTTCGGGGCACTTGCAGAAGGAACTGATGTTGTTGTTTTTCATGGACAAGTCACTGATGCTCACTGACAGAAAATGCATTTGCGCAAGTCATGGTTACATCATTGGTGGCATACTTGCGTAGTTTGCAAGAAAACACAACAGATGGAAGAATGCGTGAGCAAAAACAACACGCAATGCCAACACAATCCTCTTGCCCTTGGAATTGTAGTGGCACATAGCAACACTTTAACTTCCTCAGTCCATTCTTCCGATGCCAGTATTGTTGCCCCAATGTTCTGCAGTCTCAGGCAGCCCCCGAGCAGACAGAGACAGAGCTGGGGTCACACAAGGACGGTAACAAGTAGGTGCTATTATTGGAGCTCTGGAGGGAGATGTCAGTTTATTTTTTGAAGGATTATACTGTATGCCTGAGTACACATATAGTAATGTACAGTCAGAGCTGCCTGCACACCCACACAAACACTGTATCACTCAAGGGGATAGATCCTGACAAGCATATCTTTAGCCTCTTAACTCCCCAGAAATTTGCTAATAAGTGGAAACGAGGACTTGATTGGAAAATAACTAACCCAAACTTGTTCCAATTGATGACTGCAGCTGTATCCTCTCTGGCTCGCCAATACCTCTCTGCTGCTTAAGTGTGCTTTGTCCAATCCCGGCTTAGAGGGCTTCCTTCCTCATATTACCGGCCCCTTGGGGTGCCACCAGGAGGTGGTGGGTGCTTATCATGGTGCTGCCATGGCAAGCAAACCCCCTTCTGGAATTTGATCTTTGCGGCTACAACAGAATTTTTCAACAAGCTGTGTTCAGACCTGGAGGCTTTGTCAGAATACAGGAGAACCATGCTCAAAGGTGAGAGTGGAAGTCAAAATGCCAAGCTATTTGCTGAAGCTTCTCAACTGTGAGAGTGAGACAATTTGCTTCTTTTCTCTGCTGTGTTTTATTGGAATGTGGATCTGAAGGCATCACCTTAAGCTTTGGGAATCTGGGATGGACATTTTCTCTTTCAGTTTCTGACATTTTATTGGAATAAATCTTTACCATAACTGCTCAATAGTCAAATAAAAAAAGTACTTGAAACTGTGACCCCTTACCTTTCTCCTCCTCCTCATATAACGTTTCTTCCTTTGTCATCATTTTCTTTCAACCACTTCTCTCCCAACCCTCTCTTGAATATTCTCCCTGGAGGTGAGAGGATGAGGAAGATAAAGCATCGACTGCCAAGCATTTATCTCCAGCTCTGTACGAAACAGAGCAGTCTCCGGCCGAACCTTTCTTTCAAGATGTGGTCAGAAGTGGAGGATCCTCAAAATCCTCAGCTTTCAAATCAGTGGCGTAAATACACAAGGAAGTTCATTTCATTTACTGGCCCGACGCTGAGCTAATAGAGGAATGGGGCCCGAGGACAGGAAGGAGATGAGACAAAGAGCTGAAAAGAAATCAATAAGAAGATAGCTCTCCTCCTTACATGTTTAAGTAAATCTATGTGTCATCTTCAATTCTTCGTCAGTTGTGTTTTGCTCCATGACGACTGCAAAATTTTAATATTTTCCATAATTTACCTTAACACACCTTGATGAAAATCTCCTTACATGAGTTGGCTCTGACATTGCCAGCCCCAAAAATATAGCCATCAGGATCCTTCCTGGCACCAGAATGAGAGACTGCATTTCCCCAGCCACTTTAATTCAGTATAAAGTGCAAAGTAAAATAAATCATGTGGAGCGGAGCGAAAGATGAATAGTCTAACTAGGTGCTGAAAACAGACCTGAGGACTTTTCTGTTAATAAAAATGCTCTCTAAAACTGTTGAGTTTAGCTGCCTTATCAGAGTTAGTATGTCAATGGAGGAGAAAAAAAAAATCAAATAGTGTTATTATTATATTATTATGAGAAATGGTAGAGGCTGTGGTTATTATTTAGTAGTAAGTTAACCAAAGCGTTAATCAGCTGCTCAGAAAATAACTTCTTTTTGTGGCAGCCCTTGTTCTCATAAACACTTCACAGAATGATGGAAAAGGGTAAATTATTGTCTGAGCAACCGTGATAAGAATTGAATTTTTTTTTGGTTACCTTGCTGAGAAGTAGAGAAAAATGAAACAATAACTCAGTATAGTCAACACAATACTCCTCTACTGGGAGCTGTTAAATGTTAAGATTAAAGTAATGCCAAGCTCAATTGCGAGCTGAATTAGATGTATGGATTCAGTCCACACGACTTTGATTGGGGAGAAGTTATGCAAAGAAGCAACCACGCGCGCTGGAAACGTTGTGGTGCATCTGTTGCTGGCTTGCGAGTCTAAATAGTCAAATGTTCTTGGCAAGTCAAGATAAACTGAATAAAACTTGCCCATATTTGAACAAATAACTCTCCCACACACACACATACTTCTATTTCTGCCATATGAACACCAAACATTCAGAAACCTCCACTTCTCCAGAGGAAGGTGTGGTGAAAACAGAGATAAACAGACAGATACACTTCCAGGACTCAACAGAGATAAGGTAGGTAGGTAGGTATACAGAAGTCTATCTGTGTGTGGTCACAATTTACGGGACAGGCTACAATTCCCGATAAGCTCATACTAATCAAACTGTCATTTTGAAAAGTTCAAGTCCCAAATCTGGGCCCTCGGAATACCAGTTTGTATTCCACCCTCTGAAGAAAAATAACACCCAATAATTTTAGGCTTTACTGCATTCCTTCCCTTTACGATGGCGCAAAAATGATTGAATGCATAATAAAACACTGAATTAATTTAACTGGGACTCTGTGACCTGTTTGCTGACCGGTCTCTGTTTCATGTTTTGGGTAGCCGGTGCCAAAGGAGGGACTTCAGTGGAGAGGCTGTCACACCTATCTTTTTTTATGCCGTCTCACATCCCTGCACCCTTGTGAACTCACGTAGCCATTCTGAGCACTTCAGTCAACATCAGAATACATAAAATCTTCGGCCACAAGGGCCCAGTCTGCCAGTAAAGAACTTGCACATTTGGATTCAGCTGTTGCTCTTAAAAGTGGTTAAAAGTTTTTTTTTTTTTTTTTTTTTTGGATGTCACCTTTCGGCAGTACGAAGGGGTCGAGTAACCAGATTAAATGACACAAAGTAATGAGTCTAAACTGTCTGTAAATCCATCACATTTGTTATGACAAAACGGTATTTGTAATCAGAGGCGTCATTAATCTGATGCGACAGGTGGTTTGTAACTCAAACCCGTCGGAGAAGTCTCCCGTGGAAACTGTTGAGAAAATGTACTTTCAAGGTGATTGGATAAATCATCTGTCTATCACGGGCGTTGAGACAATGCCTGCAGTCTAAGGAGTTTTAAAACGTCGCAAGTGAAACGAATTGTGCACTCAGGATTCCAGTAGACGTTTCTTTATGTCGGAGTGGCCGTCACCACACCTAAAACACAGCCATAGTGGCCAGCTGTTTCCTCACAGGATGCTTATTGATCTACACCTTTGTGGATCAATCACATAAGCTAAGAACCCTGGATAGAAGGACAGTCATATGATCTCACGAATTGTGCAGCAATCCATCTGCCTCCAAACTTAAGTAATTCAAGCAGTTATTTTTGAGGGTTACAGCCTGCCATTGTCTTAAAAGTTCTCTTATAATTTAAATTAAATCTACAGACGAGTTAAAGGGGAACTACAGTTTTTTACAACCAGACCTTATTTCTGGCATAAAATATGATCGTTTACTCACCCATATTACTTTGGTGTCATTTGGAGTCATCCGGACGATATTTAGATCCGCGTATATCCATATTGTGGGAGTGACTGGGGCACCGCAACGCAGCCTCTAACTAACGCATTATCTGCCGCAAAACTCGTTCATTTCACCAATTATGATACGCTAGTGCTATTCCCCGTTGAGTCCGGAGTTACTTCGCAGACGTGCAGCGGTTTGTTGTTCTTTGGACAGCTGTTCCTCTCTCTGCCTCCGCATCCTCCTTTCAACGAGCTACTCTCGTATACTATACTTTCTATACTATACTTTCATCCGTAAAATCTGGCTCAAAACGGTAAGGACGGCTTCATAAACAAAGTCGTTGGCCACGACCTCAGAATCTGAAAAATATTCAGCCATGTTGCAAAAAAATAGCAGTTAAACAGGTAAACAACGACACCAACAACAGCGCTCAGAGTTGACATCATCCAGGTCAGAGGTTAGTTAGTCCGGACTCAACGTGGAATAGCACTATACTGGTGACATGAACGAGTTTCACAGCAGAAAATGCGTTATTTGGAGGTTGCGTTTCGGTGCCCCACTCACTCCCACTATATGGATATACGCTGATCTAAATAACTCCAAATGACACCAAACTTATATGGGTGAGTAAATGAAAACGGTGGTTCCCCTTTAATTTATTAGTTCTCCCAGTTAAAAATCTGTCATTGATCTGAATGCACTGATACATCACTGATATGGTTTAATTTAATAACAATATTAAGCGGGAAAATATTTGTGAAGGTCTTCCTTCTCAAGGCTTAAGGCAGGTTAGCAAACCAACACTGTTGATTATTCGAGCTAAATGAAAAAAGGTCAAAGTTTTTTTGTTTTTTTTTTTACCCGTGGGCTGTCCGATCAAAAACTTGCTATGTAACATTTGTGCAATATTTTAAATTATTTTGTTCATTATTTTACTGTATTTCTTGGCATCTTTTGTATGTGCTCCCACATGGAGGCTGACTTGGAGGCTAGGGTTTGAGTCTGGTATGTTCACTGCTGTACAGTTACATCCATCTATGCTGTTACATGAAACGTAGTAGCTGCATTTTGTTCTGCTCAAATAAAACACTTTCTTTTCTACATGACTGTTTGGTATCATAAGAATATATCCAACTGTGTTCGATTAGTTTTAACTGTACATCAGTAATGATTGTGACATTAATACACTACTAAAATACTTGCTATCTGTTGTAGTGTTTCAAAATAACAGCATTTATAAACTTGATATAAACTAACCTGGCTTTTTGGGGGAATGAAAAACTAATAGTTAAATGCGAGGTGAGAAAAAAAAAAATGGGTCAAGAAAAACTTAAATCCTATTGGCTGATTTTTGTGTTCCAACTAGCCAACTGGACTCACCAATACTTAATCTTATCTTCTATCACAGGGGTCTTCAACGTTTTCCAGGCCAAGGACCCCCAATCTGATGGAGAGATGGAGCGGGGACCCCCTACTTATATATATATATTGTATAAAATTGTGTTTTATATTAAACCGGTCCTATAGTGCCTTGTAGAAATGTACCTTGTTGTTCTGCATTCAATACTAAGATATTAAAATAACAAACAGGTTAATATATTCATGTTTTTATTTTGAACATGCAAGGTACAGTGGTATGGGTGGCCGTGCCACTGCCATTTATAAACATACCTCAAACTGAGGTGAATATAAAAAAATGTCTAATCAATCAAAACATTTTCGCGACCCCCCTGCAGTACCTCCGCGGACCCCCTAGGGGTCGCGGACCCCCTGTTGAAGACCTCTGTTCTATCACAACTAGCTCATAAGAAGATTGTGATCATTGGTTCCACTTGCCATCCAGAATTTTTTTTCTGCCGTTGTGAATGTTACACTACACACAGGTCTAATAAGGGCCAGAGATCCAGAGATGAGCGCAGAATTGCATCCAGCAGCTGTCTTTATTGAGAAGTGCAGTTGCCAAACTCTAAAAGGTAAGCAAGTTTACCGACGTGCAGTATCTGTATCCTCCAAAGGAAAGTCTTTAAAAGGGAAGTTGTGATCTCGGCTCAGAAAGGAGACTGTCATTCCACAGAGCATTGAGCCGCTCCCCGTGTTTATCTCCTTGCCATTAATAGCCTGCCCCTTCTTCAGAATTCCACCATCACCTCTTCAGTTTTGAAGATGTTGACTTATGCTACGTTGTTAAATCAGCAGCAAGCATAGATGATAGGCACAGAGAATGCTGAAGGAGCACACATCTGTGGGACTACTGATTTATCCCTATTATAGACCCCCCGACACACACACACAAACTTCTAATTTTATCTCTGTGCCTTTATGAAGTGGAGTCAAACAGTCATACAGTTCAGTTTTAGTGCAAGTCACCGTGTTCACCTCATTTCACACCGCAGTGAATTTAAATCTTTTTGCGTTCATTCCTGTCGTCCTATGCAGCCTTGAAATACGCTTCACACCTTTGGTTCTTTCTGCCTTACATGCTAATTAGGAAGTAGACTTTAGATATTTGCACATTTAGTATAATTGCAGGTTTGAGTTGGCAGAAGGATTTGGGTTAATTATGCAATAACGGTGTGAGCTGTGAACGCTTTTGCTCTGCTGGCTTTGCTCTTTGCTCACAGCGAGGAGAGACGTTTGGATGAAGCAGAGATTAAACGGAAGTCTCCAGAAATATTGAAAGTTATTGAAAGTGAATATTGATAGTGTTAAGATTCATTTGGCTGCAAAAGAAATGTACAGGGTTTTGTTGTGGCGTAGCTGGCAACGCTATTTGGACAACCAACCAACCAACCAACCAACCAATCAACCAACCAACCAACACCTAGTCAGAGCCATTTTGTTGAAAACTTCTGTCTATCACCTCATAAAACCTACCCAAACATCTTGACTGGCCCGGCAGATCTTCCCTGGACATAACTAATTCCAAATGGAGCAACTCCCAACTTAAACCTCCCACGTAAAGTTTGTGGAGAGGGAAAATACAGGCTTGCTTCCAGGTTTTGTTTATAGGTTGATATGATGTCTTACTGTAGCAGCCTCGTGTGGGAGTGCACGTCTGTGAGTTAGAGTTGGACTGTTTTTGTGTGATTAATGTATTAGAGGCAGGTAGAGATGGTGCTGTCATGTGAGATTATATGGAGTGACAAGCTTCACTGCTTCATCTCATAGATCGTATCAGAACAAACCTCTCACATTGCTGCCAATTTTCTGCTTCGGCGCATGTGCCTCTCAGTTTTGTTTGTGTGTGCGCTTGCATGGCAATGTGTGTCGGCACAAAAGAGCCGCAGCCGGTGGAGGACGCCTCTCTACAGGTGTGGAGCGGAGATCACAACTGAAGGCTGAGTTTAAAGATGCGGGGAGAGAAGTCACTGTAACCCCACCGCATGACAGGCTCGAATAATTATCTCTGAATTGTTGTGTTGAAACCTTAATTGTTGAAACCTGAAGATTCGCTGCTTTTTGGTCTTGTGAATGGAATATCTTTGGAATGGACCTGCTTTGTTGTTGTCATGGAAACAGAAGCTAATACGTTTTCAGTTTGTACGTTTCATTATGAACTATTACACTGATCATGTGCCAGTTGTATTTTTTTTAAATTGACTTTCAGTTTATTTTTTTTTATTATTTTTAGTTTATTTTTATGTATTTTTTTTTCATTTTCTTCACTGTCCGTCTCCCCGAGCTGCTCCTTCGGCTCGTTAACGTCCTGCTGGTTGTCGTTGGACTTGTTTCTCTGCCTCTAACAGGCTTTTCGTCCTCCGGCTTGTTTTTCTTTTCGTTCTCTGCCAAGGGAAGTCTCTCCGTCTTGTTAGGCTCCTGCTCGTACATCTCCAGCAGCTACTCCTGGCTGTGTGTATTTTCTGTTGAGCCTCGTGCCATTTGTGGCAGAGTGCTGCCCTTTCAGTCAGCAGCTCCACGATGTACAAGTGTGACCTCTCTATGCTCTTTTTCTTTTTAAAGTGGCCTCAAAGGCCTTCGCAGCTCAGTAAGGTTGGTGACGGTGATTATGCGAGCTGTTCCATTTATTTAACAAAGTAGAATTAATTTCTCCTCAGAAAAAAAAGGGCAAGTTCTTTTTCCCACTGACAGTGTGATTTTTCATAGCAGATGATTTGGCCTTGATTCTGCTACATTTTACAAACATCTGTTTAAATTATGTTAAGAATATTCCTAATGCAATTAGCAGAACGGCCGTTCTGTGTATGCCTTTAGACAGGCCTAAAATCAAGTTTAATAGAAAACTACAAGGTATGTTTTGCCTGAATACACATTACACTGTTTGGTGTGACTCCTCATTCCTAAGTCTTTACCACAGAGCCACATTAATGCAAAATGCCCAAAGTTTGTTAATCAGAATTATCCTAAAAATGTGACTACTGCTGGGTAGTTGAACTGTGTGTTGAAGTATGTTGAATGTACTCAATGGATTTAGTAAACTACTAAATCAAATTAAAAATCAATGCCAGAAAGAGGCTGACATTTTTATGTGTGGCAACACCAGACCATGAAGCAAAACTATAGCCTGGTGGTAACAGGCCATTTGGATTCTATTATTATAGATAAAAAGAAAAAATACCTTTGCACACAATTGGACAGCCCTACAACCAATCACAGTTACAGACTGTGTGACATTAAGTCATTCTTAACTTGTTCGTCCTTTAAAGTTAATCACTGTCAATATCTTTTTACAACAGACGTTACAGCAGCTCTCCAACGTGAAACAATTTGTTGAAACTAATTCAGCTCCACAGGGCACAGATGACATGTATGACTATGTTAGTGAAAATGAAGTTACATATTAACTTAATTTATAACATATATGTTATACACATGATCAGGCATAACATTATGACCACTGACAGGAGACGTGAATAACATTGAGCATCTTGTGACGACACAATGTTCTGCTGGGAAACCTTTGGACCTGGCATTCCTGTGGATGTTACTTAGACATGTACCACCCATGTAAACCAGACCAGGCACCCCCACCCCATAGCAATGACACTCCTTGATGGCAGCAGCCATCCCCAGCAGGATGCAGCCTGACACAGGCACACACACAAAGACAGTTTAGGAACAACTCAAAAAACATGAAGAACAGCACAAGGTGTTGACCTGGCCTCCAAATTCACTAGATCCCAAACTGATCAAGAATATGTGGGATGCACTGGAATGAGTCTGATCCACAGGGGCTCCCCTCAACCCATAGGACCCAAAGGCCTCCACTAATTACATTCATATATGCAAATATTCACGACACAGCTGAACACGGAAACGCACAACACCAGCAAATACAGAAGAGATGAAAAGAAAATGGTTGAAATAAATATTTGAAGCATCCCTGCCAGGTTAATCACTTTGGGGTCCCTTTGAAACATTTCTTCTGCTGTTGTTGTATTGCGCTTCTATTTGCTGTTGCTGCGAGCATTTGCATTGTGTTTCTGGATTCTGTTGTGAGTATTTGCAGTGCACATGCTGTCAACCTGTTGAAGACATTCGCTTGCATTCTATTGCTTGTGTTTTGCCTCTTTGCACGTACGTTCTTAAACTGCAGCGAGTTGAGCTCTCTCAGCCACTGTAGTTTTGTAGTTAAATAAAGCACCACAATAATAAAACATATGTTTGACGTGCAGCTGCTGCTTTTTTAAATGGCAGTTTATTGTAATTGTATTCTATTTTAATTTATATTCTCTCTCTCTCTATATATATATATATATATCTGTGAAAAAGTGTAGCCACACTCATGTTGCACCGACTTCAATGCAGAACCAAAGGGTTTTGCAAGGGTAAAATCCACCAATCCACTGCAGTTATGGTGCCATTATTTTTGCTATTTGCTGTGATACCATGCTTTAATCCAATTTTGTAGAGCGTTGTTTCAAAGGTATTGCCACTGTAGTAATAGTTCTGTCTAATTAAAAAATGCAAAATGGCGACAGTGTCTATATTTCTCATTATTCGTATCATATCACCCTTCCTCCTACTTAATGACATGAGTTAAATGGGCATTCAGTGTCCAGTCAATGGATTACTTCCAGCTTAATTTTTTGAAAACTTATAAAATTGAGATTAATATCAAATATATATATATATACATAATGGGGATGTCACACTTTACAGTGCAAACACAAGAGCCAATGCTGGCACTGATGGAGTGACTCTTATAGAGTTGTTGCTTCAATCAATAAGAAACACCACCCACATAATCTGAACAGTTTAATATAAAACAGCCTCCATCCTTCTTAACAGTCATCCATTTCCAGATAAGGAAACAGTCTCATGCACTTATTATAGTTTAAAAAAAAACAAAAAACACCTGGAAATATATAGTCGAGAATATGACATGGACGGATGGCTGGATGGATGGATGAATGGATGTCACATGAGGACTGTGTCATCTTCACAGCCCAGCAGTCAATGTGGTAATATATGATAATACCCCTGGAAAGCCTCCTTATCCCCTTCCTATCTGTTGGAGAGTGTTTGTGTACACAACACACTTGGCTTGCAGAAAAAGTAATTTCTCCTATGTCCCTTGTGTGCTGCGAGCGGGCGAGGGAGAAAGGGTTATTTCTGCGAAAAAGAAATTAATAGCAAAAAAAAATACAATAAATAAACAGAGATAGCTTTTTTGTTTTTTTCTTAAATCCCAAGGAGACCAAATCTGCTTGTCGGTCTTTATCTTGCCCGTGCGCCTGCTCCCGTGCGACTCTGAAAGCTCACCACACACACACACAAGTCACACTCGCCGAAATGACTGAAAAAGTGACAGAGAGAAATGACAGCGAGAAAGAGTGAAGGTTAGAGGGGGGCTGTAAACACTGGGTAAACACTTGCCTCCTGTGAAATGAAAAAGCAAAGGCAAGTTCCAATGGTTGCATTAGTGACCCCGAGAGAGAGTGACTGCTGGTGTTTAGACACACACACACACACAACAAACAAACACACGTTCCTGCTCAGTCACCTCTCTCAGTATTGAGCTACTTTGCTTTTGCAAAAAAAAAAAAAAAAAGACGCATTCTGTGCTGCTTACTAAATCTAGATCAATACAGTTCCCCCTGCAGAAATGTCAGTCACTACTGATGGGTTTTCATTTTTTTGTCACATCAATATGTGGATGTAGTGGCATTTTCTACTACAGCTACAGTGTTTACTGTTTATAGTGTGCGTGTCTGAGTATGCATGTCTGTGTGTGTCTTACAGTTGTATCGGGCATAGCAATTAACATAATCTCAAACACAGAGAAGAGAGGAAGAAGACGGCGTCACGGTGTCCAACCTTGGCACAGCAGGTCTCATTATCTACTCATTTTGTCAGGAAGGCTGCCGGTGAGGCTGCTGGTGGGAACGGGGAGAGACGGAGAGGGCAGACGTGAAGAAAAGGGGAGGAAGAAAGAGAGGCTCGCCGAGAATACGAGAATGTACAACCATTAAAATAATTGAGGAGGAAAGGGGGACCGGAGGAATATGAGCCAATGCGTTACACAAAGACGTGCGGGGAGAAAGAACGAGATAAACAACAAAAACATCAAGTTTAGGCGAGAGGGAGAGAGAGAGAGAGAGAGAGAGAGAGAGGGCAGGAGAAATGGCGATTTAAAAGACATGAAGACAAATTGCAGCCCAGCCCAGTTACCTATGGGGAAAAACGGTAAAACAGAGCAAATATCATTATTTTTCTTCTTTTTTTGTTTCTCTATTGAAGCCTATTCAAATGGTGAAAGCGTACAACAACCTTGATAAGTGAATGTTTGCATTTAGGGCTCATGTATTACCCAATTTGGGTGCCATGATATGATTTGCAAAGTATTACTCATGCATGCAAAATAGTTCAAATGCTATCCAGGGTTTAGACGTCACGGTTTAGTCATGATTTAGTCATTATTTAGCTCCTAGGCTCTCGTGAAACTGCACCGCTTACAAATAACAAAGCATAAACAAATAAATGAAGCATGATGTTGAGGTATCCTGGATTTCTGTGCTTAGTATAGGTCAAAAAAATATATCTATACATACATATATGGCATTATATTTCCCATAATACAACTGCATGATGCTCCGTCATCAGCTTAGTGCAATGGTGCAGGCTATGAGCAATGACAACTGTGATCCTATAAACATACTGTTAATATTCCAGGGGAGAGCAATGACAGAGAGTGAACTCTATTCCATAGCTTGGCCCTCTCCGTGTCAGTCTCTTCCTCCTCCCCTCTTTTCCTCTTCTTTAGTGTTTTCCCTTTTCCTATCAATAACTGTCAGTCTCTGTTGTTTTTCCATGCAGATCGGGATGAAGTAAAACTGAAGCACAGAATGCCAATAAGGAGAGATATGGGGAAAGGTGGTGCAGGCGTGCACAGACTCTGAAACACGCAGGAGTGAAACTTTTTTAAAGGGAAATGTGGACTGGTCCTGGTGGTTCATCTGCTTAAAACTATTGAAGGCCGTGCTTCAAAGTAGACGTTCATTTGCCACTGGTTATTACTTGCTTTCTTTGTTGTCAGCATGCATACAGCGTGATACCTTAAAGGACACTTCTCCAGCAATACTGAAAGTATAACAAGCAGAATCTCATATTTTTAAGGGTTTATAAAATGCCATAGACCTCCCCAGGCTAATTTAGTGCTAATACAAGCCGTACCATAAAAGCAGGAAGTAAATGCCACATGAATTAATTTGGCAATAACCTGGAAAAAAAATCACATATTAGACCCCAAAGCGAGAATAAAGTTGCACTGTAGTAGTAGCAGCAGAATGACAAAAAAATAATGGTGGCATAAAGAATTTCTTCTTTAAAAACCTGTAGGTCAGTGTTTCTCTGTGTCGTCACAAAACTATGAAATATACATACTGTGGAATACATAGGAAAAATACGGAAACTGCACAGCTGTGCTTGCTATTCTTTTTAATACTGCAACCATGAAAGAGCACAAATGAATTACTTCATTACCTCAAGATAAGTGGAGTCATATTTCTGGTGCAACTTCATCTTCTTCCAAAGTCCATGGAGGAGGGGAAGAAGTATGAAGTGGTCAAAACTCGCTTGTTGTATATTGTAGTAATGACCCAGATGTAGGCCGCAAGTTGACACGGTGTATTGCTTGATCAGTTCATTATCTTGGGACAACCAAGGTTGTTTTCGCAGCTTTTCATGGGAGTTGGTCAACCTCTCAACTTGGGCTGCCGTAAAATAATCTCTGCTCTAATGTCTAGAGCAAAGCTACCCCTTTACACCGATCAGGCATAATATTATGGCCACCTTCCTAATATTGTCTAAGTCTCCCTTGTGCCTCCAAAACACTTCTGACTCATCAGAGAATGGACATGGGCCTTCTGTCCTGTGGTGTCTGACAACAGAATGTTGTTAGTAGGGGCCTTAGGGTCCTATGGGTTGAGGGGAGGGGCCTCTGTGGATCATCCCACAGATACTTGATCAGTTTGGGGCCATTTGGAGGCCAGGTCAACACCTTTTGTGTGTGTGTCTATGTCAGGCTGCATCTTGCTGGGGATGGCTGCTGCCATCAAGGAGTGTCATTGCTATGGGGTGGGGGTGCCTGGTCTGGTCTAGTTGGGTGGTACAAGTAACATCCACACGAATGCCAGGTCCAGAAGTTTCCCAGGAGAACATTGAATTGTCACAAGATGGTCAATGTTATTTACTATCAGTGGTTTTAATGTTGTGGCTGATCGGTGTATATAGTCCTTTACATACTTACGCATGTCAGTTATGGATTCTTCCTGAGAGTCGTGACTGCAAACCTTGGAGGCCCAAATTAGGCGTGACTCTTGTGTGACTCTTGTGATCTTCAGAAAATAAATGTTGTTTTCTTGAGATAGATCATCTTGCTATCTTGTCAACTGACAAAAGGGGAAAATAATCCGCTATCATGAGAAAAGAAGCTTTTTAAAAAAGTATCCGGATGGAGATAATAGCAGTAAAAAACAAAACAAAAAAAACCAAAACAAGTGCTTTTGTGGCCGTTCTTGTTTTCTGCAGAAAATACCTGAATGGAAATTAACGGCCGTCAAAGTCTCATAGAAATGATGTTGTGATGAAATCAAGGTTCAAACCCCAACAATGTGCTGTAAACGCCACAGAGTACGTCCTTAAAGAAAACATCTAACATTGTGAAGCGAAGGATCACATCCAGTCCTGCGCACACAAACACATCCCTCACCGTTATTTCGAAAATAAATAACTGAGCGGAGAAATAACCAGCAGTTAGAGAGCGACCAGACACACTGCATCACTCCTCATACAGATGGCAGACACTGATGGAAGACAGGCTGCCATTTTTCTGTGTGCTTATCATCGTTATGTGAATTGACAAGGCCCTGGCATCATTTTGTTTCCCTGCTACCCAGCTAACATGGATGGATTTTCTGAACGCTGCTGCATGGGTTTTGTTACTGTCGCAGTGTGCTCGTTGTGTGCAGCACAGTTTGAATAGAGATTCACAAGTTGCTGAACTCCCGTTAAACACATTTTGAGGAGTCTATATTGCTTCTGTTGGTAAAATACAGAAAAATGTGTGCCTTTCTTTTGTTAGCTACCTGTTCACTCTGAATTGAGTTCTACCATTCTAACTCCGCAGAATGGCAGCGTTATGTTTCTGCTGTTAAGTGTGTGCATATAATAGATGCTTACCAACCACGTGTGGAGCTGGAAATTAAGCACTTGAGCTGATAAAAATTTCTATATTCCCATTATTAATAAGTCACTTGACATTCTGGACAATAACAAAAGAGTGTTTTGAATGGCTTTGAGTTGATGAACACAACATATGTGCTACGCTGTCCAAAATAATTACTCTTTGAGAGAGCTGAATGTAGAGGACCGACACAAATACAAAGCGTGTACCTAGAGACTGAATACAATTTCAGCCTTCACGCATGAGTGGGTTGCCTTGATGAGTTGGTCTGCTGGTGTATATAGTGACTAAATACAACAAATAGAAACAAACTTCGATGAAGAAAGTTGCAACGCTGCCATCCGCCGTAGCTTAAAAGACTTTAAAATTGACTTTATATTTTATCACAGTTCTACAACATAATTTCATTAAACAGTACCCGTGCTGTGCTATAACCTCTTAATTGCTCTGAAGCTTTGCCAAAGTAGTGTCCAACTTGCGGCGCTCATTGGTGGGAAACCAGTGAGGCATCACAACTATTGGCAACATTATCACCAGACAAGAACGTAAATATTGGACAATACAAAAAAACTGAACTGTTTCCCTGAAACTGAAATTAACGGACATTGTGATAAGCGGTAATCCTAATAATTGCAGTCTGGGTTAAATTAGCAATCCCTATTGCTAACATGGTAACAGTAAGTGTGGTTTAGTGCTATAACAAAAACAGCTTAATTTGTTTCAAAGAATATGTCAAATATAGTTTTCAGGCTACTCTTTTAATAACATCCTGGTAGAGTACAGATAGTCACCTTCCTGAGGAGCCTGCAGCGCCTCATCTTGCAGCTCACTGCGGCTTCTCCTTACTAATCTTTCTATAGATAAATGGTTGGGATTAGCAAAAGCCACTGTGATACGCAGAATGCATTTCTCGTGAACACTTCACAACATAATCCACCCCATGCTTTGCAAGTTTTCCCCAAACCATCCCGTAGTATTGCTGCTATAGGCCTAGGCTGCTGGGGGACATTTCATGATGCACTACTCCATATCATTGTCTGTGTTTTCTCTCATCCATAGTTTCTTCTCTGTGTTATTCTGTAGCTATCTCCGTCTCTGCAGCTGCATGTTACTGGTCAGTCGTTACTAACCCCACCAACTTACTCAGGGTTTATTGGTAGCAGCTTCTAAATTATTTCCTCTCTTGGATTCTGTCCAAGGTTTTTTTTTCTACTAAAAGAGTTGAATCTGTCACGTGTCCTCATGTCCAGACCTAGTATATACAGTCAATGGTCCAGACTGACACTTGTGCCTAGAAGGGCGGACTTTGGGAAACATCCTTGTCAGGTTTAGTTTTAGAACATCTGAGTTAAATTTGGTTAGTGAGGGCTTGAGAATTGGCCAGTATGGTCATGCAGTACAATAATTAGTAGGGGTACTGGGAAAACGCAAAGCACCTATGTGTTTCACCTTCTCTGTAGAGTTTATTTTCTACCATTTAAAGTAGAAAAGCGGGTGGCTTCAGTATGTATATTCATATGCTCCCTTTCACCATCGACTCAATCTTCTTGCCTTCTGAGAGGTCAACTCGGGTTACAGCCACAGTAAATAATGAGCAGTCGGGTGGTTGGTGCAGGAGGCAGGCATGCCATAAGTTATGTGCGGATTTACTTTCCAGATGGTTTGTTTAAACACCCCGTGCATACAATTCATCACAATTAACATCCGATCATCTGCTTTATTGTGAGCAGCGCTAATTTGTATGCTCGTTGTCGCTCTCACACACACCCTTGTCTAGCTTCTGTTCATGAGCTGGAAGAAAGATGATGTGATGTAACAAGCTTTGTCAGAGTTACACAAAAGTTATTCCTCTGCCAACACTATGTGTCTTTCCATTGCAAGCAGTCAGATGAGTCACTGATTGTAGCAGCCTCATTCATCATTGTTGTGGCATTTATTTACTGGTCTGCCTAAGTTTGAGACTTGCCCATTTACCACCATATACAGTTTCTTGATGATTTGACATATGCGTTTTCAGCTAAGGTGTTGGTTGTTCATTTGTAAGTGAAGGCACACACCTGTGTGTATAAAGTACCACAAACTCTTTTGAGTATTCCCAGTAGTGCACTGGCCTCATTAACTGTGAAATAGAGAGGTGTGCTGCAGCTCTTTCTAAACTGACCCAACAAATAACAGAGATTTGGAAGTGTTGCAGA
Source organism: Chelon labrosus (assembly GCF_963514085.1). NCBI lineage: Eukaryota > Metazoa > Chordata > Actinopteri > Mugiliformes > Mugilidae > Chelon > Chelon labrosus. Next base: position 9,010,056 of record NC_140355.1, read on the forward strand.
GAGGGTCCTGCAGAGAGGTCCTGCAGAGAGGGTCCTGTTGAACGTCCCTCTCAGCAAGAGTAAAAGGAACATGACAAAATGCTTGTAGATTGTCTAATCATTTATCTAAGAGCATGAGGCAAAGATTTGCTGATCGGACATGACAAACATTGATCGGGAAGTATACAGCCAAAAAAAAAAAAAAACTGCGGCGTGGATTCACAATGAGTCTCTGAGTGTCCCTGAATTTCCCGGCCACAGAGCAGAGGCACAGAACATCTCTGGAGAGACCATAAGAATGCAATTTGTTTTCCACCTAATCTGACAGAGCTTGAGAGGATAGGCCAGAAAGAGTGGGATAAACCAAATCATATTTTTAAAAAAAACATTTTCAAGAAGACTTTGTTGCTCGAGGATTACTGATAGAAGAAAATGGGGAAAATAGTGAAGGGGTGTGACTACCTGCTGATTGTGTTAACATCCTTAGTTCATGTGTTTATGGAATGAAGATTATACCCTGAACAGCCACGATATGACGACCACTGACAGACGAAGCAAAGGACACTGATCATGTTGTTTCAAAGGAATGTTCTGATGGGAAACCTTAGGTCCTAGCATTCATGTGAGTGGTAGTTTTGACACATACCAACACCATGGCAACAGTTCACCATGGCATCAGCAGCCTCCCCAATATGAGCGAAAACTGGTCAGAATGGTTAATTTAACAAAGAGACCAAAGCTTTGACCCAACCTTTAAACACACCATCTAGGACTGCTACATAAAATAATTATTTCAATTAATCTACAGATTGTTTAATTTTGATAGCATGTGCTGATTGTATTTGGAGTATTTTTTAGCTGAAAGAGATGATGTGATGTTAGTAGAAATCTAAGTGGTTTAATTTTATACACTCATTAAAAAACTCTACAATGTCCTCATGCACTGGAAAGTAGCGTCCTCATTAGGGGTTGAATGACTTCTGATTTTTTAATGTCGACTGATATGTGATGGAAGTTGAGTTGACGCCAACTAGTCGCCGATGACATCACTCATAAAAACACGGTAGAAAGTAATGCTTTCCAATAATGAAGTCTATATTCTTGACCTGAATACATATTGTAGTGTCCCACACAAAAGAAGCTACGGAGGCTTTCCTGTAAGGTAACTGAAGCTTGAATATGGGCTACTATTGGCCATAGCCCACGGCAACACCATACACTTCTAACATTTTCTGATACTTGTGTCTCTCTCATGGTGTGTTCACTGACATCAAGGACAAAAAAGAAAAAACACGCTAGCAGCAATGTCGAACAATAGAACACAACAGAACTGAACATAAACACATGAGCTTATCAATACTGTGCTCTGCAGATATATAATATAGCATTTAATAGTGCTTCACAAAGTGTTGTAAGATAGGATAATGTAGCTGGGATAAAAGAAATACGGTATATCTCCAAAGCCTTTTCAAAGTACACCAGCTTAAGATCTAATAACTTTAGACAAGGGGTGGCACAGTGGCGTGGTGGTCAGCACTGATGGCTCACAGCAAGAAAGGCCGACTGGGGCCTTTCTGTGTGGAGTTTGTGTGGTCTCCCTGTGTCTACGTGGCTTCTCTCTGGGTACTCTGACTTCCTCTCATTGTCCAAAGGCATGCTTGTTAGGTTCATTTGTGATTCTAAATTGACCGTAGGTGTGAGTGTCAGACTGGCGACCTGTCCAGGGTGTATTCCGCCTCTTGCCCAGTGACAGCTGGGATAGGCTCCAGCCCCCCCGCGACCCTTCACAGGACAAGCGGTTACAGAAGATGAAGGAATGAATGAATGAATGAACTTTAGACAATAAAATTCACCAGCAAATTGTTGATTTGCAGCCTTCTTCTCTCTTTTACCGCAGGACATTTGGCAAAGTTGTTAATTGATTGCTGTAGAGAGGATTTGGACTGTTCCTCTGCTAGCGTTAAGGGATACCTGTTCAGATGAGTGCCAACTTGTTGACTAGTGGACTAGTCGGTACAACCCCTAGTTCCCATAAACACATACAGCACCTTGTTGGAAAACATACTCCATAATATGAGTCAATATGTGTCTGTGAAGGTTCTCAGTTATCCGGGTCATCATATATCCAAAAAAGAGCAACTGGCCTTGATGCTATAATTTCAGTTTTTAGATAAAGTCAATATGTGGCAATCAACTATGCTGCATAATCTCAAATCAGATTCTTGCCACTTGTTAATTAAAATTCATTTGTCTGCTGCATACATTCAAAAAAGCAAACCAAGATAAACAACACAATACCAAAACTTCTGCAGTCAAGCCTCAAGAAAGTTTCTGCTTCTTCTTAGTGATAATAATTTTATTCTACTTTATTTCGTTAAGTGTGTTCATGCTCATTGTACATGCAGTGTATATTTTGCTTGATGTCAGCAGTATTCAGGCAGAATAAGGAGCTTACAATAACAGCGGAGGAGAAATGTTCGCTCCAAAACTGCTCCGACGGTTTGCCATTGGGAATCTCAGCTGACACTAAGAGACAGGCTGTTGGTCAGACAGGAGATAGCTGCTCATTGTGAATGCCACTGAAATGTTTTTTTTTTTCTCCCTTTGCATTTATATGGGCAGCACAAGCCATCAGCACAAATGTACGCAAAATTGGTGTCGATTTGCTTTGTTTTCCTTTATCCTCCATCCTGTTAGGGACCGTCAACGGCTGATGCAGATCCCGCTGGGTCCATGTGAAAGGAAAATTGACAATAGTTCCTCAGTTTAAACAGACAGAGGCAATCATACCCATTGAGGGTTTTTTAGAATGCTGTCCAGACAACATGACTAGAGATATGAGAGGAAAAATCTCATGTGCCAAAATTATGTATTTATTATTTCAGATTTTTTACCATGCATTTCAGAAGTCACTAACTAACCTGAAAATTAAAATGATCCGATCAGTGGATCATAAACAATTCTAACAGTTTGATCTTGACTTAACTGAGCTTTAGTTTGTACACACTGAGAAGGAAATGTTGTACGAACAGATCCGACTGAACCAACCAAGAACAGCATTTTAGCAGAATTGATTGAGCAGCATCTATCTAAAAAGAAACAAGTGAGCAGAGCCTAGGTCAGGCCAGTCACTGAAAAACTGTAACAAACAGTGGGTGTTCTCATTCTCTAAATTGTTACTGTGTGGTGTCCAGACAGATGGAAACCCAGATCCATTTGCAAACAGGGCACTTTGATCACTCCCATTACTTTTACAAGTATGTGATCGTTTCGGCTTTGCTTGGAACGGTTAGAGACGGAGAGAGTGGTTGCAGCCCAAGCAAATCTGTGCTCAAAAAGAGTTCTTTCTTTTCAGAGATCTGAAATGCCATGCACTTTTTGGAGAGCTTTCAAAGTTACATTAAAACAGAGTAGTTGCTCGGAAAATGCCCTCTTCAAGCACCAGACGACTGGACTGGGTGCTTTTGCGACATTTTCCCTTTCAGACTTTTAACTTTTCTTCCCCATGTGCACGAGGACTTCACATTGCATTCATTTCCTGGAGATTTACTCTAACCCAGAGCTAAACCCAGCATGTACCCTAACCATCATAGGCCTAATCTTAGGATGTATGTTATGGGGACTCCTTTATAAGGAGGTGAGTCTCCAGAACATGACTGTGTAAACAGTCATAAGTCCTCACAACATAAGTAATACAAGCACAGACACACACATATTCACATACACGCCCATGTTTTGACATTTTGACCAACACCTATCGTCTATCATCCCTCTTTAAATCACCTTGGTCTTGACTGGAAAACATTCAGACTGAAGACTGAAGGAGCCTTTACCCTCAAATACAATGACCATGGAATTCTTAGCAAACTTCCACCACCATCATCACTTTCCCAAAATGACCAGCTATTTTAATAAATTTAATACATTTAATAAATTGTTACTGCCATCCTCAACACAGAAACACAGTATTCTCTTGGACGAAACATACTACCTTTTTGTGCTTCGATATATTTCAGGGTAAGTGAAAAATGTCGAACTGCTGGTGGAAAAGGCTAGAGGAAAAGTCAGAAATCATAAATTTCTACTGCATTTTCTAGCAATTCATTCAGTGGTCTTTGAGATGTTTCAGCCTGCCCCAAAGCGTGCAACTGACCGTCTGACATGGCCATGTTTAACAGATATTTTCTGATGCAACTGCATCTAACGTTCTCTGTGCCCGGCTCTTGACATTTTTGACATTACCAGATGTAATATTCTTTAATTGCTCGCCCTTCTGATTCTTTGGGAGTTCTCTAGAACAGAAGATCTTTTTATTCTGAAAAATCAAAATGACTTGTAGGATTAATGCTTTTTCAAACCCTTAAATTTAAATGCTAAACATCTTCATTGCATGTCCCCTTTAGTTTTAAAGTTAACAGTCTTGTATTGTATAGCCATTGAGTCACATAAGCACACACCAGTGCCAGATATTGGGAGCGACTGGGGCTTCTGTATGTTCTGCTCAAGGACACTTAAGCATGTGATCCACCGTGAATCAAACCATTCACGCTGGTATGTGGACAACCTACGCTGCATACTGACCCACTCGAAAAAGGTATGCTTTTTTTTTAAAAAAAACTTGTTTTGGACAGACCAACAAACAGCAAGTCCAATTCCATACAATTAAATTGTCATGACAATGTATATATTTAAAAGATAAAACAGAAAAAAAAAAAAGAATCCTTAGGGGTTCTCACTGCAGAGAGGTTTAGCTGTTTATTACAGTTTCATTTTACTTTCAAACTCTTTGAAACTAAATTTCAAAAGCACTACAAGGGGGCTTTTTGAATGGATCCCTCTGGCCTAAGAACAGGGTGAACATGGTGGTAAATAAGCCCTAGAAATATCTTTATGTGCTGGGCCCGGGTGTTGAGCATTTCTTTCTTCCCTTTTAACGGCAAAGTGATCCCTCTAACTCCTCCAACTCACCTCATCTCTCTGGAGTCTTTTTGTCCAGCGTTGATTCCTGCAATCTTTACCTCTTTCTGCCAGTCAATCAATCTCAATCGCAGCCTCTCTCTCTCTCTCTCTCTCTCTCTCTCCCTCTCTCTCTCTCTCTGGGTCTCTGTATTTTGTATTCCTTCCAGTGGCGGTGAGGGTCCCAGAGGCAGACTGCTGGAGATGAGGAGTTCTTGTGCAGTAATAGTCTATTACAAGTCATTTCTCACACACAGTGTCACTGGTTCCCAGCTAGAACTGTCACTCAGTCACTCCGTGAATGAAGCCATATAACGAACAGAAAATGGCCAATTCTACAGTGAGGCACTCAGTCTTACACACATTTGTAAAATGCTCACACACAAGCGCACGGAATAATGGTCTCACTTCTGCAGCAGTGCTTTTGGAAACAGCTCACCCCAAAACACTAAGAACCCTCATCTGATACAGACCGACTTGAGCTGTGTTCAGATTTGGATCTACTTACTGTGGTCCCAACAGGGTTGGGTCAGATTACTTTGAAATGTAATCGATTACTGATTACAGATTACATGGCAAATTTTGTAATCAGTAACGTAATCTATTGGATTACCCAAAACATGTAACGTAATCTGATTACTTTAGGATTACTTTTTACACAACTTGTACAAGACATACACAATCTTATTTTCCTCTGTCTTTAATTCAAAGTTGTGGCGATGTTGCCAAGTACTGAACGTATTTTTGCCGACTGGAACAGGTCTATTCCCAGATAGCAAGAGGCTGGCGGACCACCGTCAGCCCACTGGGGATAGACCTGGCAGTCCGCTGGAGTTTTGCTCATCGGTTCACTGGCGGTCCGCGAGCGAGTTGTCGTCAAATGCCCCAATATTTTGTCACTATTGGTCTAAAACCTTTTTCATTTATTCAGTTATACTTCATCCATCACTTTAATAACATTTCATGTATTTTCTTAATATTCATGATAAGTTACATTTCAAGAGATGGTGGACCACAAGTGGCATGCCACCAGCGGTCTGCTATCTGCCAATCTGTTTTTTTGCTATCTGGGTTGGTTGACGTTGACGGTTCCTCCATCTTGGGTTTTGATTTGAACCTTTTTCTTGTCAAGAAACTACACAGGCAAATGGATGATAATGACATCTAGTGAACAAACAAATGGGCTGCTTGTCAAATGAAAACACTGGCTAGGCTATCATAAAAAAGTTGCATTGTTTGCATGATAAAATGTAATCAGGTAATCCCCAACAATGTAACTGTAATCTAATTACGCATTTTTGTATTGTAGTCTGGGTTGATTACAGTTACTTGATTTTTGTAATCTGATTACGTAATCTAGATTACATGTAATCAGTTACTACCCAACCCTGGGTCCCAACAGGGGCAATATCCTTGGTACACCATGGTACTCATCAGTTGTAGGCTATTGGTTGTAAAGCCTGCTATATATTCTGTACGTTCTTCTCGCCCTCTGCTATCTTTGCGTTACCGTTTTCAAAATCCCCATTGCTATGGGAAACAACAACAGCTTTTAAACTAGCTACACAGGGGAATGACAAGATTTGAAGAAAATTGTGCAATAAGGCAAACCTGCTGGGTTGTTTCACTGAATGGTTTCACCTACAACAAATATGTTTACAGCGTTTGTTATTTAACCAGGGAGTTCTTACATGGACAGGAGCCGTCGTCACTTTACTTGCCACATGTTTTCACTCTGGCCATGAACTACTGTACATAGAATACGGTTAGACAATGGTCTGAGGTGTTAATGAGTGATCATAGGCATCACCCATGTGCACTGATCGTCACGTATGGTAAAAGTCGGAGCACACAGTTGACATATATGACTTTTACTGTTCTTCATTTTAATAACAAAAATCTTCTACGGAAATACATTACTGGGTTTAGTGTTTAGGGACATGGCGACAGTGACAGGTTTAAAGGAAATACAAACAAACCAATGATGTATTATTTTTTCCCCCTTTTACCAGAACGATGATAAGAGCAGTCTGGCTGTACGAGATGAACTTCACCACATTTAAATTCTGCTATTCAAACAAGTGCGTAGTCATATTTTCGATAATACAAATAAATGGTGATGCATGTGGCAATATGGATTATCAACCTGTTGTTTAATCCGACAAAAAATAAAGAAAGAAATAAGAAAACATACCCGAGGGCTTAACCATGTCTAAAATAAAATATGAAACACATGTACTATACACAGAGGAGTAACATTTTATTGAAGCTTCTTACTGGTCTCTATTTAAACCCCAACTCCCTAGTCTTTCAGAACTGAAGAAGCTATTGGGATGAGTCTAGCTGCCCTTGTTTCTGTTTTTTTTTTTGGGATATACCATGACCTGAATTACTGAGAACCTTCAGAGACATACTAGTGTCTAACATTGGATTGGGAGTTTCCAAGAAAAGCAACCATCTTAGGTGTTAGCCCTCTCTTTACTTACAAATACTGGTAGCATATACAGTATTGTTAGCATGTTAGCACTTTAATTTCACATTCTTATGATTCATATTTATAACACCAAGTGCCTGATGCATCAAACTAACCTGTCTAACAGGAGATATGGCGAGAATATTAGCCGAATGATGAGGAGTTAGCAGACCTACTGCTAGAACTTACTGGCTAATGGATCCATCTAATAGATCTGAAAATAAAACTTAATATCATATTGAAATAACATAAATACACAATTGTTACAGAAAACCTTGACCTGCTTCTTTATTTTTGTACCCATCCAGGTAATTAACATGCTCATAAAATACATTCACCCTTTTAAAGTTCCTCCTTTTAGTGACTGAAAATTGCATTCGAAGGTAATAAAGTTCTAACAAGGTGTGGTCCCTCGGTTAACATCACTGCACAACGGAATGCATTTCTTGCGAGCTTTTAGTGAACACGGTAGACATTATACTTGGTAAACATTAGTGGCATTTCTAGGTAAATCTGAACAATTCCTCTAATTTCAGGTGAGTATCTGGTCATATACCAGGACGTGGATGACTAAGAATCTTAGCATGCTGGCATGAGACACTGAACAGCCCATTTCTTCTATCAATCAAGACACGATCATTGTTTCAAATGTGATGTGATACGTAGAAGAAACCCAATGTAAAATCTACACTGTTGGAAGAAAAACCCTCTTTCTTCGTATAATCTTGCATTAAGACAAATATTTGCACATTCCTTTTTTAATTAATGGCGGTGAATTAATGTGGACAATTTAAACTTTAATTTAGCATATCATAAGCTGAGGAAATATACATCATCACCTCCCTCGCATTAATCCTTTTCTTTATCAATAATTCATTTGTGCCCCTGAGTGAAATAGGAAGCACAATGAATCTCTGCACCCTCAGTTCTCCCCTCTCTCTCTGTCTTAATTTGTCTCCTCATCGTTTTTCCCACCTCTGCTTGGATCTAAATTCAATCTGTTCTTCTCCTACTTTATCCGTTTCATCTCCACTCCCTCTTTCCGTACAGTTTAAACGAAATGAAATTCTCAGAAGCTTTATATACGTTTTCAGATATGTGCAGCAGGTGACACTTCAGCTTTGGATTAAATCAAATCCCCACTTGTTTTTTTTTAATTGCAAGGCTTATTTAAAGACAACAGTGAATTAAATTTGAATTGCATTCGTGTTTGGAGGCATCAGAGAAAGATATACCTTCACAAACACACGGCAACAACAGATATAAAATGGGATGGCTCCACATGCTCAGAACACAGATCAAAGAAAATGAGTTGACTTTAGCAATGAATATAGACGCACAACAGTACACCATAACATCAAGATTAAATTTGTTTAAGTGAGATAGACAAACAGTTAATAAAATGTGTATTGCATTGAAAAATAACTTTTTTCCATTTTACCCAAAGTAATCTTAATTTAACCACCTTTTAAAACATTCACATAGCAATAATTGGTTTTAACTGCTTCCTCTGCCAGCCCACAAAACTTTATGTAAGATTCTTTTGTAATAGTTGTATATTGTTAAAACAAGACCGTGGAAGTATGACCTTTAAGATACATTTCTGTCTTGAAAAATGGCTTCTATTGCATTTCACTCTAACCAATATCAAATCAAGGTCTGTGCTCAATAATGGACACAACTACACACTTAAACTATACAAGTTTTGCAGCCACTCTTCAGCCCTTCCAGGGAATAGTCTGATAATCAAAACAGTGAAAGATCATCTTTAATGTCGCTGCCAAAAAGCGGCACAAAGGTGACAGTCAAACTTCTGAGTTATCGTGAATATTCATGCAAGTGTGACCTCTACCTGATCGGATTTTGAAAGCAGTCTGTGCAGTTTCGGTGATTTGGGATTCACCCATGTGAGGAAAGCATCAGGAGTGACAGCAACCATGACAGCAGGAGAAATGCCAACGTTACATGCAGTGTTATTATCGGCCCTTGTTGGTCACACCTAAGAGTCCTGTCTGCCACGGGATAATATTTTTGCAAGTAACACGAGCAAAGACAGCCTACAGTAGGATCCATCAGCATGTGTCTGCTCATCCACAAGAGGAAGTTGGGATATTTTAAGGAAAAAGAAAACAACTCTTCAACTGAGCAAACCGTTTAAGAGCAGCACGGCACTGATGCGCTGAATTAAGATTTTAAAAGATAAATCTCTGCTCTCCTTTATATTCTTTTGATGCCATTAAATTCACACAGGCCTGTCGTATTTGTGTCATTTAAAGAGTGCTGTCTGTCTATTACAGTGCTTCACACCTTGCTTTGAGAACCAATTCTCATAACAGAAGAGACAGACGTACAAATGCAATGGTATTTTGTATTTAAGCAACGGACAAGATCATTCACGAACATTACCTTACTTATTATGTAATCACAACAACAAATCATCCCTAAGCTTAAATGTTTTCTTAACAGAAACATGAAACAGTATAAACCTAATACCATGATCTTTCTCTTATGATGTAACCCAGTAGTAAACTTAACGAGAAACTGTTCCTAATGTTGTAACATAAGAAAATAAATGGATTTCTTTTAGAAGGCACCATGGTTGAAGAATCAGATCAGCAAAAGCCTCAGCATGTTGTTCTGGAGGGCACAAACAAATACTGTATTTTCATATAAATTTAGTTGGAAACCCTTGTTATTAGCTTCTTAATTGGTCTAATAATACATATTCTCCCATCATTGATTGCTCACATAATACCATTCTTTTAGCCCAGTAACAGGATGTCTCTTAGTCAACTCCATTTATCAAAGAGCCAGATAAGACAGATGTGCTCTTCTTTTTACTGGAGCGGTACATACAGTGCTATATGTTTTCACAATATGACTTTGGGGGGGACTGCATGCTGCTAAATATTATATCTGTATTAATGAGCATAACTTGATACAAGTCACAATATAAGGAGTCCCATTAAAACTGGGAACTGGAAGCGGCGAAGAGGAGGATGGTAAAGAAAAAGTGGGCCATTGTGAATGTTAATGCATGAGCCACTGCTTGCCACTACTGTATATTAATAATGTTTATTAAAGAAAAACCATTAGTGATCGGCCTGAGGGATACCAGAGAGGAGGGTGGAGGATCTGAAAACTAACAAATGCTACTGCGCTGTTTTGCCTGTCCCACTTAATCTTCTGACAAATGTGTCGTGGAGAGAGCTTTAATGTTAACAACGCACAGGAATCTGGAAGCGAATGACAGTATTCACACAGAGATCAAACATCCAATTGTCTCTCTGAAACCTGTCAGGAGCTTCAGTGAATCATGTTTCAAAAAGGTAATCTTTTTATCTTCCTATGTAAAAACAAAACTGCTCTCATTGTTTTTGCATTTTTTCTTCAACTTGCAGACTCATAATTAAGATGTTCTTCTCAAACACAGAACAAGACAGGAAGATGGCGAGAGAGAAAGAATGAGAGACCCTAAGAGACACAAACAAGAAAGAGGTGAAAAAAAGATGACACATTTGATGTGGGTTAAACCTGTCTCTGGTTAATCTGAACTTTGCAGTTAAAAAATGGGTTGAATGTGGCTTCAGTGAAGAAGCATTATGAAATTAAATTTAACCATCTCATCTAAAAAAAATGCATGTGTGCCAGAGAGAGAGATAAAAACAGCTCAGACAGATGGGTGAGGGAGTTAAAGGCGAGAGAGAGAGAGAGAGAGAGAGGAGAAAGTTTACTTTTCACTGTGAATTCTCTGTTTTTATAAGATTCTGGATGGAACCCCTGTGAACAGTGTTGGCCTAAGCTCTATCGGTAGTCTCATGCAAGGTTTTAATGCAGGTTCAGGAGACTAATGTGGCACTTAAGCAGCTAGAAAGACAGTTGTTTATATACTGTCGTTTTAATTAAGCCAAGCCAAGCTGTCCAGCTGCTGTGTGTCGCTTAATCCCTGAAGACATAAAGGTGGTAAATCTCGACCAGAAAGTAAGTATACTGATCGGCAATGACTTTAAAACCTTATATTGTCTTGCACCCCCTTTTACCGCTAAAGCGACCCTGATCCATCGAGGCATGGACTCCACCAGACTTCTGAAAGTGTACTGTGGTACCTAGCACCAAGATGTTAGTGGCAAGTCTAGCAATTTGCAATGGGACCTCCATGGATTGAACTTGTTTGTGCAGTACATCCTGATGATTCTTGATTGGGCGGAGACACTTTGGCTTTTTGTTATGTTCCTCAAACCATTCCTGAACCATTTTTTGCCCGTTGGCAGGGAGTATTGTAATACAGAAAGAGGCCACTGCCATCAGGGAATACCGTTTCCATGAAAGGGTGTATGTGGTCTGCAATAATAATTCACTAGGTGGTACAAAGCAACATCCACATGAATGGCAGGACCAAAGGTCTCCCAGCAGAACATCGTCCCAAGCATCACGCTGCCGCCAACAACTTGCCTTCTTCCAATAGTGTATCCTGGTGTTATGTGTCCCAGATAAACAAAAACGGGATTCGTCCGACCAGGCCACCTTCTTCCTTTGTGTTCTGATGCCTTTGTGCTTGTTGTAAACACGTTCTGCAGCGAACAGGGGTCAGCATTGGCAATGTGGCTGGTTGGCGGCTATGCTTTTATGCAATCTCAGGCAGTCGCTAGCAGCTTTTCTGCTGGATTGGCCTTCACTGCACTGCTTTCCTTTACTTGGACCACTTTTGGTAGGTACTGACCACTGCTGACCGGTTTAAAAAAAACCTGAACTGTTTCAAGCACAATGCCTAACGGGGTTAGGAGTGGATGGATGGGTTAACAAAACACTTACTTGTCATGTTTGTCATGTCAGTTTCAAGACTTTTAATCATGTGTTTATTATTGTAACCGTGGCAATAGTGGCTCTGCATAAACTTAGGCACTGTCACACCACCAACTCCTGTCATTGGCATTATGCCTTTAAACTGAAGGACCTGGGGTTTTTACACCTAAACCTTACACACAATTCAAGATGCAGAATCTGGTGCTGAATTCCTGTATTTTATCATGACAAACGTAAACCTAAACCAGGGTGGAAAGTCATTTTGCACAAAACAACTTAGTAGTATGCAAACATATTTTCTAGGTTGCACACAGACATGCACAATATAGAGTAAAAATGAACAGCAAAACATTGTGTGCCAATTATTGGTTATACCGAAAAGCCTGCAACAAAATACACCATGCAACAGAAAAACCACAAAGGATAAACAGTGACAAGGCCTATTCAGTCTAACAGATGACACGTGTCATGTAAATAATACATTCAGTACAACACTAATGGATTAGTATCACACGTCTTGTTGAACACTGAGACTGTCAGACTTGATGATAGGGAGACGGTTAATTCAAAAACTGAATGACCAAGGATCTGGATCTTGTTTTGTTGCAAAGTGCTGTTTGCAGTGGCATCCATCCCGCTAGGTGTCATCAGTGCAGGCTGAAATCGGTGGTGTAACAGTCAAACCAGTGATTTGTTAGCACATGCAGGGGCATGGCATTACAAGCCAAACACCATCTGAATGCAAGTGCGTCAGGAAGCAAATTCCTCTCTTTTATTTATTTATTTCTTTTTTTTATTCAAATACTTGCAGCAGGATAATGCATCAAGCCACCAAGCATGCATTGATTCCAATAGCTTGACAAGGGTGTTAGTTCTACATAGAGGGCCTAGACCTCATTTGAAAAGAGCATCTTTGGGATAAAGTGGAATAGGATTCTCACAGCATGAATGCATCGCTGAGATTTCTGCAGGGAACGGGTGTGATGCTATCAAACCAACTCGAACCAAAATCCCTGTGGGGGATTTCTGGCACCTGTTTTGACTGCTTCCCAGTCCTGCTCCACAGACTCCTCTGGAAGCAGAGATATATCCCACCCACATTTATTTATGTGCTGTTGTGTTTTCGTTTCCGTTGCTTTTTGAGTTCATAAGAGAAGGCGTCAAGGATGGACACTCCAATCACAGAGAGAATTATAAGCCAAACACCAACTACTGTTTTCAACTTTTCAAGTACATGTTGATGTGACAGTAGAATTGTTTTGAAGGCAAACACGGGAATGATTATAGCAAACTTACAAAGTGGAGAGAAAAAAAGCAATCTCCTCACAGGAAAAAAAAAAAACATTGAAATAACACTGCTCTGTGGATTTTAAAGAAACTTTTTAGAACTGACAGTTTGTGTGAGGGGAAAAAAAAATCTCGCAGAAAGCAAGTCTTCTTTTTCTGTCTCATCTGACACCCAGCTGATATGGAGAAGTTTTATGTCTTTTTCAGGTCTGTCTGTTTCATGTCTTTGTTGCCGCAGCTGGCCTTTGAAATGATCATCAGATGTCAGGTGTCAGCTCTGTAACAGCAAAACGCTTGCTGGATTCTTCTTCCCTCAGCCTTACAGTACATCCTGCATATGAACTGCATGAGCAGTACTGTTGGTGTGAGAGTGTTTGTCGACGATGCGGATACCCACAGCGCTCTCTTGGGTTTGCTCACACAATGCTATAGTTCTGAGCATCACTTATGGTGTCTAATGCATGTTTAACTAAGTGATTAACAGAAGAGGGCTGAACATCTGTCACATCTGGTCAGAGCTAATGACACAAAAAATGATCATCTGCAAGAAATAAAATGTAAATATATTCTTACCTTATATATCTTGAATAAATTATATATATCTTATATATTTCATCTATTTTATACAGTATTTATTTATCTTGTGTAGTTGCATGCATACTGTATTAATATATATTTATATACGTATAGCTCTGTATATCATATTTATATCTATCTATCTATCTATCTATCTATCTATCTGTCTATCTATCTATCTACTCATGTGAGTCTTTGTACATGTGTCTTACATAGGCCATACCCTCATGTGCATTATTTGTACATTTCATTTATATTTTTTTTTATCTTGTCTTCCTTGTTGTGGCTTCCAGTTTGGGTCTTAGAGAAATGCACTTTCAATCCTGTGTGTGCCCTTTACATATGGCAGAAATCAAAATGATCTTTTGTTGATCAAAGCGTATAGGTCTTAGCGTGGCTAGAAGCGTGTCTGTGTGTTTGAGTAGACGTGCGGCTTCTTAATGGAGTTTTATTTTGTCTGATGCCAGAAATGCATGCTTTCCATAATTTGTGGTATCTCACATGCTTCCTCCATGTTTTATAGAAACAATGTTTCCGTGTGCCACGGTGAACACTGCTTCTGTTTGCATAGTAACATTTTGCTGTTTTCAAGATTTAATCACACTGCAATCAAAGGCAATTAAAGGCCTGCTCTCCAGCTCTCATTATAAGAGGACTGTATTTCAAATATGCATGAGTGGCATCAGAATTAAGTAATAAATCAGTTTTTGACAGTGGCAGCTGCCATGTAGCTGGGGGGTTGATACGAGGGATAGAATTGTACCGAAAAGCAGGGAAGACCGTGGAGGAGAAAGAAGGGGCAGCATGTGAAACGCATGGCTGTCACAGCTCAACACTTCCCCGACAATAACAGAGATCAGGACTTCCACAGCCTTCTGACTCCATTCTCCTCTCCTCTGGTTTTGCGCCAGCAGCTGTTTTGTTGATCTGTGCCCACTCTGCCCTCTTTCTCAACCATCTATCAGATCTCAGACTTATTAGGTGTCAGATATAGTGTGCTTAATCATCACCGCGAGTCTTGTTTTCTTTTGTTGTTCTGAAAAATGAAAAACAGAAAATGCAGACCTGACTTTTTTTTTTCCAGGTGATTAATTCTGCTATTGCTGCTTATGCTAGGCTCACGGTTTGCTGACTGATTGACTCCCCGTAGGCAGCAGTGATTACAGTATTTCCACTGTTTGCTTACTTTATCATGTGTTCAGGCTCTCGCCAATTTGTCACAGCCAGACCAGTGCAAATGTGGAAACAAATGGTACCTAAGGTGTGGACAAAGCAGAATGTTTCTCAGCGGTTGATTGACATTTGACTCTCAAACTGTTTTAACATGCTTTAATTTCTGTGTAATTTGCTTGATTTTCTTTGTCAGCAAGTCTTATGTGAGAGGAATGATTAATTTGCAGTTTTTCCTCACTTCATGCAGCCCTAAGCACGCGTACTTCTGTTTTCTGTTTTTTTTTTTTTTTCTTGCATCTTTACATTATTATGGCATGAGCTCACCCAGAAAACCCTTGGCTGAAACTCACTGCTCCACTATAGTGCATATGTTTCTGTGAAGCAGTCATCCTTGTACGCTCCGTGACACGCTGCTTAAATGACATATTATTCAACCCGGCTTCGCCATCTGTCACATAAAAAATAGCTCATATTAAGACGTAAATTACAAGGATGTTCCTAAGAAATCCCTTACTAATTAAAAAGGAAATGAAGAAAGACGGTGCTGCGGCTTTTGTATTTATTATATTTGATCTTTGCAAGGGAATAAAAACAGGAAATCATGTATCAATTATTACTTCTGTTTAGTTCTTGACTGAATAGAGATGTGCCACAATGACTCATTTTAATAAATTAGGCAGAAAATGTGTTTGTAATAACAACTGCGTCTGTGAAATTATTTGTTGGTCGTTGTGCCATTTGTAAACGCGCATTTCCAATACGTCTGAAAACTACAGAGGAGACCGCAACTCAGCCAACATGCCGAGTAAAGGTCAGTTAAATTGAATATGGGCCTGGTTTTAATCAGAGGTATAACATATTCAGACAAATTGAGATGTTTTGTTAATACATTTAGCTAACTTCAACTGATATTGATATCCTTTTTATCCTTAAGCTGGGCTCAGACTACAGGAATTTTAAAAACCTGCCTCATCTTGAAAGCAGGTTGCATCACACACACACACACTTCACAGATATTCTACAAATCTCACACAAGATTTGAAAATGATTTGAAATGCGCAACACTCACTTGCTGATATCATTTAGGTTATCTTGCCAGATCGGGGGAGCATTGAATGCGTCACCCCACGGTATCTAACAGGGAAGCGGATGTAAACAAAACAGGGACTGTGGTGCAACAACTTGCTGTGAATTTATTGAACCACACACACAAGTCCGGTACGTACAGGGAATGAACGTGCAAGCCCACTGTCAATCAAACCAGAAGAAGACGACTTGTACGTCATAAATATTAAACACGTCTGATCTTCGTCTGCACCATTGCTAGGAGGTTTAAGAGCCAGTCTGTTAACCCTCACATTACCAGACAATCTGGGCCAAACCTCGGTACCGAGCAAGATCAGGACTAGTACCATGCCAAGATGGGTATCCCTGACAGGAAACGTGTCCCTGAACCCATGCTGCCTTCAGACTGGTTCATGTAAGCCGTTTTCATGAGTAAACTCCATATGAATGCCACTCTCTTGTGGCTTTCAACAACCTCGTAACTGGAAAATTTCAGAGCAGTCCGAGTTCACAAGTTGTGACGTTTTCAGAAATGGTGCGAGGGGATGGTAATATTGCATTCATTCATTCATTTTCTGTAACCGCTTGTCCTCTAGAGGGTCGCTGGAGGGTGGGAGCTGGAGCCTATCTCAGCTGCCATTGGGTGAGATACACCCTGGACATGTCGCCAGTCTATCGCAGGGCATAATAGTGTACTATAATTTGTTTATAGTCTGCCAGCCATCCTTTCATTATACGTCTGCATTTCTCTTCATTAAGTTATGTGCTCGTGAGCTTGCTGAGCTGTTGGCCTTGGTGGCTTCTAGACGCCGACAGCTGCCTAGCAGCGATGTCCTCACAACTCCCGACTGATGTTAACACTTGAATACCATGTTTTTCGTGTAAACAATGTCGTAACTATGAGCTCACAAGTTCCATACGCTGAGTGAAGGTAAACCTACGATGCACACTGTCCGTCAGGGATACCTACCTCTGTACTCTGATTGTCAGTAGGAGTGAAATCAGGTATAAATTGGGCCTGAAGCGTTTGTCGTACGAGTCCAGCATATTACATATTAAAGTATTGTAATAAAACGGGACGGCCCTTTCTACTGTGTTCCATAGAACTAATACCATGTTTTGGATATGTCTTTGAAAATATATTTTCACTTTCCAACTACTTGCTTGTTTTTAGGAAATTGAGGGGCAAGTTTACAGTAAGCTGGGTAATATGGGATGTGTGAAATAATAACATGTCTTTCTATGCACGTAAACACAATGTATACTTCTGTCGTAAATAGTATGCCAATGCAGTAGCTAGCTCTTTAAATGTAATTTGCCAATTTAAACCCTCGTCATCTAAATGCCACAACTGTAAATCAACCTACATACAAACCTACATACAGTACATACATATTCTGACACCCTATGAGTGTGGACAGATTTTCCTGTCAGTGAAATCAGTGCTTGACTCCCCTCATGCCGTTGTCGCTGAGCGGGAGCAAAGGTTTAATGGTCAGTCAGTCGTGTCACGTACAGCATGTTTATTGTTGTGATTCACGTCTCCTCTGTTTCTCTCCTCCGACCTATGTTGTAATCATTTCTGTTGGGAGAAAAAAAAAAAAACAACCACGATGTGAGAAAGAACCAGAATAAATTGATGGATTTAATCAATAGGGTTCTTCAATCTCCTCAGCATTATATGGTGCTTCTCCTGCCGCCCAGAGCAGATGCTACTTCTATTGCCTCTGGGTCCAGACAGAGCCTGGGGACGGTGGCTCCACACAAACACCATTATATCCTCCTTCAGTTCCCCTCTCATCTTCTTATCCCTATCTTCCTTCCTCCAAGTCCGTCCCCCTCCCCGCACGTCGTTTCCACCCCAGCTGGTGGACTGTGGAATCATATCCTCATTATTGGGCCGTCTATATGATGCCTTGCAGCATGCTGCGCCAATCCACACAAGTGATCATTTCGCTCAAACTGATGGGGGGGAATGAAAGAAGAGGAGAAATAAGTGCAGCTGGAGGCTTAATGCTCTCAATGTATCTCACATCTGTGCCTGTCAAAGTTGCTCTAAAACAGAATGGGAAGAATAATATGCACGTCATTTTCACAAAGCTGGGCAACAAACACATTGCAGAGCATAACAAATTACAGAAGCCATTTGGTGACATTATTTGTGTGACAAAGCACGTTAGCTCAACAGACTGTGAGACCTGAAATGAGATTCAAAGAGGTATTTGTGTAAAACCAGATTACCTTGAAACACCAAGGTCCAATTTTCTCTGTAGGGGTAAATTAAAAAGAGGGAGATGGACAGAGAAGGCAATATGTGGCCGCACAGCTCAGGTGACACTTAACTGTTAGATGAACCAGATAAAGAAAACCTACCTGACCTCCTATCTTATTATTCCACCCTCGGGGTCTACAGGTTGAATTGGCATTCAGGACTCAAGCTCTAAATGTTTGTCAGTTCATTAAAGCAAAGAGAGGGCGCCTGGTTACCTTGGACGGAACAGAGTCCAATTGTCTCCCAATCAATACTCTGAACAGGTACCTTGTTGCAGCTCATATGCAATCAATTTTCCACAGAGCATCACGGCTAAACTTCGCCTCCGTCGCTTTTAGACTGCAGCACAAAACACGCTTTCACGCCTGTCACAGGGAGTTGAAGCAAAGTGTTAAATGAATTCTTCAGCTGAATATTCCCAGCAGCATCGGCGGAGTCGCGACACCATATGCTGGCTGCTTTGTACAAACAATGTAATGGAGTGTGAGTGCGTGGCAATAAATCATTTTTCATGAGGTTATATCGATGCTCCAGTCTCAAACGCCGCAGATTGTCAGAATGTTCTTCACTGAACAACAACAGCAGATGCGGACAGTTTGGCTCCAGTCATTTACAAAATTTAAAGACAGGTTTTCATGGTGAGAAGAAATTACCATAGAAACAGCTCAGACTTCACTTAACTAGCCGTCTCAGTGATGTGTGTAACTCATCTTCAGCAGTTTCACTGACACACACGCTGAAAATGTCTCTTTTCAGTGTCTCTTTGTCTCTCATTGCTGTGCGACTGCGTCAGGCACATTATTTATTTTAATGTCTATACTTAGAGGGCATGAACTTCATAATATGATGATCTAAAGTTTATGAATAATCTTAATAGATGTTCGTGTTGAGTGTTAGAAATATGTCACCTGGTGAACTTTCATCACGTCACTTGTAAAAACATTTCATTTAAACAACTAGAACACCAACTAGCACAATGCTAGTTGTATATTGGAGTACTTATGATGCCCACTCTGATCTGATAGTTTTTCTGTGTGGAGGTCTGAATATGCACTTTTATCTAATTCATGGTCATATTTCTAAGGTGGCCTATTATATACTGATAAAAATGATAAAAGACATGAAACTAATGGATATTCTGAATGATCCGTCTTGTGTTATTGAAAGGTCACTGGCCATGTTTGCAAAGAATTTTTAATTTGAAGCAAAACAGAAAAAATCAAAATCCCAAGTGAAAAGTAAATATACTTAACTAAATACTATCGTATTAATTCATTCATTCATCTTCTGTAACCGCTCATTCCTGTTAAGGGTCGTGGGGTCTGCTGGAGCCTATCTCAGCTGTCATCGGGCGAGAGGCGGGGTACACCCTGGACAGGTCGCCAGTCTAACACAGGGCTAACACAGAGAGACAGACAACCCTTCACACTCACATTCACACCTACGGCCAATTTAGAATCACCAATTAACCTAATGAGCATGTCTTTGAACGGTGGGAGGAAGCCGGAGTACCCAGAGAGAACCCACGCAGGCACAGGGAGAACATTTAATCTCCACACAGAAAGGCCCAGTCGGCCCATGGATTTGAACCCGTTACCTTCTTGCTGTGAGGCATCAGTGCTAACCACCTCGCCAGCTATCGTATTTAGTTTTTTTAAAAAGTATTTACAGTGACTAAAGTTGTGATAACTGAAACCACTTAAGCTATATTAAATATACTGAAGCTGCACTTAGGGTATACTTTAATACATTAAATGCATAGTTTTCCTGTAGTTTTATATAGTTTCACCTACCATAATAGTACACTAGTGTAAAAATTACTTAAATTAAATTCAATTTATAGTATATCGCAAATATGTTCTGAAAACAAAATATACAAACATGAGTACTTTTTAATATTATTTTTTTATGCATTCAAAATACAAGCAAATCTTGCTAGAAATATGGAATAACTACACTAAGGTATGGTTTCAAAATATGCGTCCATGTACCTAAAACGAGCAGAATCACTTTGCGTGGATATATGTGTATTAAGAGATGCAGTTTAGATAAACCTTAATATATAAAAAATATATATTTGGTGGATATTTTTTAGGTATTTTAGACTATAACAACAGCACACTATATATACAATATATGTCATTATACCTGCCATCGTACCAACTGCAGTTCTTTACACATAAAACTTTTCGAAATGATCAAACTCTGAAAAAAATTTGACATCTGTCCAACTGTCAAACAAGTCATCAGGCCATGATGTGACGTTACCATTTGTAATAAATAAATAACTATCTGAATAAAACTGCGTAACTGAATCTTCGGCAGTGTCCAGTATTTCAGGTGGTGGTGCCGTCAAATGGACTTTACAATAATAGATTGGCCCACTCTGGTGTGTAAAACGAGTTGTGACGCGTTTGCTGACATTTTCAGAAATGGTTATTTTAATTTAGCCATGTAGAGTCGGAGGAAATTGTTAATATTCCCAGCCTTTCATTCATCATATTGGGTTATCTGACTGGTAGCTTGCTGAAGTGCAAACGGTTGCCTAGCAGTGGTTTTCTGTTACCACTTTGTGTACACAACTTCCACAAGCTCACAAGACTCATTTGAAGGCAGAGGTCCTGCCTCAGTTTCTCTCAGCTACCGTTTAATTAAACAGTTTTATGATAAAGATAAAGCTGAATGTTGTTCAGTTGCTACTACCAAACAGTTTTCTATAGCATTAGTACCAGGATATGCAATGAGAGCTTGTATACTACTACAACAATATGTTTCTCCTGTACAGCAGTCTGCTATCTGTCTCTATTCATCTGTTGGTCTATTTATCTATTGTCTCTTTGTATTGTTTGGTTCAGTCTGTGCATTTGTTTCTCTGTCTATGTTTATTTCTCATTTCCCATCCCACATTCTCCATTTCTGTCCCCAAATTATGCCACGCATTCCACATTCCTGCGAATGGAAATCAATAACCCAACAAGGTGTAATTAAAGATAATTCATCACGACATCATTGCTTAGTATTTTAATAAGACGAACAGATCTCCCACTCATCAAGTCGTCAAATGTGATTTAAAAGTGCTTTAGTCATCTGTGCAATTGCAAATATTTGCTGTAATGAAATATCGCGCTGCTGCTCGGGGAATGAAATGCCAAGCCTTGGCTTCGTAGTAGCATCTATACATCCTGAGGCGGTGGTCAGGATAAAATGGGCTTTACTCAGCACCAATTTAATCCTGCTAAGAGCTGCTGTCTCACAGCATTTCAATTCTTCATGGGAAAAGGCCACAGGAAAAGGTCGATATAGTCAGGGGAATGTTCTGCTTATTATTGCAATGGTTACCTTTAAATAGTTATGATGATGGCAGCAAAATGAAAGTTTAGAATTTGTTATTTTTTTCCAACCTCTCTTATAGCTTGAAGCCAGTGTTAGCTGGTGAGTGTGCTTATAAAGGCTGACCCAAAACTAATGATTCCAAGTAAGAAAGGAAATAGCTAAAACATATCCCTTAAAGGTTAATATTAACATCAAAATTTTGTATTTAATGTATCTTCCCCAATTAGCCATTCTGTAGTGAAGCAGCTCCCTACGGCCAATTTAAAACTGTTTGGTGGTACACTGAGCTTTGATTATTAGTCACAATCTCCAGCATTTGTGGAGCACTTTCCCTCCGTGCGCATCCAATTATGCCTCATTTAGAGACAGAACCTAATCCTTTATGGGAAGCGTTAAGAAATATAGTCTTAATATATGAACTGAGCACCTGAAATAAACTGCCTAAATGGGTCAGATCTAAGCATCTAATCTGCACGAGCGCATCAAACTAACTAATCCAGACGGATTAGTGGGGTTTCATTAGGGCGGCCATTAATATTTATAAATGAATTTCACACGTTGCTTAACCTGTGCCGGCGAAAACAGCTGTGTCTTTGTGAAATAATCACAGGAACACAGGAGGTTCATTAAACCTCAGTCTAATCCCGAGAAATCCACATGCCTCTCCAGAACGCTCATCAGGCCCTAAATAATAGTGACACCTGCAGCACTAAGGCATTTGTCCTTGTTGCTTCTGTCCTGCCCAATCTGCCACTCACAGAAGGGCTCACCTGGTTGGGAGTGCAATATCAGTACACTAGCCAACACAGGTGAAATAGCCAAATGCTCTATCCTGAGGCACCAAGCACCATTTTGTGTCAGTTTGTCCCCCATTTACATCTGTTGTCTATTCAAGTGGACAAGGACAAGGTTATTTGCCTAGGTTCCTGCAACCAATCCCCAATCAGGAATCATCTTGAGTGCTGCTACCTTCTTAGTTTTCCTGAACTTCGCTTAAATTCATGGTCTAAAACTACATTACCTCCTAGTCTAATGTAGTGTCCATAAAACACCATCACGCCATTGTAAAAGGCACGATAACAGCAGGATCTAAATGAAAGTTAAACTACAAAATACAACATTTGACTTTGCACTTTACAGCAGCCAGTGTCTCATCTGATGCCACTAGTTGCAGGAAGTAAAAGTTAATTTTCTGCATCTTTCAGAACTGTTAGAAAAACTGATTTATGAAATTTGATGGGCTTTTAACAAAGACCATGGCCCCTACTAATGACTACTTTGTCAAAGTGTAATGTTGTTGTCATGGTTACCAGAAAAAAACCCCTAAGATTACAGAATGACCATGCTCACGCTGTACAAAAACAATGTAGAGATGGATAGAAAATGAACTCAAACAACAACCCTCTGTTACATCCTGATGTGTTGTTGACCCGTGTGTCTGTATGTCATTCAAAGTCTTTTTACTTTAATAGCAACTGATTTAACGGTCTCAACTCAATGCCCATTCTATAGCTGGGTTTCAGAATAGATTTTCTAGCTTAGCATAGCCAGATTCAGTTCACCATTTGAATTTGGTTTTCTTAATGAGGCGAGATTTAACTTATAAAAAGAAAAAACTAATACTTGAGTGTTGCAGTGTTTGCAACTAGATAGTCCCATAACCAATAAAAGCCATTTGTTGAATACGCTTTTACTCTTCTGTCCATCACCACATAAAGCCCTCTTCATATTATTTGATTGGCGCTGCAGATTGTTGCCCTGGTCCCACTAAAAGTTAGTCCGTTGAGGAACTTCAGGCAGGCACCTATTGCAATTTGGTTCATGAGATCGTTATGTTAATGTCTCTCTCCACGTATATTGAGACATGTAAATAAAGCCTCATCTAACAATTACTGAAAGGCAACACAGTTCATGTTGTTCATGCCATACCCATCTGTCTTCGAGGCATCAGCCACACATCTCAGGTTGCTTGTCTGTACAACACTCTTGTGAGCAAATACAAACTATTTTTGGAAGGACTATAGATCTTCTTCCCACCCATGAATTTTGACATGCTGTATGATGCATGACAAGCAACGGCAAACCTAATGCTGAGGGTTTGCATTTTTCAGTAATGCCGAGATGTGTGGCAGGATGCAAAAGGTTGCAGATTTCACTGCTGTGACTTCGGAGGATTTATATTTATCCCCTCAGAGGCGAATCTATCTAATATGACAGTTAAATCCTCTTAGAGACGTATTAGCTGTGATCAAAGAAAGGGCCACGGCATTCAAAGTTTGCTTGTGTTTTTGCCACTGTCTAGTATCTCGACTTTGAACAGAACGCACTACCTCCCTGGCTGATTGTTTTACTCCTTCCAACATTGTAACCTGGTAAAAAATACTTTGTTCAAATCTACGTTTTAGATTCATTAGTTTCATGGGTGTTCTCAGGTTTAGTTAGTTATTTAATCAAACATTGTATTGTTCCTCATTACAAGCCTAACGTTTGCCTATAGCAAGAGGCAATGATGGAGTCATCAAAGCAGCCATTCTAGGCTTTTAGCTGGATCTTCTACAGCATATGAAGACAATTAGAGGGCTAATTTTAAATACTCTTGATCGTGGCGCTCAGTTTAGACTAACAGCAAAGCCTGCAAGCTGATTGTGAAGAAGGGAAAGTGGGCTGGGTATTCAGCAATTTTAACTAGGACTACAAAACACAGCAGGGTGTATGAAGCATTAATGATTCAGTGTGATTTCCCCCACTGAAGCCTAATCGTTAAAAAGATCTCTCAGACGTTTGAAGGTTCAGTACACAATCTAGAAATGGAAGTTAAGCAAACCAACTTTCCTCACTGAGAACAGATCGTACCAAAAGGGATGAGTTACTGGAAGTTGCTCGCACCATTCAGGGACCAATTTATGAAATAAAAAAAAAACCAACACGTTGGTAAAGACGCCTAAATGTGCGTCTAAAGAATAGTTTTAAAAATAAGAGATAATAATAATAATATCACTTTCTCTTACAAACACATCACAGTCCCTTGCTGTGATTAGATCAGATGGCAAATTATATTCCTCCTGTTCACGCCTGCTTCACCGTCCTTCTAAGGATTTCTTTTGAAAACAGGATGAAAAACAAATCTGTGAATAAAGGTGTGGTGTGTGTGTGTGTGTGTGGCAAGCTTTCCACAAGCTCTTAAGCCAGTAAATATACAGGGGTCACTTTATGTCAGTGCTCCACATGAAAATTTTGCATCTGTCCTTTGACTTGAACTGACCACCAGAGAAAAGATCCTGACATGCAGAAAATCCCTTTTGCCCCCTCCAGGCCAGTCACCTTTTAGTCTCACAGAAGAAATGTGTTTAATTTGACCACTGTCCCTGGCTCACTCTTTTTATCCCCTTCACTTACTGTTCCCCCAAGCAACACTACGGACACAAGGGCAGGTCCCTGTGTTACCTGCATACAAAATGAGAGAGAAGTGTAAAAGGTTTCCGGAGGCAGGCCATTGTGTTTGGCTTTATGTGGATTTGTTCGTCCTGTGTTCTTACTTGTGGGTGGGGGGAAATGTCTGATCTGTTTCTGCGGGAAATGTTCTGATTCAATCATTGTTTCATTTGTGCTTAACCACACAATGGGGGAAAGTGCAT
Source organism: Chelon labrosus (assembly GCF_963514085.1). Taxonomy (NCBI): domain Eukaryota; kingdom Metazoa; phylum Chordata; class Actinopteri; order Mugiliformes; family Mugilidae; genus Chelon; species Chelon labrosus. The sequence goes on from NC_140355.1 coordinate 9,035,608, forward strand.
TCTGTTCACTCCTTGAGTTCCTGTTTTACTCAAACTGTTGATGAATGATTTTCACTCATGCTTTGACAAAAGCATATCTGCCACCAGAAGTACCCAGTGCCTTGTCTGACCTGCTACTATATAACATCTCTGATGAGAAATCCCATTTTACTAAATATGGCCGCTGGAGGAAATACTGCAAGACAAAGTATAAGGAAGAGAATAGGAACAGGTATAAAAGTGAATAAAACAGATGGTATGGAGGAAAGTTTTCATAATTCATGAAATATCCTTTCAAAGATTTACACAGACTTGAAGACCCTTGTGTTTCTAGATTATTACTCACACACAATGTACACAAACTGTTCTCCACGTACTGCAAGGTCACTCTCCTTGACTTGACTTCAACAGGCTGTGAGACTTTATACAAGAGAATTTCAAAGATGCAAACAGGAGAGGTTTGCTACAAAATTTCCAAAGGACTGTTATACACATGCAGGCATGCATACCTAATGAATGGACTGCTGGCTGGTTTAGTCTGGGGACTGCAGGAGAATGCGACGCTGTTGCAGATAACTTTCCCGGTATCTTCTCCAATAAGATTTAATGACAGATGTATGGCCTGAAATTAGCATCACCACCCCTCCCCCTTTGAAGAACAGATAAAAGCACCTGGAAAGATTCATTTCATAGAACCAACCTTTGAGAGTCTACAGTTACTGAAACGATAGAATGAAGCCTTCAAAGGGCCATTTTGTGCAATGGTTCTTTTCATTTCTCTCAGAGAGGACTCACTGAGAGTCTTTATCAGGTCTTCTGTAATGATATCGATCACTGCGTACAATTCCCTTTAAATCTTTCAATCTTCATTTCTTCTTTTTTGGTCAGTATTTAATTTGCAGCGAAAGAAAACTGACTAATAAAGCTTTGGAGACTTCACTTTAATCTTACCTTTGAGTTCACGGACTTGCCAACAAAATGCCAAGGGTCCAGTAGGGAGTTTGAGCTCATGAATTTTTCATTCTTTCCTAATGTGAAACACCCACTGACGGATAGACTTGGTCTCTGTTGTTGAAGAAAAGGCTGTGATTAATTCTTCAGCACTGCATACTTCCCAATTAATGTGAACATGGATAGTCTATAAAGATGGATGAACCCTATGGGACATCACCTATACGTCTCCTGAAAGACGCTTTTGAAGCTCAGCGTGGTGTCTCTGGTTGTCGCCATATTGGCATTACCTGACCCAGTCGAGCTCTCAGCTAATTCAAAACTAGCTAAAGAGGTGGGACATGAGTGGAGACGAGGCAGGCAGGTGATTCCTAGGCAGACAACTAGTAACCTGTGATGGCACCTACCTCTCACTCAATACGGCCAATGCTTTAATTAGGCATTCATTTAATGCCTAATATAAGTTTAACGGTACATAATAAATCAACAGTGTCATGAATAATGATTCTGTTCACATCTATATTTTTAATGTAAAATGTGGCATTTTAACATGGAGGCCTATGGGGATTTACTTCACTTTTGGAGACAGCCTCAAGTGGCCTTTGGCAATTTTTGACACTTCCACAATGGCTCCCCCGAGGTTGCTGCTCAGACTTGAAATATCTACTTGATACCATGCAGCTGTAAAATCAAAAATTTTAAAATTTCAGCCATGAGTAAAACTGAGACAATGAATTTTGTAGCTGCCTACATACTGTGTATTTTCTCCTCAGAGATATTTTGCGAACACAAAACAATGCACTCAGGTCAGAGCGCATGCACACATACACAAATGCACATACTCAATGATATTCACATTATGTCATTAAGGATTTCTTAAACATATCTGTATGTGACCCTCATGGGAACTGTAACAAGTTAGAACTTCTCTCCCTGCATTTTGGCCTAGATCAGAGTGATTTCCTTAACTTTTACCTAAAAGTAGGATAAAAAAATGTGTCATTCTGAGAGTTCTTCTCCAGTTAGGAGTAACTCCCTGTGCCCTGAGGAATTTGCCCTGGAGCATATTTCTTCTGCTTCTCTCTCGGTTGGCCCCAAGTCAGGTTTGTAACCAAGTACTTGAAAAGTACAAGTTTGTGTCTTTTTGATGAATGTCTCCACGTCCCATACTTTACTGTCAGCCATTTATTTGTAACAGCAACATGTAACAGTGATGGAGGTGGGTTGAATACTCAAGATAGCGAGAGAGAAGACACATGTGCATCACCAGATATGAATAGTTAATTGGATCCATCAATCATATACCACTAATGGCACATTGTTTTAATGCAAGCGCACAAAGAATAACAGGACGGCAACATGCACAACATAACACTGATGAAATGTCTAATTATGGGTTCTCTGTTCAGTGAATAAATCTTAATCCCGTGCAAACTACTACTGCTGTGTCCAAGAGGTGAAGAAGTAATACACTCCTGGGCTGTGGAGCTGTTGAAATGAAAGGCCATCACTGGCCAACACGGATCTTTGTGTCTATTATAAATTAATAAGAGCATGTTTTAACCTTTGTAGTTTAGGCAGGTGAAACCACAGCAACTTCAAATTGAAGGTGAACACCCAAAGCCCAAAACATGTGTCTATAAAAGGTCATTATCTATTATTCATACTTGAAGTATTGAAAGAGAATATATGGTCTTTTAGTGATTGATTCTCCCCTCTGATCCCAAGGTAATAGCAATGATGCATCACTCAAAGCACAAGGGAAAGCAACGATGAATTATTGAGCTTTTATTTGCACAGATTCCATGTGTGAGAATCCTCAAAATAAACATGGGAATTCTGCAACAAAAAAAAACTTTTGTTTCTAGATGTGGAATTTATTGGCTATTACTCCTAAGCTCGGGTGTAGTATGTGTGACAGGCTGAGGAAATGAGGACACAGACACAAATGCAGGACACGGAGACAGGTGAGAAACAGGTGAGACAGTGCAGACAACCACACAAAAGGAGGAAAAGAAAGACAGAGGCAGGGAGTTAAACAAGACATGACACACGAGGAAAACAGGTTGATCAAAATAAAATAGGAAATCAACTAAAACCTAGAACAGTAACACTGATTTCATGGTTGTCAGTGTATTTCCAAATTAAAGAAAAAAATTAAATGGATAAAATAATACTAAATACAGTATACACTGATAAGGCATAACATTATGACCAGTGACAACATTGACCATCTTGTGATGTTACAATGTTATCCTGTGAAATTGTTGGATCTGGCATTCATGTGAATGTTACTTAGACATGTAGCACCCACCTAGACCAGACCAAGCACCCCCACCCCATAGCAATGACACTCCTTGATGGCAGCAGCCATCCCCAGCAGGATGCAGCCTGACACAAGCACATACATAAAAACGGTTTAGAAACAACTCAAAAAAACATGAAGAACAGCACAAGGTGTTGACCTGGCCTCCAAATTCACTAGATCCCAAACTGATCAAGTATCTGTGGGATGATCCACAGAGGCCCCTCCCCTCAACCCATAGGACCCAAAGGCCCCCACTAACAATATTCTGTTGCCAGATACCACAGGACACCCTCAGAAGGCCCATGTCCATTCTCTGATGAGTCACAACTGTTTTGGAGGCACAAGGCATACCTACACAATATTAGGAGGGTGGTCATAATGTTATGGCTGATCAGTGCATACATCAATACAGTTTTTTAGCCATTTAATGTATGTTTATCTTGCATTGATAAACCAGTTGTAATACAGCTTTTCTCCTTGAAAATGTGTATTTTTGGATTAATTTCTCTTTCCCTTGTACAGTTTTTTAGTTGATTTTAGAGACGATGTCCATCAGTTTGTTTACAGCTGTCCAGCCTGACTTGTTAAATAGCACTTTGGACAAATATTATCCTTGATATCTATCTGCTGATGTCGTTTTACCAGTCTATAAATGGCCCTATCAGAGCTCATATGTGGTTAATATGCAATTCACTTCAAGTGCATTTATTGCCACCCACGTGAGAGGCATTGATTCAGTCATTTCTAAGTAAATTGCAACAGAAGGTGTATTACAGCACAGTCTTATTCCCCGTCATTGTTATATCCTGTCTCCACCCAGTCAAGTATCTCATTGTTTCAGTGTCTCCTACACACAGACTGATGGCCACCATGACTCGTACCAGTGAGGAGGTCAGTCAACCTTCACGTGTCACTGGGCGCCTTGATTTGAAAGGGTGGTGAAAAATACCCAGGCAGATATCTCCCAGTTTGACTTTCTTCGGCTCCACTGTTATCTGAATCCCTGACAGCCACAAATGACTACGCCCTAAATGATTACTGATCTAATTCTTCTAAATTAGCGAGCAAATGTGAGGGCGACCAAATCTATTGCGGGAAATATTCACGCTAGGTGTGGATGATAGCTGTCATCTTGGTGTTCAGTGAGAGGAATACAATTTAGAGTAAGTATAGCTGGCTCTTCTTCACGTGTGGATTCCAAACTTTCTAGTTACCTCAGTTCAGATTTAAATTATGGAGAAAAGATTTGTACTACTTTCCAAGTCCAATTCCCAGGAGGAGCTGATAAAATGAGTAATTTAGTTGGATATAGGCCATTTTGATTGGACCTTTAACTCGCATGGTTATTACTATCAATATGCCTACTCATTTCCTAAACTCAGGCTGAAAATCCTTGCCTTCCCTCCTCTTCACTTTAAACTTATTCATGAGGGGTTGGGCGGTATTATTATGAAATGGGACCATTTCGTATTACTATGTTCCATTACTCTGTCTACATTATATCACGACTCCTACCTGTCCTCCCCAGGACGCCCATTTATTTTTTGTCAGGGCAGGGAGAACAGATTTTTTGACAGTGCAGCTCCCAAACACAGAATTATTCCTCTTGATATCCAACAGACCTTTCATCTTTTTTTTTTTTTATTATTATCCTTTATTATCCTTATTTTTTATTATGGCATCTGCTTTTAAATTGTTTAAATGATTTCACCTTGGCGCTCACTCTTCATTCCTTTAAAATGTATTCTGTTAATAAATTAAGTTTCAATTACAATATCCCCTCTACGTTAATTTGTCTGATAAGGAAAAGGTAAGATAAGCTGTTTAATAAACTTGTGTGTCATTGGGCTTTTTTAATGTTAATTAAAAAGGCCAACTTTCTACATCCGGACTAAAATTTAATTAGCACGGCAGCATCATTGTTTTGATGTGCGCTCTATCTCCTCGTGTGTCCAGTTTGAAAAATGACTTTTCAATAACATATTAAATACTTAAGATATTCATCGTTTAATCTGCACGGAGTTCAGGATGTTATATTAAATCATAATGCTGTTTTGGCTAAACCGTGTGTTTGCATACCATATTTATCCAGCTCAATTTGCTGAGAGGCGTCAGGGTTAACCTAGCGTCCTCAGAACCTCGGCTCCCTGCCTCTGAAATGCTGTGTGAAAAATATTTATAAAAAACGTAGAAGTGTAAATATAAAGTTTTATCCTAGTCATCCAGACATCCGTGTGGTTCACTAAATCCCATGTTATTGGAAAATGATGCCAGCCTGACTTGTCTTCGACCCTGTTTCTAGATAAGTTGAGAAAGGTTTTACTTCCTCTGCTGTGGGATAAATTCCCCAGTGGCTGTGGGATTTGGTGTCTGATTTAGGCTCGCTTTGTCTCCAGCTGACTGTGATGGAGCTCCACGGGGGAAAAGAAATCTCTCCGGGGAGTGCAGCTGACAGGATCGATGTGTCCCATAAGAGCTTGGAACGAACTGTCTAAATTCAGTTAGTCAGCCAATCTTCACTAATGGTACATGTGTTGGTTTGATCTTGTTATTTCTTTTTTTTGTTTTGTTTTGTTATTTATTTTTCTTTTCTTGCTCTATTTATTTATGGAATAAAACACTTTCTCCTTTTCCAATGAGACACATTTTGTCATTGTTCTGCTCCTATGTCTGAATGCACAGCGTGGCACAGAGAGCATTTTTCCCCATTAACAATCACTGAAAGAAACAACCTCGCAAACACCTGAATTCTGATCCATACAGTCCATTTAGAAAGTCTAGAAAGATTATTTTATTCTGTTCATGTGTTTGGAGCCAACAGGTTGTCAGCTGATTGTCATGCTCTATGGGGCCAAAAGCATGAGACTGCAGAAGCCCGCAGATGCTTCAGAATTTTTTTTTTTTAAAAAGTACCACATGCACTCTGCGTGCAGCTTTCGTAAATGTGATTGTGGTCTGTGGCATTTACATGGCTCATCATTCATTTGTTTGGTCAATTAGGTGATGGATCTCCAAATTAGGTTCCATGGGACAAAAGGACCAAAGCAAATTAAAGGGCAGTTGTGTAAGATATGGAATAAGAATCAGAACTGTCTTTATTGCCAAATATGTTCACTCATATGAGGAATTTGTTGTTCAGTTGTCGATGCAAAGAAACTGTTGTTGTGGTGTGAGGTTTTGGTCCTGATGGACTACAGCCTCAGAAATTTTGTGTCCCGGGTGAGAGGGGTCGGCTGCAATCTTTCCTGTCCGGGAGGCATGCAGGTCCTGAAGAGAAGGCAGATTGCAGCCAATTGGCCTCTCAGCTGAGTAAATAATACGCTGCAGTCTGTCTTTGTCCTTAGCAGCGGCGGTAGAAGTTCACCATCCTTGTCTTTGGTAGGTTGAACTTCCTCAGCTGCTGCAGGAAGTAGATCCTTGTTGTGCCTTTTTTCCCACTCGAGGTCCTGTGTTAGGATGGTTCCCAGGAAGCGGAAGGACAACCTGGGAGTCACCCAGGATGATGGGGGCGGGTGGGTCAGCTTTCCTCCTGAAGTCTACCACCATTTCCACTGTCTTTACAGCACTGAGCTGTAGGTTGTTAATGAGAGTGGCGTCGTCCGCAAACTTCAGGAGCTTGGCGGACCGGTGACTGGACGTACAGCTGTTGGCGTAAGGGGAGAAGATCATCAGAGAAGAAAGAACGCAGCCTTGAGGGACACTGGTGTTGATGGTCTGTGAGTCAGAGGGTGTTCTGTTAGCAGCCATAATCCATAATTTGATTTTCCTTAGTTATGATCACATGTCACAACAGCTTTTTCTCCACAGAAGGAGTAACAGTGCTGCAATGTTTCTATAACAGCCCAGAACAGACCAAACCAACGCAGACTCTAGAGAGAACCATCAGATGAAGTGATGGCCACAGTAAGTCAGAAACTTCACCAAAAGATGTCACAAGATCATGAAATGTGTGTATTAAAACATCTCAAAATGACTGTGTGTCATGGTCTACCCACAATGTTAAAAGCTCATGGTACAACTTTTTCTCTCACTGTTGTTAAATACGTAAAGGCAGTTTAAGGGTTTTCCAAAACTTGAAATTGTACGGTACTCATTGGTTTTTCTTTCTTTTTTCTCTTTTAAAGATGAATATGGGAGGGCAATATCAAAGTCTGCTCAACGTGAAAGGATATTTAAAACAACAAACTCTTTCATCGTGGACAATGGCATACTTTTCCATTATAATGTGTTGCTTTATATAATCAGTTGTGATAGTGTATTCACGTATACCTGGAGAAATAGACACAGACTCAAGAGAAAATAACTGCAGAGATGTAATTCCAGGTGACAGAAAAGTATCAGATACGGTGAATTCACAGGACTGCCTGCCTGGTGGCTTTGAGCCACATCCACCTACACTAAAGTTATTTAAAACTCCAACAATGTGCGCCAATTAATGGAGAATGCAGCCTGCCGGAGCGTTCACTTAAATAAAGTTATGGCCATTAGTGCTTGCTGATCCATGAGTGTTGACGTTCTCATTACTGGCGTCTATTCATCCCCGTGACAGTTGTGGGGGATGTTTACTGACCTGTGATTTGTTACGGAGGGAAACCTATCATTAAATTAGTCCTGGACAGTCCACCGTGGCCGCTTTACCTGGCTGATAGACAGTGAGGCGTGTTCAGAAAGTGGGGTGCTAATTTCCTATCTCTTCTTTTGAGAATTACTTTTATTTGGGTCTTGCTTTCTTCACATTTTGGTTATTTGTATCAGAAAGGAAAGGTAGACTTGTGTTTCTAGAGCTGCAATGGAAAGCTGCTCTAATTGCGTTCTGCTGTAGATGGAGGATTGAACACAAACAAAAGGTTTCATGACAACAAGATTGAAAAGCACATTTATCCGTTGACATATTCCAAAGGACTCACGCTTGGAGGTGCTCTGTCAGTTTTTAGAATATGTCACATTAGTCTGCTTTTTAAACATACTGTAAGGGGGCAGAGGGTGATACATTCAGCTTCTCTTGCTTGATCCTTTTCAAATAAATTCCCTTCAACTGAAGCACTACATTAAGCCAAAAAATAAAAAATAAAAAAATTTGTTATGACTCAAGCTATGACATACTTTTTCCTCTGGTATCTTCTCCTTTTGTTACCATTCCTTTCTCGGCTGCCTTCATGCCGCCTATGTGCACAAAAGAAAAGGTTGTATCGCAGTTGCATGGAAAACAAACCCAAGGTGAAAAATGATGAGTCTTGCTTGCTGGGTTCCTTTTCCCTCACAGGGAAGTGTCATTACAGTCAACAAAAGCAGTGACTAATGTTTTAATATCACATCCCCTCCCTCTCTGATGACACTAATGATTTGTTTAAGTTTCCGCTCGGCTCTCCAGCGTCGCACACATTGCTGCAGCCTCCTTCTGTACTGAAGGGTTTTCTCTAAACATTTGAGCAGCCAAGGTATTCATGCTTACAGTTCTGTATGTTCAGAAATGCATCCCACTCATTATAGAGTACAGTCGCATAAGAGCTGCGCAATATGTTGTTCCCAGCATTCCTCCTACACTGGGCTCTGTGAGCTGTGCACTATATCTTCATTGTATATTGCACCAACATCAATCTTAGCTCAAGAGCAATTGTCTTGCAGGTGAAGCTTTACATTTTCAAATGCCGTCAATCCCCTCTCTGTTCTTCTAGTGTGTTCAGCATGCAGAATCAGGGAGGACATTAACATGGAGACGGTAGCCTACGCCTTCATATGGGATAGTATGCTTTCCTATAGTATGGTACAGAGGCGCAGGCTACCAACACTTGCTCTGCATCAGTGACAGCAAACAGACCTTATTATTTTATTTTCGGGTTGACTGTTTGTCCTGTTCTCAGGAACACCTTGAGTGAAGGTCTTCAAATTTGGCACAAATGTTCACTTGGACTCAAGGAGGAAGGTGACCTCACAAAACTCACAAAGCTTTTAGCCATAACTCAAGAATTAACACCCTTATTATGACAAAATTTCACTCAATGAAAATCTATTGCCTCTCTGCCTCTCCCTGGATGTACACCAGGACAGGAGGCCTTCTGATCCTGTGGTCATACACCACCACTTCATTTGTTTTGCTAATATTAAGCTCCAGGGGACACATTGGCTGCGGTCCTCTGCACTCCACAGACTTTGGGAGTTTCTAAAATCTGAAGAATGCTACACAATTGAGAGGTCATATGCGGGAGCAGGACTTAGGCCACCAGTATCCGGTAATCCAAAAACACAATCGACAGAGAGAATCCCAGCATGAACACTTACAAAGGGCTTAGGGGAAGATCAGGTACAGGCGCGGTTTCAACACAAGTAGGAGCAATCAATACGAAGGCAACACTCTAGCGCTACACAACAAGGTACAAAGACAATCTAGCAGCTGAACAGTGAGCAGCAGGGAGTGTGTATCCAGGTGGGTGTTAAAACACAGAACCTAAGCAAGTCTAAGTAAACCTGACTGAGAGGTATGGAGAGGACGGATAACGATCTCGTGAAGTGACGACATGTTTCTCATTGTATATTACTGACTAGAATGACGTGGTACATGGTAGATTGAGGTACGATGGATTAACTACGTCGAGTGTATTTCTTCATGTATTGTACAGGTTTATTTTATGATTCATATAGTTAGAGTGTTCAGCGGAGGCATACAAGGTAGTGAGTCTAGTTTAAGTGTATTAACAGTATAAACTGATTAACTCTTGAACATCTTTCAGCTTTCAAGCCATCCTAATAAAGCCATAGTTTGTTTTCCTATAAGGAGAATAAATATGACTCATTATTGTTAACTGAAAACTGTGGAAAGCCAGATTGCTGCCTGGACGGTATTCAGAGTCAATATTTCTAATAATCATCATAATAATAATGATAATAATAAAATTACAAATTGCACTGGACCAATTATCAGTGGTTAGCCTTCTGCAGCAAAAGCACTTTGGGGTCAGTGTTAATTAACATACTGTGTCGCCTAAATCGCACAAGAACTTTTAACCGCGACCGTGATCTTTGCGTAACCTTAACTAAGAGCAATGATTCCCTGACTGTATTCATTAAAACCTTTAATGATTCTGTAGCTGTCATGAGTAAATGAAACTCGGCCTCCATGCTTAATAGTTTTATTTTGTTCTCTTTAGAACGTGCACTTTACTTGGTCTCCTGGATCTTGTTTGAATTTCCACAATAGTGGACATTTGTATATCATCAGTCGCCTTGCTTTGCTCTAACTTGTATGAAAGGGGATGTATAAATCTGATGGACTTTATATACCATTGGAAATTGCAACATGTTGGCTGCTGACAGTTCTCGACCTGCCTTACAAGTCCTCATGATTCAGTTACAACCTACGAGTGATTATGAGTGTGTGACTTTACAAGTAGATGGGTCCTTAAACTGTTGCACATGCCGCTCTTACTGTTTTGGATGTAGAGGTGGAAGCAGCAGGGCTAGATGAAGCTCTTTAAACACAAACACAGCCTCAGAAAATATCTCCTTTAACACACTTATTATGTTGTCAAAAACAAAAAAGAGGTACTGGTAGTTATTTATTCATTTATTTTTGTCTGGACAATACCATATCTAACTCAACACAAATAAAGTTTCTTCACTTTATTTGCACTTCCCAAAAAGCTGACCTATTTCTATCTATTGCCAAAATCTTCCTTACACGAGATGTGTTACACAGACATAGATCTTCTCTCCCTCATTATAAAAGTCTGCTCCCCCCCATAAAGTGCATCTCCCTCTTGTTAGCAGAGCTGTAGGTTTGTCCACATCCTCAAACAGAAATGAGCACGCTTCTTCTCACATACACCCAGACAAAACCTCACCTTAACCTCACAGTCAACAAGTGTCTAATCTGCATAAACACATCTCTGGCTCCAAATGTACATCCAGGTTGTACATAATGCCTTTCTTCTGATTTGTCCTTGCAAATGCTGCGTTGCTACCTACAAGAACACACTGACAACTTCTAACATCTTCTGACAACAACCCCTCATGAGTCTTGCACCATCACCATGGCAGCAAAATCCACAAGCAGCTCTGATTTTATGTTTCTGTGAAGGGTTATGTTATTTCAGGCTTTCCCTGACCATTATGGTAGCGAGGAGAGTAGTAACAAAGACAAATGAAGAGAAAAAGCTGCATGTACTCTACAGCTAAGTGGTGGTTGTCTTGTACTGTCTTATATTGGCAACTAGAAAGTTCAGTAGTTCAGATATTCTTTCTAAAGACAGTTGCGGTATGGTTTCAATCTTTGCAGAGTTTCAAGGGTTTTCAGTTGAGTTAATATTCAGCATTCAGCAAAGGTGCCACATTGTGCCGAATAAGTCAAATCACACAGCCAAGAATTATGGCTATCAAAGACAATGAACACAAAAATGAATGCTACACCCACTGACTAAGGTGAAATTTTAATGAGAAGCCAAATTTTGTTCCACTGTCACAGAACTATTGGAGGATAACTCTTACAATTTCCGTCCTATTTATTTGGCTTCAACCCCTTTTTCAGTTATTCTGTACTTTTACTATTAACAACTGGAGTAATTATTTTACCGTTTGCCCTTGTTTTGGCTTCTAAACCTGTTAATTAACACCATATTTTCATAATTATAACTCTAATTATGGGTGTTTTAATATTTAAATTGCCAGCTAAAAGTCTTTTGTAAAATATCGAACTTGGGTAAATAACAACTCCCAAAGGATTGCGGCTCGGCTCAGCTGCTTTCATTTTGCAAACCTTTAAAGTGTGACTTAATCAATTTCATGGAGCCGAGCCCCACATGTGGGAGTAACACACCCATGCAATCTTTAAGCAAGTGAGCATACATCTGTCATTCTTTTCAAAATCAATTCACGCCCTGAGGCGGCTGTTTTTGCGCCAGCAGTGTCGGCCATTGTTCCCATGCCATCCGACGGGCGGCCCACAGACCAGTTGTTGGACTGCGTCGCCAGAAATAGCATTGAGCACGAAGAATGCCGGTGCCACAGTGCGTAGTCCGATCAGAAATATGTTTGTTTAGAGAAACCTTGCCTGGTTTACCTCGAGGTGGATTTTTTTTTGTAGCTGAGTAAACAATACAACACCTACAACATGTTTCATTTCATGCTTCTCTGTCCTTTCCTCCCTCTCTGATTCTTACAAGCCAACACAAAAATGGTAGAAGAGATCATAAGTCACTTGCATACAGATGGTCATGGATAAAACAAACTGTCACTGACGGGTAGAACATGCTATGCCGAGCGGATCAGTCACATGAAGCAAGTTTGCAGCAGAGAGACATTTTCCGAATTCTAAGAACTGCGGAGAAGAAGTTCCCCTGATTTGTGTGGCAACACAAGAGGAAGTGAGGATGTTTGATGTTTGTAGAACTTTAGGGGTCACTTTTGATTCCAGCTTCAGGGGTAGGTACTTTCCAAGCACAAGAAGAACTTGACGTATACTGTAAGTATATGCTTAATGGACCACAGTCAACCACCATTTTAAAAAAAACATGTGCAACATTTGTCAAATGCTGTGCTTTGCATAAAGCTGTTGATTTTAGCCTTAAAAGATGGAACAAACCATTGAGAGATAAACAGAACAGAAGTTTTGCAGAACTAAATCTCATTGCTACACCAACCATCGGCCCGTTGTTGCATCCCTTCAGTGTTCCTTTTGACAGTGCCAGTGCAAATGGAGAAATAAAAGTTTTGAGATGATGTCCTTCTTGGATGAGCTCCCCTACGGTTAGTAACCCTAAGGGGGTCCTGACAACAGTTTCGTCTGCGAGTGCCAATGGACACCACTGACATTTGGTTGCGTCGTGTGCCTTGAAATCCAGCTGTTCATGTTGTCTTGAGTAGTGTCTTGGGACGCATTCTGGCCAGATGTTCCATCTCTCTTATACATAATCTCCAACTACTCAAGTCCCAAGTCTGGCCAAATCAGAAAGCAGTGTGTGGAGATAACCGTTGTCCCATCTGTCGCCTGCAAACACAGATAAAGTTATTCTGAAATTACTCTGACATTAGCTTTGTCACTTTAGAGGTGGCAAAGTTTTTCATCGTACACAAATGTGACTCATCTGTTTCTGTTAGTTAATAGAATAGAGTTATTATCTAACTAGCTTCACTGCTATAACATGCTAGAGTTCCTGGGAATACAGATAACAACCTAATTTATGCTGGCTATGTGCAAATAAAGTGGATTTAATGCCACCTGGATTAAAAACACAGATCAGGCATAACATTATGACCATCTTCCTAATATTGTGTAGTTCTGCCTTGTGCCTCCAAGACAGTTGTGACTCATCAGAGAATGGACGTGGGCCTTCTGAGGGTGTCCTGTGGTAGCCTGGTCGTTACCATCCTACGTTTCCGCCTGAAATTTGATTTCGGTCTGGCACGTTAGTCTGGCCCAATGTAATAGGAATCTGTCTCCGTAATGGGCGGATGCTTATTTTGAGGTTTAAAATCATTGGAGTTCCCTTAACCAATCAGCAAAGTTTGGTAATGACGTATATTGTGCGCCGGAGTTCAGGCTTTTACGCTTACCACTTCCGCTTCCAGTTACATAAATCAAACTTTTCCCAAAGCCAGTTGGAAGGGGAGCTACGACGTCCTTGCCATTTATAAAATTGACAAGACAAGCCTCTTGTTCTGGTTTTAATTCCGTGATGCTCTCTAGAGTTGAGACAACTTCGCGGATGGCTTCTAGCGTCTCTTCCTCCGTCGCCATTGTTGCTATGCTGTTGAACTACAAGCTTCGCTGGACTACAAGGAACTCGGCCGCGTCATCACTCAACTGTTCGCTGATTGGCGCGGTTACACGCGAACCGCGGAAGTGCAATTTGGCCAGACTCCGTGCCAGACCGAAATCAAATTTCGGGTGGAAACGTAGGATGGTAACGACCAGGCTAGTCCTGTGGTGTCTGGTAACAGAATGTTGTTAGTGGGGGTCTTCGGATCCTATGGGTTGAGGGGGGAGGCCTCTGTGGATCATCCCACAGAAACTTGATCAGTTTGGGATCTAGTGAATTTGGAGCCCAGGTCAACACCTTGTGCTGTTTTTCATGTTTTTTGAGTTGTTCCTAAACTGTTTTTGTGTGTGCGCCTATGTCAGGCTGCATCCTGCTGGGGATGGCTGCTGCCATCAAGGAGTGTCATTGCTATGGGGTGGGGGTGCCTGGTCTGGTTTAGGTGGGTGGTACATGTCTAAGTAACACCCACATGAATGCCAAGTCCAAAATTTTCCCAGCAGAACATTGTATTGTAACAAGATGGCCAATGTTATTTACTTCTCCTGTCAGTGGTCTTAATGTTGTGGCTGATCAGTGTATTGGTATAGTGTATTAGAAGTGTTACACATTAATAATATCATCCCATTTAAACCTTTATTTCTGACATAGACAGCTATTATTCCTACAATTGGAAAAGTTCACTGGTCAGCATGATAAAAATATAACCTTTATATTTTTGCCTCTCATTCGCCCAGTCACACACGAATGGCTGCAGAGCTGCCTTGAAATCTGCCAGGAGGTACAATGCTCTAGGACACTTCAACACGTGTACATTTGGGAACTGAACCCTGCGATTAGCGGACAACTCATTCTATCCCCTGAGCCACAGCCACTCACTACCACTACACGACTGTAGTGAGAACAATGGTATCTGGATGTGTTTTTAGAATCTATATCAGACAACACTCTGCAAATTCCTAATTGCACAGACCTTCCAGAAATCTGGAGCAAATTAAAATTAACTGTTGGGTGACAGGTCGTATTCAAAACCTAAAAAAACCTTCACAGATAAACTTCAAAGTAAAGATCTGAAGATCAGAGGAGATGATCTCCGCTGTAATCTATGAGATGATCCCGTACAAAGTGGTACAGACAGGTAAACTGAATGTAAATTTGGCTGAGAACGTGTCCAATCAGTGTATCTGCTCTCTCTCTGTCAACTGTTTTGAGGGATCGCTTGCTCGTCATTTCTAGTGTTCCACAAAAGTTCAAAAGTCTTTGTTGTTTGTGACTCATTGCTATTCTGACAGTTTTGATCTCCCTGCTGCTTTTGATTTGGACCAGCCATAAAAAGCTAGAATGCCACAGTCAAATCATGATCCTAGCATTTCATTAGGCTGTGCAGTAATAGCTACGGAAACCATTTTAGAAGTCTAACAGAAATAGCAGTCAGTTCAAGGCCTGAATGACAAAAATCAGGGTCATTTATCACATGGAGAAAATTAGATACGTGTTCGCCATGAAGCCTAGATCTTGACAAAGGGCCACAGTTCCTTCAAAAACTGTCAGAGACTTTTTTGACACAGGGACCCTGAGAAGATTTGATTCTGTAATTTGAATTCAGAGGTTGTGGCTTGATGTGTTTTGAATATCCCAGCGTCACTGAAATCATGTGGGGCTGCAGAGAACTGCAGAGTAGAGGGATGCTGTCATAGGGAGACAAGATCATTTGGGGAAAATGTCTGAGGACCAGTAGACCTGTGGTCCTGTTTTAAACCTAGTTTCTTTCTTTTTGCTTTGAGGGACAAATTTGAGGTATTTCTTTTGGTGCTGTTATAAACTGTTATATTTCCAGCAGTGGATGGTATTTGAAGATTATTTGCTTAAAAACTATGCTCTGGCTTTTAAAACTGAGGGGAGAAAGTGCTTAAAAGACTTTTGCGTGATCATTTATCATTGTGTATTAGTTACAGTAAGTAAGAAACTTTAACTGAAAGTGGATGTTAGCTTTGTTTAAAAAGCATTTAGAGCACTGGAAATCTGCCTTTGGTCATTTTGAAAAGTTTCTATCTACATTAGTCGAATCCAATTCAATGCCTGCCTTGAAAAACTGGCACAAAAGGTAGATGGATTTCCTTATCCTGGATAGCAACCAAATCTGCATCAAAATGACCCAGAAGCAACTGAGTCCAGGGTAAATGTGTTTGTTTACTGACTCTGTCTCACTTGCTGCCAGGAACGGGTTTAGCCACAGAAATATTTAATTGGATACTTCACCAGTGTTGGTGCTGTAAAGAGAAAGTTATTTAAAATAAACAGGCACCCGGGCTAATTGGAAATTAATTAATACGAGGTCGGAATAAGATAGATTGTTGTGCCACAGTTTATGTTTGTGTATGTTAATGCCCCTGTCCGTCTTTGTCTACGGGCGCTAATCTTTAAGCCTGTTATAAGTTGAGGCATTGGGTCAGAAAGCAGCTTAATTATCTGTAGAGACTTTATGGTAGTTATGAAATGAAATGAAATTGACTTTGAGAATGGACGCCTAAAACCCACAAGAGAGGAGTCGGAGCGTGGAAAAAGCAAGGTGTGAATAAACTAACAAGTGTTTTTTGTTTTTTTTTTTTGCTTTTCTAAAAATAATCACAGAATCAAATGCAAATTAGTTTAACTGAGATTTTTACCACAGACCTTCATCACTGAACACATATAATTGTGGGCCAAACCTTTCAAACTGAAACTGCTGTTGAGTTTGCTGTATTGATTATTATTTACTATCAAAACTCCTCAATGGTCCCTTATCTTGCCCACCACTGCGAGGTACACTATGTTACCAAAAGTATTTACTCACCCATCCAAATAATTGAATTCAGATGTTCCAATCACTTCCATGGCCACAAGTGTACAAAATCAAGCACCTAGGCATGCAGACTGCTTCTACAAACATTTGTGAAAGAATGGGTCGCTTTCAGGAGCTGAATTCCAACATGGTACTGTGATAGGATGCCACCTGTGCAACAAGCCCAGTCGTGAAATTTCCACGCCACTACATATTCCACAGTCAACTCTCAGTGGTGTTAAAACAAAGTGGAAGCGACTGGGAACAACAGCAACGCAGAGGTCACCAACTTTCTGCAGAGTCAATCGCTACAGACCTCCAAACTTCATGTGGCCTTCACTTAGCTCAAGAACAGTGTTTAGAGAGCTTCATGGAATGGGTTTCCATGGCCGAGCAGCCGCATCCAAGCCATATATCTAAGTGCAATGCATAGCGTCTGATGCAGTGGTGTGAAGCACGGTGCCACTGGAATCTAGAGCATTGGAGACACGTTCTCTGCAGTGACGAATCATGCTTTTCCATCTGGCAATCTGATGGACGAATCTAGTTTGGCAAATGCCAGGAGAACGGTACTTGTCTTACTGCATTGTGCCAAGGGCGAAGATTGGTGGAGGGGGGGATTATGGTGTGGGGTTGTTTATCAGGAGCTGGGCTTGGCCCCTTATTTCCAGTGAAAGGAACTCTGAATACCTCAGCATACCAAGAGATGTTGGACAATTCCATGCTCCCAACTTTGTGGGAATAGTTTGGGGATGGCCCCTTCCTGTTCCAACATGACTGTGCACCAGTGCACGAAGCAAGGTCCATAAAGACATGGATAAGCGAGTTTGGTCCTGACCTCAACCTGATAGAACACCTTTAGGATAAATTAGAGCGAAGACTGTGAGCCAGGCCTTCTCGTCCAACATCAGTATCTGACCTCACAAATGCGCTTCTGAAAGAATGGTCAAAACACCTTAAACACACTCCTTAACCTTGTGGAAAGTCTTCCCAGAACCATTGAAGCTGTTACATCTGCAAACGGTTGGCCGACGTCATATTAACCCTACGCATTAAGAATGGGATGTCATTTAAGTTCATATGCATGTAAAGGCAGATGAGCGATTACTTTTGGCAATGTGTATAATCATGAATTATATTGAGCTTACAAGCGAGTTAGCTGACTTGTCAAATAACGGCAAATGTGTTTGTTTTGTGTGGTGGTGTGTATTTACAGGTACGGCCAGCACCCTGATCTGTAAATGTGTCCATACAGTCTAATTAGGATTGTTTGCTTTGTGTGATTTACGGCCCTGATGGGATGATCCACTCGATTAGAAGCTGTGTCAACAGCGACGCAACACTTTGCCTCATTAGCCTAAACTGTCGATGGCACTGGCAGTGTGCTGCTGTGTGGTGTATTGCTGACCAGTTAACTGTCACCAGATAGTTCAACTTTACAAAGGTCTCAGCCTGAATCCAGACCTAGAAGGTAGAAGAGTAGGACATTAGTGTTTGTTGGTCTTTATCGTTTTTATGAATGATGTAATTACTGTTATGAGAATAAAATTAATTCTTAACGTGTACGCAGTTCAGCTCTCTAATATTCTGACACAGCAGGGTATGAGTAGACGTGGAGAGTGTGACCTGAACTTCATGCTCCTGGCGTCCTGGGTGTTCCCAAAGGGGGAAACCAACTAAATCCACAATTAGCTGCATTATATACCAATAGATTTAAGTGTTGACATGAATTGTGTCTGGGCACACTTCTGCCTCAGGAAAAATGATACACCTTCAGTGTTAAACGGCAGCGTGGTTCGCTTCACGACCTCATCCATTTCCAAAGCTGACACATTATCTGATCTTATATGCCGCGTAAAATTAAAGCTTTTGTGGCCTTGCTTGAAGTGTCTGTCTGGATATGATCTCAGTGAATGGGTATGGCTATTGGGGTCAATTCACCACAGGTATCTGATAGGTTGTTTGAAAAGATAATTTTGAAATGCATCTGAACAATGGGGTTCAATCTGCTGGGTCTGAAAAAGGCTCGCTTTACATCAGGCTTGAATGGAGTAATTAAACAGCACCCCCACTGACCTAAGTACTCATCTTTTAAAGGCGGCATTATAAACAAATGCAGACTGACTCAGACACACTTTGTGTAAAACCTGGCTTCCACTGCCACATATAAAACGTTTTAGCAGCCCGTGGCATATCATACTGCGAAGACTTGTGTTCTCATTACAAAGTCACAGCAGGGATTTGCACAGTTTCTATACTGTGTGTTAAAAGCTGACAGTCCCCAGCACAAACCATGCTGTATTTTCATTTTTCATTTTGTTTTTTTGGTGTTGCACAGTTTATATTACTTTAGTACAACAGATAGGATCTTAACTCAGTTTTATTTACTTTTTTTGTCAGAATATTTTCTCTCTCTGAAGCTTACTCTTTTTGCAAGCTTTGCAAGGACATTCTTGGTTCTTCCAAGTCAAATTGCATGACTTTGGTCAAAATAGTAAAGACTCAAATAATCAAAACAATACAAAACCAAAAGTGGACATGAGTCTGTTGAGTTATAGCACAGCTGAAGCTCCCCCGCAATAGAAAGCTGTTTTTCATTTCTACTGACAAACTGTTCACATCTGTTGACGAGAGTACAAAGCTAAATAGATGCAAATTCTTCAGTGTAAAGCGGAGTTGTACTTCTACGGGCCATACATGGCGTAACCTGCGCACGTAACACCGATGCGAGCGATTTATACTTGTACGTTTGTCAGTCTGTCTCGCTCTGTAACAACGGCACCCAAGCGCTAGTCGGCGCAGTGCCTTTTCTGACAGTCGGGTTAATTTTGTTTCTACTTCCTGCTACATTTACAACAATGGCGACTGAAGCTTTCGCCCAAAATTTGCCAAAATCGAGTCACACAAATGCTTTGGCGTTAAGGTCTGCATAGTGTCTGCGTAGGATCTGGGCTGTTGCCGTGGCTACACCGTCAAATTGACGCAGAAGCCTAAACCGCCTATAACCGTCTATGAATGCCTAGTTTCACCCATAGATAATCAAGCCACCAGAGACAGGAACTGTAGCCTGATGATTTCATATTGTTAGTGGTAAAACATAAGTTATTCATGACATTTTCTTGATCTCACAAGTTCAAGCAATGTTGTGGTACAGTAATGATTTTTCCTCCAATGCTACAAACCAAAACAAGATCACAGCGATAATTACAGTTTCAATCCCAGAGGTGCTGCGTTGGCATTTGTTATAGCATCTATGCTTCCTATACACTGTCTATACAGTTTGTCTGAAGTTTTTTCTGAGCTCTAAATACATCCTTTACTCACAAAACCCTGATTCACTCACTCACTGCAAATTTCAAACCGTGCAGTGAGTTCGATTTATTTGCATGTAGAGTGTGTGAACACAAAGAGAACTTCACACTAGGATTTGATGATGAAAGTGTTGTTAACAGGGTCATCTTTCAACCATTTCCAAACACATTTTTGAGAAAATCATTTGGAGCAAGCCGACCATCTACTTGCATGAACAAAGTCTCAGTGACATAGGTGCAGGAAAAAAAAAAAATAGGTTCAGTGTAATGTAGTGTCTACCATCTGGAATTAAAGGTGTGCTGTGAAACCATCTTTACTGATGCTGAATATAATTAGGTCCAGTGAAGAACCATCGGTTGAATCAAGGATGAAAAAAGTACATACCAGTTATCATATGAGTAGAATTCACAAGATTCAAAGTTTATTGTCATTCAACTTAAGAAGTACTGGAAAGTGAACAAAATTAAATATTATGACAGCAAGATCCAAGAAACAAGAGAATACATAATAAATCTACATGAATATTTAGTGGGGTGTTGCACATGAAAGAGTTACTGTACGTGAAAGAGGTTAGTGTATGGCACAGTTAGTGAGTCTAACAGCCTCTGGAAAGTAGTCTGGCTGTTCTGGACCTGATGCTGCGCAGCGTTCAACCTGAGGGGACAGGGGAAAGTAGTCGGTGACTGGAGTGGGAAGAGTCTTTCATGATGCTGGCAGTTCCTTTCCTGCATCTGCTCTGTGTATGTCCTCGATTGTAGGAAACCTGCTGCTGGTGATCCTCTGTGCGGACTTAACAACCTGCTGCAACTGAGAGGTTTCTATACGGCACAGTAACTTGTGATGTGAGGATGTTCTCCACCATTAGCCTATAAAATAATGTGGGAACTACAGTGCCTCCTCAGTAAATACAGCTGTTCTTTATTAAGCTGTTTCGCATGGTGGGATCATTGTTGATGTGCCTTCCCAGGTATTTAGAGTTGGGGAGCGTCTTAACAGTAGCTCCTCCAATGCAAAAGGTGACAAGGGGGGCCTTGCATTTCCCAAAGTCCACAATCATTTATTTTGTTTGCTTAAGACTGATGCAGAGGTTGTTAGCTTTGCATCCGCACACTTGTGGGTTCTCGGGTATGTGGCTGAGCT
Organism: Chelon labrosus; assembly: GCF_963514085.1. Taxonomy (NCBI): domain Eukaryota; kingdom Metazoa; phylum Chordata; class Actinopteri; order Mugiliformes; family Mugilidae; genus Chelon; species Chelon labrosus. The sequence continues at coordinate 9,056,867 of NC_140355.1, forward strand.
ATCGTAAGCCATCACAGTATACAGCAGAGGACTGAGGACACGTCACTGATGTCTCACAGCAAGAAGGTTCTGGGTTCAAATCCATTGGCCGACTGGGGAGCGAGTGAGTGAGTGTGAATGGTTGTCTGTCTCTCTGTGTTAGCCATGATAGACTACAGACCTGTCCAGTGTGTACTCTGCCTCTCGCCTAATGACAGCTGGGATATGCTCCAGCCACACTGTGAGCCTTCAGTCCGGGTTACAGAAAATGAATGAATGAATGAATGGATTGCCTTCGATTGTGCAGGTGTATTCAATGTAGCACAATAAACCCTCTTATGAACAAATGCTATTTTACAGCACTCCTGTTGCTGTACAATAGTTATTCTAAGTGCTATTGAGCAATGTGCTGCTCTAAAGCCTGGATGATGGTGAGCTTTGGCTAGATTTCTTTGCAACTTTCTCACTGATTCACAGCCACATCCACACTGTGGTAGCGCGTTTACTCGCTGTTCCACCATACCTGTGCCGCAACAGAAGTCACACCTGTTGTTTTATGTTATTTTTTCAGTGCGGGCAGAAACTGTGGTCTCCTGAGGTGAGCATTTTGAAGAAGCAGCACGTGGCAGGTGACAGAAAATATTTTCTCACAAGTCTCTGGGAAAATGGACCAGTTTCCTCCTTTATGCTCCGTGCCATAATTGTGCCAGTGCTGACATGCTCGGCGTGGATTTAAAAGCAGCGCACAGGCAATCAAGATGGAAAAAGCAAGTCGAAGAAGGGAGTGTAGGCAGTCATAAAAAAAAAAGAGGATGAAAGTGGCAGTCTAAAGCTAATGGAGCACATTATTAATGATCCATAGGAGGGCTGGTGTTTGGGCAGGTATATGTACTGAGTGGCTGATTCAGGGTAATGAGGGGCAGGTGTGCTGCCAATTGATGAACAAGTGACTGAGGAACAATGAGACGAGCTGAGGACTTACCTTTGGAAGTGAAGGATACGGTCTAAACAGGACATGCATATAGAATGGAGCGAAAAATGTAAAAGTGCATTAAGATGGAAGAGAGTTCATGGCTTACATGGTGTTGTTCTTATATAAAAAGTTGTTCAAATGATGAATCAGAGGGGGTAATTCAATGTGCTCCCAAACAGTTCCTACACATTTACACTTAAAAGCTTTGTGATCTGATGCAAATGATGCCCTCTGCGCTCGGAATCTCCCTCGTCACCCACTGAGCTCTTTCTTCGCGCACACAAATGAAGTCTGTTTTCAGTCAGCTGCTGAGCCCTTCCTGTTGTTCTCTTGGCTGCATTTAGACTGTCGCTGCTTCCTGTCACGTTGTTTTATGTGCACAGTCGTTTCAACTCAGTGTCAAACACCAGTCAGCAATTATTAACTGTAAACATCTGTGACTATCTCGAAGATTTAACAAATGACTGTTCATTCACTATCTAACATGATGGTGACCGAGCAAAGGGCGTTTGATGAAAAGCTTTGCAACATTTATGTATTTGTATTATTACAAGTTTTTGGGGGGCAAAGAATACTGTATTAACTTACTGCTAATGTAATCTCTACAAACAGACATCTGGATATGAAAGCAGAATGCTCTGAGCCATCATCGGGCAACAGCTGAAGGGTTCAGAGATTACTGCTAATCTAAACTGAACATTTCCTACTGCTGCAGCTTCACAGTATTTAACTGGTAAAGCACACAAGTTGACTTTTGTATGAACTGGCGACATAAAGTGAAGATCTAAGATCAACAACAATGTGCCTTTGAACTGAGACAATAGTTGTTGTTGGGGTGCATTTCAATTTGAGACATTGCAGGGAGTAATGGACCGAGCAGAACCAGGCACAGCAACTACGTGTACATGGACTCCAGTAATCAGTGTTGTCAAATAAGAAAAGAAAAAAAAAAAAAAAAAAACTAAACTGCTCCTTCTACTGTTATTAGCTCTTCTCAATGCCACATGTCAAAAATGGTATATTTTGCAGAGTGTACGCACGTATCTTATCAGATCATTTTTTTAGTGTTCATATAAATATTTTAGAGTAGCCGGTGATAGATGAACGGCTGCAGGCAACAGGCTGCACACCTCCATCTTTTCAGCGAGGTGGCCAAATCCTTTCACTGTGCCCTGTTATTTGCAGACTCATGCTATATGTTTGCCTAGCGCAGCCAGACTCAATTCTTATCACAATCAGACTCTCTGCAATCAATTGGACATCCCTACAACCAATCAGAGCCCGTCATTAGTATTGACTTTAGAACCCTTTCTGTTGTATCCAGCTTTTATTTTGAAAGTTTCCTCCTGTCGCGCTTTACTTCCTGTCTATGTTTGCCCTCCTTTGTGATTACATGATTTGTTTCTCCTTGTGTGCTCCTCCATCAATGGTCTCACCTGTGCCTCATTAGCCTTCATGTATATATAGCCCTGTCTTTGTCCCAGACCTTTCTCAGCTTGTCCTTTCATGTACCCTGGTGTTTCCTGGTCTTTCTATTAGGTTCCTCCTTTTGAGTTTTGTCTTTTAACCTTGCTTTTGTGCTTTTGCTGCTTTGCCAGAGCATAATCAGTTCCCAACGGAGCGGTTCCAGATCAACTTTCCGGGAAAGGTGGTCTGGCCTCCAGGCTAGCAGTGTGCAGCATAAAATCAGATCGAGGTTGCTCACAGAATAATGGAAACAGTCCGAAGTACAACATTAATAAACACAACAGTTAGTTTTGCAGCCCCCAGAATGACCTGTAGTGTTAAAAACTTTTCTGTCAAAACACTCAAACACCTGCTCGGTGAAGTAATAGAAAAAAAAAACTGCTGGTGGCTCAGATGAAGAGTCTTTCTTGGGGCGGCTCAACATGCTGTGTTCAAACTGTCTTTGAAGCTGTGGTACAAATGAAGCCCCACCTTCGCACACACTCAAACAGCAGTTGGTACCAGCGGCGCATACTACTGAGCACAATCATCTCCTCGCTGACTGGCCACCAATAATCTTCCTGTGGTCCCTCTCCCACTGCGAGTCTTGATCACAGGCTTACAAGAGGTGCACAAAATCATGTACACAGCTAGAGGAAAATTCTTGAACTTTGAAATTACTTAATCAAAATTACAGACAGCGATGTGTCACATTGGGCTGAACGCTACAGAGCAGCTTTCCAAGTAGCAACGGGAGGCAGATGGCTTTTTAAAAAAAAATAAAAAAAATCTGTTGTGTTGACAGTTAATCTTGTTGTATATTTTACGATTCTCTAGTTGACTCAATCCATTTATTGTTCATTATATTCTTTTACACCAGTTAACTGGTGTTCTACTACAAGTGAATGCCTGGAACATTATGCATCAATCAGGAATAACATTACGACCACCTTCCTAATACTGTGTAGGTCTCCCTTGTGCCTCCAAAACAGTTATGGCTCATCAGAGAATGGACATGGGCCTTCTGAGGGTGTCCTGTGGTGTCTGGTAACAGAATGTTGTTAGTGGGGGCCTTTGGGTCCTATGGGTTGAGGGGAGGGCCCTCTGTGGATCATTCTTGTTCCAGTGCATCCCACAGATACGTGATCAGTTTGGGATCTAGTGAATTTGGAGGCCAGGTCAACACCTTGTGCTGTTTTTCATGTTTTTTGAGCAGTATTGTCAAAGATGGTCAATGTTATTTACTTCGCCTGTCAGTGGCCATAATGTTGTGGCTGATCGGTGTAAGTACAACTGTAGCATTCGTGACATTTAAACTACAGCTTTTTCTACACCTCAATTAAATTATGTTTAACTGTTTGTGTTAACCATATCAAATGTCTCTGTAAGTTATTTCTTCGTTTCCGTGGCTCTGCCTGTATCATGGTTTTTCCACCCTTAGCCCCTCAGCAGTGTATATTCGGGATGGGAGCCAAGAGCACTTCCTCTATAGGTATTTCTACACAAGGTTTCTGGTTATCTGGTTTTTGCAGACAGGTTTCTTAGCTGCAAGCAAGCCAATGATACAGCCTATGTGAAAGTATTTCATTGATGTACCTTGATAGAGGCTTTTCTTGGCTTTTGCAGGCAATGCATTTTGCCAGCTAGGTGACCAAGCAAACGGTCTGCAGTGCACTGCCGGTGATAAGTATAATGAAATTGCTAAAGGAATGAAGTAAATTCCACACAGTTCTCCATGCATGTTCGATCCCTGTTAGCAAATGAGTGGACAGGCAAGCACAGAGCATGTACAGCACATTCAAATACACATGTAATATCCACACCTGTAAATTTAATGTTAATTTGTATTAGTCTGTCTTATACTGTAAGTGATCATAAGTATTATGTTATACGCTACATATGTGTATTACAGAAAAACAGCATCTTGCCACTTTAATGCATTTTGCATTTAGATGCTAGATTGAGCAATGTTACAGTATTTGTAAACAAGATTCCACCAACACTGAAGGGAAAGCACTAACAGTGTTCCCATTCAACCCCTTTCTGCAGCTTTACAGATCTGGCTCACAGCGCCTGCAGGTTAAGCAAAAGTACCAATTTCCCCCTTCCTGCACTACACGCTCCTCATCCTGGGCGGCCCCGAGGCACTCACAGGTCATATGGGATATGTAACGCCTCTAGAATTTGCCCCGGGCTCTCCTTCTGATTGGGCGTGCCGGGAAAACCTGCAGAGACACCCTCATCAGATGCCCAAATTTTCTCAACTGATTCCTTTTAAGGCAAAGGAGAAAAATTTCATTTTCAAGCTCCTTCTGTCTGAACTCCTGTCCCTCTCGCCTCTGGGCATCTTGTGAAAGAAAGTCTGCTTGGTCACTTGAATCAGCAGTGTCACTCTTTCTGTCTCTGCCCAGGGCTGTGAGGATATGAACATAAACAAGCTGGTAAACTGAGGGCATCGCTTACTTACTCACAAAAACAGTCAAGGAAAACCTATGCATTTTTTGCTGATGCTGAACCATCTCCTAATCTCACACTCAGTCTTCACTCTCTTATGTTAAAGGTTAAAGGATATTTGACATATTTCACAAAGGATTCTGTTGCCAAAAGTAATACAAAGGTACTTGAAAGGTTCTTCAGAGAATGAAACAATCACAGAGCAACTAAAGGTCACCTTCCACTTTTAAGGCAAGTCCACTATTAGGACGGGAATGAATCCTTTCTATGCCCCCTCACATACCCACTGAGAACTATTTCACGGAAAAAAACTTGATGGGAAAATTCTATTCCATCTATGAAGACACATCCATATCTAACCGAAATACTAAACGCACTAACTCTGTCAGAGCACAATTGCAGGATACATATATTTGTGTAAATAACTGGTCTAAGAATAACGTGAGCTTTTTAGTGCCCAATCAAAATGTCCTCTCGATTACACCTCTTCAAACTATGCAGTATGAAAATATGCGCTTTAAAGTCGCCATGAGGGCAAAAATATTTGCTCATGTTTTCTTGTATAAAGATGCCATGTCACCTAGAGTAGTCAAAAAGTCATTCTTAACATTTCAGATTACAACTGAAAAATGTTGATGACTCATCATGCACCGGGGGGCGTCCCTCCTGCGTCCTGCATCACTAGCAGCACTGCTGGCTTCTTGTCTCAACTCGTGCGGCAGAGCTGACCAATCCGAGCAGACCGTGTTTTTCAGGTGGGGGAACCATCCTCCCTAGCCTTTTCTGGGACATTTAAATATTTGGAATCAAAAAGCACTCTGCCAACCATTTTGTGGCGATAAATGGATGATGGCAGTTGTTTTTTTTTTTTTTAATTCGCTGTGATTTTACCAAAGAGCCTGAAAAGTCCAAGCTTCCAGACTCCACTACTGCTAAAAAAAGAAGAAAAAAAAAAAAGACTGCCCAGTCTGGCAACACTATGACGGCATCAAATGACAGCATCTAGCTAGCCAAAGGAAAAAGGTGTTAAGACTGGGACTCCACAAAAACAGGACTCAATAGCACGACTCAAACAAACGGTTTTGGGTTTCAAACAAACACAGTTTACTTTCAGAAGGGTAGTTCGGTACACGATAGACAGTCCATGAAGGCAAACAAATCCAAAGGAAGAGACAAGGGCAGTAATCAGCAAACAGGCAAAAATCCAAAAAAACGGGTAAACAGATCATGAGAAATAAGAAGACTGCTGGCACGTAAGACACTGAGGTACAAAACGAATTGGCACAGAGAGGAGGAGTAACACATATTAAATACACAAGAGAGGACTGATAATGAGGAACAGGTGCAACCAATAAGGGCGGGGCAGACAATCAAAACTGGTGGAAAACACAGGCAGGAAGTGAAGTGGTCTGAAACGAGAGGAGAGGTAAGTTTTCACAATAAAACAGGAAACATGACACATGAAAGGAAAACAACGAGACATGACCTTATGACCGATTGACGAGATGTCTCAAAGGTTTCACAGTTTAAATGTGAACACAGTGCAATGACACTTATGCCGCCTAATCTACAGCAGAGTTTACTAGTTATACAAGTTGGACATGTGTAAAGGCTGGCTGGTGTGGAATTAATGTATGTAAATATGACTATAATGAACTTTTAAACGCCATCAAATTCATTTACGTATTGCACTGTGGCATCAGTCTCTGGTTATCCCTCGTTTTTTTTATTTGATCGAGAAAATTTAAGATGCAAGTCAGTTCATTTGATGCACGTTTGATGTAAATATAGATGAATATGTAGAACTGAGACCCCAAAGTACCTTATCGCTTCAGGTGCTTTAGCTGGCATAAATTTGTTGAATAAGTTGTCTCAACACATCCTCGTCATTAGTTTGAATGAGGCCCATGAGCACAATTTACACAAATAAAAAACAATGAAGGATTTTTACTTTCTTGTTTTTATCTCACAGCTCATCAGCACTATATTACTTTATCAAAATAAATATTTATTTTCTTTGTTATTGGGTAGATAGTGAAGCACTGACAATAACTGTCTGTTGAAATGAGGAAACGGCAAAATGAGACTTGCAATAACACGGACTCCTTTCTTGGAGTTTTGTGCAAAAATACAGATTCCATTTCCATTTACAGCTTAATGTCAACACACAACAGCCTTATCAGTACCTCCTGCCAGAGAAAAGATTAACCATCTCCTGGATTAAAATCTCCAGCTGTCAGTCTCCTGAGTGACAGACACAGAATGTGTCATAATTTTGGTCATTTTTGTTTTTTTCCTCACCTGAAAATGGATGAATGAATACCTCCGACTGTTATATTTGCTGGAAACTTTATTATTTTTTTTTTCCGCCAGCAAATAGTGAACAGTTTCTGGGTTTATCAGAGAGGGAACAGGGCTATAATAAAAAGAGGAAGATGGAGGGAGAAGCCCCAGTGACCAAAACAAATTTCACTGATGGATGCGTTTCAAAGAAGCAGAGAGTGTCCTGGCATGCTTTGTCGGGAACGAGTAGCGGTTGCCTATCTTTTTTCGCAGTGCCGCTTTATTATTACTTATTATTAGTGGTAGTATTTTCAAAACTAAAATCCAGAACTTTTCCGAAAGTGTGTTATAAATAAAAATGCACTGCCTCTTCATTTCTTGGATCTCAAAAATGATTTGCTTCTTAATTCACTCTGAGATACTTGGAAGGTGCTGTTTGAAGGCACGATTTAAGAATCTTAATTTATCAGGTTACTGCTGTGATATATGATGACATTACCAGTTTTATTCATAACCATAACGACCAATTTCTTGTTGTTAGGACTTAGCTAAGGATTATAGCACATTATGTGGCACACAGCAGATGTCTCTGGGGATTACTGCTGTGAACAAAACACCTAATGTCAGGTATCAATTCTTCACGCTTCTGATCCAGGCACATGTAGAATATTAATGCAACTGTATTGTTTGTCCCATGTATTCTATTACCATTATAGGTTGTTGTGTTAAGGTATAATGGATAGTACATTAAAATGGATGGATTTAGAATATACTGGGCAAGGTTTAGGAGTTGGACATGCAAAGTCAAATTAAATGATCATTGTAGTCAATGACCTGAGAAACCCACAGAAGCTTTTTGATTCTTATGAGATGATGCTGTTTGAGGTTTCACTCCCGCAGGCAGCCTCCTGCTCCTCCTCCACCTGCTGAAGACTTCCGGAAGTTGAACCCTGCTCCCATCGTGCCATCGGCTAGTCAAGGATTTTACAACTCTTCCGAGAATCAGCCTTTCCGACTTTTCCCATGATCGTTGTCCTGGCAAAGGAAGATGGTTTTTGATCCATCCACATGCCTTCACACTTCAGCATTCATCCTGATGCTTCAGTCAGCAGTCAGATCACCAATAAATGACACTGGATCAGTTTAATTTGCAGCTGCGCACGCTTAACAGAAGCACCCCCGTGAATAACTGATGACTGGGTTTAGTTTGGTCTCAACATTTTGATAGGGGTTGGTCTACATTCTCAAGGCCTGGTAGTTTCTGTTCATACTGTTAATACTGACACACTACATAAAATTCAAGCTGAGACTCGACACATAATGTGTTATATATTGATTTAATTCAAACTGAAAGTGCACAGACCTTGGACAACTACACAAAACAACACGTCTAACTGTTCAGATCAATGCTCACTATCAAGACTGTACAGTACGTTTGCCATAGGGAGCAGTAGACCAACATGTGACACCATGGGCTTAGATTAAAACATCTGCAGACGTAAAGAGAATTACTGTGTACTTTTGTTATAATGTTATTGTACTGTTGAACATCACTGACGAAGCGAAGATGAAGTTCGAAGAAAGAGAACGGCGCGTAGGAGTGAGGTAGAGAGTGCCTAAAGAGAATGAGTCAGAGAATTTCTATTTAGGATAATGATTGTTGTAAGAAGGTTCCCCCTGAGGTTTGACATAAAAGAAGCAATTGACTAGATTGACCTAAATGAGCAGTGTTCAGGAGAGAACAAGAATCATAAAATCCATCACTGCAGGGACGTTCAGTTTTGTGCTACAGCAGATGGGAAAATGTACAGCAGAGAATAAGCTCCTGTACATAACTGCAGGACAGTGTGATGCTGTGCAGTAACCAGTGAAGAACAGTACATAAAATGAGGATGCTTAAGTTTTATCAACTCTTTATTCACTTTATTAACAGATTGATGATAGTATCAGGCTTCCCTAAGACTTTGTAGATATGTTGCAGCTCTCATATATATCTGTTTGTGTATTGAAATATGACATTGTTTACAGAACCACACTCCTCTTGGATTTTGCATTTTCTGTGAAGCTTGTACTTATTTTGACTGAACTGAAGTTTATTTCAGAACCATACTGTGGACAGCACCAATCTAAGTCTAGGAATACAGAAAGAAAAAGATGTATCGAGTTTACTGGGTACACTAGTGAAAACCAATGCATTCTGATGTAACAGTCCTGCACTTAATCTCCCTTCGTTACTGCTATTATGTTCAGTTTATGCTGAAATGTCGCGAGAAGAGTTGTAATTCAACTGTTGTGACACTATTAAACTGGACTGAAATGGACACAAAAGTGTTTCTGTTATTTAGCCTAACCCACCGATGAAAATGGGATTGTAAAAATAATAGAAACACTTGTGTCTAAGTCAACAGACAACGGTGCCACAAACTACATCTTCCAAAATGATCATAGCTGAATTATGCCGTTTCAATATGGACTTTATACCATAACCTCCATGAAGATTCAGTGCAGGAATACATTGGTTGTCACTAGTAATAGTTTACATAATAAACTGGTAAGAGAGTGTGGGTTTTAAGTGGCAAACCACTGGAATCCAGAAGAAAAAAGGAAAAAGTCTTATAAAAACCCCTAACAGCAGACAGCTGTTTCCTGTTACCTACATTTCTCAGAACCACAATCATTCTCTACCCCTAATCCTAACCAAATCAAGTCCCTTTGTGTCCAAAAGTAACCACAACTAACATTTTTCTAGTGTGAAATCATAAAATGTAACAGGGATTTAAGAAGGCACCGATCAGATGACATCACCCTGATGAAATCAGCTTCAAAAAAACATTCTGCAAATCAAGTGCTGGCCATATTCCCAGCTGGCAGTTGGTAAACTGATATTCACTTGAGATCTTTATTTCTGTTTGTTTAATATCTGCCATCTCCATTTGCCTTTGGAGATTGCGTCGGGTTGCCGAGAGCGGGGAATTAATTTGCCTTCCCCGTGTGTGCTTTTTCACTAAAGCTCTTTCTGTGTCAATGACCTAAGATGCAGATGTCCTTATTTATTAATTTATTTCCTCCCTTTCTTCATGACCTAGTTTTAACTGTATCATCATCCCTTCGACTTTTTGTGTTTTTAATTATTTTGGTTTGGGGCCATGCATTAGCTCTTCCATCTCTATCACCTGTTCAGGCTCCACTATTTTTCTAACAGGAATAGTAAGAGTAATTTCACCCCACCTGTGCGCACACACACACACACATGCACACACACGCATGCCGATAAAGTACTGTAAAATCAGGGGCAAAGCCTCAGTTCTATTATAAGATTAGAGATAGGCTGGGCAGGAACTTGCAGGTTAAAGCTAAAAAGCCATACCTGTGCTTTATTTTGTACTTGCCATGCTCACAGCTCAAGATCTCAAAACTTAAAAAGAAAAAGTAGCGGCATTACAACCCTAGCAGAGCTGTGTGGAAAATATCTCTCTCTTTTCTGTTATCTTTTTACTTTTTTTTCTTTACCGTCTGAAGTAGTTTTACACTTTTACGGCTGTCTTTTTACTCTCTCCATCCTTCCTTCCGTCACGTAATAAAATGGAACGAGACTCTGAAATGACAAATCGATAGGCCAAGAAACGAGGTTACGGGAGGGCCGTTTGGTGCTCTAATTCCTGGCCGCGGCCTCTGCAACCCTTTAATTAGTTTATTCGTTTCTAAATGCAGACAGAAGATTTAAGGGCGCTCCCTTTACTTGCTTCCCTGACCTAAATGGAATAAATTGGACTGGAATTAGTTCTCGGCGCAACACTCGACGTGTGATTGTTGAAAAATGTCTCCCATGGGACACAGTAGAATCCCAGATGAAAAAGCCAGAGGGAAATATGACGTGCTGACATCATTTTTTATTTCTATGTTTTTGTTTTTTTAATGTGCTGATTTATTTCATTGTCTCCATGAACTGAAACATCTCTGTGCCTTCCTGCTTTTGAGTCTAACCTGATCACCTCATGGGTATTGGTTTATTTTTGACTTAATAATCCACTGAGCAGGATACAAGCAGATGACTCCAGCTATTGGATTTGTGTATTTTACAGTTCAAGGACTCATGTCGGTGCGTAAGTAAACTTCAAAGCATTTTACCTGCCTTTCTATACTATAGCTTCTCCACCTCCAGTCAGCCAGTCAGTCACCAAAGAGAAAAAGGATGTAATTCAAATGCAAATGCATTGAGGTAACCTGTGAAGAAAGGAATCCGAGGAGACATAAAAAGGAACAGGTTGTATGTGTGTCTGTTTCCTTTGTTTACATTCTCTTTATATGCATATAGGCTGCAGTGAATGGGATTGATTCGACGCGTCTGATGTAATCTGATGCAATATAGGCGGATGCCCTTTGGTGTTGTTTTGTAATTCCACACGTCTAGCTCACCTTTCTTTTCTTTTCATTTGCTGCACATGTCTACTCCCTTAATCCCTCAAAGGTCCGCAAACAGGCCACACAGTTTGATCAGACATGTCTGTAACAGCAGTGGGACAGAATGAATAGAAAAGAATGGACACTTTTTGTGAGCACAGTTTGCAACTAAATAGTTGACCTAGCCGGGAAGCTAGACCAACTTCCCTCTACACAATTTCTTTTGTGGCAGAACATTGGATCCGGGTTAGTGGACACGATGGACTCGTGATTCCTAATTCAGTACGAAGATCCGGATCATTAACCCAGGTGATTCAGGGAGTTGGACTTGTTTTGGTTTTGTGACTATCCCATTGCTTAACAATTTAAATGTGCCACAAGATGAAATCCCAATGTCACCAGACTCATATTGTGATTGAGTCTGGCTATTACAGACACGACAGTTGTGGTAAATAAATGTAAAGAACATCTACATGCAAAGGCTGATAAAAGAAAGGTTCATTAAAATACTATGCTGAGTTTCCAGTGGAAATGATGTTATGAAGACTGTTGGTTTGAGTTATCTGAAATCATTTCAATGCACCCAGAAAATACGAGGAAGATTGCTTCCAGTCTGCTCATGTTTGCGCATTGTTCCGGCAATCAATTCTGTGAGCGGCTCAGTGACAGAAATGTCAGGTTCCTTGAAAAGGGGATGATGCTTGAGATGATGGTTCAAGATCAGGCCTTAGTAAAGATGAGGGTTTCTGTGTGATTGGTGCGGCGCGTGCTCAAATTGTGCCCGGAAAAGCTGTCGCCTGCGTGCTCTTTCCTGCTGATGTAATGGTTGTATTTCCTTAAACAGTGCAGTGTGAAGAACATTGGATGAATGGTTGTCTAGAAAGGTGAAGAAGACACACACACTTTATTGCTTTTATAGAGGGACAAACACTGAATTAAAACTATTATTATTACTGCTGATTAACACTTTGTCGTAGATAGACGGATCAGTTTCATACATGTCCTTCTTGAGTCAGAGTGAGACAATAAAATGTTCCTTAATTGGAAGTGATGGCCAAGAAGAGATTCTGGTTGCTAAACTATTTCAAGAACCTCAGCAGAATCTGATGTTGCTGCAGAACATCATGGACGGTTGCAGCATGATTCTTCTGAGATCGGTGAAGAACTGTCCCTGCCACCAGCTCCAGCATCAACTTTCTGAAGGTCACTACATAAATGTAGGAAGAAAAGGGTAACAGTTGGAGTCACTTGAGCCAGATGAGGCATTATAATGTGCTGTATATCTCTTCAAGTGTAATTATGTTTGTGTATGGTGTATTTTCTCTGTGTGACTCGCCTCTGGGTGTTTGTTCTCTGCTCCTGAGATCCATGAGGCCTGTTACGGCTGTACAGTCGGCGTGTGTCACCTTGTTTCCTTGTATTTCCTGTGGTGCAGCTGTGATGTGAGCAGCGTTCCTGTCTAATTGACTGGGCTCTGTGTCTGCCATGCTCTGCTGCAGACAGCGAGGCCCAGTCCGTTGGGAGGAATGTCATCTCTGCACAGGCTGCTTTACACCAAGGGCTCAGGGCTTTGGCAGCCGGCTTTAACATCTTGACACAACTCAGCCAGCTAATGAACAGCATTAGAGACCCAGGGACCAGCATATATATACAAACTCACGGACAAACACACACACACACACACACACACACACACTCCTTTTTGCCTCTCCAACAGTTTCAGCATGCTTGAATTCTTTTTTTTCTCTCATCCTCATTTCACACTGTTTTCTTTTTTTTCTCTAACTTCTTCCCTTTGTTGCAGCTTGTGAATTGAATGTTGCATGAAAGAACTGGAATTAAACTGATCGCCTGACAGATAAGTGCTAAAAAATGGGATCTGTTCTGCTGGATTCATCGAGCAGACAGAATCAGATCCTTTTTCATCTTTAACAAAAGTCTGGTGTCGAGTCATCTGTGTTCTGGATGTCCATCCCTTCTGGCGTCTTCACATCTGCTTCCTCATATAACCATTAGGACTCCACCAAGGTCAGCTCACCCACTTCTCAACTATATACACGGATGGATGCTTTTTATCACTTGTTCAGTCGGGCAGGGACATAAGTCTCTCTCATTTATTGACCCCAATAAGCGTGTTATGCGGAGCTGAGGAGAGGAAATGCATCTCATGACAAATGAGTTGGCAGTACTTTACAGTGTGTGCTACCTTAATATGTACACACGAGCAGAATTATACTCAGCCTCAGATCACACTCTGTTTTTCCACCAGCTCCTGTCACCTGCACGTCCGTTCCAGGAACTTAACGGCCAACATGTCACCAATGTTAACTCAGCCTTAAAGGCTCTGTATAAGTTGTCACTTGAATCCATTCCTACTCTTAAAGAAAACGTTTTTCCATTACTATATAACTTTCACAACCTTTGTAATATAATAGTAGGATATTGCCTTCAGGGTGGCATGCTGCTTTATTAGACCGCTTACTCTGAGGCATAACTTGTTAATGGCAGGATGTCAGTATTCACATCAAGCAGGTACAAACACATCTGACGTTGCTTGTTTATAGCCAGCTCAGTTTTTTTTTCTTCCCTGTAGTGATTTGTGACAAACATGATAATTAAAGTGACACATTAATGTAGTCTAAGGGCTACAAGCCTGTCTGCCTGTCAGCTCCTTTGAACCATAAAACACCTGCACCAATTTAAGTTTTGCGGGGCTGTTTTGTAACTTGCTTGATGGATTGCAAAGAACCTTATTAAAGTTTAACCACTTAAAGGATCCTGAATAGAAAACTGTGAGGACAGTTCACCAAAAATGTCAAAGATGGCAGCTGTCTTTAGCCTCCTTTCAAAAAGCCAGTCGCCTGTTTTATAGCAGTGGAACCAGGAGATAAATGAAGCCAATCGTGTTGTTGCACTGAGGCAAGGACACAGTTAAGGTTCATGACAGCTTCAGATGTTGGGTGGCAGGAGCAGGTGCAAAGAGACTTTAAACAGTAAGTGTATCAGTGGTGTTGCATTTGTTCGAGTGCTCTCGTGGGATGGTGAGTGATGTTGGTCAGCTCACGGCACTGTGGACTGAATTGTAAGTAAAGTTGGTGTTGGGAAGCCTGTGTAATAAAAATATACGAAGTGGAGGGAAAAACTAATAAACTTTTAAGACGCTACATTTGGGCAACGTCTAGAAACTTTGTACGGTTATTTCACCACTTAAACTGCTGTTACAAATCCCTTTCCATTGATTTAGATAGGAGCCAGGTCTTGCTGGATTTAGGGCCAGAAATGGCTTCCTAATGGTGGGTGAGCCCTTCCTATGAGGACTTTGGCTGATTTCAGACATAACAGATTCAATATCTAATTTCTTCCTGGATTTGAATGATGTTTCAAATAAGTGTTGGTATTGTGTTGTCCATAATCGGAAGACAATTCTACATCTGCATGACTGTCACACACACAATACTGCACCCACGTGTGAAGTATAATGCATAAACTATTACTGCTTCATTCTCTTGCTAATAAAATATCACAGTTCCCCACCATTATGCCCATCCTGACTAATTAGGGGGTCATTGGATAATCTTTAGATGCATGCCATTTAGTTGACAGGTATTAACAGAGCTCAAACCCAGCTGATTACAGTATTAAAATAGAGGTGACAGTGTTTGGTAGGACATCGCAGATTCTGGCCCCTATGGATATTTCTGCTGTTGGCAAGGACTGTGGATGATGATTATGGATGAAAGAGCAAGGCAGCATATCCATATTTATATATTAACAGCAACATATTTAGTTTATATATATATTTGTGTTCATGACTTAACCAGGTATCATTTGTGTTGTGTGTTATCAAGCAGTTGTATGGAGGTTTCCCCCTGAATCCAAAAAATGTCAACCTCATGGTAGGTGTAGAGGATCATCCACGAAAAAATGATTTACTGACAACCATGAATATCTGTTCAATGACAAAACATTAAATAGAGGTGGACTGTCCTTGAAAGGTTGATAAGTGTAAAAAATTATCATCATGTATGACTACTAAAAAGGGGGAATTATTGTGATTTTGATCGGACTCTCAGAAAACTAAAATTGGAATAAATTGCATTGCAGAGATATGTGTGACTGCCTCTTAGAGTCTATGCAGCGATGTGTAACCAAAGGTCATAGAAGCTTGCAGAGGAGTGTGGGATTTGGGTTTTGTCGACCTGAGTGTCAAGCAAGCTGACTGGTTAATCCATATAATCAAAGCTGCATGGTACAGTATTACCAGGCCATCACTGAACTTCCGAGCCTAGTTTCTGAGCCATCTTGGCACCAGTTGGTCCCTGTTTGACCAACTCATTGACTGCTCAGATTAGCAAATCAGTGCACAAGGAGAGAGATGTTAGTAGAAAGAAAGCAAAAGACGGCATACACAAAGGGTTCTTCTTCAAACCAGCTGATCAACATGACTCAGGGTTATGTCAGTTTGTAGATATGTTCTCATAGATCCTCTGGTTTCGTCTTGATCACTGCTACTTCTTTGATGTTAGTTTGGCGTGTCTGGGCCTTAAGCAGTGAATTGACTTTAAAGCAAAAACATTAATCCATCCATCCAAGTTTTGACCTGGCAATATCTAAAAACCTTAAAAATGTCACTAAAACCTGGGAACAGAGCAGTGATTTAGGGGGCTTGGTTTCTATTTTGGAAAAAAGGCATTAATTCAGTTTTTAATTTTTGAGATTTTTTATTGAGATTTTTTATTGAGTCAGGATTTGATGATAAATTGTGTTAAAAATAGGATTTTAAGACTTAAGACTTCATCTCTTCTAACTGGGCTGGCTTTAACCAGCTGTAGAATACAACTGTCGGTCAAAATCACATTTTCCTGCCAACAATTTCTTTCTTAAATGTCTATTTATTTATGATTTCTCAAATGTTTTCCGAATTATGTTGTGTGGTGAATGACTTGACACTAGACTATCAACCAAAATCTTTACCTAACCCCTAGCCTAACCACAAAAAGGATGCACAAACACACCGTGCCTGCAATCACACATAGATACCACAGTGCAAAATATTTTGTCAGAAAAGAAATACATTACTTCAGTCAGTGAACATTTCCCAGCTTTACAGTTTTGGCCAAATATTTTACTATGTGCGAGGCAGAAGAGGGCAGAATTAGGAATCCAGCAGCCAGGAGTTACTCAGGGACACGGTCATGGCGTGCTGAATAAGGTGACCCGAGGCAGATTATTTGCAGACAATGAACTGTGGATTTTGGCAGCTTTGGCTCTTTGTCTCTTTTTATCTGTCATGGCCAACTCTTTGCTGCCACACATCCTTATCATTCCCTACCATTCATTTTGGTCCCTGAAACACTGTGTGGTTGATGATCTACCCCCAGCTCCCTCTATTGCTTTCTGGTACACAATCATTTATTCTTGTATGAAAGGTGCACCTGTCTTCTCGTACTTCTTTCTCACTGAGCCTCTTGTACTCTTATCTCGGCCGACCTCTGTCCTCTCTCCCCCTCTCCAAACCTCCCTATCTTGGCTGAACAAGTTTTCCGGAGAAGATATTCCTCCACCTGGTTTGGGGGAAAACCTTAAAGATGTCAGTCCCTATTTCATCACATTCTCTTCCTCTGTGTTGTTTCATTATCTTTCCCTCAGCCCAAACACCTGATAGTACACAAATGGAAAGGTAGCCTCATCCCTTTATCTCTCCTGCTACCCTGCATTCTTCCTGGACACTTAATTATGTTCTGTGTAGCATTGTTTTTATTTCTCTGCTCCCTTTTCTTTCTGTACTTTTTTCCTCTCTGTCTATTTCCTCTTCAATTTGTTACCTTCCCTCTCGTCTCTTCTTTCCCCCACTGTGTCTGTATTTGAGGCTGAACTATATATATTTTTTTCTCAGGGTGTTGACATGGATGGCGAGGCTAGAAGGTGTAGAGAGTGAAGAGATAAACACACAGAGCAACATACTCTGATGGATGGAAAACAACCTTGACAAACAAAAGGCAGGGCTTGGATGGATTTATGCTGTTTGCGCTAAATTCTGACTGACAATCTGTAGCCTCATCAGATATGAAGACTCACAAGGCCAATCTATGTTTTTACAGTCTTCAGCTGTCAAGTTCTGGTGAGCCGGTGTTCTTTACAGCCTCAGATGTCTGATATTGGCTGACGAGAGTGGAATTCTGGTCTTCTGTTGTTGACCTCACTCTGAAAATACTGTTGACATTCAAACTATGCCAATCAGGCATAACATTATGACCACCTTCCTAATATTGTGTAGGTCTCCCTTGTGCCTCCAAAACAGTTGTGGCTCATAAGAGAATGGACATGCACCTTCTGAGAGTGTCCTGTGGTGTCTGGCAACAGGATGTTGTTAGTAGGGGCCTTTGGTCTTATTGGTTGAGGGGAGGGGCCTCTGTGGATCAGGCTTGTTCCAGTGCATCCAACAGATACTTGATCAGTTTGGGATCTAGTGAATTTGGAGGCCAGGTCAACACCTTGTGATGTTTTTCATGTTTTTTTAAGTTCTTCCTGAAGCGTTTTTTTTTTTTGTGTGTGTGTGTGTGTGTGTGTGTGTGCCTGTGTCAGGCTGCATCCTTCTGGGGATGGCTGCTGCCATCAGGGGGTGTCATTACTATGGGGTGGGGGTGCTTGGTCTGGTCTAGCTGGGTGGTACATGTCTAAGTAACATCCACACAAATGCCAAGTCTGAAGGTTTCCCAGCAGAACATTGTCACAAGCTGGTCATTGGTATTTATTCTTCCAGTCAGTGGTGTTAATGTTGTGTCTGATCAATGTATATCAAACAACTTTAAAAAGAATTTTGGATTTTACGGTTTGAAGCCTAAGTGGGTGGTCTTTGTTGTAAGCATTTATGTTTGAGCAGTGGTGCGTTGCCGTTCTGTAATTACTTACTGGTCCGTGGATTTCTATGCCACTTTGTTGAGTTTCTTTACCTACTTACAAATAAAGATTCTGTGGATCATGTTGAAGTTGGAGATAATAATAGCTGAACAGTTTCTTTGACTGAAATCACTCCAATGCAGAAAAGGTAAAAGGATTTGGAGTAGAGGGTTCGTGACCACTGCATCGACTATGGCAGAATGTTTGGCCCCCGAGAAACATGGATGAGGAAATGGATTTCCGACCAGATTTCTGGGAATGTGTGTGTCAAGCAGAATCCTGCTCATATGAGGGGACCGATCGGCTTGAGGCTGGCTGAGAACTGTCCAACGCATTATTAAAAACTGGAAAGATAGTGGGGAATCATCTTCTGGTCAGAAAAAAATTCTGATCCTGATTGACAGTGTCTGCTGGGTCCATGTTGGTTGCATCCTCCTGTCAAGGTTTGGAGGTGGTGAGATAGGACCCAAACACAAGACACCAGGAGATGAGGCAGGAGTTGGAAACAAAATGTGTTTTAATAAAACGAAATGGTAACAAAAGGTGCTGCAGGGATGGCAGGAAAATCCCAATAGAGCAAAACTAAAAGGAGACAAAAATGTGGAAGTGTAACAGGGGAAAGATTACAGAGCAGAAGTTACAGACAACACAGAAGGAATAACAGCCGAGAAGTAGTTAACAGAGAAACAGAAGCACATATGGGAAGGAATACAGAACAGTACAGAGGTTGCAGGACAGACGTTACTCACAAGAACATGGGAGAAGTTCAGACACCTGCTGAACTGGCCGTGTCAGACTTGATCTGCTATATACTTCTGTCTTGTACACTGTAAATAACATAGGTTGTGGATTACACACTGTCTGCTGCTAATAACTCAAACACTACTTTCAGCTTCACTTTTAACTTTATCAGCCGTTAAAAGAGAAAAAAGCTGAACAATAATACGTACACTTAAAAGTGCCAAAATTTCAGATGATTTTGGAGCGTTCATCAAGGTTACAAAGCAGAAGTACAGAAAGTGCGACCATAATAGACTTTTTTAAGTTTTTAAATTATACATCACTCCAGAAAAATGTTATCTCAAACTGAAAATTAAACTTAAAATTTGAAATTATTCATACACACTGATCAGCCACAGCGTTCTACTGGGAAACCTTTGGACCTGGCATTCATGTGAATGTTACTTAGACACGTACCACCCATCTAGACCAGACCACGCACACCAACCCCATAGCAACTCCTTGATGGCAACAGCTATCCCCAGCAGGATGGCATACACAATGGTTTAGGAACAACTCAAAAAACATAAAAAACAGCACAAGGTGTTGACCTGGCCTCCAAATTCACTAGATCCCAACTGATCAAGAATCTGTGGGATGCACTGGAACAAGAATGATCCACAGAGGCCCCTCCCCTCAATCCATAGGACCCAAAGGCCCTCATTAACAACATTCTGTTGCCAGACACCACAGGACACCCTCAAAATACACAAAATATTAGGAAGGTGGTCATAATGTTATGACCTACTACAGAGACAAAACATGTTTTTTAATTCAAAGATGTTTTCTTAATTTTCTTGTGTTTTGTCTACTTGTGCATGTTTTCTCTCCCTTTTGCCAAAAAATTGTGAGAAATTCCATCTGTAATGTAAAACTCAGACCTGTTTTGTGACTGCATCTTGCACTGTTGCATCTGTCCGCAGACTGTCAATGAACACATAGACGGGTGAAAATAAAACGAGCCACAGTGCTGCTGCTGACAGGCCTTTCTAGTTGAGGACCTATGGTGCAATTTGACAGATTACTAATGAAAGGTTACACAATAGCTGGCCTGACCTCTTAAAGGTCCTCTTTTTGACAATTTGATATTTAATGGAAGCCTCTTCCACATAAGGGTGTATGTATTAAACAAAGTGCTTCTGGCTGTATTATTTCTTTGGGGAGCCTGAAGTTGTGTGCATCAATTCATTTTGATGCGTCAGCTTCTTGACCAACAAGCCAGGATAGAGTAATTGTTTCTGGCAACAGCAAATAATGTATCCTGCATTAGTGTGTTGATCAGCACATTTTTTTCACCTTAAAAGCAAGGTATTGGTCATATCATATTGTCTTCAGAAACTGTTCCCATCTTTGGTGGTATGCATAAATCGGGACTGTGGCTATTTTGTAGACTCAGATAAATAAAACCACATGAAATCACAGCTTCAGTTCAATAGGATTAGGATCAGGTGTTCCAGATCTGGCACCGATAATTGGAGCCTCCTCAGTAACAAGTGGAACCTGTCTTAATTAAACGTCTAACATCTACGGTCTGGTGGTCTTTGTCTTATTGGAGTGTGTGCCGCTGACAGTTTGTCCAGAACAGGCCACCCCAGAAAATCCAGCCCAAGAACCGACAGATTACCGCAAAATAAATTCTTCAAGAATTTCTGCAGATGTCTCTTTTAACTGCTGGCGTCAAACTGTGTCTACAATCAGAACAAGTCAGCACTATTTTGACATGCACCAGGATAAAGCCTCTGCTGTACAAAACCAACATCAGAGCAGAACTGTAGTTTGCCAGCGAACATGCAGACAAAGACAAGATCTGTTGGAACAATAAGCTCTGGACTGACAGTGGCGAGTCACAGTAACAGTAGACATGTGCAGATGAAAGCCTTTTCAGAAGAAGAATCTCATTCCAGCTGTGACGCGTAGATGTTATGGTTTTGGGTTGCGTTGTTGCCTCGGGGACTGGGCAGCTCGCCGTCAACGATTCAGCCATGAACTCTGGATCGTATCAAAGAGGGGTTGAAAATAGTTCAACCGAGGTGGACCTTTCAGCTGGATAAAAATCCTGTAAATCCACTAGTAAATCCGCCAAGGAATGCCTCAACGAGAAGAAATTGAGGGTTGCAGAATGGCCTTGTCAAGAAAAGGAGAAAAAAAATGATCTGAATATCACTGAAATGATGTTAGGGGTGTGAAAGAGGCTGTGCAGGCCAGAAAATTGTCATTTGCAACTGATAGAAGAGTGAATTTTGCATCAGCAAGTTATTTCTGCTAAAGGAGAAAATACTTGCTTCTGAGGCTAAGGGTGGACTTAATTATCCCACAGAGGAATGTTTCATCAATTTATTTATTTTTTTTGTTCAATAAATTATTGAACAAAAATAATAATCGTGTGTTGTTCAATTATATCAATGTTATCTGTCTTTTTGACATGCACAGTCTGGTCAGAAAACCATCCAATCATGTATGATGAGCTTTAATAATGGAGTGCAGGAGGTTGCAGCGCCGCAGTATGTCCTCAAGACCTTGGAGCACGATGAGAGGCAGTCCAGTTGTTCGCTGAATAAGTACCTGCAAATCTGCGAGATATCTTCAGTGTAAGATTTGCTCGTGGTCGGGTCGGTGGGAGAAGAATTAAGGAGATGAATATGAGTCTCGGCCTGTGATTCTTGGTAGGTATTAGCTCAGAGGCACATAATGGGGCATATAATGTTCTTTCAGCTGATCATTCATCCTCAGGGATCTTTTGTCTGCCTTAATTGTCTCGGCCTTAAAGGGAGCAGCGCTATCAAATGAAGAGAAGCAGTCGTGATTAAAATCACTTAGCAGTCCAGCAGTACTGCTTTAGAGATACTACTTAACATCAGTCTGAGTTAGTTAGAGATGGCTGCGTTTGGCTGCGTGTTCGTGCGCTCACTTCTTTCCACAGAGAGCTGGAACAAAACAAGAGTCGAAGATCCCCGACTCGACTTGGACCAGGGACGTTGCATGTTATGGTTGGTGTCTTAATCCCTAAGTCAGGGCGTGCCCCCAGTTCTTGGCGGTCTTTGAAGAAGGAAATGGCCAGAAACACCAGTGTGGTTACCAGTAAGTAGCCTATCTTTTTGCAACAGCACAGCGATGGACAGTCGCAGCCAAATACCAAGGGAAAGGCCAACTTAAGGAGTTTAAAATAACTTTTTTAAATGCATTTTCCATAGATGGTGTCGCTTTGCACCTTTTTATTCATAGCAGAATGTAGCAGTTTAACCCTAAAATAGCGCTCAAGTAAAACAATCGTTTATGATTTAATTTCATATTCATATTCCCTTGTCATTATTTCATACTTTAAAGTAAAATTCTGTTTACAGCTCTTGAGGATTGGTGGAGTACTCTTTTAAATATCTTTGTGTTCGGGCAATACAATTAAGAGATGAATTTGGAAGGGAGATGTCTTGTGAACCGCTAATAAGGGCTTAATATCTCAAGTTTGAACCGTGAATATGCACAAATGGAAATACTCCACCAGCTCCATTTTAATTCTGCCATCTGTGGGTTATCTCACTTGCTGTACCCTCTCACATTAATTTCCTCTCAGAAATTCAAGCCAATTTGTCATTATCAGTGGGATGCAATTACGCATCCTTTACGGTGCCATTCTGACGATCCTTTGAGTAAATTGTACAGATGGAATCATTTAAGTACCGGGTTTTAAAACACTTACAGTATGTGGAGTAGCCAGAAATTAAGCAGATCGGAGGGGGAGCCTGTAATTTTTCTTTTTCTCCTCACGCTCCTTCCTCTTCCAGATTTCCTGTGACTGCCATTATTTTCTGCCTCTGCTCACTGAATCTCCATCCTTCTCTCTGCTTTCCTTTTTGTCCTTCTCCACACTCTCCAGTGATCATCCTGTCTTTCTCTCTGTCATTGCATCTCTCTCCTTATTAGTAAAGGTTAAATGGTTGTTGCTTTTCCCCCACAGCTGTTGAGATTTGAATATCTGTCCAGATCACTCTGCTCTTTGTTTTAATCTGTCCTCTCCACCTAAATAGTTTATGTGTAGTTAGGTCAAGGCAACTAACATTAATTCAATTAAGGTAAATGATGCTGACTTTTGGCAACCGTTTTTTTCCCCCTGCCCATTTCATATCGATTTGTTTAGACATTTATTACCTTAAAGTGCAACCTCAGGGCCGA
Organism: Chelon labrosus; assembly: GCF_963514085.1. Taxonomy (NCBI): domain Eukaryota; kingdom Metazoa; phylum Chordata; class Actinopteri; order Mugiliformes; family Mugilidae; genus Chelon; species Chelon labrosus. The sequence goes on from NC_140355.1 coordinate 9,080,250, forward strand.
GGCTGAGGTGTTATATGTGGTTCCAAGTTATGTGCTCGTATTTTCTCGTGTTTATTTATCTTCGGAACCTTTTTTTTTTTTCTCTCTTGTCGATGCCCAGGCCCTTTATTTCCCCGAAGATGCTCTTGCTGCCTTCAAAAGGGGTTAGGTTTACCATGCTTGAGCGAAGGGCTCACATGAACGACGCCCTCTTCCAACCTTGTTGGTGGACGTATTTGTAAAGGTCGGAGTTCAGAGATGTGACATGTTTGTTGTTGGTTTTCAGAAGTGATGGAGTTGAAGGGTAAGTTAATGTCTTGCAGTTGATTCATATAGTTTTCTTTGTAATTATACAACATGTCTGAGGAAAATGTTGATATTAATCCTTTCGTTATGCCTCTGTATATCCTTCATTAAATTGCCATGCTGTTAGCTAGTTAAACTGTTGTCTCCAAGACACCAACAGCTTCCTAGCAGCGGTGTTCACATGACTTATGACTGATGTTACAGCTTAAACGCCAACTTCCCATGTGGCGTTAATGGTATGACATGGAATTAACTTCCTGTCTCCTAAGCGGGCTTTGTCAGAAGTGATGGATGGCTGAGAGACTTTTTTAGTTAGGTATTTACCAAACTAACGTAAAATGCAGATCAATAAATAACATGTGGAAAATATTCATTCATTCATTCATTCATTCATTCATCTTCTGTAACTGCTTGTCCTGTGAAGGGTCGCGGGGAGGCTGGAGCCTATCCCAGCTGTCATCGGGTGAGAGGCGGGGTACACCCTGGACAGGTCGCCAGTCTATCACAGGGCTAACACGGAGAGACAACCATTCACACTCACTTTCACACCTACGGCCAGTTTAGAATCACCAGTTAACCTAATGAGCATGTCTTTGGACAGTGGGAGGAAGCTGGAGTAGTGGAAAATATTGTTAATGCAAAATATGCTTGGAAAGCACATTGATTATATTTATTTTTTGAAGAAATCTATGTTGCCAGACCTCACAAGAGTGAGTTGCACAGAAAGTTAATGTTAACCTGATTTGTCTGTTTGAAAAATGCAATTTTAGACTCAGAATGTTGTGGAGATGTGTGAAAATTTGGTCCAGTATTTAGTTTGATGTTTATGGGACGTCTGTAGTCAGGTGGCTACTTTCATTAGAGTGAACAGACTCACTGTGCAGTCAGGTGAAGTCTAATAATCCAAAAAATTAGTTCCCAATTTACAGCGACGACTCAGAACATTTTCATCTGTGGCTTGTGGAGTTGTTGGTGTCATACATGCAGAAACATGGTGGATATAAGTGTCCATATCTCACAAAACTGCTGAACACCATACTAGTAAGCTAGTAGAGGCATTTCTTTTGATTAGCATATGTTTGAAATTAATCATCACCCCCCGGCTCCCAGATCCATTTCCTTTCCTCTTGGTATGCTATGCAAATACCAGAAAACCTTCATCAATGTGTTTAAATGCTTGGAGCAAACAATTACAACACCTCTTGCCTGCGGCGTCCACGATGTTTCCACATTCCAACAGAAAAGCACACAGAAAAGCACACAACGTCGGAAAAATTACTTTCAGTTCAGAAAACGACACCTTCAAAGGAAGTTGTGAACACACCACCATTAGTCTCCTGACGGGACGTGACAGGGGTGAAACCCACATGACACAGATGCAGGGAATAACTCTAAAGTGTCCTGTCTCATTTTTTAAAACTCTGTTGCTCTACCTTCCCGCCAGATGTTTTCCCAAATGGCGCTGTTTACCTGCTCACTCCAGCAGCCATGTTTAATTAGTTATTAGCTTCTGTATGTCCCTCTGTGGGTCCTTTAGCAGCTGAAACTCTGACTGGGAAAGTCTGTGTAACTCTGTCTGGAAACATGAAGACTGCAACAAGGACAGTGCAAACTGCACTTTGGCTTCACTGCTGCACAAATTGTGATTCACTGTGACAATAATCAAGAGGCAGGATCCTGACCCTGATTAAATCAGTCAACATAAAATCAAAGCTTGTCACATGATGGGCCACTGCTGCCTCTTGTTTGGGAACCCACACTGTTGAGGAGAAACAGTGGACATTCACTCCACTATTACTGAGGCACTAGCCCTGGACTTGTCATAGCAGGAAAACACACGTGTCACTTCTAACATTAACAACAACTTTTTTTAATCCAGACTCCCAATAATCCATGGCAGCATGGTGGTAAACCAGCTGGAACAATATCAAATCTTTTGCCTAAATGCCATCCTTTAGTAAAAATAATTTAATAATGTGCTTTGGTGTAATGTTGCACTTCAACTCCACATGTAAAAATCTTGTTAAATGATACCAATGGGACAAAGTGTTCCGAGTGAGAGAGAGATTAGGAGGGGTTTTAGTCTGTTGAATTTAACTGAGCTTGTGTTCATCTTAAACACATTACTTTTCATTGTTTTCAGTGACAACATCTTTTGCATGCAACCATCAAAATGGTTTCACTCTTACTAAAGCTCCTGTGTGTGTCTAAGGGTGGCCAGTTACTTTACCAGCAGCTAACACAAACTCAAGAAGGATTGAGAAAGGAATAATATCTGAAGCCGAGAGAAGAAATAAAGAACAAAGTGAAGTCGAGCTTAGTCTGCTTTCTGTGTGTGCGCGCCATTCATTTGTGGCACTAAACTGAAAAGTATCAACCCAACGGCTCTGTGCCGCCGTCGCTGTGAGAGGCCGACGGCGACACAGCGAGTGGGCCCTCTTATTTTTTGGTTTAGTTCTAAAACAGGAGGGAGGCTTTCTTTTCCTGACCCAGAGAAAATACATTTGTTTGAAAGGTGAAACGATATCCCTCCATTCATCACAGCAGCTGAGCTTTGCGGCACGTTGGGACGAACGTGGATAGGTGGGTTCACACACACATGCACACATCTCTTTTTTTTCTACACTGGACCTGTTGTCTTTGGTCCAACTTACAGTAAATTTATTTTAGAATACAGCGTGAGCAATAGCAGCATTGCCAGTAGCTATCAGTGGGGAAGAGAGAATGTGTTTTCTTTTCCGGCAATGAAAGCACCGAGAACGCTGCTGGCGAGTCCGTATGATGTAATTTAGTAAATTTTCATCTGGATCATTAGAAAGTTTTCTAGGTTTTACCACTAGCTGCTGTAGGCTACCTATGGCTGCCCTTCAACTCAAACCAATAATTGCTGCTTGAAGTAAAACACATCACACGGGAATGTCGACGCAGGCACTCAATTTTAAAGTACGCTTTACTACAACATACAGTGAGATTATATGACACTTATGGGCTTAATCAGTATGGACTCATTTAGCAAGGCCTTAAATGTAAATGATATCCATTTATCCAGATGAGGGTTGGTCGATCTCCCTGCCACAGTTTTCCGCTGCAGTCATATTGGTGCTTCCACTCACGCTCGCCGAAGGGCCCCCAAGCTGAACTGTGGCACTGCGGCTGGAATGAATTGTAAAAATTCATCTCCACCGACAGATTGAATCTCGGATTGAATCTGGCCGAACCTCGCCGCAGCATTGTACACGAGCTTACATTCCTGCATGTTCTCCGTGTCAAGATGGAAAAATTAATTTATGCCGGCGATGCCTCTCAGCTTTCTACTTTGAGTGTGTATTTTTACACGTACCTCTTTTTTTTTTCTTTTTTTTTTTTCATTTTCCTGTGGTAATGAATGGTTTGATGAAATGAATCTGGCTGTTATTGGCTGACTATTTGAAAAATATAAGAAATAAACAGCTGCTGAAACATGCACAACTTTTATTTTAACACAAAACTTTCTGCACATGAATGAACAGCGTTAAAAAAAAATCTACATGAGACAGAAATTTACACATTAGAGGCACTGAGACCTTGACTTTAACACAGCTTTGTGTGAAGCTAATGCTTTCCTCTTTTTTTGAACAATTGTGTATGTGAAATCAATTCTGAGTGCACCTATTATCTATGCCTAAATTTGTCCCTTCGGTTTTTCACTAGAGAAGCCCAATCATCTTGGAATAAGGCAGAGACATTTAGTATTCTGAGTGTATTCTCTGGCACTAATGAGGATGTTTTGGCCAGTGGCCTTTCTGGTATTAGGCTCTGTGTGAGATAGTGTTGCAGGGAGAAAGAGAGCTGTGTCTACATGAGGCATCCTCACTGTACCGTATGTGCTCCCGGTGACAGCTGGGAGCATTTTCTGTCTGACCGGAGCTGCAGCAAAGTAGGCCAAAATAAAATGATGATTCTAAAATGATATATATTTAGGAGAATAAGATGGGCTAGGTCACCCCTGCTGGCCCTGGTGGGGAATTGCCAGATATCAACCCTACACTGTTGTCAAGCCATGCTACTAACAGGCTGTGCAAGAATAATTGCGTCAGGAAATAGACATAGCATCCAGGAAAGAAAAATGGAATATAAAATGATCCTATACTTCAGGCCTGTCATGATTATGTGGAAGGTTTTTCTCCGTATTTTGTTCCCTTTCATTTGTGTTTATGGAGGCAATAATATGTAACAAATGACAGTATATAGCTGCTAAATTATTCCATCCATCTATCCATTTACTGTGACTTATCCGGGTCCAAGATGCAATGGCAGCAGGCTAAGCGCAAATGCCTCACCCTGCTGTTATTAGTGAGTCTAGACATCCTGCCGGAGAAAACGAATTTCATTGCTCATATCCGTGATCTAAGTCTTTTTGGTCACTACACAGGGCTCATGGGCACAAATGAGGGCTGAAAAGGAAGGTCGATCGGTAAATCTAGAGTGGTGGCTTCAGGCTCAGTGGGCATAGTATACATGGAGAAATTATTATGTGACAAAAATCTAATCAAATGTAATAAAGTGATTAAATTCTCAACTATAGGGCAAACCTACCTGTTGCATGAGGAAGATGGGTGTACTGTGGATACTGCTCGTGTCTTTTGACAGTCCCTCGGCTAATGCAGCCAAGCACACAGTTTTAAAATGCCTCATCAAGAGCACACCAGCTAGCATCTCCAGTCAAGGACAACCAAATTCTGTGCTCAAGTTTTATGAGATGTCAGGCATGCAGCTTATTAAAGCCATGATTGGTGGGCAGATTGACATATTCTTTTAGAACATTTTGTGATTCATCAATCACAAAAAAACATTGTCTCTTGGATTGGATTGGATTGTTGCAAATTGTTAGATAATAAATCCAACAAATGTGATACTTGCAAGTCTACATTTATAGCCCAATAAGTAAAATTCAATTTAAGAAAAACACATTCAACGCAATAAAAGTGCACCTGGTCTAAAAAGGTGGAGCAGCTCTGAATGTAGAAACCCTGCAGTGTAGGTCAGAGTCCAAAAAGTGTTAGTGCGCCAGCTGATGGAGGTCAACAGACTGTGAATGGAGAGTCTCCATTTGGCCCCAGCAGCCTTTCAGCACCAGCAGCTCAGTGAACACAGGATCAGCTTTCACTGTACCAGATGGAATTCAGAGGATAGTCTCCTTTGGCCACGGGCCACAGCGGGAATGAATGTATAGTGCAGGTTGGTGAGTGCGCGTACACACACTTGTGTGTCTGTGTGTCTGCGGTTTTCCACTCGTTTAACTCGCTGCTGCTCTCTGGCCTTTCGCTCTATTCTGATTAAATTGCCAGTGTTCACATGAAGGCGGCTTTCTATTTCCTGTCCCACACAATTACACCAGTCATCCCTTTCAACCACACCACCCTGTTTTGTACCTGTGTCAGCTTTGTTGCTGCAGATATGCTCTTTATAAGTTAATCAAAGCTTATTTGAAGGTTTTCTTCCGCACGTCTATAAAGAAAGATTACTGATTGTCTTGATCGATTTTTCTCTGCCTCAGATACAAGGTTATATCCCCTTCCAGCGACTCTGCAAATGACAGTATGCACTGCATTAGCTCCTATGTTTTGTTATCATTCAGCGTGTCAAGTGTACCACTAATACTGCCAAGGTGAAATACAGTTTTCAGAGTAGCTAATTTAGTTACAAAATTATATATATATATTGTTTAGGTTAAGGCAACGCACACTTCTGATACAGCCACATATTCTGAATAATAGAAATAAGAACAAATGTATTTTTAAACGGTATGTATTTAGTGCTTTGTGTCATAAAATCATGTTATCCAAGACCTTCAACAGACTCTAACCTCTGCACCCACCCACACAGTAATTTCACGGTCAGAAGAGCTTGTCTCTGTTTGTTTGTATTTCACTGGGAGGCCACATGCGTGCATGCCAGGCAGGCACAGCCTGATCAGCACTAGAGTGGAGATCAGTTTTGTTTGTGCTAGCGGTTCTTTATTGGGATCGGAGTAATCAATGGAGGTTAATGTCAAAGCAAAAAGGAGAGCATGGAGATCTAGTCGGGTAAATATAACATTTCCAACTGTTTTTGCAGGATTTAGAAGCAGTGACTCTAAGCACCAAACCCTAACCCTTGCACATTTTTCAGTGAACAGTAACTTTTTGTTTCATCTATTATTGACTGTCTTTGACTTTTAAGATTTGTATTCTCTTAGAACTTCAGTCTACTTTTGAGACCATGAAAAAAACTAAATGCCTGGGTCGTTGTTGAAACTATATTACATACCAGCTCTCTAGTGAACTGGCACAAGGCAGATAAAGACATACTATACTGTGTATTAAAATCACATTGCCTGTAACATATTTAGACGCATGGTCCCAGTAGTTAAATGTCAGCCTTTTCCTTTTGTTGCACACACACATTTGGCCAGGAAATGTGGAGCAAGGCCAAGACGGTAGAGATATGAGATTTCCTCATCCTCCATTGGGACCATTAATTGGAAGTATTTTGACCACAGTGCTGCTCTGAATGGGCTTTATCATTGTTATGCTCTGGTTCTGCATTTAACTAATTCGGTTAGAGAAATAATAGTTCCCTATCATCAGTAGCGTCAGGTATCTTCATTTGCAGACCTGTCGTCATCAACTCAATACCAGAGAGTTGAGCGCTTAATGAAAGAGCATTAAATTACATAGGGTGGGTGTGATATATTATTATAGACACAAGGATTGCATTAATGGGCTAAAAGCATAGGCTTGTACACCTTCTTGCTGACAGTACAGTAAATATGATGCAACTTAGCTTAGCTTAGCGTAGCTTACCTTAGCTTAGCACAAAAACTGGAAAGGTTTGTCTAGGACTTCTGTTGTGAAAACAACATGTTGGGGTCACCTTGGGTGACAAGAAGACACTTAAGTAAGTGTGGATGACTAAGAAAAGTAAAAAAAAATACTCTTTTAAATTGGCTTAAAGACTAGTCTGACTTCAGGACCTCTTCTCTTGGTTTGTCCTGTTTCCCTGACCAAATGGAATGCAAGGTGTCCTCTACTTGTGGTGTCCCACAGGGATCAACGGCTATGCCTTTTACTTTTTAATACATGCTTATTTAACTGCTGCATGGATGAAACTATGATATATTATTAATATTATTACACAGAGTTCAGCCAAGGGATGCTGATATCACACTAGTACACCATGTTTTAGATAAACATCAGGAAAGTTAAACAATGCCTGAGTGATTTGGTTGAACGTGTTAACAACAACCATACCAGTAAACTCACCCTATCCGACTAATTTTCAGCAGCTGCGTCTTTTCCCAAAGAACAGTAAAATATTAAGGGATGTGTTCCTAGGCCCAAGCCACAACACCAAAAATATCAATCAGTCCCAATCCTGATAAGGTGAAGAAACCAATGCAGTAAAAGCAACACACCCTTCAGTGAACCATCCACCTCCATCCACCACTATCCACCACCTGTGAACAAAAAAATAAAATAAAAATGTTTGTCTGCACAGAAAAAGTTTGTTGGGGAATTTTGGTCTGGAGTCATGCCGTTGAGAACTTATTATGTTCTGGCACAGATTTGCAGATTTGCCAGGCCAATCAAATCGATTGGATGGGCTTTATGTAGTGATAGACATTTTTATTCTCTCACATTGTCATTATTAATATAGTCTGGCTAAATGCAACAAGCCTTTTTGACTCACTGCTCGCCTATGTTGCTGATTTAAAAACTTGGTCACAGTCATGAACATCAAAAAAGAGAACAACAAGCTGTTGTGGAGATGAGAGACATTATCACTTTCAAAAGGATTTTCGACAATAAAGAAAAAAAAATATTCTGAAAACATTTTTAAAGAATAAGCTCAGCATCTCAGCGGACTCATTAGTCAACATCACCTTATCCATATTCCAACACTAAGAAACAGAGTATGCACAACAATACACCATTGCAAGTCTGAGCACTGCCAACAACTTAAAGATATGAAATAGCATTTGGAATAAATGAGCAGCTCTTAAAATCAAATGGCATACAAACTTTATGTACTCCTATGAAAGACTAAGTGGCAAGCTGGTAAATGTAATCTCTGACAAATTTTTCAAATAACCTATTCAGCGACCCCACTATGACCCCTTGACCTATGAGCATAAATTAAGTTAAAATTTTCAGAAAACATTCAACGTGAGCACAGAAACCCGGAAAGAAATAAACCAAAGAGGAGGGAGTGCGAAAGGGAAAGAAAACATTGGCATAGCCCAGCTGAAACACTTAGAGGAACCACTCATTCTATATGTAGTAATAACCTTTTACCAATAGATCTCCAGCACCACATGGTTATCCGGAAAGCATTTTTGTCTCCTTTTATCCGCCTTAAATCAATGTCTCTTACACACAGAAATGAACCATTCCATCGCTGTATCAGTCCACATATAGTTCCAATATGAAACTGACTGCAAAACCAGATAAACACCCTGCTCTAATTTCTATCATTCAATACCATTGATTAACACTGACATTACAGTTGCGAGGCAAGCGTTATCACTCAGACTAGATGAACTGATATTCACTCCAATAAACACAGAACAAACGGCTAAGACAGACAAGTATTCAAAATGATGCAATTCAATAAAGCAGCTCCAATAAGAAACCACCGTTCGTAGCAGCATGTCTTGAGGCTGAAAAGCTATTTGACAGGGTAGACCAGTTTTTCCTCCTCGCGTCTCCGAGCAAGCTTTGTATTTGGAGAATATCTCCCCAACTGGAAACATCAGACATCTCACCGACGGCATCTGTAATTACCAGTGCCAGCAAGTAAACAATTTCAGCTCCGAAATGGTCCCCATTATCTCCAGTTATGCAGAGCCTTTAGCAACATCTGTTAGGCGGCGCGATGATGTTTCAGGTATCTTTTCTGTCAGTCCATAATCTGATTGCTCGACTGTCAAGTGACTCCATTAAGTGGCCTGTTTTCATTCAGAGGGTTCTCACTTAAATTCTAGTTATGAAATTGATTTTCTCACATGCAGTGGTTCCTCCAGCTGCCACTCTAGATTTGCTGGCATTACTGGCAGAAATACATGTGTAAGCCATAGCGTGATTCCTGCTTTCTTTTTCCTTGAGAACAAAATCCCTGCGTGACTTATTGTGATCAGTTTTCACTGCAGAGTACATACCATGCACACAAATAAAGCAGAAGAATATCATCACCAAGTCTCCCATGTAACACCTAAGTCATTTGTGATGTAATATTTACTTCTACTTCACACAATATAACCAATTCACATAACATTTCTCACTCCATAATTGATGCCTCACTGTAATACCTGGTAAAATGGTCATAAAGGCTGAAAACAATAACCTAAGCCAACCTATGCATCATTCCCTGCTTTCTAATTCATTAAGCTTAGATGTTTCCTCTCATGTTACACGAGGTTTGTTTCATCTGGGGCTTCGGCTGCTTAATATTGGGAGTATTATGACTTGGGCAGCTTTATAAGAAATAAGTAAAGACGCTAGTCTTTTAGCAGAAAAAATAGGTTTCATACCTGACTGATAAAACAGCTCATCAGCTGCGAGGCTGAAATGTGTTTTGGTGCAGAGAATTTTAAGTAGGGTAAATAATTCATACACCGCAGAGTTGTGTATCCTCTTTAAGAAGAAAGATTCTAGCAAGTAATAATGACATTCTTTGCAGTAGTGCTTAATTGTGAAGCTGCCGGAGGGCCGTATTGTTTCTTTCTATTATGGACCGTTATTTTTTTTTTGTTACTTTCATTTCTCTCTGCTGCTGTTTTCTCCCCCGCTCCCTCTCGTTCAGCTGTCGTTCTCTTTAACACATCATCAACTTCACATGTGAAGTTGTTTTTATTTTTCACCCTGTGTCTCCGCGCTGCTGTTCTGCGGCCTCTCCTTTGTGTCTCTGGTTTGTAGCTGACTTATTATGCAGCCCCTTCGATTCTGAAGGTGCCCATAAAATGAAACAGGAGTCACTGCTTTTGTCTCGTGGGTTGCATTTTCAGTGAGGAGGGATCAGTTTCATTGATTTCTTCTAATTAGACTTTTGAGTGATTTATTGTTCACAGGCTCATGTAGATATTGTGATATGGTGATAAAGGGAGAATGGAAATTGCTCTGTGTTGCCGCTCTTGACCAAGACCTTTTATGTTGCCCAGTGTGCTTAGCACCCAGTCAGACAAAGCTGTTTATTATCCTAAAGGAAATCAGAGGAAGTCAGATACAAAAAGAGACAGCCACAGTCAATGTCTACCATAGATAGCCGCCAGCTTGAAAAAAACGTGTGACAATCACACTTGAAATACACAATGAAACAGATTAAATGCTCAGATGAGGCTGATCAACACTGTTGTGTGGATGCGGCTTGAGTGCACCTCTACATGCATTTGCAGCTGAAATGCTCAAGATCAGTATTTGCATTTAAAAGCTAAATTAAAGTGTTAGACAGCACAATTGTACACTCATTAGCCTTAGCATTAGCCCAGACATGCTAAAAGTATCTTTAGAGGATAAACTTGCCATGAAACCTTTTTGTGACTAAGAGTGTATTTCTGTATTCTGGGTAAACATTCATACGTTTACAACACAATATGGTCTCATAAATAATCCATCAACAATACGTTTATGGTATATACCTGAAGCTACACTGTCGCCTGACAGTGTTTTGTGATTCACTGTGCTTTATTTAGGTAAAGTGTGGCCACATCTGAAATATCAGTTATGCTGGAATTAGAATGTCATTTAAGAGCACCGAAACAATTGTTCATATTTACTTTGTGACATGGTCTATACTGATATTATAATATTGTATAAGATATACAAGCATAAAAGTATTGTCCTCCATCAGCCATGCCTTTTGTTTACACCTTCTTGAGGACAATGACACTTAAAGCTCATTTAAGATACTGTGGGACATAGACGCCTACGCCAGTACAAGCCATTTGTGCGCTCGTCAGTCTGGTTCGCCCTGTAAAAATGGCACCCTACCGCTAGTCGCAGCTGTGTCTTTTTTGCCAGTCGGGTTATTTTCTTCCTGCTTCACTTTCAACAAAGGCGACTGAAACTTTCGCAGAAATTTCGCAAAAGAGGAGTCATACAAATGTCTGTATCTCCGAACCTCCTCATTCAACCTTTTGTCAATGTGTGTCATCTTTACTGATACAAAACAATCAATTCGAAAGATGGAGAAGCAGTCGGAAACACTAAAGCGGAAACACGCTACTACCAAGCGGACCATGCTGCGCCATGTACTGTAGTTACGTTTCTGGGGAGGTGCACGTCAGCTATGGTTCTAGGGTCTGCATATGCTCTGCGCTGTCGCTGTAGCAAGGCCTTGCAAGGCCAGGCAGGGACACAGAGGGGCATAAAAGAAGATATTTTTGCACTCCAACTCCAGAAGTTATTTTGACTTCTGGCTTAGTTCCTGTATTTACAAAGTATGAATACTTTTAGTATAGTTTTTTATAGTTACCTGCCACTACATTCTCTGTTGGGTAATCTACAGAGGCACAAAGGATGAGATATTATTTCACCATGGACCAGTGAAAATCAAAACCTGGTTGGTGAAGGATATCTATCTGGACACTTTTGGATTGAAATCCTCCAATAATCCCAAAGTGCATGAGATCACAATAAACCTAATTTTTTGGCACTCCCCACTTCCATCTGTGAGTGTCTTGCCTCGACGCAGTATGACACATGGGTCAGGAATACGCTGCTCTGCCGGCCAGATCTGTATATGTGTGTGTGAGAAGAGTTTTATTTGATTATTGCTGCTTTTTATCTGCCTCAACAGCTGTGCTGGCTTTGATAAAGTAAAGAAGTGAGGCTTTTCACTGTGTAATTGTCCACTGCCACTGAGGAATAGAGGGCTCTGAGTCAAATGGAGTGGACAGAAGATGCTCGCTCACAATGAGCCCACATCCTTTTATTACTGAGGCAAATACTCTTGTATTCCTTCCAAGGAAGTGCAGATATTTTGCCACACTTAGCTCTTTTGGGCACTATTCCAGATGTCAAAAAATGAGAAGGGGGTTAAGTCACTGTTAAGTACTCCTCAATATCTGTACCAGGTGGTCAACTTTTAAATGCCACCCGGATCTTGACACAAGTTAAAACCCAGAATAAAGCTGTAAAGTCAGGATTTATTTACACAGACGTGGAACCAAATTTCCTGCCAATGCTCCTTGCCACAGTCTTTCATCTGGTTTTAATGAAGTCTGATGACATATTTAGCTTGGCATGACCGTACAGCCATGGGTACGTAGCATATGTGGTTCTCTCATATGCTCTTAAGTGTTTCTACCTGTGTGTTTTCTTTGAAATGAGGGTCTAACCTCTTTAGGTGAAAGAGGATATTAAGTATTAGAACCGATGAATGAAACATGATGCTGGCTGAAATGAGTAATACAGCACACATGGCTTTATGTTCTGCATAGTAAATCGAACATACACAGCCCACATTAAACAGATTGTCTAAAGAGATTTAAAACACCACATCCAAGAAATTTCCTTCAGTAAACTCTGTTTTCCACACTGTCCAACCATTCTTTGAACCGCAATTTTATATTTGTTTGAGAGACTGATTTTGCAGTTCCTTTGACTGGTTGTAAAAAAACAAAAAACAAAAAAACATAAATGCATGCGTGCATGTTTGGATTAATGATATTGTGTGAAAAGGAACCACACTGAGAACAACTTTCCTGATTCTTTTGAAAGTGAAAAACAAAAACTCCACCAGCACACAAGCACATCTAAATTAGAGCAATTAACACTCTAAATCTCATTAGTTCCGCACAAAACCAGAAACGTTAAAAAAAAAAAAAAAAAAATGAAAAGCTGTGGTTTTATCTGGGAAAATGTCTTGAACTATTTATTTTGCCGGTGCAGTAATTTCCTTTTTGTCTATTTGTTCTTGTGAGGTTACCAAGCAACCAGCATGTGTATGTGTGTGTGTGTGTGAACTCTACTTCTGGTGCTCTGCCATCTTACAACACTTACACTGCCTGTAGGCCTAAACAGGATGTGTAAGTGTTATTGGTGTGTTTTGTATTTGCTGTGTATTTTTTTCTGCCTCACTCAAGGGCACCACAGGCGCCCGTATTTACCCTGACCGTGTATCTTTTTACCTCTGCTCCAAAAAATTGGATTAATTCCAGAGCCTGCTCTTTCCGACTAAATGAGATGTATCCAGATATTACAAGTAGCTGTGCACTGCTGAAACCGTATCCTCTGTAAAGAGCTGTACGTCTTCCCATGGCCATTTCCACCCGAAAAAAAAAAAAAAGACTGACTTAAGACGAGCAAGAAAATTATGAACAAATTAAACAGTAAGCATCATAAATGTTAATTGGCAGGCTGTTATATTCCTGGGTGACTCTGTGATTTATGTTGCCGGGCCTTGGCATTCTGATTTGACTCCTGGTGTGATCTTGGGCCCAAAAGGTTGAGAATAGCGACAGCCCCCCAAGAAATGTCAGTGAAAAGCAAAACGATGAAAAAGCTTCTCCTTCGCTTATTTTTATTGTTGCCGTTTTTTTGTAAGTCACACCGGATGGGGCTTTCTGCTGAACGCCTGAATGGTAAATCCTAAAGGTAGGCAAGAATGAGTTCAGTACAGCTTTAGTGTAAGAGGGAAGGAAAAGATAGGAACGTATGAGAGGGAAAACTCAAATTAAAATGAAAGGGACACTCAGACAGACGCAGTGTGTTTACTAATTACCTTTAAACACATTTTGTAGCATGTTCCCACTGTGTTTCTGCTCATTCTCTTAAGTGTTTTGCATTTAAAAAAAAATATCTGAGTGCCTTCAAGTGCATGCTTCAGTTGTTTCACTCCCCTTCAGCGGAGCTACACGGTGGAGACATGTCATCACTGGTGCTTTTAAAACCACTTACCAACTTATGCACTCTGTAGTCAAACGTGAATTACTTAGCCATTAATTTCGGCTGTTCATGTGATGTTAACACAGCCCTGACATCAAGTATTTGTCTTGATCACTGTCGTCATCTTACCTCGTCTTTGCCTTCCACATTTTTTCTATCTTCCAGTAGCCTATTGAATTGTTAGTTTTTTTTTTGTTTTTTTTTTTCAGTTTTTAGTCATTTGTCAAAATCATATTTCCCTTTAGAGAGAGAAGAATAGCAGATAGGGACAGATACAGAATGGTGAAAATGGGGGAGAGCATCAAAGAGAGCACCCAGTGACGTAGCCATAGATAAAGAATAGAATAATCATTTCAGTGAAACTAGCTATTGTACTCTCTGTGCATTGGATGACTGTAGTGTTTGTGTAACAGAGCATTCTCCCCCGAGGTGTCAGCTGGATGTTCCATGGTGCATGGAGGAATGCCGGCCAATCGGGCTGTGACAGAACAATGGGGCAATGCTGGAGTTTTCGGCTGACTCAATGGACAGCATCAGCGGTGGTGCGGGGTCTCTCTATTTTTTTTTTTTCTTTTTTTTTACCCTCCATCTGTCCTGTCTTGTGTCTCCTGGTGTGTGTTGGCCTCTCTTGGCCTGTTCTCACGGACAAACTGCCCTCCTCCTTTGGACCCCGTGGAGAGTGATGCAGCCATTGTTCCTTCAAAACATAAACTCCTTCACATTGGTCCTTTCAGGCTCCAAACCCTGGAACGCAGACAGGACTTACTACACAATGGATAACCATTAAGTGTTTCATTAATAATGCAGAAAGGTCCCACTGTAACTAGAAAGACCTCTAATGAGTCAGGATGAATGCTTGATCATGGACAAGCCAGGGCGTACTGTCACTTTCTCAGAAGAGTTTGGAAGGGACATTTAGCGGTGGTCGTTCACTCCATTTCACTGCACTGAACCTCATTCCTATGCTACAGATTGGTGAATATTACAGGTGAGTTTGAGTCGACACATCCTCTCATATAAAGATAAAATAACCAATATGAGTGTTTGTTTAAAAGAAAGGAAGATCAGCTCTTGATAACTCTTATCAACGCTGCACTGATTTATTAAAATAGTGTGAATAATTTAAATGTTTTCGGTCACATGGACTGACACAGAGTGTTTTTGGGAGTTGTTTTTCTCTCTTCTGACTGGAAATATGTGAGTGAGATTTAATTCCCTGAACCAGAAAAGAGACCAAGCAAGCTTTTTTGTAATGTAACTGTCAGGCAGGGTTTTTGTATTGGGCCCTTAGTTTTTTTTACGGTTTACTTATTATTCTGTTAATTCTGTTTATTTAGTTAATGTTTGGTTAAATTTGGGCATCAAAACTACCTGATTATATTAAGAAAAGATCCTGGTTCATGTTAAAAAAAACTCTTAGCATGAACCCTGTGCAACACCATGAAATTGCATTAAAATAACACTTTTGAGATGGTTAGAATTGGGGTTAATGCAGGACTAGCTCCTTCATTAAGATTAAAAAACCAAAACCACAAGTTCCAAAGGAAACTTCGCCCGTCTGCAAAGAGTTTCTTTGCTATTTTCTTGGCTACCACGGCAACGAGTCAATCATCGGGAGATTTTTCACTCAAATATTTACATGACCCGAACAGTGGTGGTTGTAACCCCGTTAATCAACCAGCATTGCTGTTTTTTCTGGTGAGGTCTACTTTGATTCATTTATTTTCCCCAAGGGAAAATTGCAGCATTTGCAATGTAGGTAGAGAAAAGATTAGAGATGCACTTCAAGAGGAAGTACCAGTTGGACATGACAAAGATTACACAAACCCCTTTTCCTCTTGCTTTCTTTTTTTTATATATATTTTCTAAATTTAAGATGCCTTTCAACGGCAAGGGCAAAAATAAAGAGAATTAATGTCCCTCCAGAGTACAGTATGTTCTGCTCTTACTTGTTTTAATCGATAGTGTTTTTACTCTCTGTTCCTGTAACCTGAATCTAACATACACTAAATCCGCTGCCTTTGTCTTTGCTGCCGAATGATGTAAGTGAGAAGCCAACAATTTTTCTTAAGCCAGCCTCTTTAAAGCAGAATTGCTCCGCTATTTCCACCTTTCTTTCTCTGCCGGCCACATCAGAAAAACAACGGTGGTCTCCGGCTTGCTCTGATATTGCACGCCAGCCCTGCCAGGTTCAACAAAGAGTGAAGCCGCAACCCATCTCAGCTTCATCCTGAGTGGAAGGCACGGCGGCCCTGCTGGGTTTCTGTTGGCAGGAGCAGTCTGCATTTAATCGTGGTTAGAAGAAGCAGAGTTTTGAACACTAAATTTATGACTATAGAAAACTATAGAAAAGAAATAACAGAACCATGACACTGACTCCAGTGTGGGAGAGATACCTACAGTATCCACACATTTGAGTTTTGTCTGTCAGTAGCAAAATAGGATGTAAGGTGGCACTGTGATCATTTTAATGACAGAGATTCTGAAAATGGTGTTTTTCTAGAGGCTTATGGCCCAAACTTATGTTGTCCTTTAAAGTGGAGAACTTGTTGCAATAATTGTTGGTTTGAGAAGGGATTCCCTTGCCATATCTCGATATCCTTAAGAACTAAACTCCGTTAAGTAACTAAACTACATATAAAAACACACTTCATAAATCATGTGCTGTGGAATCATCCAGTATTTAGTAACTCCATGGGGCTGATTTATTATGACTTTTTTCAGCAAATGAGGCAGAAGCAGGACTGAGCTCTAGAAATGTCAGTGGCAGTAGTGTGTGAAAACTAAAACAAATTAGGTGTCGGCATAGGCAGATCACACGTGAATCATACACATTAAACTGAAAGGTAATGTGTAATGTGATGGAATTGATGGAGCACTTCAGAAATCAGGTCGTCTTCGTCTTCTTCTACTTGTTTTTAATGTTTTTAACAAGTGTGAAATAGGATAACTGATCCAAATAGTTTCTCCTAGTTTTCCTATCCTGCTCATGGACCTGCTGTGCAATAATATACTGAAAATCCTAAATACTGTCAGTGTGTGTTTCCGTCAGTGTCAACAAGACAGAATCCTTCTCCTTCATTATTTATAAGAATCCAGCGCAGTTCATTGTCATGACGTCCCACAGCTGGGGAGGTGAAAGCAAAACACGTCCTTTCCTGCTCTCGGCTAGTGAGTGATATAAAAATGTCAGTACAAATCAGACACAGCTCTAAATCATGATGATTATTTAAGGGCAGAGTTGTGTAAAAACATTGGCGAGAGTGATGATTTAAGACAGCCTTTCCTACAAGCACACACACAAACACACAGACACGCACAGGTGCTAGAAGCTCAGAAACAAACCAACCATTGCTACCTCTACAACATAACGATTGGATACAGATTCAGTGCCTCCAGCGGCCATAAAATACCTCCATTTTCATTAACCCTGAACTGAACCTGGACAACACGAAAGGGGGAACTTCTCTCTGACAGCTGGGTGGAAAGCAAAATTTACAGTTGTGCCTCGTGGATGTTTTATGGCTTTGAGCTTCTCTCAGACATCCAGGCGTTCATAACACATAATTGCTCCGGCAATGATCAGTTTTGCTATGTAGGATGGCCACACGAACACATACAGATGCAGGCATTAGGGAAAAACGCGAAACGCTTATACATAACCTGAGTTCATCTTCACTCCTCTCCCAATGACACTCAATTCAGCTGTTCCATTAAACACAAGTGGGCCTGCAAAATCCACTGATTTATTCATAACGGAGCATCACCAAGGCACTGTTAAAATCTGCTCCGGGTGATATTTTTCTCTCCAGGCAGTGCAAAGGTTTCAAGCATTAAAAGTAAAGTGAGGATTCTTTCAAACAAATTCTACCATAAATAGTTTTTAACTGTGAGTCAACTCTGATGGAGTGAATGGGAAAAAGTCAATAGTTACTATCATTAAGACAGTTCTGCACAAATGTTCGTTCTCCAGTTTATTGTATATAAATTCTACTCTCCCTTCATTAATTCCAGACTGACTCCATATTGTCGGGATTGGAGCTCTCTGGCAGGTGCATAGACTGTATATAAACATGGACAATGCGTCCCCACTCCCTTGCATTGGTGCAGTATGGTCCGAGAGTGGAGCCACACAGAGCAGCGTTATGGATCACCTGCCCACACTTCCGCCCAACTTATAATCATCATGATGTGACTACAGTGTCATATAACTAACTAAAATGAAATGTATCAGCATTATAATAAGTACAGAAAAAAAAAATATCCTTGAAAAAAAATTATTTGATGTGTACTTTAGTGGTTTAGTTTGGCCCAAGTCCCATCCACTAGCATGGAGAGAGTGGCGCTTATGACCTATACTGCAGACAGCCACCAGGGGGAGCTCTACTTGCTTTGGCTTCACTTTTGAGGAGTCGTTCTGTCGGCCTTCTTTATATAGTCTATGGGCGATGGAAGTCATTATCACGCTGAAGAATGAATTTGGGAGTAATCAGATGCCTCCCTGTGTGACGCAAAATAATCTAAAGAGCAGAACATTTTTGCACAGTGCTTTACATTGTCAACATTCTTTACACTTCAGTATCTCCACGACAGAAGAGGGTATTTCAACACAGCGGCTCCAAGTTATCATCCCCGCTCAGAGGTAATCATATTAACTATCTGGGTGTATGAATGTAAGAAAGTATTAATAAAAGTATGAAAGAGGATCCATAGTCATTCCCATTTTTCAATTTAACTGGATTATCATCTTCTTCTACAGCTCCGTGAAATTGCCTAAGCTGCACAGACTCTGATACACATTTGTCCACTGACACTTTTGTGGCCTTAAGTGAGCAATAGACGAGAGGGGAGCAATTACTCTTTTCAATCCACTCTTTTCTCTCTTTCTCGGTTTATCATTCGCTTCTTCTTGTCTGAGCAGCCCCTTTTCTCCATCACCCATCCTTCCATCTTCATCCACTCTCCCAAATTAATCTGGTTAATGGATCAAGCCCTTGTGCAACCGAGCAGAACAAGGCTCACCAAGATGCCCGAATGTGCACCAGCAAGGAACGGGAACGCTGAACTGCAAATCCATGCATGCGCACGCAATAAAGCACGAGTGGATATAATGCAAATTTAAGTCCCGCTAACAAGCAAACATGCAAAGATCTGAAAGCATTTACAACGAGGAGAATCTAATAATCTGATTTCTGTGTCCTGCCGATGAACTTGGGCAACCCTGTCACAGCACTTTCTTAATTAGCAACTAGATCAGAGTGAGTGGTGGGGCAGGGCATTAAGGGATTGACTAGTTGGAGGAGGGGTGGGGGGGTTGCTCATCTTGAACTTCTATCAGTGGAAGATGCAGAGGAGAATGGGGCAGTGAACCTCACATCGCTCTCCCTCTGCTGGATTCACACAGATTTCTTCCAAGGAATTTCCTCCTATCCTTGATGCATGTCTTTTGTGCAAAGAAGCGTGAAGTCTTCTTTTCTTCACACTTAAATAGTTGCATTTGCAATAGAGCCTACAAAACATTATTCTTATTGCCGTCATGTTCTGTACCAGTAGTCTAGTCTTGCACATAACATAGAATGTTACTGGCTCAATAACTTCCTGTTTCCTATTAAATCTCCAACTACATTACAACCCGTCAACCTATTCCAAACTGCCTTGATCCTTGCAGAAAGCCTGTAAGGGTGAGATCACATCAATCATTGTATCATCAGTCGCAGTGTGATCTCTGTCTAATGAGCCTGGAAACAGCTGCTTGCACATGCTTTTCTGAATAATAGATGTGATGGGCCCGCGCTTCCACCACTCATCATCTCGTAGGGTTCGTCGCCACGCAGAAGGAATTGGCTGGCGAGAAGAAAGAAAAAGACTCATCACCTTTCAATAGATGCTTTGTGGGGAATCCATGTTATTCTTCTTTGGTCTTTGGTGGTTCTTGACATGGTGTTTAAAGCCTGCATGCACTTTTCCTCAAGGGATGGAGGACTTTGAATTGATCTATCCGTGGATGGATATTCGCAATAAAGTGACAGAAATATTAGTACAGCAAAGCTGATGGATTGCTGTGTACTCTCTTTAAAGTGTGATTAAAACAATAATAATTACCCACATAGCAGAGACATTCGGCCCAGATCTGGCTTGAAGCTGGCACAGGTGGCGTTCAGTCGGCACTGGCATACGGCATGAACCGGACATGGCCCAGATGTGACACAGACGGCACTGTCTTGACTCTGGCAGACAGATGTGGGCCACTTGTGGAGTGTAGTATTCGGCCCACATATCAAATTAGACCTCTGGGCCACATAATGTGAGGCCGGACTCATCCCACCCTTAAAGTTAAGTTTTCGATATTTTTGAGTCAGTTATTTAACATCACAGATTTAATAAAAATAAATAAATAAAATATTCTTATGATATATTATCGATGTCAATCAAAATAAATCAGAAAGCAGGGAATGGACAGCACCATATCTTAAACTCGTGCTGAGAGTGGGGAGAATCCAATTTATCCAGTTTATGGCCATGTGTAGAATCATAAATGTACAGTTTTTAAATTTGTTAAATGTTTGTTAAATGTGCAAGTGTGTGTACTGTGTTGACATGACTAAAAAAATAAACATTTGCTTATAATACTGCACTTGTTTTTTATATATATATATATATATATATCTGAATAAATATGGCACATAAATTAAGTGGCTGAGTTAAGGTTGAATTAAGGCTGACATCAGGAACCACTTCTGAAAATGGTTTGGCCCACCACAGGGCCAGCTCTGGTTACAGTTTGACTGAGTTGTGGGCGCTATGTGGCACACATGTTGGATGCCGGATGTGGGCCACATAAGGGCCGCAATTCATTCATGCATGTGGGCCAAGTGCAAGTGGGTTGTGTGGCCCACAACTGGGCCAGACCAGTTTTGCTATGGGGGTAGCAAGTCAAGCTATTCATTTCCTGCTCAGTTTAAAATTCATATTTTATTATGCTCTTGGCTTTCATCTTGTCCTTTGATGCCCCAGAAATGTTTGTTCTGAAAGCACCTGAGATTAACTACCCACTGGGGAGCTCCCTAAGAAATACATACCATAGAAGCTTTTTTGTTAGCTTGCATTTGCAACAACTGGTGCCAAAGCCGATGCTGACTGCTGACTGATGGTTGATACTGCAACGTCACTTCGTAGTGGTTCTACACAACATACAACAGCGTACAACAATGTTGCACGATAGCCTGGAAAAAGCCGGGACATCACTATTGGTCTATTTCACTGCATTTTGTTCCACTTTTAGGCTAAAATTAAAGAATAATGAAGGAATTAAAAAAAAGACTCTGGAAAGTGTGCTTGGTTTATACTCCTGCAACTTGTCTACAAGGAGCCTATACACAGTAAGGGGCTGCTACGTTGAAAGCATCTATACCCGTGCGCTGGTGTGTCATCATTTTTCTGTAACTACGCCACTAAACACACACAGAGCGCCAGCTTTGTTGAGTTTCACTCGGTACTTTACACAATGGCGAGTGGAACTGAGCAGCTCATGTTTGAGTTTAGCTTAATTAATGTGGATCAGCAGTTAGTTTGACTTAATCACTGAAGCACCGAACATAGAGAAGACATTTGAGTAGATGGTGTGGAGGAGGATGAACAAGGGAGAACTTTCTGCAGTTGCTTGGGCGCTGAGACACATGAACAAGGAAATATATTTGAAGCCAATCCCAGCTATGACACATAGTTACATTTCTGGGGAAATTCTCTAAATTAAGCTCAAGAATTATGATTATTCTCAGTTCCTGCAGAATGTGGGGACACAATAAAGGTGAGACATTTCTCCAGAAGTGAACTATGAAAAGTTCCTGCTCTACAGTCTGCAGAATAACCAGCACCGGCACCAACATTTATGCTTTACTATTGTTCTCAGTGTGGAAAAGGTCTTTTGACTTTTATCTCCATCTTGCTAAAGTAGGTCAGCTGATGTTTCATGCTGACATGATTCTGTGGTAAAAAAAAAAAAAAAAGAAAAAAAAAATGAACATCTCAGGAACTGAGAAATAAAAGAACATTCGTGGATGGCGAAGCAGCTAGAGATTAAAGTTCAATTACAGTTACACGTACAACATGTGCACCCATAAATACACAGGGACATCTTGTCTCCCATACGGTATACTTATCTTTTAAACATGTATCACACACTTCACGCTATAGCTTTTTTAAGAGACTTATGACGTGTGGGCCTTCACTTCATCTGTACTGTCGTCTTGAAATGAAGTGTTCGTACGTTCCTATACACAGCAAAAATCCCAGTGTATATTGTACTCTATAAGAGTACATTTAACTCCGGTTTCAGTGCATATATAGGTCCAAGAGTTCGGTGTTCACTGAACACCATCAAAAGTGTAAAACATATACTCCAAATAAAGAGTTACACTTGAACCCTCTGAGAGTGCAATTTTACTCTGTCACTGGTACTTTTAGACACTACTTCAGTGCTTTTTGACACTTGCAGTGTAGAAGTAGAGCAGTGTAGAGAGTAAAATATATACTCTAAGTAAGAAATTTGTAGCACTTTGCAGAGCTCATTATTTAACACTTGGGAGTGAGAATATACTCTATGACTGGTGTACACCCAACACTTCTGAGGTGAATTGTTAACACTTCAGGAATTTATAGTCCACACAAGAGTTTCTTGAAAATATAACATTTTTATTCTTATAATAGTAATTATTATAACTCTTGTTACAAGGACATAAAACCTGTCTTACATTAGGAGCCATGGTGCAAAAAAACCCTGTAAAATAATTTTGTGCAAAAAAAATCGCCAAGATGAAAAACAAAAAGGGTGCAATCACTTACGTAACACATTTCTTATACAAAAACTGTTTAAGGCCTGGTCAAAGGAGGTGCCAAACACATAATGTGTCTTGAACAGTTCATCAAAGGCTGACAGGGAAGACCTGGCCTTGCAGGGAAGGAGCTCACCATCCATCGCAATGTAGTAATCATGGATGTTTTTTCTTGTGATGCCAACTGCCAGGATGTAGGGCTGCCTCCGCTGGGCTGAACCAGAGTGCTCTTGTAGGCTTCGACCCGACTGCAAGATAACACAAAAGTATTACTACACTATACATCTTTTTTTTTTTTATGGATAAGTCAGACAGAAATCTGATAGAACAGTTCGAGGATAACTTCAAGAAAAAAGAAAAGAAAATGTACTTGTTAATTGCTATTTATAATATAAAAATGTTTTCATGTATTGCTATTTATATTTATAAATTTATTATATAAATGTGTTGGTATTTATTGCTATTTATATTTATACATTATTTGTGGAACCGTTTGTCTAAATAGGGGAATTATGGAAGAACAGATTAAGTAAACCCTCTTAACTATATTCTTAGATCCAGATATTTCCTGACTGAGATTTACTTAATCTAGTATGTTGTCGTGCTACCATAGTGTGAAATTCCACTTGGGTAAGTTCCTTTGTATCAAGAGAAATGATAATTGGTCAAAGCATTCGTTTGTTTTTGGAATGTGGATTCCACTTGTTGATATTGGATGGTTTCAAAATGGAAATCAGGATACACTGACCTTATGAAACTTCACTACGAGATCCACAGCTTCCCGGATACTGATCTTCACGGCTCCCTTCTTTCCACTTGGTGGCAGGAGGTAGACCAGCAGGAGAACTGAGGCCATGTCACTATCCCAACCTGAGAAAAGGGGAGGAGAAACTCTGATTTCAGCATAAGATGCACCTGACAAATCAATATAAACATTCATAAGGCTCTTGAAAAAAAATACGATCAGCACAACCACGTCACAGTCAACACACTAAGACAACATTTGAAATGGTGGGCAGATGGGCATTCATTTATGTCAATTACCTGGGACCTCCTCATCCCCATCCTCATCAGGGTTCTCGTCTGCAGACTGAATGAGATAGTCAAGCTGGGGCGTCTTACTGAGGTTTTTGGCTTGCTCAATGACTTTCGCCTTCAGGAGTGTTCCCCATTTCTCCAAGAATTTTGATGAAGTCTCTGCTCCAAACAACAGCTCAAAGTCTTGTAGAACCTAAAGGGGAGGAAGCAAGTGCATGTGTACTTGATGGTGGTGGCAATGGAAGGAAGTTACCACTTTCATCTTTACAAAGCTGTTATTGTTATTCTAATACTCCGTCGTGATATGGCTATCGTTTAGGCTACAAGAAGCAGACACATTAACTTACCCTCCTTGAGAAATTCCGAGTGTGAGGCTCCATTTAGTTTGACGTACTTCTTCTTTCCTTTGTACTGTACTTTGATCAGCATTGCTGTAGACCTTCCACAGCTACATACAACACAAACATACAATTAGTGCACTAGCAACGTAACTTTGGGCGGGAGTCGGGAGCTTTGAAGTAGTTTCAGTAAAGCTAGCTAGCGGGAGAGGTTAGCTTATTTTAAGATAGCTAACAAACAAATTCTGTTTTTCTTTGTCAAAAAACCTGCTTAACCGTGGTTAACATTACAAACACAATATTAATTCTGATAAATTAAACATTTGCAGTGACTTTACAACTGATATAGCAAGTTAGCTAAACTACATTGAAACCGTGTTTGCCTCCTTAATGTCTTACCGTTAAGGTTTTTAGTTATTTACGGATTGAAACGTGAAAAAAATATTCCATGCATTATTTATTCACTTTAGTTTCTTAGCCTACCTGCAGTCCTGCAGGGCTGTTGAAGCAGACGTCGGTTAGTGTCGTTGCTGCTGGACTCGTGCAAGATGAGGGCTCAGAACACGTGACTGGATTCAACCAATGAGAGGGCGTGGAGCGCTGACGACAAAATCGAAACCTAACTCTTGGTGCGGCTGGGAAAGACTCAATCAAGAAATAGACTCTCAGGGAGTCTATCATTGTAAAATAAACACTACAATAACTACACTAACACTATACATAGAAAGAACACCAGAGAGAGATTATGGTGCAACCTGAAAAGTGTACTTTGTGCCCATTTGACACCAAAGTGTAAAATCTTCTACTCTCGTCATCAAAACTCTGGGATTTTAACTCTCTGGCATTTGCTGTGTATGCTTTGTTGCCCACAGGCTCTGAAAAATTCAGCAGCCTTTATCCTCTTCTCTGGCCTTGGTGCTGCTGGAATTACTCTGACTCACCCCCCTTCCTTTTCCTGTGAACATCGAGCTCCGATCACGTCTCTTTATCTACTGTTCTCCACTGACTTGAAAGCTGGAAATTGCTTCTACTTACAAACTGCATAAATCAAATGCAGAATGCATCTGTGAGATTGAGTAAACAGTAAACAAACTATTTTAGTTATGGTGTTTAAAGTTAAACCTGCTCTAATCAATATCTGTACATTAGCAGTGGATGCATAATATGAAAGGCGTTAGTGACAAACCCACTGGCTTAGTCATGGACTATTTTAGAGAACAGAAGCTCTTTATTTTGGCTTTTGAGCCACAACATCACTGTTTTTATGCAGGCTGTTCTCAAGTCAGGAAATGAATATTTTCAGGCTTTTCTTAATTAGTTTGAATGCATTTGCGAAATGAGTATGTCTAGTTTTACACACGGTCTAATTAGCTAAAGGCACTCTGTTTAATTGACACCACCTCAGACATTTGTGTTTTGTGTTGAGCAGCATCCTCAAAGGGCTGGTAGCGTGAGATGGAAACATCCTCCTGGCTGACGTTAATAAATCTTGCATCTCAATCAGCATTTCCACAACATCAGCAAACAGCAGCAGAACTCCCTCCTCTCCCAAAAGCCCTGCATCACGCTGTTACTGGCTAACCATGAGAGAATGTCAGCAAGCATCGCTGCATCACAAGTACACAAACATCAGCAGTCCGCTCGGCATCTCCATGCGCTTTGCTTATTACTTCATCTCAAACTCAGGGCTTCTCACGGGGAATCAATATTAAAAGATTTTCAGCTCCGGCAAACACCAGGACACTTCCTCACTTTGTTTATTTCCTGTAATTCTTTGATCTTTCCATGTTCCCCAGTCCACATAACCAACAGAAGTTGTTCTACCAAAGTTAAAATTGATCTTTTGTGATGTTAATGGAAACATAACAGGACCCACTGGAGTCACAGCGGAGATGTCTCCACTGTCATCTGTTCTGCTGTCTAAGTCGATGAAAAATTGAGGATGGAAACAATTTTCCCTTAAATATTTTAAAAGCAGAGAGAGTTTAATAATCTTCTTGGAACATATGATCAAAGGGACCTCAACCAGTTTACCAGAAATAATAATTACCTACCATTTTTCGATGTTGGTTAAAATGACGTTTGACTCTTGGATTGTTTGTGTGTAATGACATTTCATTAAGAAATCTGATTGGGATATTGAGTAAAAGTGATTACAATGGACCCAAGGACATTTGTGCACAACACCAATGAAGGCAGTGATAGAGATCAAAATACTTAAAATATGTCATGCTTCAAATGACAGAGAGCATGTGTATTCTTTTATAACATTTATTCAATTTATCTCCAGACTTTTCCATTTACTGATATTTCTTTTCGCTCCACAAAAACATTTTCCATTATGTCAGCAATGTTTCAAAACATTAAGTACATTCAATAGCTTGTTTCACTCCGTGGCTGTATTGTTGGCTACCGCGAGCAAATGTAATTGACTAAATCCGAGTGAATACAAAACATATTGTGCGGAAACTCTTGGAAAGAAGACAAATCGATAGAAAGAGACTAAAACTGCAGTTACACTTATAGAAAATGACTTTATCCATACAAACAAATCCTGTTCAAATTGCAATGATTGGAACGGAAGACGGGTATGGCATTTTCTCAAAGACGGCCCTCTAAAAAAAAAACAGCAGGGAGATTTTTGGAGCTGAGGATTTAGAGCTCTGACTGCCATCAATAACATTATGAGGAAGCGGCACAGGACTTACTGGCAGGCCAAACCTGCAGAGACACTCCTTCGGGCTGCATCTGAAATATTTCTCTTCGTGCCCTAGACAGCTTCCTCGAGGACAGAGTGTGATTGCAAGGGGCTGAAAAGGTCCAACAGCCAGCCCCCTGGTCAATAAGTTAACACAGAACTCTGTCAAAGCCTGAGGCAACCCAAGGAAATTATCCCCTAACCTCCCGTTCATCCATCCTCAGCGAGGGTGAGAAGTCCTGCTCATTGTCTCAATCTCAAGTACAGTTAGACGACCACAGTACTTCCAAGTTAGATTCACCACTCCTTTAATAATAATCATATCCTGCAGTTAATGGCATTGGGAGAAACATCACTAAAAATTTGTGTTAAGTTTCCAAACATTTCTACAAAATAATATTGTTCAGGAGACATAATCATCAATGTAAAGCAGGTAGAATGCTGTTTTCTCCAGAATTTATTTGGCAATGCTAAACCTGAGACTGAGTTTTGGTGAGCTATGTGTTGCGTGCTCGGATTTCCAGTAGGAAGTGCCCAGTGCCTGCATAAA
Organism: Chelon labrosus; assembly: GCF_963514085.1. Lineage (NCBI taxonomy): Eukaryota > Metazoa > Chordata > Actinopteri > Mugiliformes > Mugilidae > Chelon > Chelon labrosus. The sequence continues at coordinate 9,107,894 of NC_140355.1, forward strand.
ACATTGCAGGCAGTCACACAACAGTACGTGAAGAGGACCTGTACACCTGCATCTTCATGCCATAATCGAATTAGCCAATGACGTGGCACTGACAACCCGCTTGTCTCCTCGTACTTTCCTCATAGAGGTGTTCTGGTATCCATGATGGAGCAGGAGACAAACACACCACCACCACCAACAACAACAATACAGTACAGTAAAGAGCAGTTGTGTGGACAGAATCATCCAGGAGACTAAAGAAGTCAGAGGAGGATGCCCCGGACATTAAGTGTCCATCCTTGATCTTGAAGAAGCAGAAATCTGAGGCTGCTGCTGGGACAGGTTCAAGACTGGACAGGTGAATCTCCATGTGTGCTGGTACATGCTGATATTAAAGGGGAACCACTGCTTTTTACAACCTGGACCTTATTTCTGGCATAAAATACGATGGTTTACTCACCCATATAACTTTTATGTAATTTGTAGTCGTTCGGGAGATATTTAGATCTGCGTATATCCATATAGTGGGAGTGACTGGGGCACCGAAAAGCGACCTCTAAATAACGCATTATCTTTTGTTATCGCACACTAGTGTTATTCCACGTTGAGTCCGGAGTTACCTGTTATCATCATCTGGGGTCTCAACGGGGAATAGCACCAGCATACGATAACAAAATATCGGTGAAATGAACGAGTTTCACGGCAGATAATGCGTTATTTAGAGGCTGCGTTTCGGTGCCCCAGTCACTCCCACTGTATGGATATACGCAGATCCAAATATCTCCCGAACGACTACAAATTACACAAAAGTTATATGGGTCAATAAACAAACTTATTTAATGCCAGAAATGAGGTCCAGATTGTAAAAACAGCAGTTCCCCTTTAAGTCCACAGTTTAGCACCAAATGCCTGACCATGCCTTATGTTGAAGGTCCAAGCCACAGCCTATTGGTACTGGTAGGCAGAGACCCATAACTGCAATATAAGTAGAATATGTTGTACCTAAACTGTGTGCATGTAATCACCAGTCAAATCTGATGTCCTTTAAATAAGCTTAGTACACACGTGCAAGGTTTCACAAAGTCAACTTACTGTACAGTACGATTCAAACTGACGTGACATGATCAGCATCTCGCTCATCTTGCTTACCAAATGCTCATCGTCCTTGCTAATCCTATGCATTTCAGACACGTTCTCCTCTTGTATGCTAATTTGAAGCAGCATCTCTGTTCGAAGTCTTTCTGCACCTGTTCCTTCCTTTCACCACATTACTGAGTCTGTCATGAACCTCAACCGTGCTCCTCTGTCAGTGCAACTACTCGATTTGCCTGACGTGTTTCCCGGTTAGGATCTTGAAGCAGATGATTGGCTTTTGTGGCGAGGGACCGTACATGTATCTTGCAACTGCCATCTTTGCTGTCATGGAATTTCTCCTTATATTTCAAGACGGATTGTTTTTAGTGGTTTATCTGCCTTATAACATCCGTGATGACAATGTACCCCAATGCCTCCCCAGTTATCTGATCCAAATCCAGTATAGCTGCAGAACAGAGTGTATTATGTGTTTAACAGATAACAAGCCAATAGAAAATCAGTTTAGGTTGATGTGTGTTTCATAAAACATAATAAATCACAATCCTAAAGGCATCATTTACATTATTTTTATTATTATTCATATTACTATTATTATTTTTTGTATAACTAGTAAGAGAAACTGTCACCTTAAGAATAATGTGAGGCACAGCAACACAACTTTTCTTTCAGAAGTTTCATTTATGGATTCTTTTTATGCACAATGGATGCTGAGAATGGGCTGACTCATAAAAGCTGATTTATGGTAAGTAATTCTGCTAACAACCGGACCACATAAGCTGACCTGAGATGACTTATTTTGCAATGGCCGCTAAGTAAATGCAACTGAATTGACTGCATAAAGGAGCTATAGCTGAATAATAGGTTTGATTTCTCTCAGGTCTTTTTCCACTGACTAACATAGCCTACAAATTAGAACTTAAAGACATGTGATATGATTGATTTCATACACCCAATGTACAGGGATAAGAAGTAATGTACGGTTTGTAGGAATAAAAGACAACATTGTTAAAATATACTAAGACTAAAAAATTGTGAAATTAAAAAAAAAACACTGTCTGGTTTTGAGGTAATGGAGACCATATACTGAGGGTCCAGATACAATATGACAGAAAGTACTGGCTCAGGATGAAATGGCATGACTAAAACTGGATAAATATACAGTTAGGTAGGATGAAATACTTGACAATGGTGTAGAAGAAGTCCATGAGTAGTGAACCAGATCAAACAAGGAAGCAGACAAAAGGAACCACTGATGTCGTACAAGCCCTAGTCACAAACCTGATCAGGGGGTCATCAGTTGGCACCAAAGAAAACAAACGAACAGAGAGAGAGATACGTTTCACTGTGGCTGTGGGACCAATCAGCGGGACCAACCAAACCCGGCTTATTTTAACAACTGCAGGCTGAATCTGCTGTACCTGACTGCAAAAATAAATACGCCTCCTTCATTTAACACATTGTCCACATCTGAAGCTCAGTACTGTTCACAGTCACTTAGAGAGTGACTCTGTGAGGGAGGAGGTCAAACACAGTTGCGTAGAATGTTATGAGTTGAAGTTTGAATTTGTTTAAAGTGGCGATCTCAAAGATTTGTATAGAAATAAATGAGCTGCTTAAATGCGAGCTAACAACTGGTCAGTTGACTTGCAAAACGTCAAACAACGGTGATGCTCGAGTTGTAGCTAATAATAAATCTAGCTTGTTTGATGCACAATTCATCAGTCGGCAGTTGCTTTTTTGCCAGAGACAGTAGGTGGACATAATTGGTCACAGTACCCCAAAAGCAAAAGTGCTTGGATATCTGGTGAGCGACTGTAATTATCAGAGATAAGGGTATGGGGAGTTTGGAAGCCGAGTCAATAACTTGGACTATTTAGGGTTAGGGTTAGGGTTTCGTGTTTTGAGTTGTTTTTAAGCAGTTTTTGTAGTGAGGAAGGCAGCATTGTCCTGCTGGGGATTGCTGCTGCCTCTTATTCAGTACAGAATGCAGTGAGGTTTGATTGAATTAATGTAATTTTAACACAGGAATCAAAGACAAATATTGGACATTTTTAAAGCTCAGAGCAGAGCAAAGTCATCTGAACTACGTTGTTATTAATAAGTAACCAGGAAAAAGGTCAAAAGGCCGGTTATGGGATCAGGGATGAATGTTTACTGCTTAGTTTATTGCTCTGAAAAGAGCCACTCTGATCAAATCAGCTAAGTAACTCAGTAACCAAGTAACCTTGAGAAAGCATTTCACAAATGCCAATATGTAGGATTAAAGAAAAAAGAATCAATGACTATTATATTGACATAGTTGTTTGCCTTAAAGGTGAAAAAGCCCAGCTGTATTATTCATTAAGAACTAGTTCATTTTCACCAAAGCTATAGCTATGATAATCACTTTAATGTCATCTCCCCCTGTACCATGCCTTTCCCTGACGTTTACACCCAATTAATGCCTCTGCTCAACTCTGGCAGTCGGACGTAGACTCTTATGCATGAGTTCTTCTTACAAACTCTTGGGCCTTTCATCATCTCTAATACCTTGTTATCTGCAGTGAGCCGGGAGCCAGCTGAAACTGCCATCATGTAATTACTGAAGAATGAGTCACTAACTGCCTTTTATTTGTCATCGTCATTCGTGTAGTGTAGGTGCAGGTCAGCGCATGTTACGCCTCTCGTATCCCGCACCGTGGTTTTAAAGTTGAAACTGTACATTGTTAGCCTGTGGGTTACATATTTTGAAAGAGGATTTCATTGTTTTATGATGTTTTTCTGCATCGGGTCTTTAGAAGCAACTTATTTTCTGTGTTTTTATACTTTTTCTCAGGATGTTTAAGATATATTATAGCTGCATCACTTGCAGATTAATGGTTGAACTTGACTAAGTGGGTAAAAACAACTCATTCTCTAATTTTTGACTTGGTGCACGGTCTTTGTGGATATATCATTTTAATTATGTTAAGGGGGGAGATAAGTCATCTCTGCAGCTGCAGAGGGTGAGTTCAGGTGGAGTTCAACATCCTTAATGAGCATGTTTAGCACGCTCATTCTTGATTGGCTGACAGGGTCATTAATGCACAGTGTGATTTGTGAAAACAAATAATCATAACTATTATGGTTAGAACTTAATGAACCAGATCCACCTGCGCTAATGCAGCCACAGTTGCAGTGCATAACCACAATTATTATTGCTCAAATTAAAGATTTAGGGAATGTCATTAATGATGAATGTAACAGCCATTAACTCGGTTTATTGCATAAAAGTCCGGAGATCACTGGTTCGCTACCTCCTGAATGGGATGGACTATTAGTCGTGGGGCTCCTCATGGTCATATGTTGGGCCTTCTTATCTTTATCTACACAATTAGTTCACATCAGTAGCAATGTCACTAAGAATAACTTGTGACTTAATGTCAACAGATTCTCGCTTAAGTTTGAGGAACACTAAGTTAACTGTGTTTGGTTTCTGGATCCAAAGTAGAACTAGCATTTCAAGATTCAAAAATGAAATCCCAAACCACATATACTAAACTACTTAAAAATCCTTACAGGAGCACCTTGATTAACTTTATTTTGCTGCAGTGTCAGCTGATATTATGAAGGTCGATCTGTGAGCATGTTTCGTTTTAATTCCCAACATTTTTGATGTTCAAGAGCAATAGAACAATGCACAGGACTTTAAAAGCAAACAAGAGTAAGTATCGCCAATTTTTTGACTGGTCGCACTGCATTTGCCTGTTTCCTTGGAGACGTGCGTGCAGTCCTCTAACCTAACTACAAACACTGAGAAAAAAGCAAGAGTCTGGTTCTTAAATCTGGCAAACTTTCAGGTTTTAAAATGCCTTTCAGTAGCTATTAGTCTACGCAATTCATCATCATAATTACCTTCCTGACTGACTTCAGTTTAGCATATTCTCTTAAGAAATATTACATTTGCTCTCTCACATTGGGGCCAGAATTAGCTACTGGTGCTATTAATTCAGACCTCAAACACTGTTAAGGTAGGGAAGGTTAGACACAGGGATTTTAGTTTAACCAGTGTTAAATGGGTTCCCATACTCGTTGAATATCTTTTTACATCATTTTCATGCATTGCTCTCTCAACAGACTGATGAAAGTGTCCAGGCAAGAAATATAGTATTGTGAGAATTACGTCATATCTTGGCAGACTCTCAGGTCTTTCGGTACTCTGCAGAGGAGCCTCAGCTGGATTAACAGGAAACTGTGGTCTAATTGTTGTGCAACCAAAAGGATTTATTATTATTTTTTTTTTTTACCCATTTACTTATTTCTATCAAACCTTTGAATTACACTCATAAGATGCCTCCATGGCCAAATGCTGCCTGCGTGATAGGAAGTACATTGGTGTACGCATTAAACTGAGATGAATAATCAGCAAGTAGACCGCCTCTGGGTGATTAGAGAAGCAGGCTTGGGACCGTAGGGTTACCGGTTTGAGTCATGGGACTGACTGGAAGAAAATGTGCATGGGTGGAGTGTGTACACAGCAATTTCCCATCAACGTCTATAACTGAAGTGCCTTTGAGCAAGGCACATAACCCCCCAGAAACTATTCCTTGAGTAGGGCACATGACTGCTCAGAGTAGTGAGTGCACTGGTAAAAAAAAACCCACACACAATAGAGAGTTTGAGTTTAAAATCTGGGAATGAATAATGTCTGTATTATGAATATGAATAGAAGACGAGAGGACAAATAATACAAAACACATTATGAACAAAAAAAAAGAAAAGAAAAAGCATGTATTTTTTTCCCACATGTTCTGAGATTTGTTCATCAAATGTTTCACTGTGTCGGTGTTCAGACAGCAGCAGCAGCTACCACAGCAACTGCTTGATACATGGGCAAATGCAGATTCGCAGTCTGGCAGGTGTTATCCTTGAGAGATGTGTGACGAGGACCTGAAAGGTGTAGTGAAGAGGGGAAAAAGGAAGACAGCAGATGCATTGCTCAGCTGCAAACCTTGCGGTGCAGCTCTTTTATATTTGTCAGGGTCGCAGCCCCATTGAACTGAGAGACACCAGGCAACACAAACCAGCCTTTCCTGTGATGACACTTATTAACATTGGAGAAAAAGAGCGTGCCCTAGAAGAAGGAAGGAACATCAGTGGTACAGAGCAGCCCTTACTTCAAAGTTAAACATACAAATCAGAGTCGTGTTCTGACCCTTGAGACAAACATGAATATTTACATGTAGAAAGATCTAAACAGTTTTTTTTTTTTTTTTTATGCTGTGTGTGTTGCCGTGATATGCAGCTGCATGGACACAGAGGCTGAGGTAAAAAAGATTACCTCAGGGTAGGTGTAGATGAGCCCCAGGCATAGTTTCAGAGAACCACTTCCAATCTAGGACACCACTCGCCAAGCCTCTGGGCAGCAGGAATCATCAGGATTGCTCTCCAGGCTGATCAACATAGACGGAAGAAGGGGAAGGTGCATGCGTATTACGTGCACAACCTCTTGGCCTTTCTCATTTCGCCATCCAATACACATTGTTTATTTTGCACTTGTGGGAACAAAGGAGAAGGAGACGGGACACGTCGAACCTCCTGACATTCATCTTTTTTTACAGCCGTAATGTAGTTTGTCTGCACGCTGCCCTCTTTCAGCCCGGACAATCAGATTTCATTATGCCGCGCTGCAGCTGGTCGTAAGGGATTTAATCAGGGATCTAATCACACTATTGCCACTTATCACAAATACAGCTTGAGATCAATACGCGTTTCACACATACTATACGGAACCGCAGAGGGTGTTGCAGCTTGTCTAAAATCACCAGCTGGAAGGATCCATGAATTAAACACGAATGTCATAGGGGCACAACTGGAACCTCTTCTGTTCTTTTATATGAATTGCAAGTTGCGAGGAATAATGAATTAGTGTTATTATATTAATTATAATGCTATAAACTCACTACGGGGTCCCTCATTCAATTAATTTGGCCATTAACTAAATGAAGATGATTAAGGGAGTCCCCAGCCTTTAATAGATAGATAGATAGATAGATAGATAGATAGATAGATAGATTTAAGGGCATTGTCTGAAACAAACTATTTGTTGTGAAAGCATCTCTGTAAAACCTATTTTAATGGACGCTGCTATGTTTTTATGCTAATAGGAGTACAGTGCTCCACATTCTCAAGTGCCTCTTCTTTGTATTGAAACACTCCAAAAAAGCCATCAGTTTACATCGACGTACCGCCTGACTTTTCACGTCTGAACCCAGTGATTTTTACGACTGTTGATGACAACAGTTATATAAACGGTTTCGAGCGCAGCTTGGTGAAATTGTGGAGGGTGTGGGTTTTGTTTGAATGCATACACCCTGACACTTGCAGGGGTCCTCCTCATAACTAGACTCGGGTCGGCAAGTGACAGAAAATATCCAGGACGAGCGATTTCTGTCTGCTCTCACGCTGCCACTCCTCATTAATCATCCCCTCTCGCCAGTAGGTTTAGACTGTTTTTATTTATTTATTTATTTATTTAGTGTGTTTATTCGGCAATTCAATCAAAAAATAGGGCAGAATGAAGTGTGATTCAACATTTGAATTCGCCTTTGAGAACAGATGAATCAGTTTTTCATTTAATTCTGAACTCTTACTCTACCGAGAACTATCTGCCTCATTCAAAACATGCCGATCCATTCCCTGCCGTCACTAGCAGTGTAAAGTAACATTTACTCAAGTGCTGTTCTTAAGGGCAAATTTGATGCTGCTTTATTCTTCTAATCCCCGACACTTCAGAGGAAAATGTTTGACTCCACTGACAGCTGTTTCTAATCACGCTGAAGATTTAACATAAAAACGTGCCAGTAAATCATAAGATCCAGTGTTATAGAAACAACAAGCCAGGACAAAGCAGTTTGAACCTAGCTACACCTTAACCAGCAGTGATAATAACAAATAATACATTTGAATTAAGGGTTTCTAACAGAAAATTGTAGCTTTACAGATTGATAGTTCTTTTTTGTTATAGTGACAATAAAGATTCATCCATTCATCTATCATCCAAAGAATTTGGTTCACTGTGTATTTTTCCACACACAATATTGAAAAAAGGACATAAGAAAACAGCTAAGCGCAGAGGTCAAGCACGAGGATTGGAGATGAAGCAAGTATCCCGCAAGCACGAATAAAACACAAATCCTTTGCTTCAGAGAAGCTAAAGTTTTATTGTATCCACTTTTCTTGCATCTAGTTTCATCCATGACATCCTAACTGACCTTATAACAAGGAGCAGCAGCAACTCCCACAGTGTGGATGTATTCGTAGTCAAGATCAGTTTAGAGATGTAACTTTACAGTACACAACATTCAGCATCTGTTGTACAATCAGTGGCATCTGAATATTTGAAATGTAATCTTGCTTTTGTTGAGAAATTCTTAACTGTTAATATTGTTGAATTATTTGAAAATATACTTGAAATAAGAATAGACCAATCAAGCCAGCGGTCAAAACAGCCAAAAATTATACAGGAAGTGCCAAATCCTGCAGTTCCTCAAATGTCCACTTGAGGCTGGCTGCTTTGACGACAGGTGGTGGCTGGCTGTTTCGGCATAACCTCAGCTCCACATTGTATCTAACTGACCATTTCTGAATTAGGCGGGAGTAGGTTGAACTCAAGACGGCAAGATGGTGACGTCCAGAGCCACCACACTGAGCTTCAAAACCAGTCTTCGAGAAACCTGTGGATAATCTTTTCATAAAGTGTCTGCACAACTTTTGCTACGTCTGCAAAGATTCTCAGTCACCCAGGGTCATGCTATGTGTAAAAAGAAAGCTGGAACAAAGGCCGCTGGGCTTTTTAGAGTTTAGTTTAGAGAGAGACGTTTCACCACTCATCATTTCTTGACATCATTGGCTTTCTCTTCTCTCTAATCCTCTTTTTCACAATTAGTGGTTCTTTAGCAACCCAATATTATCTAAAAACTCCAGACTCAAGACATGAATGGGGGCTGTAACCTTTCGGGGAGACATGCTAAGACTGTGTTGTACTGTAAGTGGCTGATAAGTGGTGTCTCAGTCCACTTTCCCAGTTTAGAGAAGGCTGTTCCAGTTTACACTTCCAGGGTAAAGAAAGCTATTAATGTAAAATTGGAAAGCCCTTCTAGTGATCACCAAAGTGACTACATTCATTAAGGAACAGTTGGGTTAAAGTCCATTTAACAAAGTAAATATAAAAAGAAAAAAAAGGACTCTACAAACGTCTCCAACTATACCAGTATCCTGAGGAAACCGTAAATGTTGTACAAAATTGCATAGCAAGCTTACAAATGGTCTGGGCAACCGGAACCTTTTTTTTTTAATGTTTGTTTCTTTTGGACTTTTCTGGGCTTCTTCTTCTACTCATTTTAAAAGACACAATCATATGAATTATGGATTATGTCCTGAAGCGAAGTCAACTCACAGGAAGTGTGCATAAAGGACTGAGAAAGTCAGAGGGAGAGCCCTCATGTATTCTCATTGTAGATTTTATGGTGGGCCGCCCCAAGCTCTCGTGGACTTACAAGAACTATACATCAAAGTCTGAGAGTGTGTGACAGCAAGATTGTGCTGAAGAGACGGAGGAGAAAGGAGAGAGAAAGATGTGGAAATGGTACGAGATGCGTTTGAGGGCAGGACACACATACACACCGTGTAAGATTGATTAACTGCAATTGTGTTATCAGTATTGATTCCACTTTCCAGAGTGATATTGACAATCCCTCCAAACTAGACAAATGTTGTCGGAAACATTATTTACAGTAAAGCTTTTGCACATGGACAGTGTAAAAATGGCTTAATACATTCAACCTTGCCAGCGGTGTGTATATTTGCATTTAGCGAATTTAAGTTTGTATACTCTTTATGCATGGTACTGTACCTTCGGGCTGGTAGAAAGGATGTGTTAAACACCACATAAACAGATTTTAAGAGTCAGACAAAGGACAAAATCTTGTTTTCTCCACTCCTATAGCTGGTGGCTGTGAATGGAGAAGCAGGACCTGCTCAAAACAAAAACACGCAAAATGGACAGTGTTCAGATGAAATTAAGATTTCTGAGTTTCCTTCCAGTGTGCGTTCTTTCAAAAAAAATGGATAGCATGTGGAAGAGAATGGGTTCCGTTCTGAGCCAATATATGTATACACAGATCATTCATAACATTATGACCACCTTCCTAATTTTGTGTCTCCCTTGTGCCTCCAAAACAGTTGTGTCTCATCAGAGAATGGACCTTTTGAGGGTGTCCTGTGGTGTCTGGTAACACAATGTTTTGGGTCCAATGGATCAGGTTTGTTTCAGTGCATCCCACGAATACATGATCAGTTTGAGATCTAGTGAATTTGGAGGCCACCAAACACCTTTTACAGCTTTTCATTATTTTTTTGTTTGTTTTTTTAGTTGTTCCTAAACCATTTTTGTGTGTGTGTCTGTGTCAGGCTGCATCCTGCTGGGGATGGCTGCTGCCATCAAGGAGTGTCATTGCTATGGGGTGGGGGTGCCTGATCTGGTCTAGGTGGGTGGTATCCGTTGTGATCAAACGACATCCCACAAAGCCACAGGAGAAACATTCACGTCTCTCCTGAGTGACACTACATGACATAATCTTTTTACCTTAGAAGTTGCAAAGGCTTCTCTTGAGCTGGCGTAGCACAACCGCCTTCCTCAAATACTCAAAAGCTTGCATGCACACAAACTCAATTCATCCCACGTCCAGGCTGGGCAATGGGTTTTCCTATAATTACACAATCTGACCAAGAAAATGAACTAAATTTCTCTGGGACATTACAGTGTAACACTTCAGGTAAAATGTGCATGGGAGCGTGAGATGAGTAAATGGATGTTTTAACCTTGTGTTAATATGAAACTGAATGGATGACCGAAGTTTCTTTTTGCCAGCAGACACGCTGTGAGACACATGCTACAATTATTATGGTGTGGCTATATGACCATGGCTGGCTGAGTGGGAATAGAAGCAGCACTAACTTAGCAAAATATATAATTGTTTATGTCTCTGACTGCTGAACTCTTGAATAATTATTTGAGTCCTCATATCCTCAAATAGTATTTGAGGATATGTGTCCATGCAACTTAGACTGAAAGAACAAGGAGTTCAAACCATGGACTGTATATAAATATGGACAGCGTGTCCCCACTTCCTTGCATTGGCCAAACTGACCCCGATAGTTTCCCGGGGATACGGGCATCTTGCAACTTTGGAGCCTGAATCTGTGCAGTACGATCCAAGAGTGGAGGCACGCGGAGCCGCGATATCGATGACACGTCCACACTCCCTTGAGACTCACTAGCGTTTTTTTTAATTAATACTGCGCTCTGCTCTACCTCCACCAGTTACAACGAAATGTTGGATTATACACTGTACTTGTTTATTTATTTATTTTATCCAACTCTCATGGCCCTACGGACCATTTCCTGTAGCGGTTGGCATGGCAACTTGTAGTCATCATGATGTCACATCCTGTTCCTATCGCATCAAATAACTAACGAAAATGAAAATTCGAAAAATGGACACTTGAACGTGCATCAACTTTATATTAACTACTTAAAATGACAGAAACCATCCTTGAAAAAACTTATTTGACTTGTATTTGTATAAGTGTTTCAGTTTGGCCCAAGTCCCACCCACTAACACAGAGGAAGTGGAGCTTATGACTTATACTGCAGCCAGTCACCAGGGGGAGCTCTACTTGCTTTGGCTTCACCTTTGAGGACTTCTTTATGCTGTCTATGGTTCAAACACACAAGTCATTCAGTTCACTTTAAAAAAATATCTATTCACAGTCTTTATTACATGAACTCATCTAGTAAATGGCTAAATATGTATGTAGCACTTAGTGTTGCCAGTTATTACAGTATGTACCTTCATTACCTGGTGGATTTTAATATTATGCAACACAAAGAAAGAAAAGGACATTAGTCTTTTTTGAAAGAAAGGCGGCGTCTGATACCACTGATTCACAAAATAATTATCTGTGGAGCTCTGCAAATTGTTTTGTGCTTCCTCTGATGTTTCCTCAAATGTGGTGAAAATAGAAGTATAATGAGGGGAGCAAAATAAAACAGCTTTGCATTTTAGAGACATGTGCAGCGTCCCTCATCCAGTGACCCAACTTCTGCTCATGTGTATATTTAACTCTTTGAATGCTGACTGCCCTCATTCTGACTCAAATTCTGCATTAAGTGCTAATATTACTTCTGTATCATTAGCGGCATCTCTCCCTGCTTTCTGAAAAAATGGATTTGACTGACATTTTTACGTGCCCCTAAAGGCCACGGAGACGATAGAGGATGCACTGTATGTATGATACTGATTAATTGAGGTTGGGACACAAAATAATTGAATGACCTTTGGCTGTGATCTAGTTTGAGATTTCTCACTGATGATGCAGTGAAAGAGCAGCCAAGGCAGCCGCTTGACTGGAGGCTGCGTTCAGAGTTTCGAGAGTGAAAAATGAATCACTCTGTCTTTCTGCATCCCTTGCCATTGCGTCTTTTCATTTCTTTATGCCCTTTGCTCTTTAAACTTTATCTCAGCTTGGACCAGGGCAAATACAAACTAATTAGACTATTAACAAGGACAAGCTTCCTCACGCAAGAATTCTTTATTTAAAAATAATGTAGTGTAAAATAAAAAAAACCCTCTTACTTACAGACTAATGGGACAATTACAACTAAGTGGATTGACTAAACTTGTGAATGTGCATGATTGTTGTTTTAGACTGAATATCTCCTTACTAATTGACTTACTAAGTCTCCTTACTAATTACTGCTGTGTGAGCAGTTTACAAAAAAATAAAAAATCCACAATGAGAATATGATAATGTTTTGAAAAATTTAACCCCTTAAGCCCTGCACTGTTATTTGGAAATTTCCACTTTTCCGATTTCAGGAAATGCATTCCCAAGATTACGCACAAAGGCTGCCAAACTTGAGAAGAATTTTGAAATACAATAAATTTTGTATTCTTGCGACCATGCCAGATTGAGGTGTAAAAATTTACATTTTTAACACTGACATTCAAATTGTAAATCAGAGATGTCAGAAATGACTATTCTAGTCATAGTGGAATTAGGCTACATCTTGACAAATGTGTGCTTTGGAAGTTGTGTTTTTAAGAAAGAGATGTGGTTCCTGGTGTAACCCTGCATTGTGAGAGGTGACTGCCCACAGGGTGTACAGTCCTGACTTTATTTATCGCTTTTAGTGCGACAGAATGCATGTGCAATGCACAGAGAGGTGGTGGGGCTGGTAGCTTGCAATGCACCAGGGTGGGCCCACAAATAAATTTTGCCCTAAGGCCCCTAAAGGCTGCAATCTGGCCATGCCTTGTTGATTCACATCTTCAGACCCTACTGGCAGAACATGGAGTTGTTGATGCTGCGTAGAGGTTAAGAAAAAAAAATTATATATATTTTCAAAAGGCATATCAAATCATTTTGGTCCATTAAAGATATTTCAAAAGGGGATTCGTTCTTAAACATGCTATAGCCACTTAACATTGACAAATGATTCATGTAGTGATTAGTCTCTACTTTATGTCTCAACCCTAGCCTCCAAGACTCTCAGATTACGCACGGGTGCGCGCGTCATGGATTCAGTAGTGTCAAAGTGGGCTGTGAAAGGCGCCGAACTCCCCCTCCTCTTTCCAACCTACCCTCCCTCAGTCCCTCCCTCCCTCCTTCCCCCCAGTGCTTTGGGCCAAACGCACATGCACTCTCGCTGTGTGCGTCAACGAGCGGTCTCTTCTCCTGCTCGGGACAAAACCTCACGCAGCTGCTTTCATTTCCCACTGCTGGAGACTGCGCGATGAGGAGCGGACCTCGCGCGTCACGCTGCTGGGATATAATCATCTGACGGACTCGATATTATAAGCCAAGAATCCGCAATTACTTTCCTCTGATTGCTGCCTCTTAGGTGATAACTTGTGAATCCAGAAACGCTCCAGCCGCTACCGGCTTTAATGTGTTTTATGTGTTTGCGCTCAACAGTGAGGTAGACTTATTTGTCCAGTGGATGCGGCCGTCGGGGTCGATGTCTGAGCCCTGCAGGATCAGCCTGTCATAGGGCATCATGGTTTCTGCGCTTCTTCACAAGTGGACGAGGAATATTTCTCCTGAGATGCTGCTGCTGCTGCCGATATTGTGTTTTTTACCTCTGACTGGAGCGGCTCCTTCTCCGACTACCGAGCAGCTGGACATGGGGGTGGTAAGTTTTCCATCTTTTTTTTTTTTTTTTTTTGCACGGGGGTATGAAGTTTTGCCACCACTTTTGGAGACGAGGGGGTGGGAAGTTTTGTTACAGCGAGCATGGAATATAGCGGAGCGTTTTTAGCCAACTCTTAAGTCCACTTTTGGATGGAGCCGAACGCCGTCCTCACCATTTGATCTGAGCTCCAACACCTCGCAGCAGCATCGCGTTGTAAGCTGCGTGTAATATGAAAAGTCTGTTCTCCAGCGCTGGAGTCAGTCCCCGATGGCTTCCAATAAATAAATGTAAATGTATTTGCCTTGGCAGAATATCGACCTTCTGCACCGCATGCTGACATAGTGCATATCCTGCGCTGAGGAATGGCAAACGGGGCTCACTTCCAGCACAATGACAACCTATAAGCCACAAGACGTTAATTCCCTTTTCTCGGTCATGCCTCTAAATGACCTCTCCAATATGTCACCTGACGCCAAGTCTGAGCAATGAGCAGGGTTTAAGACAGGGATGTGATGGAGCAGCACATCCTGCCGAGCCAATAAAATAATTTCACTGCTCTCACACAAGGTTCTTGATCATATCTTATCATTTCTGACCATTAGTAGAACAGTATATTAACATCTAATTGAGCTAATTTTTTAGTTTTTAGAGGTTATATGTTGTGATGATTGACATAAAAGTATGGAGCATAGCAGATAGTACATTACTATATGTATTTATTTGGTGTGTGGATGCTTAAATTATCTGTACAAGAGCAATTTTCACTTCCTGCGTTATATTTGAAGTTTAATGAGTGGTAGTATCTGTTAATTAGTCATTCTTGGGATGACATTCTAATTTATTCTTTACATTGTCTCGTTAGGCTGTAGCGCTGCTTATCTCCACATTGTCTCAGCTAATGTGACAACTCGAAGCTTTGATGGATTCGTGTTACATGCCATTCATCCAACTTGGGTCTCGTTGCATCTGTCTCTGCCATCTTCTGTCTTGTTTGTCTTGTTTTGGCTTTGCAGAAGATTGAGCTTCATTTCTCTAATCAAAGACATAGGTGTCTGTGGTGCTGAACCGGCTCCGCATATTTCCTGGTGACAGCCGTTCGTCTCCTTGGTCTTTAAATACACAAACCCGCAGATGTGAATTTCTCTTTCATTCCACAGATTTGAGGAATACCTTCATAAGGTGTTGGGTTGGACTTTATTGCTCTGAGAGGATCACTTGGGTACCAGTACCAGTTGCAGCGTTTAGATTATTTTTCATCAAGAAATGTGCTTCAATATTTTTCTTGCACTTGAAGTTCAGTGTGTTGGTTGCTTGGATATGGGTGGTCTGTAGTTGGGAAAGCTGTCCTTCAAGCTGTCTGTCCTGTCTCATCCCTAATCAAGCTACAGTAGCTTTGAATGTCTGAGCAAACCCCTGGCCTCTTACACATCATCAAGTTCTGTTCTCACCATATATAAAACTTGCCTCTTTTTAATTCTGTTGAGAAGATCCTTACTTGCTGTTGAGTCCTCCTTATCATTCGTGTTTAAGTTGACTTTCCAACATTTCATGCTCTACAACTAGATCCAAAAATTGGAGCTCACCACTGTTCTCATTATGGCTGCAACAACGCAATCAATGGTGTCAAATGGTTGCCGGAATAAGTTGTTTTGTGCCTCGACATGTTGCCGCTATGTTCCCGCTTCCCGGTATAATGAAAATGAGATGTGAATCAAAAAGTACAGATTGTCAGAAGCGTACACTATGTAAAAACGAATGGTCTACTAGAGCAGCTGCTATGAACGAGCATCTCAGCAGAGAATATCTGACCTCAGACCAACAACATTTTCCGAAATCGGACAATTACAGTGAGCTTTGTCTCACTGTTGGTTGATGGTCAATGCCTGGGAGTTGTCGATGTGTCCTTATCTGTTGTGTTTCAGACAAGAAGTCAACACAGATTCTCTAGAGCAGATACTAATGGCTAACACCGCAATGCTTCTTTACGGTCCACTTACAAGTTTTTATGACAATACAATGTTCTTCTGGGAAACTTTTGACAAAAACAGCAGAAGGTGTTGACCTGGCCTCCAAGTTCACTAGATCCCAAACTGATCAAGTATCTGTGGGATGATCCATAACAATGACACAGAGGGGGCCTCTCAACCCTTAGCACCCAAAGGCCCCCACTAACAGCATTCTGTGGCCAGACACCACAGGACACCCTCAGAAGACCTATGTCCGTTCACTGATGAGTCATAACTGTTTTGGAGACCCAAAGGAGACCTACACAATATTAGGAAGGTGGTCATAATGTTATGCCTGATCGGTGTACACTTCCATTAACCTTATGCTTTAAGTGAGTGTAAGTTGTCTTTTGCAGATAAATAATACAGGCCATTGACATTTAATCATACTCAGTGTTATTAAGTTCATTAATGTTTGAATACAGCATGCAGCATCTTTCCTAATTGTGTTTACACTGAATAAATCTTAACTTTTGTGATGAATAGTATCAGTGGTAAAAGGTACTCTGAAATGGTTTTGTCATATACAGCTTTCATCGTAGAATATGTTATGAGACAAAGTTTTAAAAAGGATTTGATGGTGGGATAGGTTGCCAGTCTATCCCAGGACTGACACAGAAAGACAAACAATCTATCCAGTGTAGAAGGACGGATTAACCTAACAAGCATATCTTTGGACTGGAGGAAGTCGGAGCACGGCAAGGGGTTCGAACCCAGAACCATGCTGTGAGGCGTTATTTTCCTCATTGATTAGTCATCCAACTACTTTCTTGATTAATCAGTTGTTTTGTCTATGAAGTGTCAGGAGAAATACTGAAGAAATGTCCATCTCAGAATTTCTCAGAACTCAAGGTAACATCTTCAAATGTCTCTCTTTTTCCAATTAGCATGGCGAACCTTCCAAATATTTCATTCTCCATCACATAAAACACAGACTAATAATAATAAATAAAATCTTAGCTTGAAAAGATGACAATTTTCTCTCAGTTGATTGATTAAAGGACTTTCAGTGTCCCTACCTTAGAGTCAGCGACAGCGTTATATGAATGTGATAATTGGCCTTCTAAACAAAGCGGAGACAGATTTGTTGTTAGAAGGATCACAGGAGTCAGACAGGCAGGCGTACATATGAGCCCCCTTCTCCCATGTGACTGGCTGATTGACTTTTAAGTGGGATTTCTCTTATATTGATGCAGTTGCTCTCAGCTGTGGAGAACAGGTGGATAATTGGTTGTTGAGGGTTTGAGGAGCTTCTTGCATCTCAGCCCAGTTGTGTAAATAACTGCTACACATCTGGGACTTGGTTCACAAACACAGCTATCTACCCACAGAACCGTGTCCTGATCTCCAGCTCTGCTGCTCCAAGGTCCCATTACACTTCAGAGCCATCACTTGGCTTTTAGTTGAGCTTGAGCGCTGACTGTATCCATCTCCTTCTGTAACTACTGTACACAGTGGCCGTAATTAACTGCGCCACAACTTAAAGCACAGCTCTGAGGCATCCAGTTTCCAGCTTAGCTGCTATCTAGCCCAGCACATCACTGCAGAGCACCAATTTGCAATTTCAGCATTTGAGCGAACGGCTACACAACTGCTACAATGTAATCCACACTATGTTTTCTGCTCATGATATCATTTTACTCCTGTTGGCTGTTTTCCGCTCTAGTACAGAGTGACTGAGTTCCAGGGATAGTAGTGTACTTGTCACAGCAGCTGTCTTAACATAGAGTGAAGTCACCCACCGATAAAAGCGCCTTAATTACTACATTAAAGAAACTTGAAAATGTCTTTGTTGCATTTAATCTTTTTCGGTGCATAAAATTTTATTCACGTCATTTGTTTTTACTGTGTTGCAACACGTAAAAAACAAACGAGTGTGTGCTTTGTGTCTGATGGGACAACCACTCCCTGCCAGTCTGCATTTAAATCTCATTTTACTTCATAATGTCTTCAATGAGAATACCATCTGGTCCTGTCCACTGAGCAGAAACGAAAAAAAAAAAAAAGAAAAAAGTCTGGTAGACGCCACCCTCCTCCACCCACTCCCTCTTCTCTTTCCCTGCTCGACCTCATAATACTGAATTCTCATGCAACAAGCCTGCCCGGCACCGCTGCCACCACCCCTCGTTAGCTCTGCCTTTGCCTCTCATGAGGGTACGTTTCACCAGTATCATATTATGTACCCTCGGTCTTTCAGTCTCTTTCCTTCAATTTTCCTCCTCAAAGCCAGATAGGGGTCTTTCTTTGTGCCGGCACATCATGGTTCTTCTGATTGCACCTAGAGGCCCAGGCATACAGGGGACTTAAATAAAAGACTGGAGACAGTGAAGGACTGGTGCACTGATATCATCTAGAACTGGTCAAGAAAAGAAAGCATACAGTAGACAGTAACTGTCTTTAACAGCTGTGGCACAAACTGGTTGTTAATTGTCTTTATTGCAGCATTACACTGGACTATTGAGACACCTTTAGCGCCTTTGTTCCACTTTCATGATGCTGTGTGACCTTTCTGTTTGTAGCACTCGCACTTATACCAAGGACAAGGACGCTTTCCACATGATGTCAAGCGTGGGATTACCACACAGGAGGATAGAATTCATCATTGTGTGATGACTGACAGAGACCACCAGTGACAGCTCAGTGTGTAATATGTGGCACATTCTCAGCTTTTCGGGAAGAGGGAGACACTGTGGAAATCAACCAGTCCTTCACTTTGCCCCTATCCGATCTGTCATCGCAGCTTTGCTAAGTGTAAAAGTTCCCCCGGGACTTTCGAGCTTCCGAGGAGACTGTCAGAGTTTATAATATCCATTGAGCCCAATTCAACAAGGATCTTAACCTTGCACTTTACTGGCTGCTGCCGTGCTGTGGCGTGGCGGTGTGGGAGTAAAGTGTGGCAGCTTCTGCATGATGTATTCGGCCAGTGACAACACTTGATAAATTTGAATGAAGTCATGCTTGAATCTTGATGTTGTTGACTGGAGGGCTTGTTGATTAAAATGAAAACAGTTCTGGTCTGGTTAAAGCGGTGAATCCCTCTCTGCTGCCAGTCTCACACACATAGACTTTGATCATTTCAGATTCAACTAATCAGACAGACAGACGTCTAAATCTATCAACTACTCAATGTTGACTTGACTGTGGGGATAGCTGATTTATTTTTCTACATATTCTGTGTAAATTAAGATTCTTCTTTTTCTAAAATTCCACGCTGACCACACAACCACATCAAAACACTTTGCTCTGTTCACTCCAGCAGAAAATGGAAGAATTCAACAGTTAAGGGATATTTTACTGGAAGATTTTACCAAAGAGCGCAGCAAAACCAGCCTCCAGGGCTTTGAGGATGTGCATTTGAGAGCTGCATACAGCATTTGCTCTTGCCAATGCTGTGTGATTTTGTGCCGTCGTAAAATGACTGAACTTGTTTGAGGGCAATACTTCTGTGATTCCACGAGCCTAAGCTGCAAGCAGTTTGCAATTTGCGTTTATTTTCCAAAGAAAAGTGTCCGTTTGTAGATCTGTCTATTTTTGTTTGATTTTACAGTAGTAATAGATTTAATACTGCGGACAAGAGAGTGCTGTTTTCCATGACAGAGCCGCACGCGATGGTCTCTTTCTATTGACGCGAGCTGACTTCATTACTTGTGCAGGCCCACTCCACGGCTCCCCATATAGAAAACCTCAAATCAACTCCATGTGGACAGTTCTATTTTAACTCCGGGGGCCCCGCCTTCCTTCTTGTCTTCAACCAGATCAAGGTTCTTGGTTGCCGTTGCTATTCAAAGGGCCGCCTGGATCTTGTAATTACAGTGGTTTCTGGTGTTGTGCTGGCTCGGATGCAAGAACCTAAAATAATCTATAGCCCTGCCAGCTGAACTGCCAATAGACTGCTTTAATGGCATGATCAAGAAAACCCAAAAGCACCAACAAAGCTACTCTCAAACTGCTTGCAGAAATTGGCAGAATTATAATAAATGTGGTTTTGTGTGTGTGCTTGTCAGTTTCTTCTTGTTTGTGTGTCGCTATAAAATGTCTGTGTGCATGATTGTGTGTGCGTGTGTGTGTGTTAGTTGCCACCACACTGGTGATCTCATGGTTTGTTTCTACATAGGAGTTGTCATTTCTTAACAAGTGGAGCAGATGATTGAAAAAAAAAAGTGAGCGAGACTGGAAGAAGATGATTGCGTATTGTCTTTGGGGCCAACTTCAAGAGTGTTATGTGTTCATGATCCAATTTCTCTGAAGGTCCAAGTGAAATGAAGAGAATTACAAGTAGACCAAGAGAGATTGAGTGGGTGGCGTGGATAAGCTGCATCTCCATCCAACCATCTTTAGCAATTAGAACTGCTTTCTCTAGTCCAATGTTGATACTCAACTTCCTATCGAGTGAATGTAATGAGGCACTAACCGTCTGCAGAATTTCAAGTGGCACTCTTGATTGTGTGAATTACAGTTTATCTGACTGTGTGAACTGCGGCCTGGCTTATTTCTGCATTTGGGTTAATGTTAAGAATAGGGCTGTGCTCTTTTAGGCGTTTAAGAATAGAGTCAAACACACACACACACCGGCGCGCACCCACACACGTCCAGGCGTACTTGTTCTGTGTGTGTTTCTGCACGTGCACACCTACTGTAGTCATGCCAGCTGCCAACATTCCTCTGCTAAAGCTAGAGAAACGTCTTTGTGAGGATCACTATAGTAACACATAGCAGCCATTTCATGGCTTTATGAAGTGTGTACAAGGTCAGTCCATAAATACATACTTAAGTATGCGTTCCCTCCTACAACTTTAACTTTAAAATGCTGTTAGAAAAGGTAACCTTGAGCAAACATTATTATGTTCTTGGTTTCTTGTGACATCTTTCCATACCCTGAGGCGTGGAAGAGATTCTACAATCTACATGTGACACTGATTCCACGTGTTTCTGAGAGGAAAATAGATAAAGCTTTTCGTTGCTATGTAGTTTGAGCTTTCTGACGGATGATGTTACGTTGGATTCAGAGATTTAAACCTATCCCCAACTCACCTCTACCATCGCTGCAGTCCCGACCAAGCTGTGACTGGAGATAACATAATTCTTCTCAGATAATAAAGACTTTCGGTCACATAAAAATGGATTGATTTTCAAATACATGCAACAACTGGCATCTAACGTCGCACACAGACATTTGCGCATTCCGAAATGCACACAGATCAACACAGACAGATGCGGGTTAGCGCGCAGAAACGAACAAGTTGAAGTCTGAGCCTGTGATAGCTAAGAGCTATCAAGTTCCTCTGTGTGTGTGGGTGTGTGCAACTTTCGGGCCTTCTCTTTTATCCTCCCTATCAAAGGACACTGACCAAGCTTCATTCAGTCCTTGTGTCTGTTGGGCTTTGGCTCAGTGTCATGCCACATTACCACCCACAGAGAGAAGAACTTCAAAGAAGGTTTGGGAGCTTTTCCCCCTCCGTGGATCTGCTGAAATGTATGTCTTTTAAATGAAGCTCCAGTTACATGGGGCCATTCTAATTGGCTCCATCAGTTTGTTTATCTTTAATCGCTTGCTGCCATTTTTAAGTCATCTTCCTTCTTTGCTTCCCCTCCTATCCCAATGGTCTGATAACTAGATTTTTTTCCTACTTTTTGTGCAGCATTGCACACACGCACACAGTAGTTACATAAGTTTTAGTAGTAGCTTTTCTCCTGTGGCTTTGGCTTCACCAGCTTGAAATATCCTCTGTCTCCTGCTATCACGTGCAGGTTAATTTGTGCACTGTAGTTTAGGGCTGCCATTAATACAACTTCTTACTGAAATGTGCTCACGATGAGTAAATGCAGAGCTTATAGGATTTAAATATCCACGGGGATGGCACTGGTGTGCCGTTCTGGCCTCTCAGAATCAGGGTAAGTTGCTGCTGGCAGATATTAAGCACATTTTGCCCTTGGCAGACAAGATCCTGCTACAAACCAGAGATTAATGGTCTTAGCAAAGAGGTTACCACACACCCTGAAAAGAAATGTTTTTCAAATCATTATATAAACCATTGTTTACATCATTCTGACCAACATTAGAATTAGCAAGATTTCTGTGTTTTGACCTAGTTCTTCTGGGCATGCATCATCAGAAGTGATTGTAAAACCACACCATCAAAAAAAACTGATGAGTCAGATTTGGTGAGGGAATGTGAACTAGCCTATCACAGAGCATGAAAACTTGCTGCTCTAACCTGATGTCCTCCCTAAAACCTTTATTTGTTTCTGGAGGGAAAGGGTTGTTCTCTCTCCCTCAGAACTTCATGTTTTCCAATTCTTGGTGCACCTTCTTCTATTCTTTCTCTCATCGTTTCTGTTTCTTTTTACCTTTCCGCATCACTTTTTCCAATGAGCATGTGGTACTGCTATTACTATTACTATTTTTTTTTTGGTCTCCCACTCAACAACAAACACCACCTGGCTATTACTGTGTAGCTCCCACTCAAGCCGCCGAAACTAGGCGCATACTCCAGAAGAAGAAGGAAGAAGAAGGACATAGTGAAGATGTCCTGTGGTATCAAGATGTTAGCAGCAGATTCTTTGCATCATTTAATTTGGGAGATTGGGCCTCAATGGATCATACTTGTTTTCCTGACACATCCCACCGATGATGACTGGATTCAGATTTGGTGAATGTGGATGACAAGTCATTAACCACATTGTGATGTCCCTAAAACCATTCCTGAACAGTTTTTGCAGCATGGCAGCATACATTAAACACTCGACATAGACGCTGTAACTTACGCACGTAGCCAATGCCAGTGTGAGCCATTTATACTTGTGCGTTTGTCGGTCTGGATCCCCCTGTAAAAATGTCTCCCAAACGCTAGTTGGCACTGTGCCTTTTTTCCAGTCCGGTTCATTTTTGTTTTGTCTAGTCCCAGCTTCACTTTCAACAGTGCTGACTTTCGCAGACATTTCGCCAAAATTTTGGCCAAGACATCTCTGAACCTCCTCAGTTAACCTTTCGCTCAATGTGTTCCATCCAAAACAATCACTTCCAAAATTGCGGAGATGGAGAAGCAGCCAAAAATACTAAAGCGGAAACATGCTACTACCAAGCGGACCAATCACAGCGGCGCGTAGTTACATTTCTGGGGGAGGTGCACGTCAGCTACGGCACTAAGGACTGCACAGGGTCTGCGTATGTTCTGCACTGTTGGCGTAGCTTCTGCGTCTATTTAACGCTCATGAGAAGGCCAGGACCCAAGGTATACCAGCAGAACATTGGCCTATGGATCACTTTACCTCCGGTGGTTTGCTTTCTTCCTCATAGTACATCCCGCAGGTAAACACTCCACACGGACCTTGCTGTCCAATGGATGTTGAATCATGAACACATAGCAGCACTGACTTTGTGAAGTGTGTACAAGGTCAGTGCATAAGTACATCCTTAAGTATGCATTCCCTCCTACAGCTTTAAACTTTAAAAGCCGTTGGAGAATGGATTGAGTGTCTAGTACTTTGAACAAACATTGAATATTACACAAGCATTATTATGTGTACTACCATGTTCCTGGTTTCTTATGACATCTTGTCATATCTTGATGGGTGAAAGAGATTCTACAATCCACATGTGACAATGATTCCATATGTTTCTGACAAGAAAATTGCTGTGCAATGGCTGTTAAACAATGAGTGATTTATCAAATTCAAGACATATTCTTCCATTTTTCATGGTGCAGTTTTGATTCCCATGTGCCCTTTCAGCAGTGGATGAGGTTAGTATGTGCTCTCTGATATGCCTGGAGCTGTGAAGCCCTATATGCATTAAGCGGACACATTTCTATTATACTCAGCGTTAAGGTTTTTATCAAGTTGTGCTACGGTAGCTCTTCTGCAATAGTAATCAGATCACATGGGCCAGCCCTCAGTCCCCACGTACGTCATTAAACCTTGGGCGTCAATGACCCTGCTGCTAGGTCAACGACTGTCCTTCCATGGATGACTTTTGGTATGCACTAACCACTGCGTACTGGGAAAACCCTACAAGTCTTGGTGTTTTGTACTTACTCTGACCTTGTCAAAGTCGCACAGTCCCCATTTTTCCTGCTTTCAACACATCAACTTTAAGAACTGACTGTTCAGTTGATGCCTAATATATAATATACATTGTCAGGTACCACTGGAACAAGATAATCAGAGTTATTATTCACTTCAACCGTCTGTGGTTTTAATCTTTTGGCTGATTGTTGTATGTTTCCTTCTTTGTCTAGCCTCTCTCTCTCTCTCTCTCTCTCTCTCTCTCTCTCTCTCTCTCTCTCTCTCTCTCTGTCTCTCTCTCTCTATGTATTTCCTCTGCTTGTGTCTTCACCTCTCCCTCTTAAAATCTATGTTTCTGGTGGAGGATATGAGGAAGGTAAAGAGACAAACAGGAGTCGAGTTTCAGCTTTCTTTACAACCAGCTGTTCCTAAGACAGGGATTAAATGATTCACTTACAGTCGCATTTTAATCCTCGTTGTCACGCTGTCACACGTACAAACATGCAAATAGGGACAGATTTTCTTCCAAAGTGTCTAGAGCATGGCATTCATATCAGAAATTGAATGGGGACTGGGTGTCAAAATAAGCACATCCATCATAATGTGCTGCGTGCTTTCAACAAGTAAGACTTGTGTCCCATTATATGCACATTGTGTCTGCAGCAGAGCAAAATACTTCCTGAAGTGAAGTGATTGAGCGCTTCAGCAGGGTTGCGCGTGTGCCATCTGCTTGCAAAATAGTGGGGTGGAATCTTTTATTGTACGCCATCCTTTCCTCCATTTTGCTTCTTTCCTCTTCACTGCAAATAATCACTGGAATGTTGTTTTTATAAATCAACTCTAAGCAAACATAGACTCCACATCGGTGGAACAATAACCAAGTTCTGCACATTTCTATGGATTTTTAAGATGACAGGGACACTTGAGGAAATGGGGAACTCAAGATGTATACATTCAAGACTTAACACTAATTTTCTACAGGACTCCTGAAAGAAAAGGACTGATCCTCTTCAGTAAAGTGGTGGATGGTTTGAGATGAGGCTCGTGCCAACCCTAACCCATAACAAAAGGAACACTGATCCACCTAGACCTTTTTGGTCACTGGAAAGCACAAATAGTGTTCATTCCTACTAATCCTTTGATTATTTGTTCTTTGTTGTCCACAACAGGATAGAAGAGATTACATATACTGTATAATTGTTTAACACCTACAACTTATGGAGGCTTTGTCACATATCCTTCCACAGTATTGTAATATGTACCAGCTCCATTGCGGATTATTTGGAAACATTATATAATATATGCACAAATGATGCTAAATATAACAAATGGGCCAGTTAGTTTGACTGTGGGTCCTTTCAGCAACATACGGCTTATTGTTTGTTTATTCATGGTTTTCACTGAAGAAGTCAGTGGTTTAAACAGGATTCACACGGATTTAATGTTCCCACGCATTGAAGAGTTTTTTTCTTCCTTCTGCGTAAAGATTGATCTCCTCTGATTTGGGCTAAAGTTATATTCTTTGGGGAATGTGCAAAACCTGGTAATAGAAAGTGAGGAAGAAAATGTGCAGAAGCTATGAACTACATGTGCACTGACACTGATTATAATAAAATAATACTAAATACAGTTTAGTCTGATTATCAGCAGACTATTTATAATACACATTATGAACAGTAGTCAGTTACTCAGTAACAGTAACTAACTTACAACTATTTTAATGTGACTAAGATCACAAGCTATCAACATTAGTCAAACAGATAGATAGATCCATACATAATGTATAACAAAAAACTAAAACAATAAAAACAAAAACCTATATGTACAATACAGATGAGGAGTTGTACAGACTGGTGGCTCGAGGCAGGAAGGATTTACTGTAGTGTTCCTTGAGACAATGAAGTTGTCTGAGTCTCTTGGAGAAGGTGCTCCTTTGTCTGTCTGCCACATGGTGGAGAGGGTGGTCAGGGTTATCCATGATTGATAACACTTTGTTTAGTGTCCTCATCTCCACCACCACTTCAAAAGTTTCCTGCCTGCACTCAATGACGGATTGAGCCTTCCTGATCAGTTTGTTCAGTCTGCTGGTGTCACTGGCTGCAATGCTGCTCCCCCAGCAGACCACAGCAGAGAAAAGGGTGCTGGCCACAACAGACTGGTAAAACCCCTTCTCGATTCTCTCTTTATTTAGAACGAGAAAAAAATTGCTATGAGGTAAAAGAATTAAAAAAAAATCATGCAAATGGCTCAATCAAAATGCACCAACAATAACGGTAAAAAGATTCTCTCAGTCTACAGTTTTGAAATTCTACCCAAAAGGAAATCATGTCACATGTTTACGGGGAAACTTCAGGGGTATTCCTCTCTCTAATCTCAAATTTGCACACACTCAATAACAGGGAAGCAGATGGAAACGAAGGTGCAGCAGGTTGCTCTGCATCTACTGTGCTACACTCCAGTCCAGTAGGTGGCGATAGTGCGCCCATTAGCTGGTCTGACAACTGCCAATCAACTTGAAGGAATAAGAAAAAAACAGCACGGTGAATAACTTGATGTAACAAAACAAACAAACAAAAAAAAAAATTAGAAGTCTAAATGAATGTGGATGAAAAAGTGTTTGGACTCATTCTCTCTACTCTTCAGAGAGACCTGTAGGTGAGATTTTAACTGTCGGTTTTGATATTTGTGAACAGCAGTATGTTAGCTAGCAGCAACCTCGAGGGATGCAATGTTTACCATTTCTTGACGGCACAGTCAGCTGTTCCATCCCTCGTGGACTCGCTTCTCTTGGCTACGTTGAAACTGTTGATGTAATCGTCCAGGTCTGGGCTCGTGCCATGGTTTGGGAAGATCTTTAAACTCTCACATTAGCAGAAATCCAACAACATGCTCCAGCAAGAGATACTGACTAGCTGAACATACACCGATCAGGCATAACATTATGACCACTGACAGGTGAAGTTGATAACTTTGACCATCTTGTGACAACGCAATGTTGCTGGGAAACTTTTGGACGTGGTACTTGTGTGGATGTTACTTAGACATGCACCACCCACCTAGACCAGACCAGGCACCCCGACCCCATAACAATGACACAGAGGGGACCTCTCAACCCATAGGACCCAAGGGCCCCCGCAAACAACATCCTGTTTCCAGACACCACAGGACACCCTCAGAAGGCCCATGTCCATTCTTTGATGAGTCACAACTGTTTTGGAGGCACAAGGGAGACCTACACAATATTAGGAAGGTGGTTATAATGTTATGCCTGATTGGTGTATAGTACTATGCACTAGCTCTGGGTTTTTAGTTTTTGTTGGTCTGATTGATAAAAGACTGCTATCTGTTTCCTTTCTTTCATTTAGATATTGCACAGATCTAATTTATTCCTCTAATGAAAGATATTTTTTGAGGCTCTCACAAATTAATGAATACCTTAATTCAGACACCGAACAAGAAAACTAATAAAGTAATGTCAGCCCAGTATGAGATTATATTTGCATATATTAGGTGCTTGCACCCTACAGTTAATGAAAGCTGGTGGAAAATTGACACTTTGTGAGCTGCTAATGTTTGAGCTCTTTAAAAACTGAGCCCCACTTTCAGATTTCAAACATTACGCAAACCCTGAACAGAGGCATTCGTGGAAAGAGAAGCAGAGCAAGGTCATGCTGAGTTTAAAGGAGTCGGGGGAAAGGTGAGCAAGGGAAATGCATTAAAGTAGATGGATGATTCGTCGGCCTAGATTAATTCTCATTCTTACACTGCCTGGCGATCCAACCTCAATTTTCTGTTCGATTAAATGTGTCATTCAGGCTGCATGTCACCCCCAATTTCCCTCTCTTTCTATCCGCCTATACTTCTCCGTCTTTGATCTTATCTGTTTGCACAAATGAGGCTAAATCCTTCATCTCTGCAGTAAATTGTGTTTACACTCAGGATATGCCTTTGGAATGGTTTCAGGAGCTCCTCAGTCAAACACACTTAAGCAAGCTTTCATTCCTTGGATCTACACCATCCTTGTGTAATACTTTGAGCAAACCATCTCTTGGAATAAGCTGGTGATATAAAACGGGATGCTGTTACAACTGCTTTGAATGATGATAGCATCTTTGTGCCTGCTCCAAAGTTCAGTAGAAAAGAAATGTCCTCACTGGAGAGCAACATCAGAAGGAGATGATTTTTTTTGATGGGAGGCATATTGTCACTGGCTTTTATTTCTTTTAGTTGAAAAAGATATTTTCAATAGGACTGAAAAAGATTAGGATCTCTGTGTAGTTAAAGCTATTTCTTAATTAAAATCTTTATGGGATATTTTTGTTAGATGTTGTTCTGGTCTTTATCTTCACTCAGAGCCTGTGATTCTAACCAGTTGCGAGATCTGGAATATAGACATCACGATATTAAAAACTAGGTTTGAAACTTTTATAAAATGTTGTGGCACTATAGAAAAAGCAAAGATGCTACAGTGCTTATACACCAATCAGACATAACAGTATGACCACCTTCCTAATATTGTGTAGGTTTCCCTTGTGCCTCCAAAACAGTTGTGACTCATCAGAGAATGGACATGGGCCTTCTGAGGGCGTCCCGTGGTCTCTCGCAACTGGATGTTATTAGTGGGAGCCTTTGGGTCCTATGAGTTGATCAGGCTTGTTCAAGTGCATCTTGCAGATTCTTCTTCAGTTTGGGATCTAGTGAATTTGGAGGCCAGGTCAACACCTTGTGCTGTTTTTCATGTTTTTTGAGTTGTTCCTAAATCGTTTTTGTGTGTGCCTGTGTCAGGCTGCATCCTGCTGGGGATGGCTGCTGTCATCAAGGAGTGTCATTGCTATGGGGTGGGGGTGCCTGGTCAGGTCTAGGTGGGTGGTACATGTCTAAGTAACATCCACATGAATGCCAGGTCCAAAGGTTTCCCAGCAGAACATTGTGTCGTCACAAGATGCTCAATGTTATTCACGTCTCCTGTCAGTGGTCATAATGTTATGCCTGAATACCAAAATGTATTTCATTGCTAATTATTTCAAGTCACTGATGTCAACTCTCCGGTAAAGCTGCAAAAGGAACACATGAGGTGACTGTTTCTGCCCTTCTCGAGCATCCCTGTAGTTCCTGTGGTGGTACCAGTAAATGTGGCTTAATATTAAAGGTCACAGAAGTCTGGGGGTGTCATGGCATTGAATTTAGACGTTCAATTTGGTTTTCCTTGTTTCCTGTTTTATTTTGAAATGGTCCCTTACTCTGTGCCGTTCAGTCTGTTATACTTCTGCCTGTAGCCCTATTCTCACAGGACTCATTTTACCTGGAGACCTCTACTAATTTGTTATAACAGCGGAAGTCCTTTGTGATCATAATCAGCCATTAAACCATTACGAACTGTGGACATCAGCCATGTCTGTAATTGTAAAGTAAAAACCACACTGCCCATTACCGACCCTTTTTCTCCTAACACAGAGGTCCTGTGATAATACTAATCCAGTGACTATCGACACCTCTGTGATTTGGGTTTCTATTTTGGTTGATTCACAGTTTTTTTTCCTGCCTCCTTTCACCTCAGAATTATGAAGCATGTGTTATAATACAAAGTTTTGACAGCTGTTATGGTGCAAAGTCAAGGGTTTGTTGCGTAGCATGCATAATCTTTCACACAAAAAGAAACAAGCCCAAAACTGTTAGAAGAATAAAACTGAAATATTTTGATGAGTTGGATTTTAGTCAGTGGTGCATTGATGTGTTCACCACATCAGTGAAGGTGGAGCTGATTTAAATACTGCCAGGTAGTTTGCAAATTCTCCCTTGGGATCAACGCAGTCTCAAATACAGTTTTATTTTTAAAATTATTAATCCAAATTTGCAAAGTAACGAAGGTTGTCGAAAAGTGTAGAGGTATGAAAGGCATGGTATTAACTCTGACATGTAGTGGAGTGGAAGTAGAAAGTAGCAGACACGTAACAAGGGGTAATGTCAGCAGATGTGAGTCAAACAGTTTGCTTATGCCGTGCGAAAGCGCCACACGAAACCCAGACGTAAGGAGATCAATTCTAAATCACATGACGTCCCCAGGTAAAACTAATCCTGTGATTGTTTGCTCCTCCCTAATTGGTAGCCAGCCTAATTCAGTCTTGTCTCTGTATTTGTTTTCTTTCTTCTTCTTTCGCTTTGTCCTTTGTCAATTCATTTATCCTCATGTTTCCTGGTCTTTCTGTCCAGCCGTCCTTGATTTACCTCACCTCATGTACCAGTGTTCATCCCTGGAAGTTTTCACTGCATTTTTCCTTGTGTTTTCTTGCCTTTGTTCCCTTGTTTTCTCCCTTGTGAGTATTTGCGTTTTGTTCCCTTCATAGTAATTCTTCGTTAAACTCAACTTTATTGTTACATCCACCATTGCCTCCTGGTGGGCGTCTGCGTTTAGGTCGTATCTCCCTGCCACACACACTGCGACGGGGCGGCAAAAAAAAATATTGTAGTTTTAATAAACAGGTCAGGCACTGGTTGTTTTGTCTTTTCCCCGTCATTCCGTGAACAAGCGTGGTTTGATTTTATGCGGCGCGTGGCATGAGTCTGTGAACAGCAGGGTACGGGGGGAAAGGAGTTGGTTACCTCTCTGAGAAGTTGGAGGTGTACAACCTGCCGCCTGCAGCTATTCACCTCTCTGAAATATTTCACACGGATCTGTTGTCAAAAAAATGACTGTTGTTCAACGATTGCAGAACATGCTCCGCCACCATAAGAAAACACATTGCATTTACACTGACTATCTAATAATAAAAGTAAACTTTGCAAGCTAAAGGCTATTAATGTGAAGTTTTCATTAGCAACAGTACGTAAACCACTCAGCTATCCTCTGATTTATCAGTCTGCATTCATATCTGTTTATACGTTGCATTAGCGATAACTTTATATCATTTCATCACAGCCAGTCCATAATAATACAAATCTATGAATGGTGTTAATGCTTTTATCAGTGGCTCCAGAGATTGGGCGATAGATAGTGACATAACAGAAATCTATCTTTTATCTGAATGAAAATCTTCAAGCTTGCCGCTCCATTACGTGGCTCCGCTGCCTCCCTTGCGGTGTCTTTATTTAGCTGTGACAGGTTATTTGACTTATTCTCGGAATTGTTTAGACCTCCACTTTTCTAGTGACATTATCCCCTTCTCTATCTGCAACAGAATTTGTCAGTCTGGTCCCATACCAGCTCTTTACTTTACGGTCCCTGCAAGAGGTGAAGCAATGGAAAGATTCATAACGACAGTATTATGTCATTCAAAGTCTCCCCAGTGGTGAAATATGTGTAAAATGGTTACATCTTCATATTACAATGCCAGGAATAAAACTTTTTAATGGTGCTTGCAGAGGACTGCTGGGGATTGCTACATCAGTGGCTCCGTGCCTTTGTGTGTTGTTTAACTCTCATTCTGTGCATGAAATTTAACCTTTTCTGGATTTTTTTCCAGACAGGAATCTGTATGTTTTGACATTTACGGTAAAAGCACCCAATAGGTAATGAGAGGCTTCATTTTTAATTGGCATTAATTAATGAACTCACAAGATGTATCTTCATTTAATACCACGGTGCTCAAATAAACTCACCCTTTCTCTTACTCAAGTTACGCAACCTTTAAAAAGACCAAAAGTTCAGCCACTGATCTGACCTCATCCTCCAGGTATTAAGGAGCGATGTAAACACTATAATAGACTGTGCTACTTTGCAGCCCTCTGAGAGTCAGCGGGGTTGCAGGGTTAAATGTCTCCCAGTGGCTCATTTCCTGTCAGCGAGGCTGAAGACGAAAGGACTCAGCAAATGTTCATCAGGGCTTAACAGAGAGGCATTGTGGGAGAGAGGGGGCCGCATGCAAAAGCGATTCTGCTTAGGGGGACGTTTTTGTTGTGATACCATTGTGACAGAAGTCATTATGTGTGTCTGTTCCAACTGGCGGCCTTACAATGAAGAACCAATACAGCAGATGTAATGTCACAAGTCCAACTTACTGTAGGTAATAACGACGGGATGGGTGTGAGACTGACGCTGCAGCTTGAAGTCACGTAGGCTAGTTGTTTGTTTTTCAGAATAAGGATTCTTGCATTTTTCAAGCGCGGCATGGAGTAGCTTGTGATTGCTAGTCCGCCAGAGCCAGGCGGTGCTCACGCTGTGACGGACAACCTTTTTTTTCAGTTCAGCAGTTGCAAGGGTTTCAATTAAAGTGAAGGGGAGTTGAGTGAATGTTTGCAGAGGCTGGCGCAAGACTGAAAATGCCTTAGAGGTGCCCTATGTCAGCACTAAGCTGGCTAATTTTAAAAACAGCAGAACGTGTGTTGACCGTGTTACCAGGTCATTGGTACAACAATCTTAATTTACACAGAAACGCTTGAACAATAAGAAAATCTGCTGCTTTCTTGTTTGGACTGGCAAATAAAACTGCACACCACAGCCAACATCTGGTAAGCAGTGGGACAAAGAGTTTGTTTACTTTGCTGAATTTCAGCTTGTTAAACCTCTGTTCGGTCCTCCCTTGCTCTGTGATCACCCATACTGCTGAACTCACAATTTAGATGTTCCTTTTCATTTTTTTTATATTTATTTTGTGCAGTCAGACAATGGAACACTAAGCCAGCATTTTGAGCTCTACGCATGCTGGAGAGAATGGTGGAAATGGAGATGTTGAGTTCTGAGGTGAGAATAAAAGCCTGTATGGTGTCGGAAATGGCCTTTTTTTAAAAAAAAAATAGAGCTAGCTATTGTGGAAACCTGACACATAAGGTAGGACATTTTCGTAGTGCTCATGATCCTCATTTCTTCCAGCTGTGAGCAGGGAGTGAGACAGATTTGAAATGTCTATTCATCCCCAAAACACGTGAAAGCACGATCTAATGTGACCAAACGGATGCAAATCTTCTTAAAATCCCTCACTTGTCTTCTCCCATCTCTGCTCAAACTCACCGACCCTCGCACGCTGCCTTTTCGCCTCAGCCCCCCTTTGTTTCAAACACTACACTACTAAATGACGCATCAGCAGTTCAGCAACGCTTCATTTCTGTGCTCACATTAATCAATGTCTCTCACACGTGAGGCTTGATTTTCTACTTCAACACTATCTTTTCCTCGGCTGGAGGAAGCATCTCGACTGCAGAAGGACAATGAGCAGTTGTCTCACTTTGTTTTCTCGGTTTACAGACATTAAATTAAGGCAGATCTAGCTCATTTTATATGTTAAGACACCAGAGCCTTCCATCCCCAACAAACTTAATACATGATAAGTATAAATATACCATATCATAGTACCCTATCAACACCTTTCCATTCTATAAAGGACCTAAAGTCTAATGAGGTGCGCGAAGGCATTGATTTTTTTGATCTCAGTAAAAAATTCTCTTTGAGGAACATTTTTACATGCCTAGATTTTTGTAGCGTCTACTCTGCTCCAGACCTCAGTGTATTAAAATATTACAGGCAAAGAAATCAATTCTCCTTCATATCGCGACACTGCTCCACAGACTGGGTGTACATCAGACCCTATTATATAGCTGCGCCATGCCTCAATTATGCTCATTAGTAAGACCCTGTGTCTGTCTTTGGATTAATTATTGTTTAGATATAAATAAATGAAACTGTGTTTGTGTAATGTGCACGTGTGAGCTCTTCAATTACAACAGCAAATGTGTGTGCTTGTGACTTGCAGACAAAAAGTCACTTAAAGGGGAACTACCGTTTTTTACAACCTGGACCTTATTTCTAGCATAAAATACGATCGTTTACGCACCCATATAAGTTTTGTGTCATTTGCACTCATTTAGGAGATAATTAGATCAGCGTGTATCCATATAGCGGTAGTGACTAGGGCACCGAGACGCAGCCTCTAAATAACGCATTATCTTGCCAATATTTTGTTATGATATGCTAGTGCTATTCCCCGTTGAGTCCGGAGTTACCTGTTATCATCATCCAGGGTCTGTAGATTGACCTACAGACTAGGGCTGAACGATATGGACAAAATTTCATATCTCGATAATTATGCCAGATATCTCGATATCGATACCATTTTTTAAAAGCCCTCTTTCGAGACTGTGTACACGGGTACCATGTCTTTTGCAATGTGGTATGTTATAGCGTCTGTAATGTGTTTATGTCTGGTGGACGTCGACTCATACGGTGTAACGCTACTGAACGCATCAGCAATCAAACTTTGATTGGGCTTCTTTTGGGCAGTGTTGTTTTCGTCAACGATGACGATGACGAAATTATTTCGTTGACGAACCTTTTTTTCATGACGATAACGAGACGATGACGAGCTAAACATGGCTCTTTCATGACGAAAACATGACGAGACGTTTGTAAGCTTTCGTTGACGAGACGAGACTGGACGAAAATGTTAGTGGGTGTTTTCATCAACGATGACGATGACGAAATTATTTCGTTGACGCCCCTTTTTTTAATGACAATATGTTGTGGGTGGTCTGTCAGACGTTCAAAATGCATGACATCTCTGCCTATTGTCTGTCAAAAGCTAAAAAGTATCAGCAATGGTGCTGCATCCTATCCTTGTTTGGTCACGCCCACCACATGTCATCACGCCAGCATCTGTGCACATTCTACACAACACGCCTGCCGTCACAATCACACTAAATGATGGACCTTAGTGGCAGCGGCAAGGGCCTTGGTGGTCGGAAACGACGAGATGATCTATGGCAGGGGTGCTCATTACGTCGATCGCGATCGACCGGTAGATCGCGAAGGTAGTGCGGGTAGATCGCGTGCCACTGAAAACTTTTTTTAGATGTTAACATTTATCCGTTTCAACTCCAAAACAAACAGCAAGACAAACTTTCATCTTTATTTATTTTTACTTTATATTTGCAACATGCCCTCAGTTCAGCGGCATAAATCCACAGCCACGCACAACTTCAGCAACTCAAGACTACCGTCTTTCTTAAAGAGACAGCGCTATTTTTTTAAAGGTGCAGTGCACCAGTTTTTCTTGATAAAAATAAAAACAAAGCTGGATAGAGCTTTTAACAATGTAGCACCAATTAATATGACTATATATACACTGTTACCATTTTATCTGTGTGTAATGCATAATCCTTATAGTATGGTCTAAAACCATTCCTTTGTTATTGTAATTATGGGTGAAAATACTTTTTCTTTTAATTCTTTTAACTAAAATTGACTAAAACTAGACTAAAACCTTTTTGAGTTTTCGTCGACTAAAACTAGACTAAAACCATCACATACAGAAATGACAAAAATGTGACTAAAACTAATAAGCATTTTCGTCCAAAAGACTAAGACTAAGACTAAGTCTAAAATGGCTGCCAAAAACAACACTGCTTTTGGGATGACTGAGAAGTCCCCGGTGTTTCTCTCATTGCAATACACTCTTCGTGCAGCACGTGATGGTGTTGTTTCATGTGGTGAAACATGTTTCTTGTGCTATCTTGCTTCGTCGCAATTTTCGCCAAGCGACCAGCACAACACCTCGCTCTGGTGTACATCATCATTTTTAAATCCAAAATACCTCCATATAATGGAAGATGATTTATGTTTTGGCACCAAATCAGATTTTGCACTAGTGACACGGGAATCAATTGTCGCTCCCATCAAGCCCACAAAAATACTCCCGTCATATCCCGATCACGTGACTGCCCCCCAACAAAAATCCTGTCCCGCAAAATCACGAGAGAAAGACTCCTAAATCCCGTCCAGCTCCCTATGTTGTTGTCTAAAGTTGGGCGCACTCACCGCATTGCAGCGTCACTTTTTA
This sequence comes from Chelon labrosus, assembly GCF_963514085.1. Lineage (NCBI taxonomy): Eukaryota > Metazoa > Chordata > Actinopteri > Mugiliformes > Mugilidae > Chelon > Chelon labrosus. The sequence continues at coordinate 9,143,959 of NC_140355.1, forward strand.
ATTAAATCTCCGGCTCCGTCCCGCTCCCGTTGATTATTTGCTCTATCCCGTCCCTATCACGTTACCAACAGTGAAACTGACTCCCGTACTGCGAGACTCGCGGGAGTCCCGAAAAGTTGTCACCCTCTATTCTGCACCGCCACCGGCCGCATTATCTTCCACACTCACTTTACTTTCTTTCTTTTTAGTTTCCCCGCTGTGTATGTAGTGTGAGTGTGCGTCTCAGTCTCCGTCTCCCTCACTCCCGCCCTCATATGTTTGTCATTGGTCTATATCGTTTATATCGTTGCTTTTTCGATATTAATATCTTGAATGTTCATATCTAGATATAGATACGATAATGATATATCGTTCAGCCCTACTACAGACCCCGGATGATGTCTTCTGACCTGAATGATGTTGTCTCTGATCGCTGCGTGCAACCTCGACGATAACAGGTAACTCTGGACTCAACGGGGAATAGCACTAGCGTACGATAACAAAATACTGGGGAAATGAACAAGTTTCGCGGCAGATAATGCGTTATTTAGAGGCTGCATCTTGGTGCCCTAGTCACTCCCACTATATGGACATACACTGATCTAATTATCTCCTGAACGAGTGCAAATGACACAAAAGTTATATGGGTGAGTAAACGATCGTATTCTATGCTAGAAATAAGGTCCAGGTTGTAAAAACCAGTAGTTCCCCTTTAAATAGTGTGCTATTTAGATTTACATTTGCCGCATTGGTCGTTGTTGATTTATGTATTGATAGAGCTGTTTTTTGAAGCATGATATAGTACACAGTTTCTGCCTATATGTTATGGAATTCATTAGTTAAGTCTACATGGCATTACATTTTTAATCAGTCACTCAAGGTAAATAACTTTATTTTGATGTTTAATAGTACCCAAAGTCCTAGACCGCCCAGAGCAAGGAAAACTCCCTTTCAGCAGAAACATAAGCATGCAGATAGATTGAGTATTCATGCAGCATAATGCAAACATGATGAAATTTGTATTTATAATTTGGACAAGTCAGGTGGCAGGAGTTCTGGCTCCCCTGACTGTGTGCACTACTTACTTGTGCTGTGGATGTGTAGAACTTAATATTTGTATGGTGTTGTCAATTTTCACAAGATTAAACACGGTAGGTGGTCCCTTCCCTTCTACTTCACAGGAAAGAAGCGACTATTGAGGCTGTCCAATGTTTCACGCTAGGCTTTTAGACAGTTTTTTTAGACGGTTATGAGCACATCACCTGGGTACTCTGGGTGCATTGAATGTTTTCATACTTGTCAGTTTAAAAGTGTCTCAAAATAAGATGTGAGAGTACGGAAGTACTTGATTTGAGACACAGTGAGTGGGGTTGAGTCAACACATGCTGAGGAAATTTCACAGTTCCTCAGGTGGTAGGTAAGTTTGGTTTAGGGAGCTGGCTAATTGTGCCACTGTGAAAAGCAACAGTATTTCCCACAAAGGGACCAAAGTATGATGAAGTGTTGTTAAGACTGATTACATGCTGTACAGCTGCGGATATTGAAATGATACAGGAAATGAGTTTGTAACACTTCAGCAAACGCACAGAGTGATCCACTGGCCTTGCGGTCGCAGTGCAAGTGTTTTTGTCTTGTGCTTAATTACCTCTGAGATTACATCTGAAAAGATGTGAATGAAGGGCATTGTTGAGGAGGCCTAAGACGACCACTTTTCAGCTGCTGAGGCTCACCATGTGTCACCTGTCACCTTTTTGTTTTTATTTTTAATGAAATAAACCCTTGTTGTTGCATGTGTCTCACCTTTATGTTGCCGCAATTGAGCCAGCTCATAGCGTTAATGGAGGCTTATCCGGGATATGTTTTGGACTTTTTTGGGGAGATGGAATGCAAATTAGTAAGAATGTTGATTATCCAAAGCTTAGGTTGCAGTAAATGTCTGTCTGTGTTCTCTTAGAAGTTAGTATAGTCAAGCTAATGTTTCCACATAAGGTAAATTTGCATGTTTTAGAACTTGCCTGGTGTAGAGAGCCTCCGGGTGTTGGTGTGACCATTATCGATTTATTGTTTTTGTGCCTAACCCTAAGTTCTGGAGTAGTTTAGCTGTGAACGAGAGCCTAATTTTGTGATAGCATGTGGTGGCATTTGCTGGCTAAAGTGGTGTTTGTTAAGATGGAGGCATTTTGGGTAAGCTGAGAGGAGGTATTATGTGTGACCTTTAGTATTGTGGGTAAGCCAATTTTGATGGCTCACTGTTACTAGCTGGGTGAAGACAGTAACTTTGTATGATCATTGTGTTACATATACATAAAAGATATAATTCATTTTGCACATGATGTTCCTCAGAGTCTGTCAACCAAGGGTAGCGCTCACAGTTGTTGACCTGAATGTTTTCCTGGCTGGGTCAGGCTAGCTAGCTCCAGGATTGGGTGGCCTTTCGTCACAATATCCAGCTTTTCCTTCAAAGTCCGTGAAAGCCGTGAAAATGGGTTTCTAAGAAGATCTCCAACCAAATCAATACCATCACCACTGTGAGTTCAAAAATAGCTTAACAGGGACAATTTGCTTGTGCAGCTCACAACAGATGAACGTGAACCGCTACCTTGGCTTAAACTGAGCGGCTCTCTGACCCTTCAATCAGAGGACACGAAAACACTGACGCTACCGTAGGCCACAGAGAAGGCCTAAGAATACGAATTTGAAATGTTATTGGTTAAAGCGTCATTACAATGTTTGTTCAAGCTTCAGCCGTCTGCAGTTTTAATGGTGAAGGCCCAGGCAGATTTCTTTGACTCCAGCAACACATGATGGCTGAAATATGATTGGATAAAAGCTTTAATGCAAAGTTACACTGTCAGAAGCACCGCAGCTGAGAGCAAAATGCCCTAAGAGGCAGCTATTCCACAGATACAGCTATCGGCAGGATCTCTACAAGCACATTCACCTCGAGAAGAGCCAAGTGACTGCAAAGACAGAACAAGATTTTCCATCTGTCACTTAAAATATGAGGTACAGCACGTTATTATTGGACATTTTTGTTGCAAAGAGTATAATTTTAATGTTTATTATTAGAGTTTAGTACTGACTTTTCCACTGTTTCTGTTCTCTCTTTGCATCTATTTGTTCTTTTAAAATAAGCTCTGTAGCATTTGAGGTATAAAATGTGGTATATACAAATGAAATTATTAGTAATGTTGTTGTGATTATCATCGCTTATAAATGGTCCAAAACAAATGGACTTTCACTGCAGGCGATAGTGGCAAGTTATTGTTATTGATTAGTTGACAGGCGGCTAAGCTAGTTAAGGAGCAGATGCAGCTGCAGTATGTCATGTATTATAAAGTCAGTGCACGTTCCGCACGTATAGGTCGAAGGTGAAGTGATCTGCGTGGGTAGAGTCCAAACAACATCAAAGCAGTGCACATTTTACAGATGTATTTTCCGACTTATTGCATTTCAAATGCATTTCAAATGCAATAAGTCGGAAAATAGTGAGATTGATTTGCCCTTAAAATTAAAATAAAAGGGAGAAAAACTGAGAATCTGCCATGTACGGAAAATTCATCTTCTCCAAATCTCTGATTAAGACGACTGTCTCTTCAGTAATCTCTCATTAAGATACACAGTTAAACATAGAAACAAAGACTCACTCACATATACACTTACACAAAAATTATGGTATTACTGTACTGCATCCCAAATGACAACCCCTTTTAAAAAAAAATAAATCTTTGGTGCCACAATTTTAATTTGTTTACCTCAACAATTGAAGTAAGGGTTTATTGTGTTGTTGTGTTCTGCATTAAATAATAATGTGGGCTCTCAGTTTTCTTATGTCAGAGCAAAAGTACAGAGTTCAACCAATTGCTTCAAAACTTGCTACAATTGCTACAAAACATAGGTCATTTTAGTCATTACAGTAATTTATTCAGGAAATTATAATTACGTGGAATAAAGTCAGAAGAGAGGAGACAAATTGTTGTCAACAACTTTAACGTTATATTAAGCAAGACCAGAAAATTATAGTAGGCCTACAGTGTACAGTCAATCCCTTCACTACGAGTTTTTATCTGGAACATCAGAAATGTTTCTTCGGGTGTTTCCTACAGTCCGTCTCACTCTTTTCGTCTTCATGGAACCCAACGCAAAATCTATTTTTTTCCTACCTTATGTTAGGGAGGAATTTGTGGTGATGCCGATGAAGTAGAAGAAGTACCAGAGTCCTGTATGTCTTATGCTGAAAGAGTTTATTTAGGCTCAATTGAGGAGTAGGCTCGATCGAGGAGAACAGAAGCTTCGTCATCACAACATAAGTGCATGAGTCCACCTCAATTCTAAGGGACAAATAGTAAAGCTCAGATTCTTATGCTAGCAAGCAAGGCCAAGGCAGGGGGGAGATGTGTTAACATCCAATTGGCTATAGCACATAAACATGAAGATAAGCATTCACACCAGCTAGGAAATACAAAGTATCAGACAGTGACGGCATTATCATCTAACTCTACAGCTATGTCTGTAATGCAAAGTATCCTCCAGAGAGTGAGACTGAAGACGCCAAAGAGGGACCATGGCCTTGGCATGTTCCTCAGAGAGAAAATAGGGCAGATAACTGACGCCAGCAGTAATCTAACATTAACCACACAAACTATCCATAGGCAAGAGAAATTATTCTCCAACACCTTACTCCCAGCTGTGGAAAGCTACCTTCTTCAGCTCTGGCAAACTGTCATTTCTGTTTCATGTAAAACAAATGACTACCATCATGCCAGCAGGAACCATGCAACCGAAAACCAATTTAAAACTCTGGTTTTAAAGACTTACCTGGCACTTGAAAAGCATTGTCTCAACTATTTTGTCAAGGGATTGAATGTAATGAACATTCATTTATGGGTGAAAGTCCTGTAAGATAACTTTAATACACACTCTCACTCAAATCACACTTATTTGTAAGTCTAGCTCCAAGAAAGGCTGTATTATGCTGGGAGGATAAAGTCTTCTAAGACACCCTTATTTCCTCAAAACATTTTGCAAATTAATGCCTGCCTTTCATTCAGTTTGCACTTTAGATCTGTGGGTAATAGGTAACTGACTGAATAAAGAAGCATCGTACCACATAATGAGCAACAGTAGGACAGCCTTACAACCACATTTTGTACAAGAGAGCTCATTGTTGTGCTGGGATTTGCCAATAATCAGCCAGCACAGATAATAAATTAAAATGCGTCAAAATGGACTGATCTCGACAATTACACAACGCAGAGCAGCACTACTTAAGGAAGATGTCTGCCATTCATTCTTTATGAACGGTTTTAAAGACTCGCTGGAGTAACAAAGTGGCATTAATGAAACAAATGTATGAAATGAAAAAAAGAGATGGATTGCCATTAAGATCAGTGAATAGAACGATCAGGCTCAAGTTTAATGAGCATTGTCAAAACTTCCCACCCTTTCCCTGTTTAATAGTCTTCATTAGTAATCAGATTGTCTCCTTCTTTAAATCCATTGAAGTGAAAGAGAGATGAGCCCTCCACTGCGTACACGCAGGCGTCATTTTCAATGACAGAGAAATACGATCACTAATGTGCCTGTATGAGTAGTGCGTGTCGCGTGCTTGGTAATGAAACTTCAGCGGCAGGGGGGGCAATTCTTTTCCATCCGTAATAAAATTGACAGCCCTTAATGAAAACAAGGGCACTTGAAAACACATCAGCTATTTGCCCTCAGTCTGCAGTGAAGTCACAGAGCTGACTGCCCTCACAGAGTCCAGCTGCACTGAAGCTGCCATTTACTCACTTCCACGGGGCAAATGCTTGCTGACATGGGGGCTCGACCTCGTGTCCCAGCTCAGGCCCAAGGGGTCCATATCACTTAGCCTATTCGCTGCTCAAATGAACCTGCCCATTTCTAGTATGTTATCATTCCACTTTGATTGCTGCGTTCAAACCTTCCCATTTAAAAACAATGAAAATTGTTCCTATAGATGCCCCATACACATGAGGATGACACAAAATGTCTACACCAAATACCAGCCTTCTCTGCTGGCCTACACATCAAAATCATTGACTTACATTTTAATATTTTCCCACTAATCTTAATAAATTATTCCAAATAGCCTATTCTTTTCATTTTATGGCTTGTCTGTAGTTTTGAAAAAGTGTAGTTAAAAAAGACAAAGTTTGGTTTTGTGGCTCTGTAACTCTTCTCAGGCCACTAAAGGACTTTGTCACCTGAATGTTAACATACAGTCTGCTATTTTGGGGAATTTGTTAAATGATTAATGCTGCTACATGACATGCTAGAATAATACTAAAAATAAGACGTAATGATAAACTCCTTGACCAACTCTGACATACGTGTCACAAAGCCGCAACTATTTGCTTGGGGCCCCCTCAGAACCAAAGACATACCACTGGTCATACCTCGTGTTGTTTGTTGATTCACTAAGCCATTGATTCTCCTACATTTTTTGACCTGTCCCACTTACCCCTGACATTCTAGTCTGAAACTCTTTCGGGAAATTGTTGTTGTTTCTCATCCCCTGCGATGCCGCTGAGGGTCAGTTCAATTCCGCTGTAAACCTTTCCCAAGCCCTCTGGACAGGTGGCAAAGCCAAGGATGAGAAGGCAAATAATCAGGCGGCAGAGTGCTTCACTAAAGCTAAGTCATTCGGTTAATGGGATTTTCCCAGCGTTGTCAGTACAGAGGGAATGCCTTGCTATCGATCTGTGTCGCTCACCTCTGATGAGAGCTGATCAAAAACCTATTTAAAATCTGCCATCTCTTATTGGCGCTCTGATCAGGATGATGGTGGAGGAGGATTTAGTGGAGCTGAGACAAATCAAGGAAACGAGGGAAAAAAAAGAAAGAAAGGCCTCGGTGGTGAAATGAAATGGAAAGAAAAAAAGGAAAATAGCAACACTCAAGTTGCAGCTCAGACGCCTCTGTCAGTATTTGTTTCTAAACCAATAAATGCTGTCAACTGGCAAATTCACAGGTCTTTTATGTAAATGAAGTTGAAGTGCTACCTTTCCACATGGCTACCATTTTTGCTGTACAGAATGATATCTTACGTTGTCCTAGTCAGCCATATCATTGTTAAAATGAATCCAATACAATCCATCATAGAATGGAAGTAATACATCTATTACTTTTACAGCCAGAGGAGACTCCCAGTGACCTTGTTTAATCTAAGAATGCTACTTTCACTCTACCTGACTATCTTTATTTTTAATAATTACTATATAAGAGCATGCACACTAGCACAGACTATAAAATAAGTTTTTAGGCATGTTACTTCTTGTTGGGATGCACAACTTGAATGTGTAGATGTACACAGAGACACAGTATCCACAGACTGTAAACATGAACAGGTGTCCAACTTTCTCAGCAGCTTTGGGATACTCCGAGTCCTTGAAATGCCTCAAATGAACTCTGCTGAACTCTTGTGTCTACTGTTTCCCTACAGGACTGGCTGAGTAAGTTTGGCTACCTCCCGCCCCCCGACCCAGTGACTGGCCAGCTTCAGACCAAGGAGGCCCTGACCAAGGCCATCAAAGCCATGCAGAAGTTCGGAGGCCTCAAGGAGACGGGCGTCTTCGGTATGTGGCTGCGTTTGTTTGGAGCGTTCGTGTCTGAGAGCTGTTACTTTTGTTGAATCGAGGATAACTACGCGGAAGTGTTCAATCAGCACCTCTATGACACAATCAAGCTCCCCTTCTCCCCTCTGCTTTCATCTCTTCCTCAGACCAAGCCACCCTGGGCCTAATGAAAACACCCAGATGTTCTCTGCCAGATGTGTCGGAGGCAGAGGCGACAGTGGGGCGCAGGAAACGAAGCTTGAACCCTCAGAACAAATGGAATAAGAGGCACCTGTCCTGGCGGTAGGGAATAGTAAAATATAAAGTCTAATACCTTGATACCGCTATACATTCAGTCCCATGTATGACATCAGCGCGGTGCATTAGCAGTAAGTCAGCAATCCCACAGTCTTCCCCCATCTGTGCATCCTTTGATAGATTACATTAGAGAACTCTTCCTTTAGCCGAGATCTGCTGCTCTCTTGGTCAATTCTGTTTCAAAGCATCTGATTAGCAAACAACAAACCTCTCAGGAGACATACAGTACATAGGTCTCCTCAATAAATCTTTCAGATAAAGTGGTCAATGAGTATTGCCACGGGGCACAGAAAGTTCATAAAACGATTTTATGTACATTCATTAAACCCACCAGCAGACGATCAAGTGGTCTAACCATGCAAACCGAAAATACAGGACCAGTCAGTTCGAAATCTATTAGTCTAAGTTCAATCTTGAGGTGATTTCTTAATTGAGGCTGATTCAAATGGTGACTCAATAGTCACAGAAAAAATATTGTGCAGTTAAAATCATGGAAACTTTGTTGTCATCCATTCCATGACACGTTCCAGACTGAAGCTAAATTCACCCAGTCCCTTTCCACTCATGCTGCCTCAACATTAGGAAGAGCAACCTTTCAAGGGGTTCATGCATTTCATGGAGTATTGTGTGATATCACAGGTAGACTTATGACGGTACCAGCTACAGCCTTAACCCCAGTGAGCTCAGCTACTCAGGTGACACTACTACAGCAGTATCACATTGAACTGTTGGTGGTAGGATGAGAAATGGTGGTCTCAGTTCATTTAAGTTATGCAGAAATGTTTCAGGGATAAGAGTTTTCGTTGACCTTCAGTCTCAACAGAGCTTTTCTTAATGTGCCTCCCATTATTACTTTCTGCATCGTCTCAAATCATGAACTTCAGTCAGACATGTCCAATTGTGCATCAACTGGAAATGATGAGAGCAAAATTTGACAGGCTCGTCTACAAACCCAACGCTAGCAGCTGCCACATAATTACAGACACTTAGGGTAACCCAGAAACATAAATGGCTTTTAACTAAAATATAAACATTTTGGGTGGATGCATACAACATTTTTACAGCGCGTTGTTTGTTTCAAACGCGACCGCTGCAGCTTCATCTGCCATCATACTGCACTGCATGTTGCCATAGTTGTCGGTGCACTCAAAATAGCAAGAACAGAAGTAGGCTACACAGCGCAAGTGTCTGCCTTCTGACCACCTTGTACAAGATGTACCTTCTTAGTGGTAAATAAACACATGACACTAGATTTATGATGGTGTATTCAGACAGAGCAGAGCTTGTCCTTTGATAAAATATTATGGACGTCTGTGACCGTCTGAGAAACCACAGCACGGTGTTAGACAGTGTGGGAGGACGCAGTAAAACATATGGTTGGTCTGCGCTAATTTCCACACACTATCAGGGATGATTCAACAAGGAGCTGCCATAAGCTGGTGTGTGGGCCAGCGTGTGTGTGCGTATGTGTCCGCAGAATATGAAATACACAAATTAACTGAGAAATAAGGAAGGCCGACACATAGACAAACTATATATTCACATACACACAGCTGTGTATGCATTGCCTCCCTCCTGGTGGGCTTTAACTTTCTTTTTCTTCTTTGTACTGCTGCCAATCAAACGCCTTGCCCCTGTCAGTTCAATCCACTCTGAAATAAGACAGCCTCGTCTTCAGTCCAGCATAACACCTTTGTATTCACAGCACTCAGATTTGTAGAACAGCACACAGGAACAGCTGTGGATTATGTGCTGGCTTCAGATCCAGAGAGATTTTCATATGGGACGGGTTTTTATTTATTTATTTTTTTGGTAAAGCACCATAACAAAGCATTGGTATTCTGCATAGACCGGCTTCCACTATAATTCTCTGGGTGTTCTGCCTCCTTCTGTTTTTAGTTAATGTTGCGCCGTTTGTGTAGCTGGGTTTACAAAATTATATTTATCATGTAATATTCCATGGCGTATCGGCTTCATTCAATTACATGGGCGAATAACGGGGCTGACAGAATGGAGATAATGTGCAAAACTGCTAATGAGTCAGATGTAGTCTGACAACCATGTTAAATGCTAGTATGCTGATCCACCACGTCGGTGAGATTAAAGGGAAATAAAATTATTTTTATCTCTGCAATGTACACATTCCTTCAATATATTGATTTTAATTATTTCATGGTACAGCCAGAAACGAAGTATGTATTGACAAATTTGCTCACTGACATTTGATGTACGGAGCCGAACTTATTGTGTGGAACGCCACACAATGAGGAAGAAATGCCAGTTTCATCAAAACACAGGAGTTAACAATAGCGACGATATTGTCAAATTTACATGTTTGTAACACTTTCCTTTGAGCTGTTGATCCAGGGGTAGTTATAAGACGGACCTACGTAACCGTGATCAGTGCTGTTAGAAAATGCATTAATTAGAATAATAATGATGGAACTGTTTTGTTAGGAGCATAGTCTTGTTACTGTAGTAATGATAGGACTGTAAGAGTTAAAGCTTCAGTGTGGAACATTTGTGTCCCTCTTCTGCTAGTGAGAGTAATTACACAAACACTGTTGATGCATGTGTATGACATCAGCCCCCTTTTTTTCCCCCTTCAGCACTCAACAATAACAGTATCAGTGTTTGTCCTCATTGTCGATCGCTTTAGTTTTTAGAGCGTAATGCGTCAGAAAGTTGGTCTGGAATCGGTACGTTGGGAACTGATAATGCTACGGCTAAAATCTGCCGAGCCAGTCAAATCGTCTGGGTGAGCTTTTTACAGCAACGGACAGAAGAGTAACAGTGTCCAGGGCTGCGCATTTTCTGAGCGCCGTGGAGTACAATTTGTTTCCAACAAGTCTTATTAGTTGCAGGACTCTCCAACTGAGTTTTTTTTTCTGTATTGGTTGAAACACATTCCACAATGAAATCCAAATAGTGTATTACCAGACTTTTTGTTTCATTCTTCCCGACCTTATTTGCATTCCTAACTCTTGTTCGTCCGCTGTAGACCCCACCATACTCCTAATTCAAGACTAATATACTGCAACATACAGACAGACTCACAGCGTTGCGTGCACTCGTTGGACAAGACCTGTAACAGCCATTCGTTTATATTTAAAGTCCCACACTATATCTTCCACAGACCTCTATTACTTGTCAGTCTTGTTCTTCTCGTATAGCATTTATTCAACACGTTAAACAGTCGTGTTTGCATTAACATTAAGACATCCCAGAAGAAATTTCATTGTTGAAAGTCAGAAATGGTAGACACAGAAAAAACAAAAATTACAAATATGATGATTATATTATCTGTGAGAAGTACAACGCTGTAAATGTATGCAGGTGGTTGCTGCGCCTGAAAGACATAATAGTGGTAAACAATGAGCACAAAGGCTGTGTTTTGCCACTGTAGACTGGGTATGTCCTTCCAGGTTTACATTCAGGCTCAAGGTGACTGCAAAGAATTTAAATGCCTCAATAGAACTATGTATTTTAATTGGCTCTGTCACGGAGACAGAGCAGCATCTGCAGCATTTAAAGTGTGACTCCTCTACTCCATGAACGATCTGCAAGAGTAAGAAGCACCCTATAATTCTGTGTTTAGTTGACTTTAGCATGATTGACAACATCCAACTGACTGGGACTTCACACTCTACTTTGCTTTTGCACACACATCATTTTCATCATTATGTCCTGAAAATGTGCAGCGTAGGTGACGAGTAGTGAGTGTCAGTTGTTTCATTTGGAAGGGAAAGCAATAAAAGTCGAGGCTGAGTAGCTATTCATTTTTTAGGGACTTGGGTTTAGGTAATGTGTTTTTCCCACAACAAGAATAGGTAAATGGTTTTTGTGATGTTGTCTGAGAGCCTCTGTGCCAAGGAGGAGCCCTTAATCCCAATTTAACTCCTGCTTACCTTATCCCTTTTTCCCCTCGCACACACGGCGATACACCAGACTGCACTCGGCCAAGTACGCTACAGACATTAACAGCCCAGTTGCGTAACAGCTCACTGTTAGCTCATTATCTCATATTGTTAGCCCATTATCACAGCAGACAGCCTGGCAGTCATTAGCAGACCGACTGATAACTCAAACAGATAGGTGCAGCGGGCTGAGCGAAGGGGAGCGAACATCGGGACAAAGATGAGGAAAATGAAGAAGAAAGCGGAGAAGAAGCAGACGTGAAGAGGAAGATGGTATCGTTATGCCTCGACACGGTCGACAACCACAGCTGGAAGTGTGTTTTTGGGTTTGTCCAATTATCTGTCCCCTTCTAGCAAGCAAGCAATATTCCAGAAACTGTCGTCAGATTTGGCACCAACGTTTACTTGGATCAGGTGATAAGAAGTTGGTGGTGAAAGGTTAAGTTCACTATGACCTGAGAAAACATGTTTTTGGCGATTTCTAAATAATTCATGTACTAATTATGACACTTGGATGTCATCCACTGGTCTGCTGATGCTGTCCTATGTGAAAATCGTCTCTTAAGTGAAGACACAATAGAAAATATGAGTGGAATCAAACATATCGATACAATGATAACTTCCATCTTGCTTCAAAATACAGTTATTATGTTTTACTACATGGCTTTCCCTACATACATATATAGTATGAGTGCAAAAAAAAAAAAAGATCTGCGCTTGGGGGGATGAAGACAGCCGACACTGGTTGGGGTAGGCATATCCCGTATCCCAGTGAGGCAGTAACTGTAGTTTCTTGCTACAGTTTGTTGGTTTTATTGACTACATGCTGGATTGCAAAATCTCCAGCTCTCATTTATCTCTTCTGCTTGTACTGTCTGTAATAAAGTAAATGAACACAGTTCAACAACAAGAAGTGTAGGAGCCTTAATGGCCATATAAATCCATGAATGTAGGTCCACAGAGACACAGTGCTCTTCACATATTACAGTGTATCATTCATGTATTTATATGCCCTGAAGCTCAAAGTTATTGTTTTGTGAGGGCTTCACTTCAAACCCAGTGGGTGTTTCTTACAAACAGTACTACCATATTCAAAGTTGAAGGTGGTTAATGAGGGTATTAAGGGTAACCATAGTCATAACTCAGCAATAGGGCTCCATCAAGGAACTAACAATAGCCATAGCTCACAGTGAGCATTAAGAAATTCCACAGCTGTAACCGAAGGCACCGCTGGGTTACAGCCAAAGAGGTAGCTCTGGGGGTATAAGAGGTAATAACACAGAGCTGCTACCAGTAATGGCCAGGCACATCACAGCTTGACAAATGGGCTTTCATTCGCTTGTTCCTTAGGTGCCATATTTGGATATAATGTATATTGTTGAGTGTCAGGTGAATAACTTGGACCTGTTCATTCAATATCACTATTTGAAAAGTAAAACCATTGTCCTCTTGGGTTGCATGAGGTGATTATTGAAAATCCAAAATGGCAGAACCAAGATTTCTACTATATTGAAAGAAAATCACTGTAACCATGCCCTCTAAAGGCTCTTTTAGAGTACCGTGGGACATAGACGCCATAACCTGTGCATGTAACCTCCTTGTGCGCTCATCAGTCTTGCTCCCTCTGTAAAAATGCCACCCAAAACAAAGTCACTGTCTTTTTTGTCAGTTGAGTTAATTTTTGTTTCTACTTCCTGCTTCACTTTCACCGATGGCTACTGAAACTTACGTCAATATTTCGCCCGAAGATGATTCATGCAAATGTTTGTATCTCCGAACCTCCTCAGTTAACATTTCCTCCATGTGTTCCATCAGTATTGACCCAAAACAATCAATTTGGAAACCCTAAAGCGGACTTTAGGCGCTACTACCAATTGGACCAATCACAGCTCTTGCAGTCTGTGCCACCGCGCTGCGTAGTTAAAGTTCTGAGGAAGTGCACGGCAGCTACGGCGCTAGGGTCTCTGCAGGGTCTGCATATGTTCTGTGCGGTCGAGACAGAAGTCTAAACTGCCTGTAAGGGGTAATGTCATTCCTCACTAACCCAGTTAAAGAGAGACCAGGAGACACCTTTTTTGGGCAGCTCATTAAATTGTTTCCCCTTGGACAATAAATTATATATGGTCTGGTCTTAGTTGAGGCTATTGAAATATCATAAATGATTTTGCCTTGTTTACCAGTGTATTTCAATACAGCCAAAATGTGTCTTTAATGGCAGCACTAGAACAATTCAAGTATCACCAGAGTTGTTACAATTCAACCTCTTGAGTGTGATTGCCAAATTCAAGGCAATCCAACTAGACGTTATTGAGACTTAGTTTTAGAGACATCTCTTATCCCCTACGCCCTAGGCACTTTTAAATTCATCTGATCTGAAATAACATCTTTATTATAATGAATCCTGCAGTCCTAAAGTGGCTCTAAGACCTCTTAACTGCAACCAGACCACATCTGATGCAACAGAAATGAAACACAACAATGCTACTTCCATTTTCATCGCAGACTTACGAGACGGCCTCTTCACTGGATGTATCAACGCTTAGCAACTGCGGAGACTTAGCTTTAATCTGTGTTTTAAGGATTTGATCAAAAATGTCCACGTAATAGAAAAGCCTGATGATCACTAAAGTTGTCTGGATGTGAGGTTCATGAATGAACATTTCAAGGTAGCGCATCTATTGAGATATGTGAAGACATGTAAGTCTGTTGCCAAAAGTATCGACATTGTCGAAAAACTACAAAATGCTTGTTCTATCGAGCGGTTACAGAAGATGAAGATGAATGGATGTTAATTTGTCTATAGTACAAAGTTTAGATATAATTTTAGGTAAGATGCAAATAAGCGACAGCAGGCATGAATGGTAAAAATGGTGAAACATTATTGAAATTATAAAATCGATATGTACAAATTCAAATTACACACTATACACTATAACGCCAACCAGTATAATCCAGTTTGAAACAGAGCTCAAGCTTTTCACTTAGGACTTTCCAACTTTAAAAGGTTAATTTGTCCTATTTGTTAGCTTCCATTAACCGGATGTAGTTCCCACTCCGACTGGTCCTACGAGAAACTGGGGCTTGCAAAAGGTTCCTAGGTACGTATTGAATGTGCACAAACCGGCGTTGGAGGAAAGCATACCTTTTCTCGGCTGCAGTCTGAGTGGAAGTGGTGTGTCACGAATTCACATGGCGTCAAGGGGTTAAATAGCGTCAGTGCTGGATTTTAAATTAATTAAACAATAAGAGTACAATCCAGCTGTTCAGTGGATTTTTGAGTGGATGTGCATGCATGAGTTTCTCTCATGTAAAGGAGAGGTGTCTTTATTATTGCTCAATCACAAATCTATCATTGTGTCTGTATCACAAAGCAGTTCTGCTTCACAGAATTGTCCATTGACATCATACTCAGTAATTTCAGGTCAGTGAAATCCTCAGCATTCATTGCCCTGTTACCATTTAAGACCACTAACCTGTGAAATTGCTTGGTAGAAAGCTAAGAAAAACTACAGCGATGTTACCCCGTCGTATTTTTCTCCAGACTTCACGTCACCGCCACTGAGTTGGTGTCTGTATGAAAGACAGGACGGACTGAGAATGAGGAAAGAGGGAGACGCAGACTGAATTGGGAGAGACGTTTTTTTTTTTTGGAGAGAGGAGAGACGCATGCAGGGCCTTTTAATTTTATGTCTTTCATCTTCAGACTGAATGACATGGTGTGTGTGTGTGTGTGTGTGCGAGTGTGTGCGTCTGTCTCTGGGAAATATTTTCATGTGTGTGAGTGCGCTCCTACAAGTGTGCACCTAGAAATGCATATGAGCACATGAATCACCGTTTGCACATGAGCTTTCAATTTGCAGGGTAATCAGCTTATGTCTACGGAGGGTAGCAGAGCACAGGAGGTGAATATTAGGTGTGCCTGCGCCTGTGTATTTGCAAGCACGTGTACGTTTGTGCATCACATTTAATGTCGGCTCATGTCTCCACGGAGCAGTAAAGCCACAGGAGGTAAGAGCCTGCTGAGAGGCTGAAGGCGGGGGACAGCAAAAGAGTCTTAGAGGTTTCCTCATCCGTTCCTCTCCCACTCTTTACGTCTCTCCATCCTCTGCCTCGCTTCATCTGAATCATAACTTTTTATCCGCATGTGGAAAGATCGGTAAGAAGTATGTGGAAATTAAAAGTCAAGCAGTTAATGTATTAGGAAATTGTGTGTGTGTGCATGTGGACGCTTGTGTCTTGCAGTATCAGCTTAGGTTAATACATATTCACCATGCAAGCAGACACACACTTACCTGCACATGAGCCTTGTTTGCTCATTCTCATTTGTCAAATGAAGGTGGAAATTGTGCCATGAGCTTAAGTAGGTCAAGAAATGAAGTCAACTGCAATCATTCTTCTGTCCGTTCAACTCATTGCCAAGTCTCTTTAATCAGTTTTTCCCCAATATTTGTTGGAAAAAACTAGACAGGTTCCCTCTGGTTGTCATACCCCTGAGTCTTTAACTGCTTTTCCACCACAGGAACGTAATGACCTGCTCCCCGTCGCTTCCTATAACTTGAACCTTGTGAGAATTTGCGAGACAGAGATGGTCCGCTGTATTTCACAAAACGGCTTCAGAGGTACAGCACGAAACCCTACCATCTGGTGGAGCTTGTTTGGACTCTCTGCAGTCTGATTGTGCTTTTCTGGAAGGATTTTTGGGAACATACACCAATCAGGCCACATGGCTGATTAGCAAACCACTCGCCAATACAATTTAAATCATTGGTTTGGAGTTATTTATTTGTTAGTCTCTTAACAGCTACAAGGACAAAATATATTAAAAAGTTCTCCCTGCTAATGAATTAACATCACTTACTGTCCATAATAGCATCTGGGTGTTTTCTCTTCAGGCGCTCCAGCACTTTACATGGGGTACAAGAGATACCTTTGTGTTCTGTGATCAGTGGCTCGGACACATTTGTGCTCACACCAGCGTGCAAATTCCTTATAACTGCACTTTTTTGTTTTTAAATGCACAATTAACGCATGCACATTCTACTGTTGTAACGTTACTGTCGATGTGAACAGAATCATGAACTGAGCAGAGAGCTTCCTGAGCATCTGAAATGCTCATTTGTAACTTGAAGTATGTCCTTTCCAAGTACAATTAAAACAGATCTGTTGCGATTAATCGCGATTAATCGCAGTAATCGCGATTAATATTTTAATCTATTGGCAGCCCTAGTTCACTCAACTAAAAGAATATGTGACCATACGCAGCCCAGACCATCACCTCGAAACACGGCCCAAGTGACTGATCTCAATGCGTCCTCAATGCAACTTGGGTTGACACCCATGCTTGTGATCGGATCACCCGTGAGGCATGTTGTTGCCAGGCGTGAACAGGACCTCTCTCTCCCTCTTTCTCTGTCTCTCAAACACGGATCTGTGCTAACTCGGAGGTCTGTAACAGAATCCATTTTTAAAGAGGTTTTGTAATGAGAGACATTTTTTTGGGTCAAAAGGAAAACGGAGACATCAGATAATCTGTCAGAGATGGAAATGTGTCTATGTGATCACTGATCCCTCTGAGTGTAGTAGCCTGGAGAAACGCTGAAACTTAAGGAACTCGTCATTCTCATGGAGAACAGGCTGACTAAAGTTAGATCTGTTGAAGACGAAGCCATGGGGAGTTGTCAGAAATATTTCTGCACTACTAGCTGTGCTTCTGCTCGTTACACTTCCTTGCTGTCTCTCCCTCCTATTATGTCTCAGATAATTGTATCCCTTTTTCTCCTTCATTTTCTTTAATCCTGTCCATTACCTCAGTTTGTTTGTCTGAAGATTGGACATGTACAGTACATTGTGTTCTACTGAAAAAAGTATCACCTGGTAGAATTAATAAAAAGAAAATTAGCTGTCTGTTTTTAAGTTGTTTATTGGCAAAAGTCTTTAAGCGCACATACGTTGGGTAGCACGTACAGTAACTGACAACAGCAGTGTATTTCTCTGACAAACAACTGTGCTTTTCAGCCTTTGCTCACCTGAATTACAACTCGTTGTTTGTGGAAGGTAAGCATTGTCAAACCACTGTGATGAGCTGTCAGGTTTGGCAGAAATTCACAGGGCCGGCCTCGGTGCTCAGAGTATTTGACCAAAAGAACCCCTGTTTTTTTCCCTGCCCACCAAGCTGAGAGCTCTTCAGACACTTCAGTGGTATTCTAGTTTAGAAATTACTGACTCAAAAATTTGAACCACATTGGTGATGACATGAAATGGACATTAGGTGCACATGTTGAAATCAGCGAGTAAAGGCTGATGATACAACTAGAAGAAATAGTTACGGGATCTCC
Organism: Chelon labrosus; assembly: GCF_963514085.1. Taxonomy (NCBI): domain Eukaryota; kingdom Metazoa; phylum Chordata; class Actinopteri; order Mugiliformes; family Mugilidae; genus Chelon; species Chelon labrosus. The sequence goes on from NC_140355.1 coordinate 9,162,082, forward strand.
CCCAAGAAGCTGAGGGGGCGAAAAAAACAACAAAAAAAAACATTACTAAAAATTAATTTTTGAAATCATCACTATGAACCGCTGTTTTACCGCCAGGGATCCTCTAATGGTAAAAGGGCACAAAAAAAAATGTGGGGGAGCCGTCAGTGGAATGAATCACCCGTACTCAACAAGAACTCCTTAATCATAAAGAATGCGTGTGAGCGTGGACTCAAAGAAATGTCAAAAGGATCATTTTTCTGGCAGAAACAATTTTTTTAGGAGGCCAAATTCAATAGAAGGAGAAATAAGAATGAAGGAGGACTTTTTCTAACGATTGTTTGTGGTGACAGAATCTAATTCCCTGAACCTCTTTGTGACCTAACTGTTTACAGTGACTGGCACACAGATTGGCAGTCCAATGGCGGGATCCATCTGTCTAAACTAATTAAATATAATGAGGCTTTTGTGTTAGAGCTACAGATTTGTATACGAGCCATTACAGTGTGATTTTTTTAAGGTGAAGTTGTGATATGATATGAAGATTTCAGCTGTGGTTGATTTGGGAACACCTGTGGGTACAGAAAGTCCTGTCTAGACATTCTTTGAACAACTTTTCATTGCCATCAAATCAACTCATCTCATTTTCATAAGAAGTTGTACTTCCTGAATCGATTCGATTTTGATTAACAAGTTCTGGATTCGATTGGAGTCAACGTCGATTCATTTTGAGATATTTCAGTTTAACACTTCAGCTTATTTATGAAGAACTAACCTTACAATTTGTACAAAGATGTAACGTGGACTAATCTCATAAGACTTGCCGTTCAAACTAGTCTCGTGATATCGCAGCAAAGGTCCTAACGAGAGGATGCAGAAAATGGCATATATGTGAAATTCATCAGAACATTTTATGAATTGAATCAGATTTTTGTACTTGTCACTGATGTTTTTTTCCATCATGACAGTGAAAGAAGTCCGTTATGATGCTGAGGAATTGTTTCTTGTTCATTTATTTCTTGCAGTATTTAAAACAGGCCTACACAAAGTCACCATGTCTTGGCTTGTATTATATCAGCTCTGATCTCAGTGACATATGCATTATTACATTTCCTGTGGGTGCTTCACGATAAAGGCCATCCCATGTTTAACTAATTGTGTAACACATAACACAGACTACACCTCAGCTGTGAAAAGAAGCCAGTTACATTGATTAAGGACTGATGAATTAAGACTAATTTTTCACTGATGACCTATCCCCAAGTTTGAAAACAACTGGATTTAGACAAAACTGGACCACTCTGAGGCCGTTTCTCACACTGTTTCTCTTCCACACTATGTAGGAAACAGTTGGTAATATTTTTCTGAAATTGAGTTAACAAATATCCACCTAGTTTTGCTGGATTAAAACACCAATCAAAGAGAAAAGCAGTGTGGTGTCCCTCGAGTCAGGGAGAATTAATTTGTAAGCCTGTTTATCCGGGATTTAATAAAAAAGTCACAGCTCAGCTGAAGTTCAGCTCACTCTAAATGCACTCACCTTCAACTCCCTGCATAGCTTACAGTCCTTGTTGCATACAGAACATCCCTCCATTCACCATTTCACATAGATTTGCCTTTTGTTTCGTAGTTTTGTTGCCTCTTGCATGTAAATCGCTGCATAAATGAACGATGAAGGTGTTCTGACAGATGCTAATTTTTGCCTTTATGCAGGAACATTTTTGGTGTTCTCTAGAAATTCGCTTACACCAAGAATTCCTCTCTTTAAACCCCTGATTTGTGCATTGTGTTTCTCAATCCCCTTTTCTCCTTTAAGACATAACTTCTGTTTGTGCCCGTGAATATCAGCCATTATGTGTAGGGTGTCTTGCCTTGTGGCTATTAAACTAGCCCTCAAGTCAGCGTATGACAATCGATACGTGAATCAATGTCTATGTTTGTGCTCCTGTTTTGATTGCGGTACAGTCTTGTCTCACTCGATGCAAGCTGTGACATTTGAAAATGTAGTCATAATTGTCAATAAAATCTATCTCTCCAACAAATGGGGTGCACCCATCCGATATACTACCAGCAAAGCATTGAACATCTATATCTTAATGTAATGTATACCAGCAGCAATAATAATAATAAAATTAATAATGATAATCTTTATTTGTATAGCGCTTTTCAAATCAACATTACAAAGTGCTTCACAAAAACATTAAAAAACAAATTGGCAATTTGAAAACAGGCACATAAAACAAAGTTAAAGTAAAGTAAAAAGGCTGTTGCAGTAATCCAGATGTGATGAAATAAAAGCATGTAAAATAGTCTCTGTGTCTTTAAAAGATAAAATGAGCCGGATCTTGGAAATGTTCCTCAGATGGTAAAAACAAGGTTGAACTGTCTTTGGTCAGTCCAGTCAGTCCAGACACCGAGGTTATTCACAACAGTACTGATGTTCTTGCAGAAGGAACCAGCCAAGGGTGGAACTTGTTTAGGCAGCTGTTTGAGTCCAATAATAATCATTTCCGTTTTGTCTGAGTTTAACTGTAGGAAGTTGTCGTTCATCCTGTTTTTGGTGTCATGTTGACTTACAAGGCAGGTACATCTGGGTAACGTCTGCATAAAAGTGGAAGGAGACACCATGCCTGCGACTGATGTCTCCCAAAGGAAGCATGTATAAAGAAAATAGAATTGGTCCTAGAACCGACCCCTGAGGAACACCATAATTCATATTACACACAGATGATTTAAAATTATTTTCAGTAACATAAAACTTTCTGTCTAATAAATATGAGGACAACCAGTCAAGGGCCGTCCCTGATGTTCCCGCCTAGTACCTCACCCTGTTTAAAAGAATGCCATGATCTCTTGTATCTGGTCGCACTCACGTCTAGGAGTACCAGGACTGAGCTCATACCATTGCCAGCTGCCGTTAAAAGGTCATTTATGACTTTAAGCAAAGCAGTCTCTGTGCTATAGTGCTTCCTAAGACCAGACTGAAAACTTTCAAATATTTTGTTGGATTCAAGCACAGGGAGAAGCTGCTTGGACACAATTTTTTTGAAATAAAAGGCAGCTTGGAATTGGGTCTGTAGTTTGAGGTTGTGGTTTTTTTTAGCAATGGTTTCACACATGCAGCCAGTAGATAGAGAACTGTTAAAAATTTAATTTATGACCTTATATAAAAATGTTGACGATATCAAATCTAGAGGGTTGGATGTCACTCTCGTGATACAGTTTCTAAAAGTTCAGTAATAGTGATGGGGTGAAACTGATTAAATGTGTGAGGCTGGGGATGTGTGATCTCTGGGTATGTAGGGTTTGGATCGATAAAACTTCGTGTGGCATTCATTTTATCCGAAGGATGTTAGTGGAAGGAGCTGTTTTTTTATGTGTCACCACATTCAGTATGCACAGTACATCCGTGAGTGTAGTGACCGTCTTGTTTGCTTTGTACTTTTAATTAGTAAAAAGAAAAAGAATCTCTCCCAGTACACTGCTTTGTACATTTTAACTGTTTCCTTGCAGGTTGTAAGCTAGTCGTCAAGGTGACAAGATAAGCCCGCACTCACTGTACTGATATTCTCTGTCACTATCACTCACTGATTTAATTTCCTAGAGCAGTCGGCGATGGCCAAATTGCTTCTTGTATTTAGACAAAGTGCTCTCTTGTGGGGGAGAAAGAAGTCTAGTGCCATGTGTAGAAGCGGAGAAGAAACAGGAGGCAAAGACTTGAGGGTGTTAAAGGGATGACGGAGACAGAAGAAGGTGTACACAAGCTGAGATCTGAGAGGTATTCTGTTTATTCTCATTTGGACTGTGGCTGTCATGGAGAAATATCTTGAGAGATGTTAAGGTGACGCAAAGGAGGACTGCACTCAATGAGGAAGAGGGAAATGGAAAAGACAGTGAAAAGCTCAAGAGCTGCTCCTAAAAAGCCGTTGCCATAATCTCTTCAAATACACGTTGTGTTCTCAAACTATTATCAGTGTATAGTACGTGAGCGGCAGAGCATGAAATAAAAAAACTGATGGAATCAAAGAAAATATGCAAACTGGAGGTTTTGTGCAGGTTTCTCCCAGTAGCAGACATTGTTTATTTGACCTTTTAAGCTTTTGTGATTTTCCACAGTTCAGATCAACCTCCATCCAACTCTTCTTCTCCAATCTCTACTGTTTCCATTCGGCACCTCTATGTCATTTCTCCAACTTTAAGCCCTATTTTAATTATTTTATTATTTTTTTTATTAAATCAGTTCAGTAATGATACTTATTCATTCATTTAATTTCTGTAACCGCTTGTCTCTAGAGGGTCGCAGGAGGCTGGAGCCTATCCCAGCTGTCAGTGGGCGAGAGGCAGCGTACAGCCTGGACAGGTCTAAATATTTAATATTTAAATAATAAAAAACATGTAGATGAAGCTGTTTATATGACAGCATTATAGCATGTGTGACACAACAACCTTTTCCCACTCTATTCCATTTAAGGAATAAAACTTTTGCCAAGAAGAAAGTCGGAAACAAGACAGAGAGACGGAACTGATCCGTCGCTGTCATTAGACACATTTGGCCCCCCTCCAATATATGTTTGGGATTGTTTTGCGGCAGCACCTTGTCCTTTGCTTGTGATTCAATAAAGATACGCGCGATGGATTGCTGTGCATTGTGGCACTGTGCTCTGGTTGTAGATTTAGCAACGTACAGTATGCACCTTCAGATGGCTGCAGGGATGTATTAAAGCAGCTGAGATTGTGCAGGAATAGCATATACTAATAGACGAGCACAGCCTGCTTCAATGTTTTTCCTCTTTCAAACCACAAACATTCATTTTCTGTTCCAATTTAAATGCATATTTTCCTTTTGGGGGGAGGGGGGCATTAATCTATCACTAGGTATTTTGTTTGCACACTAACGACGCCCCCAAGGATAGACTTATTTCTTAGTGCAAAGAGATACATTTCCACACAATACGCTATTTAGATATTGTTGCTTCATGCCACCTGTCACCGGCACAAAGCAAATTTTAGAGCCGGGAAATTACCAAGTTGATAACATGAGAATATAATCCTCTGTGTCAATCTTTGAGGTGTCATGGTTACACTCTTGATATACTGTAGTTTTCCATGATTTTTCCTTCTCCCACTTCCTTGTCTCATCCATTTTCCTCATGAGCCTCATCTCCTTCTTTACTTCCTCACCCCCTCTTCTCTTTCCTTTTATTTAATATATTCCTTCTATTCCTTCCCTCTCTCAGGGTGAGGACCTTTCCTAAAGATTCGGCCCTACTGGGCAGGGACACTGTCCGAGCCCTGATGTACTACGCCCTGAAGGTCTGGAGCGACATCGCACCGCTGAACTTCCACGAGGTGGCCGGCAGCGACGCGGACATTCAGATCGACTTCACCAAGGCCGACCACAATGACGGGTATCCCTTCGACGGGCCGGGGGGAACGGTGGCTCACGCGTTTTTCCCCGGGGAGAGGTTCACAGCAGGAGATACGCACTTTGATGACGACGAGGCCTGGACCTTCAGATCACCAGGTGAGGAAACCTTTTTACAGTTAATTTGCTCCAAACATTACATGATAAAACATCCACTACCCTAGAATAAGAGGATTTGACTGAGTTTAATACTTAAAACAAGTACTACAGACTCAATACTTTGAGCAAAATTTTTGAAAACTAGCCATTCACTACTTTAGCTAAGTATCCTTTATCCATTACTTTTAGATGTGTCGAACATTTACAGTACCCGTTGCTTTTGTCAAACTATTTGAATCATTTATTTATTACTTTCAGACATATTTCAGCTTTGTCACTCCTATCAGATTTCATTCACCTAATTGCAGTATGTGCTGTCAGTGTTTTCCCCACTTACGGATTGATGGGCAGTGTACAGCTTATTGGAAGTTTTCTAGAGATCAGCATCACACCAGTTTGTTATTCTATTTGGTCTTTCTAACTCCCTCTCTAAGTCATTATCAAAACAGATTATTAATGTGAGTGCTATTAATTATTACCTGTTTTACTCTATCATGATTAAATCTCTCAGTCCTGTCATCAGCACACAGGCTTTGTTAAGCCGGTGACACACGTCCTTTCAGCGTGCGTTTCGCTTTGAGCTGTGTAGGCTAATAGATTGGTTTCTCCTGAATGATGTGGCCAAATTTCTTTCATCAAACAGTTTTCAAAGCGCCTGATTACCCGCCGAGGGAGATCTACGAGTTTGAAATGAGGACATGGTGACAGCGGCGCTAAATGGAATTCAATCAGCTTTGCCAATCAAAAATAGATGAGTGCGTATTAGAGATATCCGTCATTCTTAGACAGCGCTGGAAAAACACAGCGCAGTGGTGCCGTCTCAGACACCACTTACAGTATATTCACTGACCCGCGTCTTCACTCATTCGTACGTTCGCTCATTCGCAGCACAACAAACAGTGCATCCTCTCTGAAGGCATCATCATTCACGTGCCCCGTCGTCACACTTCTGCTGAACTGAGTGCGTCCTTGTTCTCTTATTAATAAGGGTGCATTCCAGAGCCTCAGCTGTGTGGGTTTCTTACACCAATGACATTTTTGTGGCACTGCTGGGCCATTTTTCAAAGTGTGGCCGGAAGTCATCTGCTATTTGGTCACATTGTGTCATACTAATTTTTTGTCCACTGTCCTCTGCTTTAAAAAGAAAGTAGGTAGAAAGGGGGTCGGCCAGTGGGAAAGCATGGGGGAGCATTAAAGGTCCACTCATCCGGATGAAATAAGCGGATTGAGTGATCTAGACCATGCATCATCAGGCTGGGACGGTCTGAGCGCAGTCACACGAATGGCAGCATAAATCATCAACTCTCCTTTTCTCTGACTTGCTTTCTTTATTTTTTCTTTCATCTGGATGACTGCACTCAAAATGACCTCCTTCTCTCCACTGCTCTGCGCCTCCCTTTGTCCCCTATTTTTGAAAATGGACAGACAGCAGAGAGTGGGATTGATACGGGGAAAGGAAAAGATGAAAATATTCGACTGAAACTTTTGACTAAAACAAAACAAGTTTAAATAAATAAGAAGAATACCAATTAAAAGATTAATTAATTAATTAATAATGAAGTTGTCTTGAGATGAGGGTTAAATTATCTGCTTCCTTCTAGTATTCTAATAGGTTCAACAAGTTTGCGAAACATCCTGTAGGACTTTTGAACTGTTACAACAGTTGTCATAAATGGAGAATTTAAGTATATTTTGTACCACATTTATTTCTTTTGTAAAGCTGGTTTAAAGTTCATGATGAATGATGCATATTCGGATGGAAAGGAAAAAAGGAAGAGAAAATTGGCTCCTATCTTATTTCACACCTGCACACTTGTAGCTAATCGCAGTGTGAAGTGTTTGTGCTTGTTGAATTACCAGGTTTGCTGTTGAGCACAGGCTACCCTTTTCCAGTGTTGGAACATCGAGACTTCCGACAGAAGCATAGAGAACCTCTATTACCTATTGTTTTTACAAAGTTGAACTATTTGTGATTAAGTAAAGCATATACACATACATGATCAGGCATACCATTAAAGCCACTGACAGGAGATGGAAATAACATTGACCATCTTGTGACAATACAATTTTCTGCTGGGAAACTTTTGGACCAGCAATTCATGTGGATGTTACTTAGACATGTACCACCCACCTAGACCAGACCAAGCACCCCCACCCCATAGCAATGACACTCCTTGATGGCAGCAGCAGGATGCAGCTGGACACAGACACACACACAAAAGGTTTAGGAACAATTTAAAAAAAAACACAAAAAACAGCACAAGGCCTACAAATTCCCTAGATCCCAAACTGATCAAGTATCTGTGGGATGCACTGGAACAACCCTGATCCACAGAGACCCCTCCCCTAGGACCCAAAGGCCCCCACTAACAACATTGTGTCACAGTTGTTTTGAGAGGCACAAATGAGACCTACACGATATTAGGAAGGTGGTTGTTATGCCTGATCTGTGTAATCCACATCACACATCAGTCATCTTTAAGGAAATGAAAGGCAGTTTTCAGGTGGGAATGATTTAGTCTCAGTCATGGATCAGTTCGTGGTGATATTGTAGGTTTGTGTATTCCATCCTTCACTCCAGCGAAACAATAGAAACTAAAGGAAATGGCATAACTTGCATTTGTCTGATTATAAAGAAATGGATGTCTGTATTTAGTCTTTGTTTCTATACAATTGAAAATACTACCTAAGCATAGCAAGAGTAATTGTTACTGCCACGCTGTATATACCACCATCTGCTAAAAAGTCCCTGAAGCCAGCAGATGAAGGGGTGCCAAAAGTTTGTGATGTGTGAGGATGCCATTAATCCTCCTCTAATTCTAAGTGAAGCCCTTTTTTTCCTTCCAGGAGAAAAAGAATTACGCAGCTTGGCAGCGTTTACCTATTTCTAACTGTTTCTCACTTCACCCTCAGCCTTCTCAAATAGAGTATTTCCTGGATGAAAGATGAATTCTTGACAAAGTCTGACATGAACACCTCTTCCAAGGCTGGAAGCAAAACAGAGAAAAATAAGCAAGAAGTAGTTCATGAAGCAGGTGCACTCACAGTATGAGGGATGCTGCCACACAGAGATAGTGATAGTAACCCTATACACTGTGTACACTGTGTTGTCCAGTGCACTGTATAGAACAGCTCTGGTACGCTGCTTGATGCGTCCACATAATGAGAAAAGTGCATCTTATCCAAACAAATGATTAGTTTTTATAACTTTAGTTTGGAGTGTTTGGTATGAGGTGTATAGGAACATATCTGTGGTTTACTAAATCATTTTAGGTTACTTGTTATCACTTTACACACAGAAAGGACCAGCTTTTCATGGTGCCTCTGGGTCTTAATCTGTTCTTAGTTTGGTTGGCATTTTGTTCATGTGCACTGACAATACACTGTCCAGAAATCTGCGTGTCTGCGTGGGTTCTCTCCAGGTACTCCGACTTCCTCCCACCGTCCAAAGACATGCTCATTAGGTTAATTGGTGATTCTAAATTGGCCGTAGGTGTGCATGTGAGTGTGAATGGTTGTCTGTGTCTCTGTATTAGCCCTGCGATAGACTGGTGACCTGGCCAGGGTGTACCCCGCCTCTCGCCCAATGCCAGCTGGGATAGGCGCCAGCCCCCCCCCCCCCCCCCGCGGCCCTCCAAAGGACAAGCAGTTACTGAATCAATGAATTAACGTCTTCCTCTACATTCATTAGCCAGCTGTTAGGTCAAAGCTATTGTGGATTTTGACGGGAAATTGGCTACTATATGTCAGGTCAGATTAGGATTTGTATCTTTCCTTCTTACACGATTCAACGCAAAGTGACCTGATGGAGACAGAACGGCTCCTCAAAAGTGAAGCCAAAGCAAGTAGAGCTCCCCCTGGTGACTGGCTGCAGTATAAGTCATAAACTCCACATCCTCCATTTTAGTGGATGGGACTTGGGCCGAATTAAAACACTAAAGTGCACGTCAAATATTTTTTTCAAGGATGGTTTCGGTCATTTTAGGTAGTTGATATAATGTTGATGCATGTTCAAGTGTCAGTTTTTTGTATAAGTTTTGTTTTAGTCAGCTATTTGACGCTATAGAAACAGAATGTGACGTAATAGCGACTACCAGTTGCCATGCCAAATCCCAAGATGCCGCTGCCCAAATCCTGGGAAAATAGCGTCAGTTTTGCCAAGGCAAGGAAGTGGCAACACATTGTCCATATTTATGCAGTCTATGGTACACACAAGTAGTGACCAAATGTCTGAAATTAACCTAAACTATTCAGTTTAGATCAGTGTTTGGCACAGAATCCAAAAATCAGACTGTAATTTTTAATTTAAACTTACAAATGGTGAATGATCTGAACTCATATAGTGATGTTCTGGCTTACTGGTACACAAAGCGCTTCACAGTGTTTCTCATTTACCCAATCACACACATTCTCACACAAAAAAGGTGGAAGCTGCCACGCAGGGTCCTCGCTTGCTGGGTTGGGAGCACCTTTGGGAGCATCTTTGTGTTTTAGTGTGTGACCCGAGGACACTTGGACATGCAGCCAACCCTGCGGTCAGCAGACAATCCACTCAACCACCTGAGCCACAGCAGTTTGACACAAGGATATAGAATCATTTGCTCCTTTACTCTCTCTTTTTGTTCAGCCCCATCCTTTCTATCTCCTCTCCCCTCAACCCTTCATTCACTCTGGAAATGAAAAGATCAGCTGAGCGTTACATCAAATTAATTTCATCGATTAGTGTTTTTGATTTTGAACAGTAAATAAAGCAAAAAATAAGCCTAAATTCCTAAATCAAGATTAGCTCCTCATTTACTGTCACTCAAACAGCAGCACCGACAGTTTTTAACTTAGGCTGTTGCCATTTCTTGTAAAAAGTCACAAAAGCATGCAGTGACATGGGGGCATTGTGTCTCTGGGGATTCTGACGCTAGCTCCCATCTGAGCTCGAAAAACCACAGCTAAAGAGCAGCAAATGTTATCTACTTAATGTTCCTTTGTCATCTTGTATGGCAAGACAGGGCCCCAGAGAAAAGAAATGACAATAGCGCTAGCCAGAGTCGGGAAAGACATGGAGGTCATTTACATAGCCAAAGACCGTAGGCGTGTTGGGATGTTGAAAACAATCAATCCCAAGTATGAACCACTGAACCACTGACATTTTTGATAGGTTAGCATTACAGCTCAGCAGCCACATGGACCAGCAGAACCACTGTTGCAAGTGCTACTTTTGTTGTTATTGTTGTTATACTGCATGTATACAGAATATAGTTTTATGGAACTATCATGTTATGTCTTCAGTTCAGTTACACAGAAAAAAAAAAATGATTAGGATCCATAATGACAAAACAGAGATTAGATTTTTCTGTCCGCGTCCTCCAGCCCTGTATTGTGCGGCTGTCTAACCCATCTGGTGAATCTTTGATGGGGCCAGGACCTGCGTGGATCTCCGTCCTTTGTTTTGCGCTGTCAGGGCTGTGAACCATATGTCGCAGGACAGCAGCTCAATCTGCTCCAATTAGACCTCCCACCAGGCTGCAGCGGTGGCAGGACAAGCAGACGACACAGTAGTGTAGCCTCAGCGTGTGTGATTGAATGTGCGAGTGGGTGTGTGTGTGCGCTGAGTGACCGCGGGGCCAGCAACAGCTGCGTAGACGCGGGTTTGGTTAATGGGAGCAGGGCAGTGAAGGAGGGAGAGGTCGGAGGATTTATTCAGGTTCGAACAACCACTAAGATACAGCAATAATTCTGTCAGCAGCAACAATATTGCCCTGTGTTTTTAAGTGCTAATTTTGGAATCCATAAATAATTCAGGGGCGCCGAAGGATGATTGTAGTCATGTGTGTGCACATTCAAGTGGCCTTCATTGTGGAAGAAAGTAAAAATATGGATGGATTCTGTGAATCATCTTAACTTGTTAGATGTTCAAGGATACTTCTTGCTTCCACTGCGATGAATCCCCTCAAGGGTGAATTTCGCATCTTGTGCATGAAACTTTTCCATCTGTGAAGCAAGCAGGCTGCTACTTTTAACTGTTAAAGCCTCTAAATGGTAAATTCTTCTCAAATGTATGAAATCAGCTCCCCAAAGAAAGCCCCAAACCTGAATTCTCTCCTGTCCAGTTAGAGAGAGGTTCAACTCACCTCCGATTTTAAATGTTTTGTGTAGCAGATGAACATTCCTTCGCTTCGGGTGCCTGAAGTTTTAAGGCTCAGGGAAAAAAAATAAAAAAGTTAATTAAACAACTCTTAATTTCTCCACGTCACACTCCGGCAGCCTCACCGTGCTGCTATCTCACATCCTCCTCCAGCGTCATCAGCCAGCCTCTGAGGCGTTGCTCAGCTGATGTCAGTATCACTGCTTCTACACATCTATCTGCTTGTAAGACAACAGACAACTTTTTCGGAGGCACGGTAATCCCTTGGGAAGGTGTAAACTTCGCAGGTCAGCCGCACAATGTAAAATGTGAGCGTCGGCGCTTCAGCAGATTGTAGAGCTACAGTATGTAATCGTCTTTAGAAAAATGAGCCTTATCAGACAAATCCATGGCTGAGTAATTGCCTTCGCTAATTCCCTTCCCTGTTCTCCCCGTGCATTGTTCTCAGCGGGACTCCAAATCCAGGTTGGCTAAGGTCATCTCCTAATGTGTACGATGATGCTGAATAGTGGAAATTAAGCGCTGCATTTCGAGGACCGGTTCACCCCTGCTGCGTAGATGGATGGTTCTGGCATCCATTAGGAGCTGTGAGAGGTGGAATCTCAGTGAGATCAAATAAGTGGAGGTCTGGAAGTGCTGTGTTTTTCTGCTTTGACAGGCAGCAGAGTGCTTCTATTAATTATCACTCAGCCAGCAATCTGCTTTCACAAACTAATTACTCTGACTAAAACAAAAGCGTCATTAAGCAGGTGAATTTCTCATGACATTCAAATTTTCTGTGTGCGTTTTTTCTGCGGTGGGAACGCGTGTTTGTGTGTACTGTTTATGTACACCACATCACATCATCAATCAGACATCACTGGTAGGCATATTGGGCAGTTTAGCGTTCCTATATCATCTATATTATACTATAGGGTGACCAGTTGACCCAGTCAGACTGGTATAATGCTGATGTTTAAGCTTTTGTGTTATTTTTTGTTTAAATGGTTTATGATTTGGTTCAATTTAATTAATTTACTCTGACATTTTGTATGTAGTCGATCTGCGACAATTAATCATGTGTAGAGTGACAGTATGAGCTAAGGTGCCCGACTGAAAATAAACCCAAGACAAAAAGTGGAGTGGACTGTGGTTGTAGCTTTGCTGAGCATTCTTGACTCTGACTTAAATAGCGCTGACTTTTTACACAAGTTCACTGTCCTGTCTCTTTGACCCACTGCTTGTAAGTGTGCACTCAGACTTCAGCCTGGTTCTGCAGAGTGCTGCAGACCCATATCTTCTTGTTGGTGCAATCTGCTGGCATTTCTTGTCAGTGTGAAAAATGCGTGGAACAACTGTAAATATAGGCTACTCTTCTAAGTGTCTGTGCTGCTGCTGGTCCTTCAGCTCTTCTCCCTGCTGTGGAAACAGCTTTACAAATCACTTCTTCTCTCTTAGTTTGAATATGTAGCCGTTGACCGTGCCTCTTCAGTCTTTGTGCTTTCTTTTGCGCTTCTTCCTCTTGGTGGTGAACAGCCAACCTTTCTGTCAGTTGGCATTCAACCTTTGCATAGCGTCATCACCCAGGGGTGACGTGTTTTTGGCTGGTTGGATGACTGTGCACGGTCGCATCTCCATTCACTCTGCACGCATAGAGAGTTAGGCAAACAGACACCAGCAGAATTCACCTTGAATCTTACATTATAAAAGTTTTCCAATCAAAACGTTATAAAGCAAAGAGAGAGAGAGCTATTAAGTTGGGACTACAGGAAATTAAATCCAATCTTTCACTGAACTTTCTCCGTCCTTCTCTGTTTTTTGCTGTTAGCTGAGAGAAGTTGTGTAGGGAAGTGCAGTTACAGCCTCTGAAGAACCGAGAACATGACGGAATTATTGATATACGCCAAGAATGGTTGACTTCAGTCTTTCTTCTCTGTATGGTTATTTTATAGAGTGTTATTGAAAGTGCAATTTAAAGTTTCGTCTGTGATATTTGTCTGTTATAAACCCACTCTTTGCGTTGCATGGCGTCTCGTCTGCGCCCTGCTTTTCACACCACATCTCCAGACTGATGCCGCCTGCGCCGCAGGTGACAAATTATTGAAGTACAATACAGAAAGGAAACTGAAAAGAAAACTGCAAACAATGCTGCAGATTCAGTGCCAGAAAATAGCAACAGGATCAGAATCCATAAAGAAACCACAAAGATGTAACAGGTAAGCCTAACAGGAGGGCAGATTGAAAGAGTTCTGCAGCAATAAACTTTAACCACAGATGCACTGTTCTCTTAGTATCACGTAAATATGACATGAACTGAAGTGAACAGCCTACTCAGAAACTAAAAGCATCAAGAAACAGCATGTTTATGTTCAGAAATATCTATTCTTGCTAATTATTAATATCATGCTACATATGCCGTGTGCTGAGAGTCTCTCACTGTAAATCAGTGTTTGTGTCTTTGTTTTTGAGTTTGGATGAAATATGAGGCATACCACAGAAAAAAGGGTTGCCTGAGGTCACGAAATTTGAATAACAGCAACAGTGGACAGCTCTGTTAAGGCTCATTGAGCATGCAGGAGATCGGAAAAGGCTTAGCGCTGTTTTGATCTGCACATGGTTGCCATAGGGCCCGAAGAAAATTAGGGATCTTTTTAATGCCATACTGGGAATTTGAAATAACTAATCAAGCTATTGCCTACTCCTTTTCATCCGCTAATGTCATTTTTAACCTTTTATTCATAACAATGCATCCTCACGAGGAGAGTTCCAAAAGGCATTTTATGTTTGCAGCCTACTTAATCAAAGCTGGCACCGTGAACCACATCATTGCAAGGATTAAAATCGTATGTAAAGGTATGCCTTTGTACTCCAGCTTCCATCTCTGGCACTTGTACCCAAAATGGAAAATGTACCCAAGTAATGTAGTTTACAGTAATTGTTATCACACTGCACTGATTCATGACTCAATAGTTCTTACCTGGAGTACTTGAGGGTCTATATAAACCAATAGAATAATATCATACTATACAAGACCTGACAGTGCAGGTCCACAGCAAGGGTAGCTTTTCAGAAACACTGTAAATTATATACAGTATAATTCCCCACTGTGGGATAAATTAAAGGATTATCTTATCTCGTGTGGCAACTATGGCATCTTTATACCTTGTTGTTGAGTTTGTTTGTTATTTGTGAACCCAGGAGAGGGACGTTTAAAGCCGGTAAAACCGGTTTGTGAGATTTGCAATAAACTTTGCGACGTCGAAGTGGGGGAAGAACTGAGCGGCAGTGTGCTTTTACAACAGCTGACATTGGCACTGAAAGCCTTGATACGTTTCAAGCAGATTTCATAGTTGTAATGACAACAATAAGCAGAAATACAGCTGTAGTGAACAGTCAGGCGGATACTGGCGGTAGAAATAGTGTATATGTAACTATACGGTATGAGCAGTGCATAGCGGAATAATAGGGACATAGGGAAAGAAAAATACACCGTTAAGCTATACAATAATGTTCAGCTATATAAAAAAAACACAAGACGTAATAAAATATTCAGAAAACAGACACATCTGGACTGGAGAAGAGATGCTTCAAGGATGGGAGGTTGTAGATGTTGATGATGATATTAGAGACAGTATGCATATTCTTGCCGCTGATCTCTGCTTATTCGGTTACTTTCTTTTTTTTGTTTTTGTTTTCCTCTCATGTGGTGGAGACCAGAGAGCAATGTGTTGTTTCATGTTTGACGGAGGGCTGGCTCTGAGCCCCCACCCTCATTGACAGGCTGACTGTCCTCAGCTGTCCCTGCTGAGCCTTTTTGCTGATTGAGGGAGATGGGACTTCCTCGTAGGCTTGAATCACTTGTCAGTCTTGTCTCCAGGTTTAGTCGTTGTATTGATTCAGTTTGTTTAAAGGCTTTCTTGTCCTTTCCATGTCATGCCGTATTAGAAATTCAATAACCACATTATTGATGGTTCATATCAGCCCGATAATAATGTATGTTTTTACAGGAGCTATATAATTTACTCAGTTAAAACAAATTACACGTCATGAATTAGTTCTTGTAGAGATTTGTTGTTACTATACAGTCTATTAACACCTTCTGTTAATCTCTTTTAAGAGATTTCGGCAGAATATAATAATTGGCAAGGGACTTGGTACCATAACCTTTCTAGTAGATTATCTTTAGTCCGAAAAGTATGGACCAGTCATGCTTGAGATGGTTTTGGTTGCATGCAGGTCATTAAAAGAGGTGGAACACACTGTCATAACCTGCCAGCTAGCAAGGTAACACATTGTTCCAGACCTAACCGTAATATAGATCCCATAAAGACTGACCTGACACTCGATAAAATGCTGTTCTAATAAGAGTTGTATGTGGGCAGATTTACTTTCCACAATAATAACAACATAGGAAATGATAACACTGTAGATGCTTTTTTGCTGGATTATCATACACACTGATCAACCATAACATTATGACCACCTACCTAATATTGTGTATGTGGGCCTTTGTGTCCTGTGGGTTGAGGGGAGGGGCCTCTGTGAATCAGGCTTGTTCCATTACATCCCACAGATACTTGATCAGTTTGGGATCTAGGGAATTTAGAGGCCAGGTCAACACCTTGTGCTGTTTTTCATGTTTTTTGAGTTGTTCCTCAACCGTTTTTATGTGTGTGCCTGTGTCAGGCTGAATCCTGCTGGGGATGGCTGCTGCCATCAAGGAGTGTCATTGCTATGGTGTGATTCACCACCCACTCATAAAACTACATTTAGCCAGTGCTATTATTTGACCAACTGCAGCAGCCCCAGATCATAGCACTCACTGATTAGTGGTTTTCTTAAGGCTACACAGCTGTTCAGTCCCAATCCCTTGAGTTCCCTTCACATTGTACGTGTGGAAATGCTCTCACCACAAACACTCTCTGTCTTCAGTATCTGTCAGCGTTACTCACACTCACTGTATTGTTCAGAAACATGCTGTAGGCCAACTCCAGGGCATCCAGGAAAGAGTGTGACTTAAAGGTAGCCAGTCAGAAGTCTTTCATATGTCTTCTTGACCCATCAAAGCAGCTGTGATGCTAGAGTTTAAGGAGTGGAGGAGCAGCCATCAGGAATGATTTAGAGGCCTAATGAATGAAGCTCTTAAACTCTATTCTCAGCGCCATGCAATGAAAGCGTTTGAGTTGATAAAAGGCTACTTAATGGGTCGTTGATGAATCCGGATGAACAAAGACTGAACCCTTAAGAATTCCACAGTCTGCAGTGCTACACTAAAGTCTCCTCTGTCTCTCTATCGCTCCCTGCCTTCTGTTGGGATCTGAACCTGGTGTTGAGCTATGGATGCTCACCACGCATAATCAAGTTAACCACATGGCTGCCTTTGTCTTGGAGACAAAGGGAAGCCCTGGAAGCACCAGATTCCCACAATCCTCCAGGTGTGAAACTGACCAAGCAGTTCACTGGCTGACAGTGGCATGTGACCTCTGAGGTCATCAAGTCATATAAAATGCGCTGTTTTGCCAGTGTTCTCTCTCTTACTCTCTTATTCTCTTACCTCTTCTCCTCCACTCCACACCTCCCCGGTGGAGACCCCCAGCTGCTAAGCTGCAGCTGGGCGCCAGGTAGTCTGCTAACAAAAAGCAACTACTTGCAGGCCTGTTCTCCATACAGCAGCGAAGCGAGTTCCTGCTGAGGAATCTACACCAGCTCTTTAGCCAACAAACCAAAGGTTTTGCAGGCTAAACTCTCAAAGGACAGGAGCCACACGGCTAGTTGGCACCGAGCTGCTAACCAGCCACTTCAAAGGACTTCAAGGAGCGGCCGGTTTCCCTCCAACGTTTGCTATCAGGAAAACACAGCAAGGACTTCAACTTTTCCCAGCTCGGCCCTTCCATCAGCCAGCTTAAGGAGCAACACACCAGAAATGGACTTTCCACCAACTGGTAGTATGACCTGGGCCTAGTCAAGCTAAGCTAAGCTATGCATAGAACTTTGATTGAATGTGATATTTGTGTTTATTGAGTTGTTTATAGTATAGTGGTTTGATGTTAGTTTAAAATGTGCAACACATAGACTCAGGGTCTTGCATGCTTAACTAACCTCTCTTCCTCTAACCTGGCACCTCATAAAACCCTTATCACATTCCACATATCTACTGGCCAGCACATGGTCTGAGTGTCCCCACTCAGCAGCCATTGTCTGTGTTCAAGACCTCAAGGCCCAGCGGCCATCTTGGCACACCCACAACCGGCGGCCATCTTGGCACACCCACAACCGGCGGCCATCTTGGTACGCCCACAACTGGCGGCCATCTTGACACACCCACAACCAGCGGCCATTTTGGCTCACACACACACACACACACACACACACACCTGTATTGAGTACACTGTAGTTAGCTTGTATGTTTAATTTTATTCTTGTTAATAAATGTCTTTTAAACATACCTGTCTGTTTAATATTGCACAAGAGTGAATATTGCCAACCTCTACACTGCCAAGAACTCCAAATTCCTTCAACTGTAACTAGTTGTTAACGTGGTAATTTTGGTTATAGTTATTAAGTTAATTATTAATCAGAAATCTATATTGACAATTTAGTATAATTTATGAGACTGTTTTGATTAATTGGCTATCTTTTCCCTTCCTAGAAGGGTGGTGCCCCGAGGTGATCTAGTAATTCAGATCCAATTATTTAATAATAAATAATTATTTTTGATAATTATTAATTATTCATGATAGCCAAACCCCAATACTGAGTGCCTTAGTACCAGGCCCAACAAATGGTGCCCCGTGTGAGGCAGAGTACTGTTGGCAATTATTCATAATTGTGCAATATTAATTTCAGCATAATTTTGGCCAAAGCCAAAAATATTTTTGAACAACTTTTAGACTTGCCAGAAGTCTTAACGTTCAATCCCACTAGTCTACCACAGGAGTAGATATCCAGTTGTACTTACGAACAGGTGCAGTGTGGTGATAATTTATGAAATTCATAAATTGATCAATAATTAATAATTCGTTATTAATAACTACCGTCTTAAGTCCCATTGTGCTACATTAAGAGTTGCTTTTGCTGCTAGCTAATACAAGTTGAACCTACTTTTCTCAATCGTAAGAATTTCTGCATTCGAATACCACGTATTCATGCAATCCAGTCAAGCTGTTTCCTGTTAATTTAAGTGTTCCCCTGTTGAATTAAACCACAGCGTGCCACCGGCCCTGTGTGAAAGAACTTGTGCCAGCTGTTACTGCCATGCATTTCAGCCTAAGTAAGATAAGGAGTCTGAGATAGAGCCACAGTGTGCTACCAGCCCTGTGAAACAAAGTTATATATTTAGCTGTTACTGCCATGCATTCCAGTCTAAGTTAACTTTAAGAATCACGCCTCTAACTGTTACTGCCCTGCATTTCAGTTATTGCATGTTGAGTTTTGGTGAGTAAATTTGCATTTACTGTTACCAAATTTGTTGTGCCCACTAGAACCACTAGATGGTGCCATAGCTACCTTTCTAGCCTCTCTCTTAGAAGCTACATAGCTACTTAGCATAGCATTGCTAACCCCATTGCTTTGTTGTTGTTGTTTTTGACACCTCCATCCCACATAACAATGGAGAACCCCTGTGTAGAGCAATTCATTTCTTCCCTTGCACAGAGCCTAAATCCAGGCTACCCTGAATTCATTAACAAGTTGAATTTCAGTGAGTGCAGGGATGAGATAGATTCTCTACTGAAGGACAGGTGTGATGCACAGACTGCATCCAAGGGCCCATTGTTAAGATGTTTGCTTCTGAACTTCCACAGGCAATCCAGCCTTGCCTCTCAGAGCAAAGGAGCCTTAGAAAAGGAGGTAGAGTCCCTTAAAGCGCAAACGGCTTGTCTCCTCCATGAGGTACAAATGGCCAATAAGAAAGCTATGCGCTACTTATCAGACCTGCACTCGGCAGAGTCGGATCTTTGTGCTCACAAAGAAGAATTGTTAAGGCTTAAATCAGGTTGTCTTTCCCCACCACAGTTGTTAAGCCATTGTGATTCTGGTTACTCCGATTCACACTCCTCCTCTAGTGAAAGGTTAACGCCCCCTCCAGTTAGAAGATGGGAACAATTTCCAGCCGACCCTAAGTTCCTGGGAATGGAGTCAGCTCCTCAACCTCCTTTGAGAGACCGAGGTAACGGTTACCTGACGTCCCATCTCACTGACATAGACCGTGAAGAGATTTGTAGTTTATCCTCCAGAAGATATTCTACCCAATCTTCTTTTCAGTCTATGATGCATGACACTTCCATCCGTGCCCATCTCTCCGAAGGGGGGACTACAACACCACAGGTTTGCCCAGCCCCCGCCTTTCCACCAGAGACGACTGTTGCATGTGATGCACCTGCCCGGACACCACAGTGTCCCCGCTTTGAAGTGCTTGAGTTCCTTGCTAAGGACATTGAACATTTTGATCCAGACAGCTGTGATCATAACGTTGACAATTACGTTAGGGATTTAGACCACGCCCTAATTGATTTGCCCCATGCAACCCAAAGGGAGAAGGTTAAACTTGTATGGAAAACAAGCTCTAAAGCTGTCCATAAGTTTATCCAGTCACAACCTCCCTCAGTCAGAGATGACTACACAGAGCTCCGTCAAGCACTACTAGAAGAATTCTCTTCTACTGCTGATGAGATTGACTCAATGGTTGCAGCCCTCCAAATTAAACATACCCGTCATGAGCATCCTAGAGATTATTACAAACGTTTGAGACATGTGTACTTTCAGGGCAAGAATGCACCAGGCTTAGAAGAGAACTCCACCTTCAAGTCTTTATTCTTGCAGAACCTTCACCCATGTGTACGCACTCACGTTGTACTCATGACACGCCAAGGTGACCCCTCGATGCAGGACATCAGGAAGATGACACAGGTGGCTTGGGAAACTGTTGTCACTTCCAAAACAAGAGGGAAGACAGTTGAGCCCTCCAGCTCAACCACCAAGGCATCATCCCGATCTGCCACCTTTAAACATCACCCTCACAACAGACCAAAGGGGGGTGATAAAGGGCCACACAGGGACACTGAGCGTAGCCGCCATGTCCGCCAACTTCCCCGAGATAGACATTCACACAGTCGAAGCTGTAGAAAGCCTTACTCCGAAATTATGGCCCAGCAGTATGATCAGCCAATAGACTGCTCAGATGATGATCGCAGCATCTCTGAGTGCAGTTTAGATGATCATAATTCAGCAGACAGTGACAATGCCTCTGAATACCTCTGTGCCTCTGGCTACACGGAGCGTTACAGCCCTGAGCCACGAGTTCGGAAAAACTTAAGGCACCTCAGATTCAGAGTTCCTTCTTCACAGTGATAACAGTCCATCCCTGTACTGCTAGTATGTACAAAGTACTTTACTTCCTTTGCAGTTAAGTAGGCAAACTTGTGATTTGTCAGCAACAGCAGCAAACTCCATAGTTTTCAACTCACTAATAGTCACACCTGCCACTATTAGCTGAGAAAAGCCTAAATTCTGGTTGGACCCAGACCCACTGTCTAACTTTGCAATTACACCTGAACCAACTCCTTGGTAGTATTTTGCAATTTATACATGTCCTTATTCAACACAAATTTTAGGACACATTTAGACAATGATACAGCCATTGACAACCAAGATTTTAAAATGTGATGACATCCTTCCGCAGCAACATCTGCATGAAGGACAAAATTGTTATTTCTGTTAAGATCAGACCGAGTACTGCATTGAATAATGATTATTCTAATAGGATCCAATGAGTAAACCACAAAACTCTTGGACATTTGGAAATGGTTTTATCATTGTAGGTGCCACTCTCTTTCTGCATCTTACCCTAACAATTTACATCACTGACATTCTTCTTTTCCTCACTAACACTGTTAGTAACTGTCAATGTGCTTATGTGTATTTCAGTTTTGTCACCTGATGATTTTGTTTTGCTTAGCTAAGATAGTTAGCATTTACCACAGCCCAGTTGGTTAACAGACTGCCCAGACGTCATTACTATGAATGAACTTTTCCAACTTGGATTATACACGGACACTTGTGCTCTCACGACCACACATCGAGTGAGATCGTGAGACCAAAGGGGGGAATGTTGGGATCTGAACCTGGTGTTGAGCTATGGATGCTCACCACGCATAATCAAGTTAACCACATGGCTGCCTTTGTCTTGGAGACAAAGGGAAGCCCTGGAAGCACCAGATTCCCACAATCCTCCAGGTGTGAAACTGACCAAGCAGTTCACTGGCTGACAGTGGCATGTGACCTCTGAGGTCATCAAGTCATATAAAATGCGCTGTTTTGCCAGTGTTCTCTCTCTTACTCTCTTATTCTCTTACCTCTTCTCCTCCACTCCACACCTCCCCGGTGGAGACCCCCAGCTGCTAAGCTGCAGCTGGGCGCCAGGTAGTCTGCTAACAAAAAGCAACTACTTGCAGGCCTGTTCTCCATACAGCAGCGAAGCGAGTTCCTGCTGAGGAATCTACACCAGCTCTTTAGCCAACAAACCAAAGGTTTTGCAGGCTAAACTCTCAAAGGACAGGAGCCACACGGCTAGTTGGCACCGAGCTGCTAACCAGCCACTTCAAAGGACTTCAAGGAGCGGCCGGTTTCCCTCCAACGTTTGCTATCAGGAAAACACAGCAAGGACTTCAACTTTTCCCAGCTCGGCCCTTCCATCAGCCAGCTTAAGGAGCAACACACCAGAAATGGACTTTCCACCAACTGGTAGTATGACCTGGGCCTAGTCAAGCTAAGCTAAGCTATGCATAGAACTTTGATTGAATGTGATATTTGTGTTTATTGAGTTGTTTATAGTATAGTGGTTTGATGTTAGTTTAAAATGTGCAACACATAGACTCAGGGTCTTGCATGCTTAACTAACCTCTCTTCCTCTAACCTGGCACCTCATAAAACCCTTATCACATTCCACATATCTACTGGCCAGCACATGGTCTGAGTGTCCCCACTCAGCAGCCATTGTCTGTGTTCAAGACCTCAAGGCCCAGCGGCCATCTTGGCACACCCACAACCGGCGGCCATCTTGGCACACCCACAACCGGCGGCCATCTTGGTACGCCCACAACTGGCGGCCATCTTGACACACCCACAACCAGCGGCCATTTTGGCTCACACACACACACACACACACACACACACCTGTATTGAGTACACTGTAGTTAGCTTGTATGTTTAATTTTATTCTTGTTAATAAATGTCTTTTAAACATACCTGTCTGTTTAATATTGCACAAGAGTGAATATTGCCAACCTCTACACTGCCAAGAACTCCAAATTCCTTCAACTGTAACTAGTTGTTAACGTGGTAATTTTGGTTATAGTTATTAAGTTAATTATTAATCAGAAATCTATATTGACAATTTAGTATAATTTATGAGACTGTTTTGATTAATTGGCTATCTTTTCCCTTCCTAGAAGGGTGGTGCCCCGAGGTGATCTAGTAATTCAGATCCAATTATTTAATAATAAATAATTATTTTTGATAATTATTAATTATTCATGATAGCCAAACCCCAATACTGAGTGCCTTAGTACCAGGCCCAACACTTCCTAAATGAATCTGGTTTATCTGCACAATTCTCCCCGCTCCGACTTCGTCTGCAGGCGTTACTTCTATTCTGTCAGCCTCCCATGGACCCTAAATATGATGACATGGTACATACTGCTCTGAGCCCCTGTTCTCTCTCTCTCTATTTTTTCCTTTGTTAACCTGCACCGTGTGCTTCTGTAGATTAGAGTTGGCATTTGCCTCTTGAATATCCCAGGTGAATACTGTAAGCTCGAGCGCCTGTCCCAAACTGAGGCCAACCTTGGGTTGACTGAATGAAACCCAATCACCAAGGAACTCTAAGCTAGCTTGGTTTGACACGCTAGATCTCCATATTTTTGCAAATCTAAACCTCTAAGTCCCAGGTTTTGTCTGGCTTCACAGACTCAGACAAGGAGTTCTCTTTTCTTTTCATGTTTTAGCTGAACACCGATCGAAATGTGCTTTAATAGCCTACAGCCTCTTCAGGTGTCTTTCCGCACTCAGATTTTGATTGGCGGCTCAGGGACTCAGACAGTATTTCCACCGTTATCTCACAACACCACACGCCTTAGAGCACTCAAAGCTTTCCGAGTTGTCTGTGCCTCTTAATTTGCGCCACAAGCAGATGAGGTGTAAAATACCTAAATAGGGTCAAAGTAAGGCTCCGACTTAGAGTGACCAAAAAGGTCACAGTTTTGACTCTGGCTGTGGCTCTTTCCAAAGACACCTTCATACTTCAAACTTTAAACAAATTTAAACACATTTGACCAGTCAAACTAGACAACTGGCCACAGCCACCTCCAATTTACTGACCCAGGCCTGGAGCTGCGGCCATAAAACTAGTTCTACACATTTTGCGGCACTCTGTGAGGTTGTGCATGACCTGCTATGATTCTGCATTAGATTTTATTATCACTGAATCTGCTCATTAACTTTTTTTTGCTCAATATATTAGTTATTTAGTCTATTAACTATTAAAAAATGCCCATCAAAGTCTCCTCTTCATCTTTCTCAGATAGTCGAAAAATTATTCCACTTACAGTGACATAAAACAGAGGGAAAAGAAAAATTGTTGTCACATATTAGAAAGAAAATCTGTTACTACAATGTTTTTGCACTGTTTTACACAGATTTACTGTGACAAACGTAGTAGTGGATCTAATGTAATGTCACAGCATTTCTAATTTCATTAAAAAAGGATATCTCGCTCTGTGCAGTTGTGTTCCAATGTATCTGGGATTTATATAATCAAAAAAATAGGCTATAGGTCACCTCTTTGCGTATCTTTTTTTTTCTGTTTTCATGTAACCTGTGGACTGCTTTTTATGTGGTTTAATTATCTTTCTCCCCATCTCTTTTAGATTCCCACGGGATGGATCTGTTTGCAGTTGCAGTCCATGAGTTCGGTCATGCCATTGGCCTGGTCCACACGTCAGCCATGGAGTCCATCATGAGGCCGTACTACCAGGGTCCTGTGGGAGACCCTCTGAAATATGATCTGCCCTATGAGGACAAAGTCCGTGTCTGGCAGCTCTATGGTATGGAATAGCAATGTGTGTGTGTGTGTGTGTGTGTGTGTTGCATGTGAAAAAGGGAAAAGGAAAAAAAGTAAATTAGTTTCTTTTCTTTTCTTTACGTTATAAAAATGCTCATAAATGCAGAAATTCTTCTATTTATTCTGAGGTGCATACAAGCTAAAATAGTTATCCTCCAGATGCATTGTAATACTGTGGCAATGTGGTCTCCAACATGTTTCTCCCTCTTCTTTCTGTCTATTCTATGGTACGAAGCCATACTCTATGCATTCATAGAATCATCCTACCTCTACTGGCCATGACTCATGAGCCTCTACTGTAATTACAGATGTACAGTATGTCTCTCAGTGCGATGCTGGAGATCGACGTTTATAAAGATAAAGAGGCGTCCCCAAGCAGGAAGCAGCTGTTGATGAGCTGTGTAGAGCAAGGTTATTGATTTAATACAAACATTGATGGAGGTAATTGGGCCTCATCATGTCCTGTGACATTATCACACCATGACCCGATACAGAAGTGTGAGGAAGAGACGGGCAAGGGAGTGTGGTGCAGGAAAAGGAGACGAGAGAATGTGATTTGGGTTGAAGTGGAAAGAATTGAGAGAAATAAAACAGAGGAAGGATATGATATTATAAAATAAATAGCAAATGCCACTGGGCTGACGTTTGGTTTCACTCCAGGTGTCAGAGACTCCGTGTCCCACACAAATCAACCAGGCAACCCCTCTCAGACAGCTGAGCCTCCTGTCCTGCTGGACCTTCCTGAAAACAGATCCACTGTGCTGTAAGTAGAAGACAAAAATATTTCCTGTAGCCTTCAAATGCAAGAAAATAAGTCTGCTGTTGGTGTGGTGCATACAAATGCCTTAGGCGCTATTTCTGAGGATCAAGGAAGTGTTTTGGATTCTTCGTTCGGTCTGTAAATCATATTTAAAGTGACATGTGCTGCACTTATATAGACACTAATATACCACTAATAATCAGAATAATCTGGACTAAGAGGAATAAAAATGCCTCATGTAACGGTCTCAATTGGAACAGACCGGTCTGGCCTGATCAGAAGGAATTTATTCTCATAGGAAAATATGATAATAACCATGTAAACACTGTAAACATTTCAGCTGGAATCTCTAATCGGTATTATTTCAAAGGGTTGAAGAAATATTGTCCGTGTAAACATAATCACCGCCCGTGCTGCTACGGCCAGCAGAGCGGCGTGCAGCAGAGAGGACTGTCAATAAAAATCTGATGGGACAGTATAACCTTGTACGGAAATATGCATTCAACTCAGGACACATTTATTAGAACTGGTGCAGCTCTTTGATTCGTTTTATGGTTTGAGCTGGCGAAGGTGAACTTGGAGGACCTGGAGAAAACTCACGCAGGCAGAGAAAGGACATGCAAACACCCCAGAAAAAGAGCCACGGCCTTCTTGCTGCGAGGCAACAGTCATAACCACTGGACAAATCCTTGCAATTCGTTCACTGACGTCTGCGACTATATTAGACTATAGTAGCATAACAAAATAAGCTACATATGTGCATAGCCCACATACTGTTGTATTTGTTGCATTTATTGCACCGCATTTGGCCATTATAGGAAGATTTCTGTTTTTCTGATGGTGTTTCTGATTCTTCATACGATAGCATCATTATATTTTGATTGTTTTTTTAATGTTATTACTTTTTTTTCTCACATCCATAGAGACACACTGTGGTGAATCAATGCAGGAATACTAAACATTTATTATAAAAAGAGTTTTTTGGAGCTCGGTATGAAGCTGTGAGAACCCAACAAAGCAAATTAGCCGAGAGTCGGGTAGGGATTTTGGGAGACTGCCCGTCTAATTAAGTTATTCCCTGAAGAAAGTTGGGCAGCTATCAGCCTGTATTTTTTTTTTTCTGGATATCAAGGATAATTAGACCAATTTTTGTCCATTTATGCATTCGAATGTACATACACCCGCTCACACACCCAAACCACCAAGCTCTAACCTTAAATTAGCCCTCAAGAGGTCCCGCAGATAAAAAAATTACCAAAGGGTTTCCACTAGGATTGTCTGCAATTCTAGTTGTTTGCGCGCACAGCTATAAACACCAAGCCAGTGCTGAGAAGTCAGTGGAATATTTAAACACTTTTGCTCCTCAGTTTTAAGCCTTACACCGGCCTTATTAATCATTTCCCTCTGCCTTCATCAAGTCATGATGCGTGAAAAGGCTAGATTAAGCCTGACAAGGGCGCCAATGCTGACCACTACGCAGTGGTGTGGTGTTAATACAGCTCTGAATAGAGACCTTTGTTGGTGATATAAGGCCTGGCTTGCTCACACTCTCAGACCCACGGCGCTGACGGCTTCATCATTGACAGGCAGACCACGTCAGTGCTTTAAATCACTTAAAAACCTCTGTGATAAATGCACCCGTGGATATGAACGCGTCAGCCTGACAGCCTTCGCCTCTGTTGCTTAGCCTGGCTTCACTGATAAATGCGCAGACACCCAGAGGCAGCAGAAGCATAAACAACCTATGGGTGTATGAAAAGATGTGTAAAAGGATCAGGACGTATGTAAATAAAAGCAAAAAAGAGTGGACACGCTGTCTTCACTTTTGCAGTGTTATAAAGAGTGAAGCTAAAAACACAAAGTGTTAGAAATGTCCAGTTTTACATAATAGGTTTTTTTTTCCCCCTTGTATTTACAATGTTTTCTCCTCCTACTTTCTCCACATCCCTCTCAGGCTGGCACGAGACGCCCCAGACAGATGCACCAGTCACTTTGATGCCGTGGCCCAGATACGAGGGGAGGCCTTCTTTTTCAAAGGTACAAAAGGCAGGCAGACAGACAGACAGACAGAAAGAAAGACAGATCGATAGACAGACAGGCAGGCAGACAGATAGACAGACGCAAAGCTACAGAGCTGTGTGGGAAGAATAACAAGAAATGTTCTCAATGAGCAGACGTGGAGAAGGAGCTAAATTAAAGAAGGAGAGAAGAGGGAACGAGAGAGAGGGAGGTAGCTGTGGACTCCAGCTGAGACCTGCTGAGAGACTGCAGTTCAAAAATTACATCAGGCTTTCATCCTTGCCCTCTGGGAGAATGACCTCTGGCCCCCCACTGACAACGGAAACAAGAGACAGACTTGCATACCATTCAGCAGTAGAAGTGTTGGTAAAGTGTGCTGAAGTCCTAAAGACCTTTTAAATCTTTATAATTTTTACTTGCACTAAATGTAAATTATTACTGACCGAGGTGCAGAGTTTACTATAAGCTTTAACCAGTGTGTAAGAAATGAAATCATCGCCACACATTTCAAAATGTTTGAACAAGAGATGATTCTTGTGATGCATGTCTCTCCTGTCTTGTGAATTGTCTGATAGCCACTGTTTTTTTCACTCTTCTGTGAACCAAATTTAAAAATTAGCCTGTAGATAGATTTAATTTATTATTTGCAGTTAAACTTAGACACCTTACTCAAACAACCCAACTAACTTTGACACTGTGCTCTTCATAAAAACCTCTACATAAACATGCTAAACATGTTAACTGGTAATTTACTTCCCGTATGTACAATTTGCCTAACTGTGTCCAGATTGTTGCGTATATCAACAGTCCTGAACAGTGCTTTTTCTAATTCCAAACTCTTTCTTCCTCGTAGGGAAGTACTTCTGGCGACTAACAAGAGAGAAGCACCTGGTGTCTCTGCGTCCTGCTCAAATCCATCGCTTCTGGAGAGGCCTGCCAACCAATCTGGACAGCGTGGATGCAGTGTATGAGAGGCCCGGGGACCACAAAATAGTCTTTTTCAAAGGTACAATATCACAAACAGTTTTGCCTTCCAATATGTAATTAAGCTTTGAATTTAGTCTTGGTATCTATAAAGCGTTTGTGTTATAAGTTTTGTCAGTTACAGGATTGTCTCTTTCCTCCTCCTTCCTATCACAATTAGGCTTTATTTTTGGTATTATTATATTTAATAGCTTAAATCAAATCAAATGTGGGATTAGTCAGCGATACAAGATGAACAAAGACACTTCGCATCTTTCTTGGGATGTGGCATGTGACAGTGGTGAAATCATCAGACACCTTGGCCAGGCTCCACAGAGATGCGGTTGATCGGCAGCATTTGCCAAATCTGCCTTCGAAAAGCTACCAAGTTGCTTTCTCCTCAGCTTCATAAGGGTCACAGCTACTGCCAGCTATAGCACTGCTCACCAAGAGGAAGCTGCTAAGGAGATCTTCTAGACATCCTCTTGCCTGCCGCAGACATGAGGGTTTGCTGGACGAGGTAAGACATCGAAAACACCTTGGACCAAGGACCTGATGTGATGGAGCTTTGCTTTGCCAGACGTTGGAGCAGGTGATCTTTCACTCCAGTTCACCTCCTCATCTAGTCCTTGCTTCTTTGACAACCCTTCCTCACCAAATGCTGCTTCCTCCTCCACACCTGCCCATACGTCTGCCTGCTCTTTGTTCTGGATGTTAATGACTTTCGTCATCCGGAAGTAGCACAGGTCTCAACGTCCTGTTGCCATGGACGCCACCAGGGCTTTAACCTTCAGCTGTGACTCAGACTCAAGGTTCTAAATAGGCAGCAAGATATACATGAATATTTTTTATTTGGAGTGATTTCCATTTACCTATATTCATTTGTTCAAATGAGCCACCTCAATTGTCTGCGTTTTCATTCAGTGTAAAGAATAGATTACCTCTGTCCACCTCCTTTAGGTCTGAAATACTGGGTGTTTAAAGACAATATCGTGGAAGAGGGTTACCCCCGGCCAATCAGCGACTTTGGCCTTCCCTTGGAGGGTGTGGATGCAGCCTTTGTTTGGCTCCACAATGACAAAACCTACTTCTTCAAGGACAACCACTACTGGCGCTACGACGACCACCTGAGACGTATGGACATGGGCTACCCTAAAGACAGCACGCTTTGGAAAGGGCTGCCGTCACAACTGGATGATGCCATGAGGTGGTCTGATGGTGAGTAACCTTAGGAAATCCCTCTAATCCGTTCCAGCTCTGTCTGCTCTTCACCAGTTGTGCACAAGACAACTCAGATGTGGCAAAGTTGACTTCTTGAGATGGCTGAGATGTCATTTTGACACCTTCTCCATGAGATCGATGCACTTATTTTTTCTTCCACCAAAGTGTGATGGTGAAGCTGTGGATTGCAATTATTGTAAAGCTTTGTTTTAGACACTGAAGTGTCAGTACTCTCAAATAAACAACTTGTCAATACAAGTTATACAATTACACAATTGACAACGTGTAAATGTGTGAAGTAGGCATGATTAGAACACTTTTGCATGTAGGCGTAGTCGGACAACACATCATTGGGCACATATTGAAGCCTTTCTCTACTGTTTACTTTTGTATTAGAATTTTTTTTAAATAAGATTCAAGTCTTTACAGCAGATTCTACAAAGCGCTTTACAATAAAAGTCTGAAGTCAATGGCGACGCGAAGTGAAGTGAAGGTGCAGCGTGGCCTCATGAGAAATTAAACTGACTTCTGTCCTTGGACCCAACTTAATTTCAATTGACATCTTTGAAAGGGTGTATTTTACCTAGAGCGTATTTTTTTTCCCCACCAACCTGACCAAATATGTCTGTTACCTACACCCAAGCAAATGCAAAAGTAATTGTCCCAAAACAAAAAAAATAAATAAAAATAAAACAAAAGAATCATTGATTACATTTGTGGCCATATCACAATTTATCATGACACTTTGTTGGGCAATGATTAGATTATTGAATAAACATGGGAACTTCTCCAAGTAACTTCTCGGAAATAAATCCATTTGTGATCATAACACCTCATAGCTATTCTTCCAATATTCCACAAAATAAATGATCAAAACTGTAACGTAACCATTCAGAGCGAAAAGATGTACAGAAAAAAAAGCCACTGACCTTTTCCGTTTTGATTAAAAAAAATTGATTATAAAGGGACTGATTGATAACATTCAATGCATAAGTGATGAATCACCACTCTCTGTTTCATCCAGAGAGAAAAAAAGATTATATTTCTCTGAGAAAAATAGAGTTGTAACACTCCAGCAGAGCATCAGATGCTGGTAGCTCTAGTATTTCCAACGCCTAAGGCAAGACCGCGCAATATCCTACTCAGGGGAGGTCCTCAAATGGGGATAAACTATGAGAGAAATATGAGAGAAGAATGGGGTAATTAGACAAGTTAGCAAATATGCAGATTAAAGACTGGGATGAAGTTTTGTGCCATGCCACAGATATGACCCTGGAGTCGGCAACGTCAGTCGTTCGGTACACCGTTTTGGTCCAGATTCATATGATGCAGTCATCAGTGAATGCATTTCAGTGACAGTTTATATACATATTCATGGTTCCCAGACAAAGAACCCTGACATAACTTTGGTGAAGCCTCAGCTTTTCTTGCCCTATCTATGCCATGAACTTTAGCATACATATCTTTAGTGAAGGGGGAATGAATTCAGTCATCCCTGCCAGTAGCACTAGAGGTAAAATTCTTTGAAATGTCACAGTGTCTATGGATTGGCTCAAAGTGTTCCTCAGAGGGTATATCATCCTGAAATTGTGATCTAGTGACTTTTCCCGTGGCATCGCCGTCATGTTGACGTTTTTCATTCTGAGGGTCAGCTGTTGGATAGAATGCCAATATTTGTCCTTCTGGTTTAGTGCCACTTAGCTCATTCTTCTTCTTTTTTTCCTTTCGGCTGTTCCCTTCAGGTGTCGCCACAGCAAATCATCTGCTTCCATCTCGCCCCATACCCTGTATCCTCTTCGCTCACACCAACTAACTTCATGTCCTCCTTCTCTACATCTATAAACCTCCTCCTGCCTGGCAGCTCTAACGTCAGCATCCTTCCACCAGTATATTCACTATCCCTCCTCTGAACATGTACATGAACCATCTCAACCTGGCCTCTCTAACTTTATCTCCGAAACGTCTCACATGAGCTGTCCCTCGAATGTACTCATTCCCGAAAACCTCAACATCTTCAGCTCTGCTTCCTCCAGCTCTTCCTCCTGTCCTTACCATACAACACTGCCGGTCTCACCACTGTCCTGTAAAACTTTCTCCACGTGTTCTATCCTGCCTGCACACGATTGTTCACCTCTTTTCCACACTTCCCGTTGCTCTGGACCGTTTACCCTAAGTACTTAAAGTCCTGCACTTTCCGTACCTCTTTAAGACGGTGATCAATCCAAACGTTTTATCCGCTGAACTCATGCTAGCGTTATTACTTTAAGAGTGCTGACCTGAGCGTCTCATGAGTTGTTTTAGCGTGACTGTGATTTCTTATATCTTTTTAATTTACATTATATTGATGTGAGTTTAAATATAGGGTTGTACCTTGTTCTCACATAAATAAGGTGGTGCTCTTGTTTGGAGTTTGCACACTTCTGTATTACAGGCAGCCAACGTCAGCCTAATTCCACTAGCTCCCTTTCTCCGGTTCCTTCTGAAACAAATGAAACATGTTCAGGGGTTTACTTGCCACAGTCTAATTTCTGTCGTGTTTGGATTACGTGTCAAAAGTGGTTTGAAATGAAAAGACTTGATTTAATTTATTAATTGGTTTAGTCAACTTCTGTATTTCCTAGATAAGACATTTCATCTGAGAATATTCAAATTTAAGATTATACGCCATTTATGCGAGGCATTTTGTTCCATTTCATTTTATTTCATTTAATTTCACTAGAGTTTATTTAATTATTGCAGTCCTTGGTTGCATCTATGATTTTTTATTTTTTTTTGGCATAGCTGCATTATTCAGATTAGAGGTGCATTTGCATTTGTTTTATAATGAGTCAATAGTGAGCTGTTGTGGACCCTTCCTGCCAACGCTCTGCTTTGCATTCACTGGGTCAAACACATTCAAACGCCTCAGGGCGAGCTCCACTGTACCAGCTGAGCGTCAAGGTCACAACACCTGCTTCCATCAAAGCATCGTATCTACAGTCATCTGATCGCGTACATGTTAATGAGGGTTGTAAAATAGCTTAGCGCATATTTGTTTGGGAAACAGCAGCTGTTCTTTTCTTGTAGGCGTGTACTTTGGCGTATTGGGGTGACGGTCAAGATTTTAAAAAAGCCTCGAAAAACCAGCTGCTTAGTTTAGAAATTTGAGGTCGCGCTCGATGGGAGCACGGGTGTCCCCGTCCCTCCCTGCAGGGCATGTGAATACAAGGAGGCTCTTTGACTGTGAGGTGTTTAGTGGGTCGTGTTTTGTAGACTCAGAACTCCCCACGCTCTTGGATCAGAGCACCCACATGTGGGTACATGTGTGAGAAGAGGCCGGTCAGACAGTTTTCACTCAGCTTCACCCCTGGTCATTATCACCCCAGAGCGTGGAAGGGTAAACTTGGAAACCTATACGGACAAGTGCACACAGACCAACCATGGGGCCTGGGAACTGGAGCCACATCAAAGCCTACTCCCTGTGTGTTTCACCAGCTCAGAATGGATAGAGAGAGAAAAAAGGTTGAAACAGACACGCGGAGGGAAACGAGTGCCTGCAAGAAGGAAAGAGCAGATACAGTGACCAATTGTTATGAAAATAAAATAGATGGGGGGGGGGGAATGTGTGAAAAGCACAAGAGAACGGGAATCCATAAAAATGAAATACTGGGACACATGAGGACAAAGATATTTAAAGCAATGGAAGAAAAGGGGGAGACGTAAGAAAGAGAGATGACTCCACTCACATATGGGAAAAGTCATAGAGAAAAGGGAAAGGGCAGTAAAGCCATTGATAATGGTTGCTATAGAGGGAAAATGGTACATTAATGCAGCTGTAATGATGATAATAATTGTAATTGCTGACATCAGTATGGTACCAAGGAACAGTTGAGCCTTTTAACTTCACAGTTAAAAAAAAAAAAAAAAAAAAAAGCTTAGATATTATTTTAAACTCGTACAAGAATTTCTCAGAAACCAGTTCGTAATTGGAGTAGTGGTACGTCAGTAGAGACAAAATAACAGCTTCTTTTAAAAAGTTCAAGAGATTCCTGTCTTTTTTTTTTATTGAAAGAAAGAAATGGTTTAAAGTTGCTCTGAATGGCCTTTGTGAGATCTGTCAAAAGCAGAGTGAATTTAAACTGAACCAAGGCATTTATTTTTTTCCCACAATAGCAACATTTGGAAGAAACGCAAGAAACCACAGAATGTAGTTTTGTTGCTACATGTCGTCAGCCTTATCCCTAAAAGATTAGCTACAGGACAATCAACAATGAAGTGGAAGAGTATTGTCTGTGTAACCAAAGTCTGGCATACTTTGTTTCTTTGAGAAACAGACCTTCATTACTGTTAACTATTTAAAGACATAAATGCCGTGAACCGTGAACCTGGGCACTACAGTATCTTTCGACACAGTCCCTAGTGTATTAATCCACAGCTAAAAGTAGTCCCTTTCTTTTTCCTCCTGTTTGAGAAACGTTTGCTGGACACTACAGAGCAGAACTGAATTTTAGATGTTCTTTATTATTTTATTTACTTTCATAAAGGAAATCAACGTGAAAATGATGTGAGACGTGGATAAAAGCCACAAGTTTCCGTAACTTATAATACTGAGTGAAACAAGAAGGTCCCGCTATCTTCAGCTACTTCTCTCAACACGGCCCGTGACTCACTTTGACGCAAAGAAGCCGAAGAAAAACTGGGGTCATTAGGCAGAACTGGGTGATCTGAAAGTTATTCGCCAACTTTTGACAGCTCTAGGACTTTTGCTCTCTGTGGAAAAGAAAGAACGAGTTCAAGAAGACGTTCGGTGGCATTCAGCCTTACGAGCTTGGTCTTCCAGTAATAGTGACAGATGGCTAAGGAGAGCAACTTTGTGAGCGCGTGTCCTCTTGTGTCTTTGCGATGATCAGAGGGAGTTTTTAGACGCAGAGAGGGAGGACATGCAGATATTATGATCAATCCTCACGACTTCAGAGAGCTGCTCGAGGGTTGGAACTTGGTCTTACAGTTAGGGTGTGGCTGAGAGAAATGCAGCTTCACTGATGGGGCTCGGAGGTATGGTGTGTGCCGCTGCACTGTAGAGCACCCTTTCTTTTTGTCCCAACGTGCTGCAGCTTGATTCTCATGAGCATGCACAAGAAAGGAACTATGGGCAAGCTGCTCCCTAAACTGAGGTCAAGGCGTCCGCCACATGGCCATAAGCGGTGCATTTTAGGCATCTTAACTGTGCTTATTACCAGATATAAACACAAAAACCACAAAAGACCGTTATTTTAAGAGCAACACTCATTCCTAGAAATTAGCTATTTCCTGTCAAACCTTACCTACATTCGCGGTCAAGGTTTAGTGCCTGGATTTTGGACCACCAGAGTAAATGGCATTGACTACCATCTCATGGACACTAACTATTTCACTAATAATCTGAAAAATAAGCCTCATGTAACCACCTCAGTCAGAAGAGACCGGTCTGTTAGCGACCAGTCTGAAGGAATTTTCAGTCGGATTAAGAGGGATGTCGTAAGTCTTCGGTTCAATAGGAATTCATAAGCGCCTACTAGCAATGTAAATGTTTGATCTGATTGTTCCTCTGGAATTAATACATTCTTTCTGCCCACATGAACAAAGCCAGAATCTTTGTAAGGAGCACCGTTGAAAATGTGGCTCTGTCTTTGTCCCCTCCTCTCTATTGAATGAGTTCTGTCTACATATGACACTGATATGACACTTTGCACATGTCTGAAAAGCTGCATTCGGATTTATGTTTGGTGGCATGTAAATGGAGTATACACCGATCAGGCATAACATTGTGACCACCTTCCTAATATTGTGTAGGTCTCCCTTGTGCCTCCAAAACAGAGAGTTCATCAGAGAATGGACATGGGCCTTCTGATGATGTCCTGTGGTGTCTGGCACGAGGATGTTGTTAGTTTTGGGTTGAGGGGAGGGCCCTCTCATCATCCCACAGATGCTTGATCAGTTTGGGATCTAGTGAATTTGGAGGGCAGGTCAACTCCTTGTGCTATTTTTCATGTTTTTTGAGTTGCTCCTAATCTGTTTTTTTGTGTGTGTGCCTGTGTCAGGCTGCATCCTGCTGGGGATGGCTGCTGCCATCAAGGAGTGTAATTGCTATGGGGTGGGGGTGCCTGGTCTGGTCTAGGTGGGTGGTACATGTCTAAGTAACATCCACATGAATGCCAGGTCCAAAAGTTTCCCAGCAGAACATTGCATTGTCACAAGATGGTCAACATCAAGCTACCTGTATTACCTTTTACAGCTGCTTTGAAGATCAGCATCTGTGCATGACATTTAATATCAGAGCTGAAAAAATGCTTCCTTAAAAATATTAGTTCTTCTTTTTCTGCATAGCTGAAAGAGCTATATGCACAACCCCAAATTCATGGCCTGTTTATTTTATACCCATAAAGTGATAGTAGAACATATTTCTCACATATTCTTTGGTACATATTCCACCCAGCGCACTGATCCTTGACTGTAGGAAAAGCATTCGAAAAGCAGCTGAATGATTTAATGTCCCTCCATCTTTCATTTTTATACTCTCTCGTTTCACTTTGCTACCTCTGACAACACCTGGTTGAATGTGAAGCTCTCACCTACACTATACAATATTGTGAAATAAGATTCACTTACTGTAAATATTTTGTGAGATCACAAAGATTATTCTTTCTAGAGGTATGCTGTTATAGGCTTTGGAGCTCCTCTGGTGAGCTTAATAGGTCATTAACAACGAGAGAACATCCTTCACTGTGCTCAAGCTTCTTCACTTGTTTATCTCTTGACTCTAATGAGCCGCAGTATTGTTCACTTGCTTATTTGTCTAAGTCACCACTGAATGGAGAATTAACTGAATAGACTTGGACGAGGTGGTCATCTTCCAGGTGACAAATTCAGTCGCTTAGAGGTTCAGGAAACTGACGAAATTCAAAACTCTGTTTAAAGGGATACCTTGGTTTCTTTGAAGTGAGGTTATATGGACGGGGTCTCAAGGCCCTGCCAGGCTGAGGAGGGTGTCCGGTATGGGAACTTAAAAAATAATGCTTTTTGCAGATGATGTGGTTGCGCTGGTTTCATCAGACCGTGACTTTCAGGGAAGGTTTGCAGCTGTGTGAACCGGCTAGGATGAGGGACAGCGCTTCCGAGTTCGAGGCCATGGTGCTCCAGAAAACAGTGGCTTGTTCCATCCAGGTTGGTGGCAAAGTTCCTGCCTCAAGCAAAGTAGTTAAAGTATCTTTTGGGTGTTGTTCGCAAGTGGCGGTACAATAGAGCGTGAGATGGACGGGCAGTTTGTATCGCCCATTGTGATGAAGAGGGAGCTGGCAAAGCTTTGGGTTTACCAGTCGACCTACGTTCCAACCCTCACCAGTGGTCATGTACTTTGGGAACTGATTGAAGGAACTGCATTGCGGTTACAGGCAGCTGTAATGAGGTTCCCCTGGGAAAAACTGGAATGCCTTGCTAGCGAGAGGGACATCTGGAATTCATTGCTTAGCCTGTTGCCATCATGACCCAATCATGGGTAAGCAGACAAGGACGGATGGATGGATGGATGAATGGGTGGATGGGTGGATGGGTGGATGGATGGATGGATGGAGTACTTACCCATACAGAGAGTATTACCCACATTAGATGGTGGCCCAGTGGTCCAGTATGGAGAAGCTGCTAAAATGCTCTAAGCTCTCTTCAAAGCCACCAGGCTCCATTGACAAAAACAGTGATTTTACCTAACACAACAGAGGAGTTCCCACCTCATTTGTTTTGTTTGTTTATTTAGTTGTGTGACTTTGGTGTGGTAACAAGTTAGTTTGGATCCAAATTGATGTGTCACAGCACCGAAGCCACACAGCAGAAGCCACCAGGAACTCCGCCGATCCGCGTGGTAAAATTACTGCTTTTATCGACTGTGTCTGGTGGCTTTGAAGAGAGGGACACAGCAGTTTCCATAGGGAAAAGCTGTCTGAGAGCAAGGTAAAGTGATAAACGTTGATTTTAT
The DNA here is from genome assembly GCF_963514085.1 of Chelon labrosus. Taxonomy (NCBI): domain Eukaryota; kingdom Metazoa; phylum Chordata; class Actinopteri; order Mugiliformes; family Mugilidae; genus Chelon; species Chelon labrosus. The sequence goes on from NC_140355.1 coordinate 9,199,770, forward strand.
TTTAGGCTGGTCTTGTTTCAGGTGACTAAAGTGTGTTTTGCTGCTGGCCCCGTTCAGTTAATTGCCTGGCCAGTACGCCTGTCTGGTTCTCTAAACTGGGGGAGTACCAATCATTGTCTACAGTAGATAACACACCGATCAGGCATAACATTAAAACTACCTTCCTAATATTGTGTAGGTGTCCCTTGTGCCTCCAAAACAGTTGTGACTCATCAGAGAATGGACATGGGCCTTCTGAGGGTGTCCTGTGGTGTCTGGCAGCAGAATGTTGGTGGATCAAGCTTGTTCCAGTCCATCCCACAGATACTTGATCAGTTTGGGATCTAGTGAATTTTGAGGCCAACACCTTGTGCTGCATTTCATGTTTTTTGAGTTGTTCCTAAACTGTTTTTGTGTGTGTGCCTGTGTCAGGCTGCATCCTGCTGGGGATGACAGCAGAACATTGAATTGTCACCCAATGGTCAATGTTATTCACTTCTCTTGACAGTGGTTTTAATGTTGTGGATGATCGGTGTACACTGACTGTGGAAGTACCTTATACAACCCTTATTCAGTTTATTTTTTTTCAAGCAATGCATGTAGTAGATTATTTTCTAATTTGATCAGAAAAAAGCCTTCAATCTTTTTATGTTATTATCATCATTGTCATCACATCTGATGAACCCTGAATATATTTTTCATAACGGCACACAACAAAGCTAGCATTTTCACCGATACCACAGAGCGCCTGGTCCCATTTGGTATTTTGGTGACTCTAATTAACTTAAGTGCCCCGTAGTGAAAGGACAGGCACAGAAGCGGGTCTATCAGTAACGATCAAGTGACACAGAACAATTACGGTGTCAGGAAGGCCCAGGAGACGTTGCTTTGTTCCAAATTGGCCAGCGCACACAAAGAGGCGTTATGAAAGTACCCAAATCCCTTCTATGTATGAATTTCTGCTCAGTTTCACTTTCTGCTCTTTTTACTCTACAAAGAGGCATCTTATTGCAACAAAAGCAATGCCACCACTAAGGCAGAATCTTCCATGCATCTGTGCTTGCCTTGCAGTATTTATGAGGCCTCACAGTCTAAGTGAGGAGAGTAATTTAAGGATTGTGTGTGCACGCTACTACGGGTGCTCAGTTACCCGCTCTGAGCAGTGGGTGCTCTGTCTTGCAGCTATTGCCAGAAAAGTTATTGACTGCAACTCAACTACTTTGCGCAAGTGTATGAAAGATATACAGCCTTAAAGTCATCCATCCATCATCTGCCCTTGTTCGATCAACCATCAACAAAGCCTAACAATCACCAAGAAATAACAGCTTACCAACACATGGTAGCTTATAACATGAATGTGTGTCAGTGTAGCTGTCAATATCCAGGTTTAGACAGTGACAAGGTTTGAGTGTGCATGCCCGTGTCCACGCTATGTGAGCTGATGTGGGTGTAGTGGGAAATGCAGCTGTTATGTTAAATGTGAGGATGTGATTTTCCGTGATGCACACCAGCTGATGGGCTTCTTTTGTAATCCCGCCATGTCTCAAATTATTCTCACTGTGCCTCAAACAGGTGTACTGTGGAGGGAGGTAATAACTATGTAAACTACTAAACATAAACACTTTGCATCCTGGTTCACTGATTCATGAAATTAAGGCCGGTGATGTTTTATGTGCTCTGTGCCTGTTGTTTATCCCAGACGAGAGCAAAGACCCTTCTGTACCTTCCATGAATTATAAAGTGTATAGTCTGCCTTTCTGGTTCTGTGTTGCGCCCTCATAGACACACTAATCCCCTGTCCTCTGTCTCCAAAGGATCGTCCTATTTCTTCAAGGGGAAGGAGTACTGGCGAGTGCCGGGCAGCGACATGGAGGCGGAGGCAGGATACCCTCACCTCATTGCAAAGGACTGGCTGCTCTGCACCGAGATGCAGTCGGACTCTCCGGACACGGAGCCCAAAAGCACAGAGACGAGAGTCAACGTGCGCCTCCGCCCAGACCACGCAGAGAACGGCTACGAGGTGTGCTCCTGCACCTCTGACACCGCCTCACCCTTAGGCGCCCGCCTCTCTCCATCTCCGGTTTGGCTGCTGCCCCCTCTCTGGACGCTCATACTGACCCTCCGCTCTGAACTGCTATGATGCTAAAGCACGGGACACAGCTGGAGGGCCAGTGGACAAAGCGACAACTGGAAAATGTTGTTCTTATTACACAATTTTGTATCTTTTTGCTCAGAGTTTGCCGTTATTTATTTTACATGTCATTTTGTGGGCAACGGCGCCAACCCACTTACAGTACAATGCTTTACAGAGTTTTTTATTGAATAATTAAACTGCCACATCTCTACAAGGAAAGACTTTACTGAACGGAAATTATCCTGAGAGCACCAGAAGGGATTTCTTTGTCTTTGTGTGCAGCAGGTTTACAGCAGCAAAGCCTCACATAAACAAAAGTTACATTTATTCAGAAATCAAGGCTGGCGCAAAGACCAACTCACCCTTTATTAAGTTACAGCGGACGCTTTTATTATAAGGTGGCTTTACAGAAATACTCTGAAAGTTTTCACATTTACCTCAAGTGTTATCTAGGCATGTCGGTAGATGGTTTGCTTTTCACCGCCCTGAGACGCTGGAGATGAAAAGAGGTTCATTCCGTTTGAAAAGTTATTTCTTCTTTGAAAAGTAGTTACGAGGGAAATAGTCATCATATAGTTATAATTATTACACATCCACTTCACTTCACAACTTTCATCTCTGTTGTAGTGGATGAATGCTCTCACTCTTTCTGTGAGAGCTGACAGATGCACGGAGGAGTAAGGGCTTGGACCAGTTGCCTTTGCCGAAAGTCTAAAGTGAGGCGCTGCTGCTCACGTTCCACTCCACATTCCTCGCACATGCCTTTAGTTGTATATTTAGTACCAAACCCAGGTTCATTATCCTGTTTATTTGACATTGCTTTGGCCGGGTTCGCAGAGTCTTTCTGTGTCTGGCCAGTCTCCATCATGGTCCCTGAATTTACTCTCGCTGTAAAGATATATTTACCTATAGACTGATATATTTGAGTGGAAAGGTTCTGCACTTACTGCGTCACCAAGTGGACTGTATATTTTGAGCTGTGTTTTTTTAATGTAAAATATTTTTGTAGAAAAATTAAAAAGAATATGAATAACTTTACTGGGTAATCTTGGTCGCATGAATTTGTATCCGCTGGATTGTTTTGAGTGCTCACTCTTCAGTCTTGTGACTGTGTGGGCTGAGTGCGTAATTATTTAGTGTCATTGAAAAGGAGCCCAGGCTTGAAGACAGATGACGGTGCCATGACAGCTTGGAGGCTCCAACTGGTAGCTGCTCACCTTCCCTCTGATGTTCTTTAACCGTGTTTTCAACTATAATGGTCACCGTTGTTCATTGGGAATGCAAGCCACGTCGCTGTGAACGCTGGCAGGCACCTATAATGCATGCCCGTGTTTTTTGAGCAAAAGGTATCAGAGGAAAAAGTGTCACCTAATCCAAAAATATTCAGCAGCTCAGATACTTCTAACTTGGAGATCAGAGTCAGCGGCATGTCAGGCCTGTCTCGTCTAGCTACACACACACACACACACACACACACAAACACGTAATGAGCACCAGAAGCCGAACCTGTACACTCTGCAGTAATGCCCTCATGCTGCACAGGCGCAAACACGTGCCTGCCTATACTTTGTGTTTGTTTAAATGTTTGTTCATATACTCTACCCCAAGGCTACGGATGCAACTCCACCTAAAGAATGCAGACTCATAGCTTTATCCTATTTCGAGGTAAAATGAAGTTTAAAAAGTCCCTCGTTCGCTGTTTTTTTTTTTTTTTGGCCTCCCTTCTCTTTACACACTCGAGTGGCATTAATTAACCGGTGTGGCTCAGCAGCCACCGCCACAGTACCTGCTCCCACAGCCTCGCTCTCACCGTGTGTGTGTGTGTGTCCCGTGTGGCGAGATAATACCAGTTACCAGTTAGATGTGTTTGAGTCATGTTGGAATGCAACTGAATACAAAAACATCACATTTTTAGATATTAGTCATCTTCTGTAGTCGACATGTGGCACCGTCGCTGCTTGACTTTCCAGATGGGCCAGGCAGAACCAATCAATCATGCTGCAACTCAGATATTCAAGAATGGAAGAACAGGCTGCAAAGGCAAGCGCTCGCAGTGGAAAGGTTTACAAGAGGAGAGCGTACAGTAACAAAAAAAAAGAGAGAACACATGGAGACAAAGAAACAGACTACAGCTGTAACGGACTGAAACATGGAAAGAAAGTGACCAGTTGAAAAACTGGCCGCCGTATAACAAAACCCGCCAGCAGACGTAGAAACAGACAGATATTTGTATATATAAAAATAAAATGAAATGTCATCCCCCAAAGAGAGATGGTGGCAAAGATAAGGAAGCAATTTAGCGTTAAGTGCATAATCCACAAACAGCTTCCACACAGTAGCTGATCATACGATCTGTTTATCAGCACTTGGCCTCATTTTGAGCCAACATCTCGCAATCTCACGGGCTTGAACAAGGGCACGTAGCCAGTTTATCGAAACAATTTCATTTGGAGAGGGGAACTGGAAATGATTATCACACTATTAGTGATAATCTCCCAGCAGACAAGAAAACTGAATGTGCACACTGCTGATAATCCAAATTCATGTGTCAAGTGTGTTCATGCTCGTGTTTCTTGCCTCGTCTTGCTCCTCTTTAGTCATGCTGCCACCTTCCCAGGTCCCAGCGTAGGTAATTAGAACTCATAGGAATTGTTAGAAAATAAGGCCCAGGCTGAAATCTATAGAAAATGTCAGTTTTTCATTAAAAGCCTGGTATTAGAAACCATGCGTCCTTCAAACATGTGATAGTGGTTTGATCTATATGATAAGATGCTACAAGCAGAAAGAAGCATTGTGAAATCAGTCACCTCTGAGTGTTTGTGTGTGAGAGAGAGAGAGAGACAGCTTGCTTCAGACAGGGGAGGTTACTGCTCTGCGGAGATTTTCTAAACCAAGCTCTCCATCACACAATCTCTTTGAATCAATGGTAGCTTGGCTAACCCCACACAGAAGCACGCATATGATTACTGCTGTGTGTTCGCTTGCGCTCGTCTGGCTCTCAGGATAGCCCTCCTCAGGCCGACTGCTGGCGGCCCTGGAGGAGAGGAGCAGCTGTTGTGGCTGTCCATTTTGCATTTCGCCTGTCCTCACGAACACACATCAAAGAGCTCGGAGCGGGACCCCTGAAGCTGGCACAGGTGCAGAATGCACAACACAGACCTCTAAACACCTGACAAGGAACAACTCTGGAGCCACTGGAGGCGCGAGCTAATGGGACGCCGGGTTAGCTGCTTTTGAACCGCGGTGAAAATCTGCAAAATCGTCTAAACTCGCAGCGGCCTCTCTAAGAACAACAGAAAGGTGAAAATTATGATTTAGCACGTGCAATCAGGGTATCAATGAAAGGTGTATTAGTTATAAATCTTAAAATCTAAATCTCCCTCAAATGTAATATCACCCTAATGTCACCCTCAGTTGGAAATATGACATACACCACCAATATGTAAATGTATTTAAATATGTGAGATAGTGCTGCCCAGCCACGGGGCCGTCCCTTTAACCGGAAATGACACCTGAAGGCCTTTGCGCCTATTACCGCTGGCAGAGTTCCTGTGGGCCGGGCAGAGCCAATCAATCAGTCAGAAGCGAACCAAACCAGGCCTGAACTATTCGCTGCTGGAGCAATTTCCTGCAGAACCTAAAATGTGCTGGGTGACTGTATGAGCTGATGGAGAGGGATGTAAAATCCTGCCAGAAGCGTATCAGTGCTTACTGATAAGCATCCTGAAACTCCTTCAGACGCAATGCAAATATAAAAGAAGTGGTTCTTTCTCTAAACTCCCCTTTTTACAGCCTATAAATCAACCACAGTAAGACGCCAGATCAAAGCAAGACAGATTTAGTAGTAGTGTAATGCTAAACTCATACTGGAAATTTTTATATGCACATTTAAAATAACTTTATATAGAACTCCGCTGATAACTTCCAGGTGACATTTCACTTATTTCCATCGAGCTTGCCTCGCGTACATCTCATTTAAAGCATGCATTTCTGGATGTTGTGAGGCTGGGCATTTAACACTGGGTTAAACTGTTAGACTTTTACCTGTCTAAACGTTTTAATTATGCAGAACGATTAAATGAACAGTCTCTCCAGCTATGGTTTGTGCTGTGCTGCCCTCTGCTGGCGATCAAATATAAACCTCAACACCCCAACTCATTTTACTTATTAATTCACTCATAGTGAGAGATGCAGTGCAGTATTCTGCTTTGAGTTGTTGTGAACAACAGTCCCAGGTAATTCCAAAGTCACATTTTGTATGCAATGAGCGTATGGTAGCCAGAGACTAGATTTCATCTGGGTGTGAGCCCTTCATCTGTGTTAGCGTTCCTTCAGATTCCTCCTGAGCCAACAGAGGCAGTGTTTGTAGCTGTAGGGGTCTCAGCTCTGATTTCCTCAGGCGCCTCGTTACGTATTTTTGTGGGACTACGTTCCGGCGCTTTAACTAGTTCTCCCTTAGAAGAGAATGATGGGGATGGGCTGAGTTTGGGTTTGTGGTCGGTCGGAAAGTTCCACCATTAATCAATAAATTCTTTTAAAGAACTTTTTAAAGCAACTAATTTACAGCTCTGGAGCCTGTGCTCTTATTTCACGGTCTCTCTCCCTCCCTCCCTCTCTCTCTTTCTTTTATTGTCTTTGAAGAAATGCCCTTTCAATTTTCCTCCACCTTTTTATCTGTAGCTGCCCCCCCCCCCGTCTCTTGTGCACTCTCTCAAGGGTTTCTTCCTCGTCGTTCTCCCGCTCCTCCTCGGCCCACGCTTCCTCTCGCCCTCCTCTTTTTGTCTTGCATGATTTCTTCCACTCCCTCCTCTAATTTTTCACTTTAATCGTTTCATTAATTTCCGCCTTTCCACCAATTCCCTTTCAATTTCTTTTAATTTGTGACGCTTTTCACTCCAAAACTTGATGACTTGTTTTTTTTCCAAGTGCGTAACCTTTTTCCCTCCCCCTTTGAAGCTTTCAGACACAACGACTTTTTACAATGCAGCATAATTGATCGAGCAGGACGCCATTGCATGGGACATCCTGAGAAGCTGCTGTACAGGTTTATAGAGTGCTCCTCTGAATGTTGTTCATTTACCTGCAGACTTGTTTGCATTTAAATGCGTTTTTTTGTCTTTTGACCTTTGTACTCCTTGAGTGTTTCTTCTGCTCTTGCATTACAGCCCTCTTACTATTGTTGAGCAAAGAGCATTGTGCTGGTTAAAGCTCTCTCAGAAAGAGTTCGTTGCTTTGTCAGGTGTAGAAAAACAAATTTATCTAACTGTATGTGTCAGGGTGCTCGACAAACCATGGGATTTATTCCTCATTCCTATTCCTATAAAAGACAATCTTCTATGTTGTTATAAATATATACTTTACTATTCCAGTTTAAGCATGCTTTTAATTTTCATATCATATTTTATGTTAATCCTTGTTTAAATAGTTTTAAATTATGTGACATTTTGTATAAATTGTACAGCATGCTGTCACAGATCACAGCTGTATTACTCTGCTGCTCATTCCTGGAGGGGTTTTGTTGCTTAACCTCCCACAGTTGGATTCAATTTTAGTCGGGCCAAGGAGGAAGCAGGAGAAGCCAGGAGAGAGCCCTGCACAAGCAGGTCAAGTACTCACTGATAGAGGAGATCAGAGTGGCTAAAAGAAGCTACATCAAAAAGCTGGAAAACTGGTTTTCTGCCAATGACCCTGTGGAGAGACTCGCAAGACATCACACAGTATGGAGAGATCCCCCCACCCCCCACCCGTTGAGATAAAGACCCAGCTGATGTCCACTGCTGCAGGTTAGAGAGTGAAAAACCACACCTCTAATCTAATACACTCCAAGAGTTGGCTCTTCCAGAGTCGGCTCTCGATGTCTCTCCCTCCGGTCTTAAAGTCCTCCTTTTCTAACTGGTTTAAATTTCACTCTGATCTCTCTCGCTTCGAACGCTCCATCATCATTTTCCTGGAAACCCTCCGCCACACAACGTTCAACACCACCCACCGTCTGCCTGTAGATCACGAGCTTCCTGACAGGAAAGGAACTGCAAATGAAACTAGAGGATGTCACTTCCCTTAAGTGGACAGTAATCACTTCTACTACTCTCCTCTCTCTACACCAAACACTACACGTCTAATGATCCAATTGATAAACAGCAGTTTGAAGATCACGGTCTTCAGAGGGTCACATCCAAGATGACAGTGGTTGGCAGAAGACAGAACAACCTGAAATTGCTCAACATGACAGTGAACCTTAACAGACAGCTTCCTCTCATTATCCAACAGCCATGTGGAGTCCTTCAGATTTCTGCAAACTACAATTTCCTAAGACCTGAAGAAGGAATCCAAAATAAACTCCATCCCCCAAAAAGACCCGACATTGCATATCCATCCCAGTCTAATTTGGAGCAGCTACAAACTAGGATAGTAACAGACAGTAAGAAGAACAGATACAAATCCCTGGGGCTTCCCTGCTCACCCTCAAGAACACTTAAAGAACCAGGGAACATCACTACAGAATAACTCCTCCCTTCCAACAGGCGTCACAGAACCAAACAAACACAGGAGCAGCTCCTTTCCAGCTTATCTCTAAATTATATGTTCTTTTTTTCTTGTATGCCAATCAGCCACGACATTAATACCACTGACAGGAGATTATTTTACATGTGTATACTATTTTCCTATTCATAATCCTTTCTGCAGTACCTCTCTTATCTTGTGCTGCTGTCAATGCTAAATGCCAAACATCCCTCCTAAAATCCATCTCAGGGTATTTGTACGGGCAGGCTGAACGGCATTGTGGGTATTACTGAGGACACGTCCATCACAGTGTCATAGCAGATAAGACGAGGTCAGTCTATTTCCACTAAAAGTATTTAAAAGTAACAAAGCCTAACCTTGGAAGACCTGGATTACTATTTGAGAGCTCCAGTAGGTGGCAACATTGGCAAATAAAAGCTTTTGTGAAACGTGCGTCTCATAAACATGTCTCCCCTCCTATAATTGGTAGGGCTATAGTGAAAATGAAATGAAATTAAATGTGTTAAACGTGTCATTTCAGTGCATTAGTAAGCAGCAGATTATTTTTAGGATACAGAAAGTACCTTTCTTTGCAACCATTTGCCATTAAAACAACTTTTTTTAAATGTTACAGTTCAGCTTTATGAGTCTTTGTGGTGCTTAGGGTTATGAGTTTGGACCACTTACATTTGGTCACTGTGGTTCTGGGTGCTGCGTTATATATGACAGTGATAAAAAAATTTCTTGTGAATTCACACTTCCCACACAAACATGTTTTTTTCTGGAAATGGAATTCCTTTTTAGGAGCAACTCAGCGCATTTCGAAGGAGAACGAGTATTAATCTTACCACCCACTAATAATGCCCCCTGTATCCAAGGGGTGAACCGAACACACAACCACGTCTGTGAGCTGCCACCACCGGGGGCCGTGCTCTGCAAAGTTCCAGCTGCAACTTGCACAAACTGCTGAAACCACAATGTTTCCTGTGTCATATTTTTTTTTTTATTGCAGCAAAACTGTGCTTTAGAAAAAGCAACATACAAATGCAATGCAGTAGAAATGTTATTTATAGTGTCTGAAGCTGTGTGTGTTTTTACTTTCGCTTTATCATTTGCGATCAGCATTTCACACTGATGAAGGATACTTGGAAACCGTGATCTTTTTTACTTAAACGTTAATGTAATTAACCACTGCCACTGGGCAGTGGTTAATAATACTTGACTCCTGATTGAAACATTCTGTTCTAACAAATTATATGACCAACACTGTCCCAGACCTGCGCTGGGACAGTGCCTCAGAACATTTGATATTCGCTATTGTGTTAGAGCAGGCTTGTCAAACATACGGCCCGTGGGCCAAAACCGGCCTGCCAGAAGGTCCAGTCAGGCCTGCAGGATGAATTCGCAAAGTGCGAAAATGACATGGAAGACATTAACTGCAATTTCTCAATAAAACTGTAAACGGTTCATTAAATGTAAACATTTTCATAATGTATTTGTGCTTCTTTGCACTGAAACAAAGGGAAAAATCTGGAGTTGTCAGAATTTCTCAGTTATTATGCTGTTGTGTTCCTGGTCCTGCCCACGTGAAATCAAATTTGTATGTGACCCATGAACTAAAAGGAGCCTGACACCCTTGTGTTAGAGCTTCCTCTCAAAGTAAGTGTAAAGGAAGTGCAATACAATATGTATATCTGGCCTCTGAAATAACACCAGCAAATAACAATGACAATTTCTTTTTTTAATTTCTTTTGAAAGACTAAATTTAAGTGAGAGGCAAAAACTCTTACTGATTCTTACTCAATAAAAAAAAAAATTCTTACCCAGGACTTCTTACTTTTATGAATGTGCTAAATCAAACAAGATGGCTTGTCAAAAATAAATAAATAAACTCCTTAATGCAGATATTAAAAGTAGAATGTTTATTGGATTCAAAATACTTTCTCAGTCAGAAGCAGATCTTGACCTGACCAAGCTTTCTTCTGTAAAATAGTTGACACTGAATATGGTGTGCCCCAAGGCTCAGTCGTTAGCCCACTCCATTTTAACGTAATGACAAATTACCTCTTTGAAAAGTCCAACAAGTTTTTGGGAAGTCCTTATTTGTTGATAATGAACACATCTAGATACCCTATATTCTGGACATTTGTTCTTCCAAGTTCCTCGAATCGGGCTGAGTATAGGGCAGATAGAGACAGGGATTCAGTGAGGATTCATTATCTAAAAGGGAATTCATGATCTGTGGCTTCAAGCGGTAAATTCTTTCATTATTTTTTTCTCTGTCAGTTTGGTTTAGGAAGAGAAAATGACCATGTTTCTTCATGTTATAAATCGTTTTAGATGAAAAGCTAACACAGAAATCTAATATAGATAAAGTAATGATTATGGGTGTGTTGTGGTGTGGCCTACTCCAGCCTTACTTGGCTTGTGCAAATGAATGGAGAAATCACCTTTATTTGTCACTTTTTTTTTGCCACTGAAGCACTAATTTATCCTTGTAAACGCTAAAACATTCATGTTTTCCCGAAAGACCCTTTAGATTAATGTTTTTCAGTAACAGCCATTCTTCAATCATTTAGTGAGAAATTGTATTTCCTTCAACCCACATTCCATGTTCTCCATCCTAAACACGCAGCAAAATATTTCCTGGAGCATTTTCCCATCTTTCAAAACCAGCAAGGCAGCAGCAGTGCTTTAACAGGTGACACTTTCACCAGGTTTAACCAGCTCTGCATGTCCGCCACATGGCCCATGAAAGTGCTAGCAGCTCAGCGCAGGAAAAATATGAAGAATGATCCGACATGTAGATCACCTGATGGACGGAGATTTGAAAACAATATGTTGTATTTTCATGCAACAAATACAGAAGCATAAGGCAACAGTTATTAAAGCAGTCATCAGAGTTGTACTTTTCATCTTTCCCTTTCAAGTCCCTCTTTTAAAATCTAAAGTGATTTGTAGACCAGACTCAATTGGCCAGTATCCAGTCCCACAGGATAAACAGCAATCCCTTGTCTGTGGAGGGCAGCGTTACTCTGTGCACCACATTCAGAAATTAATTCAGTGGAGGGAGAAGAAGGATATGTAACTCAGTGGGTTGTAAACTTTGAACATCGTCCTCCAAAACTGGTCCCACCCTTCCACCCATCAGGCTTTCATGTGAACGGGCCGCTAACTGCTGGCTCCGTCAGAGAGCCCACTCTCCTCCCGGGACACTTATGGTAGCATGATTAGGGAGTGGGGGGTTGGAGGGGGATGAGGCCATTTGGCCAGATTAGCGGCATTGTCAGCCATTGTCAAGGCCAGACCTAAACTGCAATCACCTCTGCAATCTCTCTGTTCTCAATACGCATCCAAAGCTGCCGGGAAGGGGCCTGTTTGTCTGCCAGCCGCTTTGAAATTCTGATCACTGTCCATCTACTTGGACTGCAGGGGGAAAGTGGGGAATGAATATTTGATGCATTTCATGGCTGGTACATACATAGTGTATGCCTGGTTTATAAATGATTGTCTTTGTGTAACTGATACCGAGCAGCAGTAGTTATTCTGATTCATTTTTAGTCCCTAAAGTAGAGCTAAGTTCAAAGCCCAGAATGAAGTCCAAACAGCATTTTCATTGCAGCTTTAGAAAAATACTCTCAGTGAAAACAAGAATCTCATAATAAATGGTCAATATGTTTAAAGAGAGCCTTTAAAAACAAGATACCAGTCACATGGACACCAACAACATATGACAACGCCATATTATTTTGAGTGAATTTGTGAGTTTACAAGAAAAAAACTCAACATCAGGTAATACCCAGAGTAATTCTCCGACTACACCCCCATTGGCTGACTGTTTAGACCACACCCTTTCTGTGATGACCAATCGAGTTCAAGGGCCAAGCTATTCAAGGAAAGAAACCCTTCAAGTACTTCACCTCAGCACTTTGTCTTGAAGAGGATCTTAAAGGTGCTGGTAGTGGTGTTGATAACAGGAAGACCAAATAACATGCATCACAGCTCTGGTAAGTTTATTGACTCTACATGTTTAACTATACAATATGAGAACATAAACACATTTAAGATTTTATATTGTTGGACATTCGTGTGGACAGCAAAGAAGAATTTCGTTGTACATTGAAACATGTTTCCATACTGTGCACATGACAATACACTGTTAATCTTGAATGAGCTGGAATGATTTTGCGCTGTAGGTTAGTAATCACTCATGGAAGTTGACCGTGAAGTGTTTAAATGTATTTCATTTGCCTTTATTTTGTTCTAACAACTGACTCGAAGAGGAGAATCAAAATCAAGATGTGTAAAGACATCCTGACATGAAAACGTTTTTAAACGTCGGTTATCAGACTCTGTTTTTCATACCCCTCTGCACTAAAATAACTGAAGTAGCTTCTTGGATGAGCGGTGAGACATCTTCATGAAACTTTGTCAGTTGTCTTTTTTAAACACTTTTTGGATATTCAAGAAACTTTGCAAACCCAGTTGCCTTTGCTTCAGCTTCAGGCCTCATTGCATGTGTATTTGTGTTCTCCCCACAGACCCAAAATTGGATTCAATCATGTCGTCGTCCTCTTCGGCAGCTCCCTCGTACCAGCAGGGCTGCTGCAGGATGACTCTGGAGAACGCTGATCTCTGGAAGTCCTTTCACAGCATCGGGACAGAGATGATTATAACAAAGCACGGGAGGTAAGAAGGCAGAGGCAGTTATATGGCAGATGTCTAAAGTTACAGGGCTTGGGCTGCACATAGTGTTTGACGTGTGCATGACTGCATGACTTTTGACTTGTTTCAGGAGGATGTTCCCACACTGCAGTGTCAGTTTAACCGGGCTCCAACCTTTTGTCAATTATATCGTCATGATGGACATGGTTCCTGCAGACAGCTTCAAATATAAGGTATGTTGATATGGTATGGTAAAGCTTGTTGGATATTTGTGGGGTTTGTTCACTGATAAAAAAAAAAAGAAGAAAAGAAAAAGGAGGATTAAAACCAACAGAATGCAGTATGTAAGAAACATCCAGACACTGGTCTGCCCACTCTGGGCCGTTCACTGCTGCATATCAAAGCCTTTCGCTGCTTCCTGTTTGTGCACTCTCAGCTGGAGGCCCAATCAATTAGCATCCCTCCTCATTCACAATCGACGGCCCATTTGGTCACTTCTGGCACAAACAATGCAGTTGATAGTAAAGTACTGCAGAAGAAAGTTGGGAGATCTTTCTATAGCGGCGAATAGATGACATAGTTACACAGTGTGAAGAATACTCCTTCAGTGAATCTGAGGCAGAAAAGAAAACTGAGCTCCATGGAGGGTTCTGATTAACCAGACGTTATATTCAGGTCTCACACTTAACCTTGCATCTGTCCCTCCCCCATCTCTCTGTAGTGGAAAAATGGGCAGTGGGAGGTAGCCGGGAAGGCAGAGCCCCAGCCCCCATGCCGGTCTTACATGCACCCGTACTCTCCTGCACCAGGAAGTCACTGGATGAAGCATCCGCTGTCTGTCCTCAAGATGAAGCTCACCAACAACACGCTGGATCAGCACGGACACGTAAGACACCAGATATTGAAATCTAATAAGTTGACTCAATTCCTCAAAAAATAATAAAGTTAACATAACATGGTTAATTAGTTTAGTTTAGTTTAAGTAGTACTTAATTACTACTACTTGACTATACAGTACAACTAACATTAACATATTAAGTTTGTTACTTTTGTTTAGTGTCCGATACTTAAATCAACCATTAACCATTATGTCAGATTTAGTTATACTCACTATACCGATTATTCAGGTTCACTTTATTAAATCAAATAAATTATTTTGTTTTTTGACATTTATTTTCTTTTAAAATATTCGGCAACACTGCATATTGGACAGATATCTCTTAAATTTGTCATTTTTTCCTTATAGCTTGAATGAAACAAAGTAAAAAAGTGGCAAATAGGAGACCTTTTCTAAGGGGATAGAATGAGTTGGTCCCAAATCTCAGCAAACTTATTTTTAATAAGTGTAGATAACTTGTTGATAAAACTAAAACTAAAGCTAGGGCCATGTCAGAATTTATAGTGTCTGTGCTCATTTTGCTCGGTATCATCATCAGATCATCCTGCACTCCATGCACCGCTACTACCCAAGGTTTCACGTGATCCAGGCAGACAGCCCGTACGCCGTCCGCTGGGGCCAGACCTTCTCATTCCCAGAGACAGTCTTCACTGCAGTCACCGCGTACCAGAATCCAATGGTAAAAACATCATTCCACACATCCAGCTCTTCACTCTATAGTTGATATTATATTTGAAACATTTAAACATGTTTGCCCTGCTAACATTGAACTCTCTTTTCACATTTTTTTTTTAGATCACCAAACTGAAGATTGATCACAACCCTTTCGCAAAGGGATTCAGGGAAGGAGGCACCCATTCTCACAGTAAAAGGTAGGAATCATTTTAAGTCCCTATAAGGACAGTGAAATGTTTTCATACATTTTTATGTTTTTTAACATTTAAAACATATATAAACATAATATATTTATATATTTTTAGGTGTCGCTCAAATAAAAGTCCTCCTGCTAAGAGACGGAAGGATACTTGTGACAGTTCTCCAGGTAAGCTTCTGCAATTATTAAGTTATTTGCCTTTTTTTTTTTTTTAATTCATGCAGTTTTTCATGCAGTTACAACAACAAATGTAAATCCTAGTGGGTTTTTCTCTAGAAAGCAGTCTGCCAATGTCTGTGACACTCCTGTGAGAGCCGACTAAAGATGCATTTCCTCCTCAGTCCTGCAGAGGATGCCCTCCACCTCTCAGTTGGCACTGGCAGACAGGAGTGAGGCCTCCAGGCAGCAGTCACCGAAGGGGCGTCACCTTTCCGCCTGGCCTCTGGAGCCGGACTCATCTGAGAGTCTGCACGCTGAGCCCCTGGAGCTGCAAGAGTATGACTACGGCTGTGAAGAACAGATGGTGCCTGCATCCACGGCATACCAACCGTACAGGTATGAAAACACGTAGGATGAAATCTAGTTTGACTACATATTAATAAAAGTATTAATATGTTATTTCAAAGACTGATTTATGTTGCGTGATATTCATCCTCTGTGATACCTTTTCTTTCTTCCAGATGTATGGAGTATGGCAGATTCCCATTCCCCTCCAGTGATATGGACGGAGCACAGTCACTCCTCCACCCTGCACCTCATCCACTATCCACGGCTGAACATGGCACCCAACAACACCCCCACCCCCACACCCACCCTCATCCTCATCCCCACTACAGCAACACAGCAGACTGGAGCCAATTCCCGCTCTTCCCTTATTCCTGTTGGTGAGCTTGAAAAGACAGCGATGGAGGATGAGACCACTGAAGCAATGACGGGATAAAAGAACGCTTTGCTAAATGGACACACAATGGACGGTCTAGTAGTTTGTGTTAAAAGTGTAAAAAGTATTTTCAAGAGCTTGTATTATATGGAAAGCGTAACTTTTTGTCAATTTCACTGGACAACAATTCTGTTCATTCAGAGACTGTAATGTGTTATTGTATTTTTATGCTCCCAGCAAAATGTGTACCAGTCCATTTGCTTCTGCAGTTGTCTGTACTGAGTTAGACACAGTATGTGTTTTGAGATAACTGTATATTGTGCGGTAGCCTGTCAGCTGGGAAATAAATGGGAAATTTAATCTGACGGTGTGATGAAAATAAATCCTATAACATACCTTTCATATGGTATCAAATATTTAATATGTTGCTCATATGTGGGGAATTCTTATGTGCACACAGTACGCTATAATACGGCAGTGGGTGGTTAATCAGATCAGAGTATTTAATCATTATGTGTCATATGAGTCTGAATCCGCAGAGGAAATAAATATCACAATAAATGCAGGGTAGGTGTATACATATGAGTAAACTGCTGTGGCATTCACGGTTTGTTTCTGGTGTTTTGATGAGGACTTGCAGCTGATCTGATTCATACTGAGTTGGTCTGTTATCAAATAAATTAGAATATGAATCCAACAACTGGCTGCAGATGTGTGATTTGTTGTGGTAAACCACAATGCTAGCATACAGAGTCTCTTATTTTTTTTTTTTTTTTTTTACTGTATTGACCTCACCCATTCATTCACACAGTAGTGTGTACACAAGCAGTGGGCAGGCAGCCACCTGTGTGGTAACCGGGGAGCAGTTTGGGGTCAGGTGCTTGCTCAGACATGGATGCATTGTTGTAGTTTTTCACGTATTTGGTCCCTAAAGTATAGATTTGGTGCTGGATGGAGAGAAAGGTGATCACAAGACCACCAAAATCCACTGTAAAGTATATACAACATATGCACCTATATCAGTTTATCATCTATTTATATATTTTGTACATTTTTCATATTGTTCAATTCCTGTTTATGCTAGTTGTACCAACCACCACAACAAATTCCTTGTATGTGCAAGTATATGTGGCAATGTAGATGGTCCTGATTCCGATACGAAGCCTGGGTAAGAAGTAAGTCTGTAAGGAAGAGGTGTGCACACACTCTATTTCTATTCCTCCGTGGTCAATTTCGGACTATTTCTGCTGCTCAATTCTCTTCTTCGGTTCCTCTTTCCCACACTGTCACTGTAACTTCATTCTCAATTTCATCATCGCATTTCTCCCCCGTGTTGTCTGAGCCAATCAGTCCCAAGACGTCTTGGTTGTTCAGGGCTTCTCAACTAAAGTCTCCAAAACCCTATCTGCTCCACCACCACCAATGTCCAGACTTTGTGGGGGGGGGGGGTTCTGTTCCTATCTACTACCTTCTTCTCCTTCTCCTTGCATTATGACACGGTCTAGGGAATCAGATAGCAAGTGGCCAATGTAAAAGACGCTGTGAACACCTTCAGGACCTATTGAGATTGCATTTGAGTGATCCGATCTCTGACCACATTTGGGTCTGCTAGGACTCTGTGGCGCCTCTTCTTGTCCTACTGGCTCAGTATTTTACCTTACTTCCACAAATTAGATCTCTCCTAACAAATCGTCTCTCCTTGTTGAATAGTTGTTGCGATGTGAAGCACACAAGTCAATCTCTCGGTGCTGCTGGTGGATCTGCAGTAGAAGAAAAGTCAGGAAATTACCACAGAATGTAGGAGTCACTCTCTAGGGAGCGCTAATGTCTGTATAATTTTCAAGCTCATCCGCTTCACACTTGGCGAGGCATTTCAGTCTGGACGAAAGTGGTGGACCCAACGCTGCCCTCCATAGTGCAGTCCCTCTAGCATGGCTAAAAAATCAGCTTTATGTTCTCCACCTTCTCACATGAATCCAAACAAGACTATGTGACAAAAAAATAAGCAATGATAGTTGTAATGTAAATAATGGAAGCAAGATCATGAGCCCATTGTTGTGGAAATAATATAAAGAGAAATATCACAGAGCAAATGCTGTCGGTCATCGTGTGCTTTATTGAAATGCTGAAAACACGAGCACCACGAGACAAAAAGGATGTCTACTGTAGGTGTGAGAAAGAACGAGAACGACTGAGCGACGAGGGACTGTCCTAGTGTCTGACCCGATAAAGTAATGACAGACAGCTAGGGTGGAATTACCATCATAGTCTGGCATGTTTCCCCAGCAGAAGGCAGGAGCGTCTGTGCTGTAAATGTTTTACGAGAGAGAGAGGGAAGCCATATCTGGGACATTTAAAAAGCTTCAGGGAGCAGACACTGCAAAGGAATTTTCTAGAGCACACAAACCGACACGGTTTTCTGTATTTTTGCTTCAACTGTAAAAAAATGTACACAGGAAAAAAAAAAAAAGGACAGTTCTTTGACATCAAACCCGTTATTTTGTTTAAAACTGGGCCATTCTGATTACCTTATGGATGTTTGACGTGTTCCTGAGGTAGCTTGGTTCACCCAGGTCATCCACTTTGTCTTTCCTCCCCCTTTGCTGTGCTATTAATTATAGAATACAGATGGAGTTGATTATTGTGCTTGAGTTATAATTCCAATTTTTACCCATCTGCTCTGCAGCCTAACCACTCGGCTATAAGGTCACCATTTGTTTTCATCTTGAGAGTACAACACAATCCCATTAGCTCAATGACAAAGTAAATTCATTAAAATGGTTCCATCCTCATTACCGTAATAATAATAATAATAATAATAAACATTATGGTTAATCCTGCTGCCTAATTTGAACTGTGCTGTATGTATGTATCAGTATTGTTAAGTTATTCTCACTGGGAGCTACAGAACTAATATGACTCATTTTGTGTGGTCAGATTCAGTTTTACTAAAGTAAACCAAAAACAGGGAACTGTTGACGTGTTCAGTGACGACAGATTTCTAGACTTCCTACAGCATTGTGTGTGAAGATGATTATCTATGCACTGATGCATTTTTCACTTTTGTTTTTTGTTCACCTTGCCAGCTACGTTGGAGAACTTTCTGAGTTCCTCTTCTAGTAGAGCAGCAGAAACATTTCTTTATACGTTTTCTCGATTTTATTTCATCCTTCCTGATAGCTCGTATAATTTCATAGAACCTTGGTTACATTTATAACCCTCATTCCTCCGCCATGGACTCCACGATGCTCCTAGTTGTGGCAGGGTACTCTTTCTCAGTTACTGTACCTACAATGTTAACGACACTGTAGCTGGGATCATGACCCAGTTGTTGTCATGATGAAATGAAGTATGATTAACTGAAAGTTCAAAAATAAGTATTTTTTAAGAGCAAATACTGTAGGGCTTTGTGTACCTAGCATCATCTAAAGGCCTTCTTGCTGGAGAAACTTTTCTTGGATGTTGTCTAGATTTTATTTCACTGATACCTAGTAAATTCATAGAACCTTAGTTACATTCATAACCACTGTTTTCTGCCAAGGACACCAAAACACTCCTAGCTGAAGTGTGTTACTCTGTCTCAATGACTCTTCAGATATAGGAAATTAATCATTGCAAATTGAGTCACTACCAGTGTTCTAGCAAGGGAGTGTTTCCACAGGTTTAAAACTGGGATAGTGCACACTGATTAGCTTAGTCAGCATTGCATAAACTCTATGAGGCATCATTTACAAAAGTCACTTACCTGGCTGATATTTCCGGCAAAGATTCACTGTGCTTTCCCCTCTGTGGAGCTCATCCTCCACAGCATGGCAGCTAGCTTGAGGGCGGTGGCGGTAATGGATTGTAGGAGGGCCTTCATCGACCCTGCCTCGCATCCATTTACACACACACACTAACACACGGCGTGCCCTGAGGAGAGGTCAGACTCAGCTAAGTTTGATTCATTATGGTCATTCTCGCTGCAGCCGCTGCCCATCACAGTCCAGAGGAGTACATTGATCGGCTATAATGACTATTTAACCTGGCACATACATACTCACAGCAGATGGCTTCCATGGATAGAAGACACACAGAGAGACACTGAGCTAAATCTGCAGTCTTTCGGTCGCTTGTAAAATATCAGCAGCCTAAGGCATATAATGTCTGTTAATTATTAAGAGAAGGATTAAGGAAGCCTAAGAAATACAAGTCTTGACTGTGAAACTATAACTAATGCTAAGCTACAACACACAGAATGTCATCCATTAAGGCTTACCCCACCATGTCTCAGTGGGTATGTTCCAAATGTAAAACATCTTCATGTGATGCATTAACATTACAGCATCATGAGCATTAGTTGTGATTTGTGACTGCGCACTCAGGCTTTATGTATAATTTATATTCCCTTGCTATCATAGATGCTTACATGTCAAAGCATCCAGCGGTTTATCATCGTATTATACAGCATAATGCTCGATGGCCAATATAGCGTGCGCATATTGTGTATGAAGACATGTTTTATGGCATGACGACTATTGCTGTCTGCGCAGAACGGCAGCACTTTACAGCCATGGTACATTCGCTGCAAATTAGTGTTCAGGTTCTAGCTGGGGGATTAAGCTTTTATATAGGCAGCATGCATCCTTGCATCTGAACATCGGTGTTGTTTGCATGCCGCCGCATCCTGGTTTCTATCAGCGATTGGCATATCTAGGTAGCGGTTTCTGAGAGCACGTAGTTTGCGTGAACAAGAACACACTCCAAAAACCAAAACAAGGGGATAGGATATGACTGCACATGCAAATACACTGCGTGTGTGCCCCATGGCAAATGATCTTCTTGACTTACGTCCCAGTGGAGGGTTCCGGGAAATGGAAAAAAAATCCTTTTATTTTACATTTAGCCGTTTCTCACAAGAAACTGCTTATATTGTACCAAAAGCACCAACATGTTGTCCAGTAACAACATGGATATGATTGACAGTAGGGCTAGGACATCACATTTGTTTTAGTAAATGGTCAACGGATACCGAGGGGTTACAGATCAGACATACACAACAGACCTTGTTCGTAGGACAGTTTGACTTGGCACAGGTGTATAATGACGGCTTCATTCCATTCAGGGGAGGGCCCGTTTCTGTTCATGCAAATTCACCATTATGACTGGGTCACATTAGTTCAACGGTGCTTTGCCTACTGTAGTCAAAATCTCTGCAGTGAAAAAGGTCTGTTGTTTACCCATAACACTTTAGGTACCATTCGGTATCATGTGGTACCCGGACTGAAAAGTGCTGAACAAACACAGAACACGTCCATCCGAAAACACTGCCCTTGAAAAGTTTCCTGCTCCCCATCTGCAGGTCAGCTGACTGTCTTTTAATAGCACTTCATTAAAATTCATTAATTGCTTCCTTTCTCCTGGGCGCCAGCAGAATCAAAACTGGAGCTGTCAAAAATTAGAGCAGAGCAACCGTCCTGTGCTCCAGATACACAACCCGCGACGCCGCGCCGCCGTCGCAAACAACGCCACACCCACACAGACGACACCGGAGAGAGAGCGGCTTAAAGAAGTAGACGTAAATTTTATTTACTTGTTCTGTACATAAAGGGTCAATACCAGCACAGGTGTTAACCATGAGAAATATTAACACATGTAAATGGTATAAGAAAAATAAAAGGCACGATTTTCAGTTCTTAAGTAAAAGACAGGCTTTTCTAGAATATGAGAAAAGAGCACAGTAATACTGTTAATGCCATTACAAAATAACTCAAGCATGAGAAAAGCAAGTTCACCTCAAGGAAGGAAATAACCGGGGCGTATTGCTTAATTAGTAGAATTCATTAAGCTCGACGAGGAAAGCCCACTCTGGTTTGCTTCCACAGACCAGGTGGGGTTAAAATAAGAGAGACCTTTATTGAATGAAATAAATGACATTAAGCAGCATTTGGCCAAGTTATACCATCACCCTGGCCAAGAGGTCATGCACAGAGGCAACCAGCAGGCATTTTTCCCTTTTGTAAATGTCACCGTAGGTACTTCTGTTTAATAACTCATTACAAAAAAAAAAAAACCTAATTTGCTCAATTCAATAGCTGACTACAACTGACCGACAAAAAAAAAAAAAAAAAAAAAGGATACTACTAAAAGCTGCACAATATTTCTCTGAGTGAATGGCTGAGCAATGACTGGAACAGAAAGCACTGAGAGAGGAGAATGGTTTAGTTCTACAGCAGAGAGCTTGGGTTCTGCACGGTTCGCACGGCTGTTAATGAAATGGCAGCGGCACAACACAACCAAGATTCTTTCCACTACTTTCGAGTGTTGTTTGCATAAAAATAGACCAAGAATATTGTGCACAAACCAGATACTTAGGGAACAAAGCTGGTTAAAATCCTACATGGACAGGAGCGACGTCACATTAAAAACGTACGGTTGGAGATGGGATTGCATGCGCTGAAAGTAAGACTCGTCTTACTCCGAAAAGGCATTGATGGGATTTCATTGGCTTGCTCAGACATTCATCTCTCCCTGACCTGTGCCACTGATGGTTTTTCACGGTCAGTGGAAAAGGCTTCGAAGTTTTTAGCTGGCCTTGTAGTCAGATGCTTGTGGGTGGGAAGTGCTGGCCGGGGGCTACTGCCGTCGCTACTGCTTTTGTCGTCTGAAAAACCCGTTCAAAGCTTGGCGCGCCAATGCAAAAACAAGAAAGAAGTTTTAATATCATTTTTTTTTTTTAGTACTTGGTGCTGTTAGCACTAGAAACCTGCTAATCTCTATGCAATGTCTTTTTAGTTCAAAATAATGACAGGTACCAAGTGGACACGCAGGCTTTCCCTCCGACATACACGCTCTCCGTATCACGCACAAAAAATTTTGATCATGTGGCACAAATAAGAAAAAAGAAATATCACATATGGCCTTGTCGTGTCTTCTAAACACAAGATAAATAAGTCTCCTCAGCCAGCCAGGATGTAGAATAGATGGGACAATGGGACCTGCTACATCAATTTACAACCTAGGTCGTCCACAAACCCATCTCTTCTGCTTAATTCAGACGCATACCACACAAAAATCTGTCACCCTCATAGGCAAAGTGTGTGTGTGTGCTTGTGTACTGGTTAAGGTACAACAGTGACTTGATTGTTTGGAGACATAACATTTGACTGGCTGGTCAGCTTCTCGTTGCCTCAGTGCTCTCCCAAGTCCATAGGGACATTGCTTGTCCCTATTTCATACGAAAATCCTCACATCAACGACACAAACACACACGGACACTTTCAAAAGTCCCCAAGACTTAAAACATAACATATATTCTGAGGAGAAAAAAAAAAAAAAAGACAATGTAATATGGTAAATAACACACACACACGCGCGCACACACATGCACCTATACATACACACGCAGACACACGCATACACACACACTCACACTGATGCCCAGTGATCTGGAAATGAAAAGGACACTAATGCGAAAAAACACTGCCCAGCCTGGAACCAAGACTTGGGGGGGGGGGGGAAAGGGGGAACCGGGAGAAGTGGGGTCGGGTTTTGTCCAAAGCTGTAAACAGTCAGAAAGCCTTGCAACGGTTGGCAAACAACGGAGGGGTCGCTATCGTGGTACAGCCCCAAGCAGGCAAGCACATAACCGTGACACCGGCGGGTAAAGGTGGAGGCAGCCAGCAGGTTCAGGTACGCGGCGATATCGGCGAGAGGCTCCGGTCGAAACTCCGGGGTCAGTCACTCTCATCCGGATTCAGGGGGTCTATGATTTTGACGTGGGTGAATGGGAAGAGACCCCTCCGTCCGTTCACCTCTCCCTCCCACTGACCGCTGATGTTCATCCGCGTGACCTTGACGATATCGCCGACCTGGGGACAGGAGGACAAGACGTTACGGTACAACTCAACCACTTTCACAGTAACATAACGAGCGACTGGGAGTTCTTGAGCACGCTTGTCAGACGAATACACAAATAACAAGAGCAACATTTTTCATAGCCCGAGGGGAAAAGGCTGATGTTTATTTTAAAACCCGTTCTAAACTACTAAACAATACGGCTGCGAGGTTACACAACATCCAGACTGATTTCCTCATGCACACTTTTTAAAACCCCGAATGTCAGGTCTCCACTCGCACATTCCACTACAGTTCAAACAGACGACAGAGGAGCACAGAGCTGTCACTTCATGTGACCCCAATCTGTTACAGCCATATGTCCTTTATCAGGATTAGAGGCAAAAGTGATTGAAACTTCAGCATTAACTTGAACGAGGCTTCAAGGACATCCAGTCCGAGGCATCATCTGTAACAATAATCCCTGATGCCACTCTGGAATGATAAGAATGCTACGTACATGTAAAAAAAAAAGATTCTGTGCAATCCGCCTTTCGAAAGAATTACCACACACCATGAACGTTAAATTGTATCTAATTATATTTCAGGGGTCTTATCATTCAGAAAAGGCTCGGCGTCCAACGAGAGCAGCGTTAAAAGGCGAGCTAGTTTCTGCAAAACAGCAAAGACCGAAAATAATGAGGACGCAACCTGGTTTAATTGGTGAATAAATAATGACTCACAGCTTCTGCTTCTTGAACCCCAGAGGCCCCGAAATAGCCACAGCGCTAAACTAACCCGACTTATTCTGAGCCGGAAGACAGACAGAAGAGACATGATGAGACGAGAGAAGGTATGTGCTTCACGGCAAGTGTTGGACCAGTAAATCAAAAATACTTGAAGTCGTGCAACATTTTAAGCTAGTTTTTAAAGAGGTTTGTTTTTTTTTCTGCTGGCTTCATTTCAATCAAAGTAACTGTGAGACTGAAGACTAATTGTTGTTGAGGTGAACGAAGGATTTTGTCCTTTGTATCAATTTAATCAAGCAAGATGCTTTCTATTTAGGCCTAACTTCTTGCAACTCTACAGTATATTTTCTGAGCCAAGACTGAATTCAGCTACTTAAACACAGCGTACAATTAGAGAGAGTAGTAAGACAGAAAGAGGATCACACAGACATAAGGCCAAAGCTTTGGTGAGCAGGCCAATGGATGTTTCGAATAGGGGTTTGTCTGACTGCAGAGCGCATTTTTAAGGACTGACAAATACAGAAAGTACTGCACTGCAGAAATTACTAATCCCAAGTCCTTTTTACTTCTGTTTCAGGACAAGTGAACAGAAGTGCCTAACAAATGCATACCAGAAGAGCACAAATTGTACCTGCACTGCAAATGCATTCATAAAACCCCTTAGGTGCGAGCTGAGCGTGGTAAAAGCTGCGTCCATCTTGCGTCTCTGACACATGAACAAGCGCTGCTCACGGTGGAGAGAAGAAGGTCGGAGGTAACAGACAGCAAATGCAGCGTAAAAGCGAACACAGAAGAGAGGCAACTGCTGCACACACCGTGACTTGTTATTTGTGTCCAGTTCAAACAAAGTGACACTGTGTGCTAGGTTAAAGATGGCCACTGCCACAATTGGTAAAATACGGTACGGCAGCAACCCGAATGAACCAGGGGAACGCAACGCTAGTCCAAAAACGAGGCCTGCCACGCTGCATACATACAGATGGCCTGTGAGCTGGATCGGTTTAACCAGGAAACAGAAAGACATATTCAATCCTACAGTAGATTCAAGGTTTTCTTGGAATTTACTACAAAACTGACATATAGGATTCTTTCTAAATGGATGCCTGGCAGAAAATTGCGAGCAAAGACCATGTCTGAGTCCATTTAATGCCTTGTTTGGTAAAAGAAAAAATGTTGCTGGAAAAGCTGTGACTACAGTAGTTTTGGGTCCTCTGCCTAATTTCGTTCAGAGGTTGAGAAAAGGTTGTAGTCTCTTGCAGGAGAACGGAGGGCTTTTTGGAAGCGTAAAAGTAGAAGAACAAGTTCAAATTGATCGGTCTAGATACACTCAACGACTTGAGTAACAATGATCTAAAGTAGTTCAAGTACAGATCAACCTGAGTCATTGGTCGTGAAAAGAAATAACCAGAACGAATATAATGAAACCAACACTAGAAATCAAGGTTTCATAAGCACATTGTTGTGACAGTAATTCAAGCAGCAGTGTTTATGTCTCTGTGATGGAGGATGTCCACAAATAGGAAGGTGCTTGAAACAAGGTTATAAATATTTTCATATTCAGATGTGTGGTATTGACTCTTCAAGCCAGCAAATCTATACATCTGACTGCCTCACTGTACGATGGCATGCTCAGAACAACGGAAATGTCATAGATAATTACACAGCAGTTTCAGTTCTCCTGTGCATTACATGCATGGCCCTCTTCTCCATTGGCTTTCCTCCGTCTGGTCTTTTCTCGTGGTGCGAGTCAAATGAACGTTTTCTTTTTACTAAATGCCGGCTACCGTCTTTTACTCAGTGCAGCTGCTGACAAAAGACGGGCGATGATGAAGGGCACGGACACCGGCCGGCCGATGTGTCTTGTCAACCCATTCAACTCGCGCTGGTGTGTCACTCTGAATAAGCTATTTGGACTCTTTCCAGGGTGACTGTTATTAGCTGTCAATTGTGTAGAAAAAAAAAAAAAAGGCATGAGAGAAAGCAGGGAAGACAGGACTAATGTTAGAAAGCACTGCCTAACCTTTCCCACGAATACCGGTCACCGGGTTTGGTCATGTTTCATATTTACGGTCTTTCCTGTGGAATAGTCACATGGACAAAGTGTATTTCTGTAGCTGTCACTTGTGGCCTAGTTTACTTCCTGCGTGAGCTGACAAACTCAGTGATGTCAGTGAATGGCAGCAGAGCTAAGCTAACATGCCTTGCGTTTTCATCTCTCTCTCTCTCTCTCTCTCTCTCTCTCTCTCTCTCTCTCTCTCTCTCAGGGGGAATCTCTACAGCTCTATTTGCTATCAGAGCAGTGTATTCTGGAGCCCCATTATATTCGTGAAGCACACACCGAGCATTACACTGCGTGTTTCAACACGTTCGCCACAGTCAGAGCAGATCTGTATTAGCCAGAGTGAACCGCTGAGAAATGTAACACAGCTGCGAAATGCTACTGGGCTGCGGTCACAGATGCCGCCAGTTTAGCAGCTAGGTGGCTCGGAGGAAGAGTGAGTCGGAGCCACCGTGACCTGGAGAGCAGACCCGGTGCTTCAATCTCCCACCGGCAAAAACAACACCGTGGTCAGCCTCACCGCAGTCTCCAGCTAACCTCAGTTTACAGATGAAGTGTATCTCGCTTTCATCATTCCAAGGAAAAGTTTAAAAAAAAACCCACCATGCTGAAAAACACACTAAAAAAAAAGTCTCTAACACCTCCTTCCCCACCTCAACACTGACATCCAGGCACATAACACATGTGGTTCAGTCACATTCTCTCGACACTGACGACCACCACCACAATCACCTTACAGCCCCAATGTCAGGGTCCAGGACAACATGCTGAAGTGAACTAATTTAATGGAAATGGACAAAACACTCGACTGACTTCTCCTCACCTCAAAATGCAATAATCCTCCTCTGCATACTAAAAAGTAAAAAGCAATGACCGGGCGACAACGGGCAGCAAGCGACCACAGCTGCTGCTGTTTGGTTTGGAGTCCCTTGGTGTGACCACACCACAAGTCTTGAATGTTAGAAGACGGAAAGGAGCTGTAAGTTAACTTATGACACTTTCACACATTGAACCAGCAGAAGGGCTGTGGTATCTGTGTAGGCAGGACTGGTGTTTTTCCCCTGCTGTCATTACCAGATACTAAGTACCACAAGTGCAGCGTAAAACGGAGTGAAGCATTACCAGAACTGATAGGCATATTCCACTTAAACATGAACATTTCTAGAAATTTCCATATTATTTTCAATTGTGTATTGATTTTCAAAAATAAAAACCAAACGTGTGTGTGTAGGTGTTTTTACAAAATGGCCAGGTACACCAGGTAACAATTAGCCTATAGGATGACCTTTGGTTCATTTAAACTCAATCTTCTGATGAACGACCCCTTGTACTACTTGAGTCATACAGATTTGCTCTTGAGCAAAGCAGCAATCCATTCAAGTATGCCATGAGGAGGAAAGGGAAAGGACAATAGACACAGATAAAACAGGAGAGGCAAAGTGAAATACTATTTTACAATACCTCTAGAGCAAGAGCCGTTTTGTCATAGGCACAGGGAACTCGTTTCTGGATGGCCTTCGCCATGACGGGGCCGTTCTGCATGGACGGTAGAGGAGTGATAACTGCCCCGGGCGTTCCAGGGGGCAGCGGAGAAGGCGTCTGCGGCTGGGCATAGGCGTGGACCAGGGCGTGGGAGGGCTCGGGGATGCCGTAGCTGTTGGAGTTGCGAGATCCATGGGAAGGCTGGCCGGGGTGGGGCGAAGGTCGTACCAGTTTCTCCACGTAGGGCACGGGGATCATCCCGATGCGTCCTTCTTTACTCTTGGCGCTCCACCACTGCTCCTCCGGCTTCTCCAGGATGATGAGGATTTCTCCTTTCTTGAAGGGAAGGTCCTCGGCGTCGCTGCCGGTGAAGTCGTATAGAGTCCGCACATACTCCAGGTTCTCGTCTGGGGCAACCATGGGCTGGATGGGACCGCCCACTGTGCTTGGATACCTTGAGAGGCCATAATAAGGAGGCAAAGGGGGTAGACATAATAAGGGCATTAGTAAAAGGAAGCTACTGTCAGAGTAAGATTCAAATTAAAAAGTGAAAAATAGTGGAAGTGATTAAATCAGCGATAGGCTTCCCTAGATACTATTATTTAAATAATATGATCTAGATGTGCCTTTCCAGTGAATGCTTATTATTGTGTTGAATACAAGCAGGTGAAATGATAAGACAAACACTACTTGATATAGCAAGGATTGTAAAATACCAAATAAAACAATGTGCTGAAGTATCTAAATGCAATATCATGTTAGGGCTGGGCTGCCTACAAACCAGGTCCAGCATCCTGGCTGTTGTTTATATTCCCTAAAACCTGGTGTCATGGCTCACCACACTAAAAACAGCAGGCTGGACGTGTGTGTTGATGGTGCTAGTGAGTTCAGCAATTTCAAACTGGTTGCATTATGACATAACTGTCTGAAAGTGGGTTAGCTGCGATAAAAATAGACAGTCTGCCTAATAATTGGTGCAGGGCTATTGGCTGACGTCCCTACCTGGGGGATGGCTCTATGAGCGTGGTCGTGTCCAGGTAGTGGATTTTGTAGAACTCCAGGAGGGCAGGGAGGTGATCAAACTCCTGGTCGCCTATCTTAAACCTCTTGCTGGGCAAAGAGTTGATGATATAGTGAGACACTTTGGAGTTTTCCGATACTGACAGCACGTAGTCGCCGGGGCAGGTCGACGAGTCCCGAACAAGAAACATGCCATGTCTCTGTCCTTGTAACCTGTTCTGTGCCTCTTGTCGCGACACGGGTCCAAAATACCAGGAGGACCGATCCGATGAGTCAAACCGTGCAGTTGACATTTCTATTCAAAAATAAGTTAGTATAAGTCTACAAATAAAAATAAAAATAAAAAAAAGAAGAAACTGACTAGACAATAAGTTAAAAGAGGTGTATGTGTGGCTGGGATCGGCCAATCACAGCAAACTGTAGGGTTTGGAAGATGCAGGGCAGGGCATCCGAGTGATTTCTGCACAAACGCTGCAGGCTCCGAAGACCTGGTTTTTTTTATTAAAAAACAAAAAAACAACCTGACGTTTTCAGAAGCAGACTGCGACTGACTTCATCCAACTTTGGAGCATAATGTGGTTCCTGTGTTCAGCAGTCAGCGGCTGAGCAATTGTTAAGAGCGAACCAAAGTAGGAAAAAAAATAAACTTACGAGTGTGAAACACCGACCGAGGTCGAAGCAACAAAATGATCAATGAAGCTTCCCCTTTTCGTTCCGCCTTCCGAGAAAACACCAGGCTTCTCTTCTAATAATTTATCTCCTCCAGTCAGTGTCAGTTATGAGAACGGAAAAGGTGGCCTCAGTTTTACATCTGATAAATCCTCATGCCTGCATAAAAGGCAGCCAGTAGCCACGGGTAGGAGAAGAAATGATTAGTTTCTTGGTCTTACGGTAAGGCACACGTCATGGAAATGCGCTTTTGAATCTCCTTTCTCGAGTCGGAGCAGACTTTTTTGAGGCAACACAGCAGAAAAATGGCGGCCCGCAACACGTCTTCTCACAAAAAATGATTTCACGGCAGCGGCTCGTCTCCTGCGCGTGCATCTCAGGGTCTGGGACCGTGCGCTGGCGCTGTCGCGTGCATTCCCGACCGCTCACGAGGGATCCCGGCGTAGCGATTGTATATTTTCTACTTTCCCTTATTTCTGCTCGTCCCCCCCTCACCCGAGCCACCAGAAGTGCGAGTACGAGACCGAAAAATGGCGACGGGAGGGCAGGTCCCGCTTTCTATCTGCACGTCACTGACGCCTAGAGGGGGAGGAGGAGGAGGGAGGGAGGGAGGGAGGTGGGAGGAAGGGAGTAGGCGGGTGACGAGGCACGGACAGCCCCTCACCGCCGTGTAGAGAGCTAGGTGTCAGTCATGTTTCCACCGATGCAGCTACAGAACACGATGACAAGCGATAAAGAGGTGATGCCATCAGATACAGGCCTCCGTTTAAAGCGACGACTCTGTTTCCTGCCGTTCTCATAAAGCTTCAGAGGACTGCAATGAATGAATCTGATTTTCCTTTGTTAAAATGCCACATTTTCTATATTCTATAATTTCACGACAGAACTCAGGTTAACTTTCCGTTTAAACACGTTTCAATAAAAGTAATGTAATTATAAAGTAATACATTTATGTGCAGTTTATTACCTACATACAGGAATAAGCGGGTACAGAAGATGAATGAATGAATGAATGTCTACTATGACTGAGTTGTACTGTAGTTGGTTCTGGTAAACCTAATTTTAACTACTTCATACTCTTATTCTGAAACAGCATATCAAATGCACATGCTAATATAATGTATACAGCTCTGGGGTATTGTGAAATTATATGAAATATATGAATTAGCATGTGACTGTAAATTTAATTCTTAAAATTCAGGTAATCCTAAGCACCTTGGCCACATCTGACAACTCTCTCAGGATGTGTTTCCTGTGCAACAGGAATCTACTGCATTTGAAACAGGATTGTCTTTTTATTATCTGTCTTTTATTATAATTATATGTATTATAATGTTCACTAATTGGCCAATTCATTGGGTACACTGGTGAAAGCAAACATACGCTAAGATAACGGTCCTGCATTAAATCCCAAGTCATGACTGTTATAATGTTCAGTTTATGTTGAAACGGTGATCAGTCAACTGTATGATCACTTTGGAGGCTGAAGTTTGTGCCCAATCAAAACATGTCAGTACAACACAATACAAATCAATAGCACTACAAGCCACAGCCCCCAAAATGAAAACACTGTTGAATCAACAGCTCTCTCAGCTGTTTTAAGCAAATGCTAAATACCGGACTGCTCACAAAGCTAAGATGTGGTGCAGGACTGTTATATTATAATTTATTTGTTTTTACTAGTGTACCTAATAAACTGGCAAGCGAGTGTATAGCTCATACACTCACCAGTTTAGAAGTACAGTAGCCTGTCTCAGTTAACAACTCTTTCATGCCACCAGTAAAGAGTTTTACATATTTCCCTATTTTCATTTCCTGTTGTTCTTAACTTCCCCTCCATTCGATCTTATGATAAGTATAATCTGGCACAGTGCTGTGACACATCGATTTGGAGCTCCCCAGCCTACTCAACACATAGCACAATATGCTGAAAGGGAGAGAGTGAATTTGAATGCAGGAGGCTGTGTCTCCAAAGCAGACCTAATAAAACACAAACAAAACACTGCGGTGGAATACGCTAGCTGAGCGCGACAAGCCGTGTAATGTAGCAGAGCTACTTCTGCTCTGTGATGAAAGTAAAATATATAAAGAAGTAGCTCTGTTCCTGTGGGGACTGAGGTTTCAGTGACCCAAGTCTTGTTAGTCTACAGCTGGCACAGAGCAGCTCTCATCACTGCAACACTGCCTGAATGTTAATAGATATGCACCAAGTCTTAATGGCTAAAGGCTGCCAATTTCCACAAAGCTGCAGTGATGCAACAAACTGCGAAAAAACAAATAATAATAATAATAAAAAACAGATTCTTACCAAAAGGTGATGAGATGATAGCTATTCATAACAGTTCCCCTAATTTTGACATGTAGTGTCTGTCTCCATCTTGAATGCATAAGTTTCATCCTGAGTACCAAAACATTTCTTTGGAATTTATGAAGTGAAGCTGAGGTGAGTCATAACATACTTATGTGTGACAGGCTGTCAAACTATTTAACTGAGTAGATGATCACTGATGAGTTTCTTCAGAAACACCACCATCTAGTGGATACATAAACATGACTATGTTTATTGAGACATCAGTCAAAGGACCAGTGTGAAGGAGTCATGGGGTTCTCTTAGCAGATATTGTATAATGTATATATAATGTATGTAACCGTATAATATATATTTTCCTTAGCTTACAATGAGCCCTTCATATCCACAGAGACCTCCATGTTGTGTCACCATCATTCTACAGATGACTTTTTCTTTTTTTAAATGTCTTGGACCAGGACTAGCCCTCTGTGATCCTGCAGTGTGGTTTTAAAGCTAAGTGTGGTGTCTACAACCGTCGGCATCTTGGCAGTCACTGACTCCACCTGGCTAAACCAAAAATGGGCTAACAGGGTGGAGAGTGAGCTGAGGCAGATGGGTGATGCCTTTAGGAGAAGAGCTAGTGACCTGTGACAGCACCCAGCTGTCACTCAAAGCAGCCACACTTTTAATTATTCATAACTTTCTATTCTTTTTTAAATGAATGAATTTTTATTTCCTTTATTGATCCCTCATGGGGGAATCCATTCTCTGCATTTAACCCATTGTTCACACAGCAGTGTGTACACTCGGAAGAGTAGCCTATCACTGGAGGGGTTAAGCGTATGCAGCTGGTTGCAGTCTCCAACCACAGATACTGATCCTTTAAGTAAGATTCTTCATTTTAGACGGTTTGGCCTGTTACCGGGACATGAAATATTTGACAAACCGACAGGCAGAGGAGCTGTGAAGACCTGCCGCGGCCTTGATTGCAAACGCTTGAGCACAAATGACGATTCCTGCCAAGAACCGTAAGCTCACTCCTATGGTCCCTTCTAGCAGCAAAA
Source organism: Chelon labrosus (assembly GCF_963514085.1). NCBI lineage: Eukaryota > Metazoa > Chordata > Actinopteri > Mugiliformes > Mugilidae > Chelon > Chelon labrosus. Next base: position 9,232,849 of record NC_140355.1, read on the forward strand.
TCAGAGCCTAAGCTCAGGCTGAGAATTGCTTTTCTAATCATTACCCCCCTGCCTGTCATTAAGAATGCGCCTTCTGGCCTGGGCTACATGAGGTCACTAACTACCATTAGAAAATACACAACCACTCTACAAATGCAATGATGCATTTATCCGCATTTCAAACCGTTTTCTTGGAAGGATTATTCCATCAGCCTTACCAGTATTCACTTATCTATGATTGCAGTGGGTATTATAGTGCATTGCTTTGTTCACAGTCTTCAGTTTTCATTACAGTTATTCTGTATTTTTCCAGAGGGTATAGTAATGCCACTGAACATGACAAAGGGTCTTTAAAGCTACAGCCATAACATCTTCCCACCGCACTTTAACAGGACACATAAGGAGTGTCATTAGAAATGTAGCCAGAGCTTGGCGGTAATGCTAGGCTTGCACCTTGTGGGGGCTTGGTGATATAGATTTGTATAATGTGTTTGGAAGCCGAGCATTGAACAGAGCTGCTGAGTGGTCATTTTTAAGCCTGCTAGTTCAGCCGTCCTCGGAATCTATTTTTCGTGAAGACTGATGGTAGAGGCACAGATACCGCACGAGGTGCTTCTGGCAAAGACTAAATGTATTCTCGGATTAGGATGAGCAGCGCGTGGACGAGTGATGAGTTTGAGAGATGCAGTTATTCAGAGGGTTCATGAGAAGTGTCACTTCCTCACCTTCCGTCTCTCAGTTTGCTTGTAATATCTAGGCCTAAACAGCACTAGAGGGTTGCATTCAAGTAAACGGACAGGAGGATTAACTCACCACATTACAATATAACAATTTGATTAGGAATATTTCAAAGCCTCTGGAGAGGAGTGTGCTAAGCCCTGTTCGTGCTGGGAAGTGCCCGCCCTGCATGGTTGCGTGCAGTTCTTAACCTGCCCTACACTGTTGCACAATTAGAATGTAGGTTGTGATTTGTGTAATGAAATGAGTCTAGGTGCCTTTAAATGTTTTGTCTTCCACACGTCTGTCTTTCTCATCAGTCAAATGAGAAATTCATTTATTTTATTCGATTATTGACTGGATTTTCATCTGGTTTCTGACATGTCTGCGATATGTTGCCGTTCCGGATTATTACCATGTAATGATCTTTAATTTGAGTGGTTTAGGAGAAGATGAGCCGCGGCAACATAAATAGCTGTGTGTAATTTGAATAGCAGGCAAACATATTATTTTTAACATCTGCCACAACAGACGTTTTCGAAGGGCCTTCAGCCGCTTCATTCCTTCCTCGTATTACAGCCTGTCGTGTTTACCACTTCCCCATAGTTGTAGCTACAAACCTTAAGAAACTCTCATGTTGAGACTCTCATAGCATGTCGCACTTTCTGTAGCACTGTGTGTGTTTGTGTGCTCACAGGTCTTGGACCAGGCTTGTAGTATTTTAACACACTGAATATTTTTGAAACACTTTGCACAGCGGAGAGTTGACTCAGGATCATAGTGTGATCGAGGAAGGCTCACAAAACTGCTGAACGGGCGATTCACTTTTATTTTTCACCTTCCTTTTTATCATTAAAACATTCATGTGACGTGCAGGTTTAAGACGGGTTCGTGTGGGAGTTTTGTTCATATTCTATTCAAGGTTCAGCAGTGTTTGTGGTACATACAGCATGTGTGCAATACGCATACTGCATATGAAGCAACAACCACAGATGCACCACAGAAATCCTCCTCAAAAGGACAGAACCTAGTGCGTAACTCAGAAAATAATGACTCATATGACGGCATATATGCACGGCCAGAATTAGCCTCAGTTAAACAGAGATGTTCGTATCAAATTGCATCCAGCTCACAAACAAAACAACCTGTGCTCATGTAGGCTTCACTCATTATCACAGTAAAAGGCACAAACAAGTCAGTTTAAAAAACTAGTGAAAGATGTTTTCACTTCCCTGAACCTCAGTGACATGACATGACAGATTAACTAAGATAAACTTGTGACTTAAACTGGCACATGTACTTGAGTTACTTGAGGGAGGGTTAGCTGTTATTTTTGTGTCACGTTCTGGTATATAATACACACACACATCCTCATGTAGACTAAATAATATACCGTGCACATCATTTGCTTGCTAAAAACAAACGCAGTGTGCTCTGTGAAGCGAAAAGAACAGGAAGAGGCAGGCTCCCGCCCTGGCACAAAATAACAACACAAGAACAGTGCTGCTTTAAGTCGAGACAATTTATTCATTCTGTATTAATCTTGATTTCCACTCAAACTGCAAGTGCATGAGTGGTAGCAGGCAAAGCATGAAACTGCTCCACAGTGCTTGGGAAATAAGTTTCTCCTGTGTCAATATGAGATTTGCTGTGTTTCTTTTGCACCGGTAAACATCCCGAATACTGATTTGTGACAGACAATTTGTTTTATATAGTTATATGGAATGCGACAAGCCCACCATTGTTCTGGCAGGATTACTAACTGTGCAGTGAAAACTAGTTTACGTGTCCTGAACTACAGTGTTTGATAAAAATATAAAATATATTTACCATTTTCCACCTCATTACAAAGATACAATACTTGTGTGCAAAGTTTAAGGATTCCAGCCTAACTTCTTATTACATTTCCAACTTATAGATCATTAGCAACAGACACTTTGACAAGATCATAGCAGGATAAGCACAAGTATATCTATGATGGCAGCTCCATTTAAACCTTCAGTGCAGTGTTTTTTAAAGCCTGGAAGCCAGACCCAGAGCTTCTCTGTTTACGCTTATTTTTTGCAGCAGAAATTTGATCTAGAAACTGTCCGCTGGGACATGACTAAGCTTCAGCAAAGATCTGCCCGACCGATCAAATCGCTTGGGTGGGAACTTTACGCAGTGATGAACAGAAGAGCAACAGCGGTGTAGTCAAACACATCATCTGAGTGCCATGGAATCGAATTTGTTTACAACAAAATGGCTACTGACAGGGAAATGAGCTGTTCAGTTCTGTTGTAAAAAGACACTGACAGCGAAATAACTTCAAAGGACTAACAGTCAACACGGGTCAAGACATTTGTCAAGATCGCTTAATGTCACATACTTAATGAAACATATACAGACAGAAGCTAGTCATTTGCTATATTAATACGGCACATTAACGTCCATTATATTAAAGCTCTGGCCAAACAAGCTCGTACAGTTCTGATTATTTTGTTGATTTAAATATGGACTCTGTGGGGACATTCCCCTGCTGCTGATCGGTGGCAGTGTTTTTATCTATAGAAAAGGCTGAGTGCAACTGTGAGCCTTCTGGCAGACGAGCATATGAAACGTCACAGTAAGAAAAGTTTATGATGCTCCAGATAAGACAGACGATAGATTAGTCAAAAAAGTAAAGAATAAAAAAATCTATCTAAGAGATGACAGACGCTACATAACTCTACTAGTTCTGGAAAGTCCCAGGTTTGTACCCAGACCCAATGCCAGAACTACAAAGACATCCAAGACAATAAGTCATTATTTAAGTATAGTGAATGTAATGATCAACATCCTACTCCAAATATTTTACCAACTTGTCCAAGAGCAGTAAGAACACACCAATGTCAGACCTGATACGCTAGATGGATTTTTCCAAAAAACGTCTAGGAAACTTCTAGGATAGGAACTGTTTGACTAAAATACAAACACAAACTCTGTGGCGCTTTGAAAGCTAGCAAGCAGTCATCGTAGTTAGTTTAATTAGCTTGTAGGTGGTGCTATGTTCACGACAGTGGTTAAAAACAGGCAACTATTATTTTTCAAGAGAAACCGCTGATATGATATGAAGCAACAACTGACACCGGTTTCGGCTTTTTTCTCAACGCCCCGATGACGTGTCAACCACTCCTGCGCTTCACTGCGTGTCACCAGTTCATTTTCAAACAGACGTAACAACATCGACAAGCGCTCAGACAGCACTTCAGCAGAGACTTGCTGACAGTGGAGCTTGTAGTCTGTGTTAGCGAGCATCAATTGTCGTTTTTTTTAATGGAAAGGTAATGGTTACACAACAACCCAAACACTGGGGTATGGACCGATCATGCATTTCTCTCAGTAACGCTCTTATCTCCATGCTGGGTTAGCTTTTGTTTTGTGGGCTGAGCCATGGACAGTCCTGATTTTACACTATATTCACCTGCATACACTGTACGCATGTGTTGACAGTGTTTGTGTTTGCCAGAAGAGGAAGACCAACGTTCTGCACTAAAGCTTTAAGGTTCACTATCACGCTTACTGTGACACCCGATGGAACCCTTTCTACACAGTCTATGGATGGAACTGAGCCATCATAAATGTTATTCATTCCACTTGTGCTTTTCCTGCTGTGTGTGAAGTCAAAATGTCTGCTGCAAAGGTCCATTATGGCCATCTTTAAATCATCACGAAACATCTAATTATAGACCAGAAACTCTTCACATTGATATCCGTTATTGAGCATTTATTTTATAGAGCACATTTGGTCATTTGTGACTGAGGTTTTTCGGGTTTTGATTCTGTCACTGCACCGTCCTTTTGAAGCGGTCTCTCTGAACAGCACGGGTTCGCCTCTGTCTTTCTGCAACGGTGGAGCTGAGGCTCTGCTTGAGGGCTGGGAGGACGACCCCAGACTGAGAGGGTCCAGACCTGGGAAAGTACATGAGGATTTTTACTTAGATGGTTGACTCAAAAACCTCTGGCTTGGTCACAAGTTGCAGACTTGGGCTGTTATGCAAACAGCTTTTGTAAAAAGCAGTGTTACGACGGTTTGAGCAATCTGTTGCACACACTGATGATGGATAGGAACAGAAGACCTGTTTCACACAAAACCATAAAGCAGCACAGGTACACGGCATTACATACGTTTTTTCTGGAAACGACTGAAGACCAAGTTTTGGGAATTTCTTTTCTTCTAAAGATTTGCTAAAATATTTAAATGAGAGAAATTGTTATCAACAGTTGTAGTTTCTTCAAAGGATTATATGTTGTTGATGATGATGATAATGAAAATGGTGCTTTACCGAGTTCCGTCAACAAGGTAGGCTTTGGTCAGAATGTAGTTTTCTGGGGTGATTTTCTTGCTCAAGACAATATCTCTAAGCAGTGCCTTCACGCGTATAATCTATAGGACAAATATTGCAGTCATCAGATATAATACATGCATTTTGACAAGTACGGTTTAAGGACAGATACTCACTTCCTGAGACTGTAAACTGTTAGCATTGTAAAGCTGTCGGATGATGACCTCACACTCCTGCAGGGTGGGCGCGCGTGGCGGACGGGAGGGACTGCTGTGAATCCGTAGCGGCTGTAACGAAGTGATGAGGCGCCCCTTCATCTCTGTGCCGAGGTCCTGTCTGGCTGAGTCCGCAGTTTCGCTACTTTCTCCGAAGCTTCTCCCAATCAGATAATATAAATGAACAACACAACATCAGCAACGTTCAGCCTGTTTTACAGTTTTGGTCCAGGTGAAAAAACAAGATTATAGTCAAGGTGGGAGCTGAAATCACCAACGCTGCTGGTGAAGGAGAGACGTAGGGGGGGAGGGAGGGACATGATAATTGATTGGGCGCAAAGAGAGTACACGCCCCTGAGTGCAGGATGAGTCATCAAGGTCTTTTAAAATAGCTTTCCAAGAATAACATCCACTACATTATTAGGAAGGTAGGGGACGTACTGAATGAGGACCACGTGTAGCTGGATGGAAATTCACCTGTGAGCCTGGTCTTGCATGGGTCGCGTGTCTTGCAGCGGCTCCTCGAGGTAGAGGCCGGCATGGGCTTCACTGCCCTGAGTGGGAGGTCTAACGTCTAGTCGACTCTGTGTGTATCCTAGAAGAAACAAGTTATTTTTTTTTTATTCTTATATTCTGTGGCACACTGGGATGCAGAAATGAAAACATTATCAGTCTAGCATGACATTCTAAGTACAAGGTACAAGAACTAGGGCTGAGGTATCATGACTATAAAGGGATTTCAGAGAAATCTGAATGAATTCAATAGACTAGCCAAAAGCCCAGTGATTGCTGTGATACAGCTTTTCTACATCTCAGTATACATATTAGTCATACCTACTTTACAGTTTCCATAGCTGCAAGAACACTGGATGTGCACGGCAGGGCGTAATGAAAACAAGAATAAATCAGGAACACATCTTACCTTTCCTACTTGACTTGTGCGGCTCCATTATCAGCTTATACTGCAACTCTGAAACATCCACAACAACAGAACTTGAGTGCACAAAACACCGCAGGGAGGCTCAGTCCCAGCAAACAGCACATGGGTAGACAGGGGCCTGACTTGCTCCGATGGCGCAAAGACAGATGACTGCAGAGAGTGTCCTGGTGGGTGGTGAGACACCGTTATGTGGAACAGCTTGCGGCCTGCTCTGAAAAAGTGACACCGGATCTCTGTCCACCTCCCACTGAGCAACCATCAGAGTTGCTATGCGACCACCATACCTGGATTGAGTGTCTCTCTCTCTTGTCAGTGCGCTATCGTTACATAAAGAGTCACAGGCTTCACCTATTGTGAATGGTAGCGGCTGATGTGATTTGTTTTTTGAAATTGTTTCCCCTTCTGGGCCTTGAAGTCACCTGATTCCCTGTATGGAGGCTGTAGCACTGCACATTCCCACTAGAAATACATTTCTCAATCTGTCTATGAATCTGTCCCAGAGAGGCTATATCAGAGCATTATTTATAAACATCTTAAAACTAATTTTTAACTTTAGCTTTTTCGTGATGTTAAAATATATTGCATACTTTCTGCACACACACCTTAAAACACAATCCATCTACTGTGGTGCTATAACCTAGAATTAAAGGTTTTAGCTCGGTGTGGTTTAACATCAGTTAACAATTCATTTTCCAAAAAAAAAAATAAAGTTACACATTCAAGTAAACTCCTTCAAATATATATATATTGTTAGCATATTTTCTATCATCACTGACAAGGTTCCACCTGCCGCCGGTTCCTTCACCTTTATTCTCCCGTCTGAGGTTCTCTATCTCCGCATGGAGCTTCTCGAGAGTGTCCTTGTGCTGCTGTTGCAGGAACTGGATGTTCCTCTGCAGGGATGCGACGCGGGGGTCCGTGTCGCTCTGACAGGACGCCTCCGCTGCTGCTGCTGCCCTCGCTCCCCTGTCCGCCGACGGCGGGGCAACAGGTAGGGGCTGCAGTCGGTTCGCCGGTAAACGTCGAGGCGAGCAAGGCTTCCCGAGGCCGCCAACTCTGGTCCAGTGAGGCAAATGGCGTACAGGTGGCAGGCTGTTACTTGACATTGCTTTGGTTCACTCGACTAACAAACCTTCTCGGAGACCTCTTTTTCTATACGGTGGCGACGACTTATTTCCACTCGAACTAGCTTATATAGCACCATTAGCTAGCTTTTTTTCTTTTCTTCCCATTATATTCCAGTCACTCAATATTGTTGTCCTACAACAGCCAACTACTTAGCTTAAGTATGTTGTTGTAAACAGCTCCTGTGAGTAGGCCTACCCTGAATTACTTTAGCACTCACTTGACATGCGCTACACTCACACACAACGTTGCCGTAGCAACTAACTATTCTGTTTTTTTTATTTTTTTCCCCTCATGAGGGGGCCGGCTTTCAGGCAAGGCCCGCCCCTTTTAGTTAGAATTGACAGACCCAACCTCCAATCAAAATCAAGCAAACGTTTAAATACTAGCATCTGATTGGTGAAGTTTGTTGGAGGCGGCACCGAGCGGTTCAAACGCTTTAAAACCAACAAGCTGCCATCAAGGCAACGTGATTCCTGTAAGTGATTTGCTTACCTATTTTAAGGAACGGAAATGTTTCCGAGCTCTAAAGATACATTAACATGAGAAATAAGAGAGGCCCATATATCCTCTAAAAGGGCTAAAAGTATAATAATACTTAAAAATACAATTAAATTATGCTGATCGTTCACTGACAGTTATCGGGCAATAAAATAAATGGAATCCACTCATTTAGAATATGAACAAATACTTTAAAACTGTTTTGGAAAATGATCAGTGACAATGATCATCTGTAACAGTATGTTTTTAGACAGTTATAAGGTATAATCACTAATAGCCACTTTAATTGAATCTTAGCAGTGAGCTGAATACAATGAAACAGGAACAAAGTTGTTAAACTTTCATCTGGGGCAAGGTGGCAAGGTTTATGACAAAGGAGAATTCTTGAAAATGATCAGTCATATGCAGGCGTGGCAAAACTAAACCTCCATATCGAAGTGAGACAACAGCAGAAGAAAGAAGAAGACACCAAATGACCTTTCCTTTCACTTTTATTCTTGGTGCAGCTCCCCAACAGTAAAGGTTACATCACACATGGGGCGACATTGAGATAGTGTGTGTTATGGATATGACGACATTAAAATGCATTTGCAACAGTAAGAGACAAAAGGGAAGCAGAAGGCCTAGTCTTTGGAAATATATAGATGGTATGTTACTGTTCTCTCCATGCCTGCAATGTCATATATACAACAACAATAACTTAATTTACAATATTTACAGGGAATACAGAATTAGTGACGTGAAATGAAACGGTATGTATCTTTGTGTGAAATTTCGAACAGCAGGTGATCTCAGCTTACATACAAATTGTCTTTGACTCTTACCAAGAATAATCCTAATCAGGATGGCCGATAACGATGATTGTATGGAACAATTAAAAAGTGACACTTTTATAAAGAGATCTTCTGCTAGCTGTTTCTTTTGAGACATCGTCGTCATACACTGACTGAGCAGAGCAGCATGTGTAGAGCCAGAGAGCCTGTTGACGAACTGTTATAAGGAATGTACACTCAAACACAAATATACACACACACACACTAAGAAAATTTCTGTTGTCTGATAAAAGACAAAAGGCAACAAAGCAAAAACACACAAAGTATATTTAGATACATCTTTCCTCCATTCAGTTCTGCTGACCGTGCTACTGTACTGGCTTCATTGTAAACTATCTTCAGCTGTGACCACACATCAGTGCAGTATTACAAAACACGCACTTTTTCCACCATCTTAATTAATGGGAAAATTACACCTTAGGAAAAATAACGTGGGCCTTAAAGTTGGTTACAGCAGAGGAGCCCTTCATTTTCAGTGGGTGTTTCAGTTTCACATGTTAAAGAAGAATCCAACCGATATTCGTACACATGCACATTAATATCTCAAACAGCACCACTTCCCACATGCATGCACACAATCTCCTCTTGAGAAAAGGTTAAAACGGCAAATTGGCCCACGCAGCTCTTGTTTGGATGTACGACTAAAGTCAACTATACGCAAATTTATCACGTGAAATGCACACTCCAAATCAACATGGGCACTTTACAAAATCAAACACAATCGTCACCCACTGATTACTCTATGTAAAACACAAAACCACCAATGCAAATCTTTTTTTGTTTGTTTTCAGTGTATAGAAATCTTCCTAAGGTCTCCTAGCTTATACCATCTCTTTGTCAACATTCTCACATCTAACACACGTCATCGCCTTTCGACAGTAACTGTAACACAACTAAAACTCCACTAAAAGTACGCAAGCAGAACTCTCTCTAAAAGAAAAAAAATAATAAATCTGTCTCTACAAAAACAGGCTGTTTAGCACGTTCCACTCCTGATCTTTCTCTACAGTACTTCAAACAGTGCAAAATCATTCAGACTTTAGCCCCAACATCAGCCCAAATGTTGAACATTCAGTCTAATATGAAGGCTGTTTCTGTCAGCACAGCCCTACATTCAAATTTGATTATACTTGCTAAACATCAACATGATTGATAGATACAATACAGAAAGACAGAATGCGGAATGAAGAAATTACCAGCGAGCGCAGCACCTAAGCTTCTGTATACCTGACGAATACATAAGTTATTGCAGCATTGTGATCAGAGACGCCAACAGACCATTTTCGGGCTGCTTTGAAATGAAAGCTATATGTGACATGTAGCAGTGGGGTAAAAAGTGGACCCAACTTCAGCCTGATGCCTTAACACCAGCCACCATTTACGAAACAAATCAAATGAATCCATTCGACTCTACATGTACACAGTCTTTGATATTAAGCAAGTATAGAATCAATAAAGTGTCAAACAAGTTGTTTTTCTAGTATAGTCTCAAACTAAAATAAACCATAAAATAGAACCACCTTACTTTGGCAACAGGTTTGTAATAGTGCTTGTGTGCACAACTGTAGTAATGCAGTATACTTCCCGTCACCAAGCAAAAACCAACTGGATGAAACCCAGGGACAGACACGGGGTCCAAAACAAACATTTAAGAATGATACTCGCCCTTTCTCTGCCTTTATCAGCATGAGTCCTTATGTATGCGTGCACTCCAACTCCAGCTTGTGATCTTGGTAAAAGATAACATTTTATGTGCAGAGCTGACTGGTGCACAGTCGAATCTTAAAAAGCTGTGGTGAGTTTATGTCTAGATAATTACTATTATATGTGGCTACTTGGCTATGATTGCTCCTGCATGTGTTAGTGACGGGAATCTTCTTCCACTCTGCACCATGAGCAAAGTCCTCACACCCAACACTCGTCCAAGTTTAGTGTCGGGGATGCTAAAAACTGATGAAAGGAAAGACTTTCAGAGCAAAGACTCCTCACTGGAAACGGATGCAGTGTGGTTTTCAAGTGAAAACCAACTGAAAACCATGATACGTGGATGGAGATTTCCTTTGTTAGTAATGCGCGAATGACTGACATCGTGTCCACACTTCCAAGACAAAGTGAAGGGCTTTCAGACACAGAGCCCTGACTGCAAAGCTGTGAGGCGCCGTTCAATGCACTCCTTACCTGCAGACACAGAGTGAAAGGGAAAAGGAAAAAAACAAGCAGTGGGTGGTTCAGTGTAGCAAGTCCATGCTGTGTTAGGGTGCTCTGGTCGAGTCTGAACACATGCATCCTAGTCATTTACTAGTCAACTACACACGAGCCCTGTGATTAACTGGCTAACCATCCAGGCTTTTACATTAACTTTAACATCACATTATAGATTTAAATGAAGGTGGTAGGCGCTAGTGCTAAGCAGAGACATTCCCCTTTTTATTGGGAGCTGAGGTGAGATATACTTACATTTACTAACACTGAGGATGTCGTCCTGCTCAGTGAGCAGCTGACACAAGCCCTCCATCAGCAGCAGAGCTTTGTGGTAGCGCAGGGCCGATGCTTCCCCCTGGTGGAACATCTCATCCAGCGCAGCATCCCTAACCTGAGGCGGAATCGGGACGTTAATGCAGGTTAGAGTTCATCTTGCTGCAGTCATTTTCGTTCTTTCTGTGTTTAAATTACATTTTATCCATTTAAAGAGCACCATTCTGCATTCTTAACGCCTGCTATAACATCAAGCATCTAGGAGCAAGTTCTTGGGACATTTGCTTAAAAAGATAATGCATTCAAATTCCTGTCTTACATAAAGTAGTATTTGTTATAGCTTACTGAATGTCCTCATATATCTGAATGACTAAGCTATGACGTGCTACTCTGTATCTCTTGACTCCTTTCGGTTTACCATCTGCACAGTGTGGCTGAACAGCAGCCGCTCCGCTGTGATGGAGCTGATTTGGTCCATTAGACGGTGCTTCCCGGAAAAGAACTGCTCCAGGCGGGTGCTGAGTGACCGGCAGGACGATACACAGGACTTGTACAGCTCATTCAGCCTCTTCACCACTGTGTGTGGACGAGAAGAAAAGTAATTTATATCATCCATGGCAAACACTGTACGTTATTTGTGAGTTAAAATATTGCTTCTGGTTTTAATTATTTTCAAAAGAAACAGCTAAAATAGACTGTCCAGGCTTGAGATGGCTCCTACCTTGTTTGACAGTAGCAGATGGGTAGAGTTTGCCCTGTTTAACTCGCTCCATTGCTGTGTGTAAGGAAGTGGACAAGAGCTCTGCAGTCTTAAGGTAGAGGACCAGCTGTTCTGCATGACTGAGGAGACAATAATGCACAGAAACTGGTGAGTAATTAAGAAGAATTATGCAGCAAAACAGTCAACAAGAATCCAGAGAAAACACTTAATGCACCAAATGGTTAGCTACAGGAATGTGGAAGGTAAGTGGTAAACTTATGTCGTTTCGTCTTCCAGTTTTCAAAAAACACAATCAAATGCATTTTCAGTCTGTGCTCCCAAACACCAGTTAAGACATCTGAAGTGTTTCTGTTGCATAAATGCAATCCAACTTTCCAATTGTGTTGTACCGAGCTGCATAAATTTTCATTGACACATTTCAGTCAATACTCCAGAGAAGAGAAGACTCAAACTTGCAAAGAACGGGTACAAACAGAAGTCTAACTAGACAGATCTTTGTTAGTTTTCACACACAAAAAAAATGTTTTGTATTGATTCAGCTTCAGTGTTCATATTAACCCTCAACAGAATGAATAGAAGAGCATTTAACTGAGACATTTGTTTGCTACCTTGGGCTTGAGGTTTGAGGAAACAGATATTCTGTGTTAAAAATGAATAATATGTTATAAATCCCAAATTCTGTTTTGCCAAGGTTGTGCTGAAAACAAATATCAAGTAACATCTGTGTGCATTACAATGATTCATTTGTTAGTTTTAAGTAGTAAGAGATCTATGGCACCAGTAAAATGAGAAAGAGGCCAGCACCTTAGAGAGTTAATCACCACACATGGCGCAAAACCAGGGATAAACAGTATCACTGCCATCAGCAAAGACACACAGCCAGAGTGGACTTGACCTTACCTCCACTCTCGGCTCAGTGAGCTTATCTGATCTGCTACCAGGCTCTGTTGCTGAAGGAAGGAAGGATGAGAAATGTCCCCCTGCGCCCCTGCCACTGCAGCACCCCGGTCCTCAGCCACCTCCATTAGACACCGGGCGAAATCCAAAGTGAAGCGCAGGCTTTGCACAGTGTCTGTGTGCTCCTGCTGAACTCCAGAGGCAGGAAAACAAAAGACAAGAGAAAGAGTTTGATGGTTTAGCGACAGAATTTGAAACAGCAGACACCACAATGTGATTATGCATTCAGCCTGTGCTGAAAAAGATTAAAAGGAGGCGTTTCATTATTACATTCTGAGATTATGCCTTAGGCTATTTCGCAAAAGTGTCTTGAGCTAATGACACTTCTATGACATGGAGCTTTCTTCCACCTTTCCCAACAGTTCACACTCTCTGGAGACACATCAATGTTCTTCATTTCAAGACCATGTTGTGATGAACTCCTGACTGATGTACACAACGGAAGAAAGCACTGCTGAATATAAACAAAAAAACACAACATCCAAAGGATGACTCTTTTTGCACTGCTTTCTAGAGCTGTCTGTAAAACCTGCTTCTCACCTCCATCAGTGTCTCCTCAGGCAGTTCAGGAGCCTCAAAGGTTACAGGACCACCCATGTTGGCTGTGATTGGATCAGTGAAACTGTAACGAGGACTGGGTGGAGCCTCAAAGCCGTCCGGATAGGTGCCCATCTGGGCGTAGCGGCTGGTGAATGAGGCTGCAGGACTGACAGAAGTAAATGAGCCTGCACGAGTCAGAGAAAGAGGCCGCAAGTCAAAACCAATGCCAGACATGTCAAAGGGAAATGACGTCACGAAAGACTTTAAATAACCCTATGTGAAATACCTGAGTATTTCCTCTGTCTGGAGGTCTGAGGTGGGGTGCTGCCACTTGGTGGAGAGCCCACAGTGAAAACCACCTGTGCCGGGCTGCTGGAGGCAGGTGCAAAGCCTCCCCCACCACTGGTAGGCCCTAAACCACAAAAAGATAAAAAAAATAAGTTCAATTAAAAAAAAAAAGTGTAAGTGCAAAAACTGCAGTTCCTTAAGTGGCCACTTGAGGCTAGCTCCAAAAGTGAGTCAATCTCCATAGACCTCCAAGTTAAAATGTCTTTACAACAACTTTTTTGTTTTGTTTGGGGGACATATAGGACAGGCCCATAAAGCTGTTTAATAAGCGCAGTGAGTGTGCCATTACAGGTTTCTAGCTGTTGATGTCACCGCCTGCTTCAACTCCACTACTGCTCCACCTCCAGGATGATTTTTGTATTAATCTGGAGTCAGGTTGAGTCAGGCACCACCAAGAAGGCAACCACCACTCTTCAAGATTCATATCTGTGTCGCCAACGATATACGCGCCTTTGTTATTTTTAACTGACAGACGTGCCTACCTGTTATATCTATGGCTTTTTCAGAGGTCAGATTCTCTGTACTGCCTCGGTCACCCACATTTCCACCTGGTCCAAACGCAGCCATCAGCAGCATGTCAGACAGACGACCGGCGCTATGAGACCTGCGCCAAAAACAAATGAGGCAGAGAACAAGGCCTTGTTTAGTATGCACTGTTTAACATAGAACATATATTTATATAAGCTGCCCATTGCCTTCATTTTTGTATTGCTACTGAGTTCATAATCCTCACGTAGACCATTTCTCTTCACGCATTAGAAGCATTAAAGGGGATATCCAGTTTCTAAAGACTCTATGTCATTTACTTATTGCAAATGCACATACAATAAATACAAAACTGTAAACTATACAATAAAATGAATTCAAACACTTTAATAAAATATTTAAACCCAACAAGACGTGGTTAAAGATGCTTTTTCAACTCAAACATAATTCCTTTTAAACCCAATTTGCAATCCCATAGGCGCATTTTGTTTGTCGTTTCTCCAAATACTTATGCAGCAGTGATTTAAACATAACAAACAGAAGAGCAAAACTTTGATCTAACCTTCCAAAGCCCTTGGTATCATCAGTTAGTTTATGGATGCAGTGGGCAGGATGGGTGCCTGGCATGGGTGCTTGCTGTCCTAGGTCTCTGAGCTCTGATGGGGCAGTCCTGCTGCCAGGGGAGCCAATGACCAAACCTTGCTGTGTCAGGAAAGTCATGAGGTTTGGAGAGCTGGGGGGCTTGGGGAATTCAAATGGAGGGATGGCCTGAGGAGAGAGACAAGAGGGAGAGACGACAGAATGATATTTTTTTTGCTTGTCCGTTGTGTCTCAAGAAAATGAATCACTCTCTTGACTCACGCAAAGCAAACGTACCCTGGAGGGGGAGCCGAGGATGGTGGGAAGAGGGTTACGCTGCATCAGCTCACTCAGTCTGGGGGAAGAGTGTAGAGGGCGGACAGTCATCAGCCCAGCTGAGGGGGCAACCACGGGGTCCGAATGCTGCTTCCTGATTTTCTGCCTGCCGCCACCAGTGGCACACTCCAACAGACAGGGGGCACTGTGGAGCCGGGTGCCGAGCCCCGTCACTTGTGGCTGTTGCTGAGAAACCAGCCTGGGTTCAGTGTGCTGCAGAGCTGCAAAGTAAAGTTGGACAGAAGGAGGTCAGAATATTCCTGCTTTTAGACAGCAGGTGGCATTGCAAAGTGTAGTGTCAGACAGCAAGAAAAAAACAACAAAGCTATCAAAAGACATCGAAAAAATGGACAAGTCCTGCCGAAGACCCCTGCTGGCACACGGGTCCAGACATGAGGCACAGAGAAGATGAGAGGTGGTGAGAGGAGACTGTGTGGGTGGTTGGTCTGTCTTCCCAACCAATAACTTTTAAAACTACTGAGTGCACTGACTTAAGAGAAGGTCTAGCAAATTCTAACTTTTATCTGATTTACCATTTGGTCTATTATGAAAGACTTCATCACAAGGTCCCAGAGCCCCCAGTTATGTTTTTAAATTGCTTGTTTTGTTCGACCAACAGCCCCAAACCCAAAGGTATTCAATTTATTTAAAAACACAGAAAGGTGAGTCACTGAGTCATCATATTGTTAAGATAATAAGATATTCACAGCATGGGCTGCTTAGTATTTCTGCTTCATAAAAGATATAAAGGATCACTGATATCAGTACAAAAACAAAAAAAGAGTATACATCTTTCTTTTAATCAGTGAATCCAGTCATTACCAGTCTGTTAGTATTAACAAAGGCGTCCCAAGCTAAATTGGAGGGGTCACTGTGTTATTAAAAATCCAAGAATGAAAAAACTTTAAATTAAATATCTATAATAGAAAAATAACTCTTTGAGTGGTCTGCTCAAGAATCACGTTCATAACCACTGCACACATCTATTAGCTGTACTTTCAACACTATACCCTTTTCCCACTGCTGCAACTCAGCACCCAATTAGCCCCTAATTGTTCCTGCCACACTGTCTGTGATCTGCATCTGTCAAAGTGAAGACTCTAAACTACCTTGAGGAGAGAGCTGGAAAGTTCTGGCACCTCCCAGAGAGAATCTGCGGGTGGTGGTGACTGCTCCCTGCCCGTAGGGCGGTGAGGGCCCGGTCCTAGCGTAGCCCATCAAGCTTCCACTGCTGCAGCGGCGCACCGGCGTCGACAGCCTAATAATGCGAAGTTAATGAGTAACTGCAGTTTAATCAAGAAATGTAAATGCAGACACACAAATGTGGACTGTGCTGTATGTGTGTGTGTCTTTGTGTGGTACGTGTGTTTTTGTGGATACCGACCGAGGTGAGCCATCCTGTTTGGTAGAATGAAGGTTCTGCTCCATGCGCTGGTAATTCTGGACCTGAGAGGGGACTGGGATAGGCAATGAGTGGCCGTGGTTTCCATAGTTACTTCCCAAGAACTCGCTGGGCCTGAGAGCAACAATGTGAAGAACAGAGAGTGCCAGAGGAACAATTAGATAAGAGAAGAGAAAGGGTTCACTAGATATTTTCAAGATGTGCTTTTCTGTGTTACTGAGAGTACGGTCAAATTATTCAACATTCATGTACAAACAGTTTGTGCTCAGAGATTAACCTAACAGCGAGGTAATTAAAACTATGCTGAGTTCTTAATTCCTCTACACATGCTGTTTTACAACACACTTGACATAATGTCTCTATACAGATAAAATTAAGATTACTTCACCTATGGGACTTTTGAGTTCTCTCTACGTATAAATGTATTCAAAGCTGCCTCATTGCAGCTAATTATGTAAATGTTGTGCCTGAAGTTATTTCATCTGACTCTGCACAAAATTATTTCATTTCCAGAATTTAGAGCTTTTAATCTACTTCACCAGAAACTTCGCCCGCTTCCTCTTTTACTAAGGACCATTTCCATACGTGATCTGAGCCACATTACACCGCAACCACACATACCTGACAGGACTTGGAGACCCACTGTAGGAAGGAGA
Organism: Chelon labrosus; assembly: GCF_963514085.1. Classification (NCBI taxonomy): domain Eukaryota; kingdom Metazoa; phylum Chordata; class Actinopteri; order Mugiliformes; family Mugilidae; genus Chelon; species Chelon labrosus. The sequence continues at coordinate 9,249,963 of NC_140355.1, forward strand.
GTGAGGTGGTGTTTTGGCTTGGCTACACAGACCAGCAGAAGCCAAAAGAGATCTAATTGAAGTGGAGAAAAAAAAAAAGAAGGGACAGCCCGACTTCAGTAATGTACCATGTTATCCAGTTCTTATATTCAAAGGAATAAACAGTATACCGTCACTTCTAAAGAAAGTGTAATTAAAGAGAAGTGTATCCTTCGAAATCAGCCATTGCATCGACAGTGTCACACGACTGCAATTAATTAGCATAACACGGTTGCTGGTAGTTCATGAGTAACTAGGCCTTGCGTCTTACCCGCTGTTCATTAGGCTGTCCTGCAGCACTTTACTCTCACACGTCAGCTCACCTGCTAGAAAAACAAAAATGTCAATGTCAGTTAAAAGCGCAGCTAATACATATTATATTATCTTTTGTATTATTCATTATAAGATGAATAATTAACAGTAAGAACAAAGACTCAAAAGACTGGATGTCCAGAAAGAGCAGAGCTTCTGAAATGGTGTAAATGCAAGATGAAAGTCAGTCTATGAAATTATAAATAATTTTAAGAGATCCTTCAAATACTTTGACAGTCTGTCATCAGAGCTAGAGCCAAGACTAGGGCTATGCGCAGTTCCACCAGACGCTTAGGTGGGGCCACAAAAAAAAAGTTTTCTTACTGGTGAAGTGAGCAGGCACTATGACAAAGTCATCTGTGTCACAGGAGGAGGAGTTCTTGCTGCTGCCGCCGCCTCCGGACGAGTCCTTCAGGAGAAAACCAGCGGTCTCCTGGGTTGGGGATGCCAGAGCTTTGGCACGCAAATGCTGAATCTCAGCAAGAGACTGCTGCAGAGACGGGGAAACACAAAGAAGCAGGTAAACAAACAAAGGAAAAAAATAAATTGTAAGAAGTGAGGAAAAGTCTATGATTGCACATAAAAACACAGCCTATTAAATCTGGTAAAGATGGCAAAACAAGGAGAAACACATAAATAATAAATACAAACCGGTGGTGAGGCGAGGTGAGAGGTGGAGGAGCTGCTACAAGAGCTGGCTGATGCAGAGCTGGGCAAACAGGTCATGGTCACAGTCGGAGTTGCTGTAAAAAAAAAATGAAACAACCATGGTAAAAACACCTAAAGCATATGTGGTAAGACACACCGAATTAAACTTTGTCCAAAGCACAACTTCATAATGTAATGAAACATTCAATACATTATTATTTAGCCTATTTCTGGGATTACACTTAAGAAAATATGGCAAGTAACTAACAAACATTAATTTATTCTTACTTACTCTTTTTCATGGATGAGCTAGCCTCCAGGAAAGGATGTCTAAAAAACTCATCTACCAACAATATGAGAAGAAATGAGATCATTAGGCAGTAGTGGGACAGAGATTCAGAATCTACACAAAAGTAAAAGATGCAACAGGATTGCTTTCACTGCTGCTATGCATAAAGTTCAAGGTCTTCTTCTCCATGGGTTTCGAAAACTGAAACACTACATTCACAGGAATATGTTTTACGACGGGTAATATGACTAGATAGCATCAATAAAATGTTATCAAACAATGCATGATAGGGATATTTAAATGATCAGTAAGTCTGTATTAACAGCACATAATGACGCATGTTAGATGTTCACTGACCGAAGTCCATGCGGTCCTTGTGGTTGCGCTGCAGCAGACCCAGCAGCAGGTGCCTCAGATGGCTGGAAGTCTCTCTGGGGATGCTGTAAACAAATGATAAAACAATCAGTCTGTGCTGCCAAGCAGCAAAATAACAGACCCAGCAACACTTTTAGCTGCTTGCTACATTCCATTTGGGCTTAATCTGTATTTCCAACAGAATATTTGATGAATGATAACTATTGACAGCCTGAAATATACTGTATGGCATCTTCACAATAAGTGGAAACAGGGATTTCAGGAAGGCTTTCATTAAACAGCTATGATAAACTAAAAAAATTACTATATGATGAGATTGTCTGCACTGTAGCGGAGCTTCACTTTCATTTTCTAAGCTGTCATTTCAATGCAGGTCCTTACTTTGGGCTCAGGTTCTTGTTTTTTTCATAGAACATCCGGAGGTCCTGGGGACTGCTGGCCTAAAGACGACAGAAGGTCACAGAAGTGGTGGAAAACATGCAAATGTAAGTGTGTGAACCATTTTGGTCAGTTGTTGCATACATTTATACTGTGGTCTGTGCTGTCACTGCGGTCTGTGCTGTCACTGCAATGTTAATGATGTGGTACTGCAACTCAAAATGCCACACTTTAACATGTTTGAATGACAAGATCGTGAGAACATTTGAGTCATTTCTTTTTCAGCACGTGTTTTCTATTGCTTTAATCACATTAAAATATTTAGGAGTATTATATTGTATTGTCTTGTGCAAAGAACTGAGTGTAAGCCACATATTGACTTTATAGCATAGGCTGCATGGAACTGACTTAAGGCAGAGTTGACAAACAAGGGTGTAGCTTAGTTTATGAAAACTTTGAAGAGTGATAAGGAAACTAGTGGAGAGGAAGTAGTTCTGTGGCTGCCAGAGACAGCGAAGAGCATGTATTTAGCAAGTTGAAGTTGTTGCTGTTTTATCACTGCTGGTCTGTACTGCTGTAACTAATGAAAAGCCATTTCTAATTAACATGCTAGGTCTCAGAAAAGAAGAAAAGCCTCAATGGAGTTACCTATACAGTACAGTGTAAATGTACTTAGCACTTTTTTTTTTCTCCATGCCACAATATCATTGGGGATGCGCCAACTCGGTCCCAGTTTAATCATGCAGCATGACAATGACCGCACACAATCAGTCAGAGTGCTAAAGAATGAGCAAATAGAAAAACAAGGAGTGCTGAAACAGATGGTATGGCCCCGTGTGGCAACCCCTCTAAAGCACTTGGAACAATCCACCTGACATCTACCTTGGGAGCAAGGGCACTTTGGAGAGCTGGTGCTTTTTAAGAGCGTTTGCACAATTTTGTGTTTATATACACCGACCAGCCATTATGACCACCTTCCTATTCATCAGAGAATGGACATGGGCCTTCTGAGGGTGTCCTGTGGTGTCTGGCAACGCAACTGTTAGTGGGGCCCTTTGGGTCCTATGGGTTGAAGGGAGAGACCTCTGTGGATCATCCCACAGATACTTGATCAGTTTGGGATCTAGTGAATTTGGAGGCCAGGTCAACACCTTGAGCTGTTTTTCATGTTTTTTGAGTTGTTCCTAAACCGTGTGTGCCTGTGTCAGGCTGCATCCTGCTGGGGATGGCTGCTGCCATCAAGGAGTGTCATTGCTATGGGGTGGGGGTGCCCGGTCAGTGGTTTTAATGTTGTGGCTGATTGGCGTATAGCAAATACTTTCATGTCAAAAACAGTCCTGCATGCTTGGATCATTCTTAATAGTGTACTTACCTGAAAAGGAGCCTTCCCAGTCAGACACTGAAACACTATGGTCCCTATACTCCACAAGTCGGCCTTGGCATCATAGTTTTGGGACATGATCACCTCAGGAGCCTGGTGAGGAAAACCAGTGGCGTCACTGTCAGCACAACATAACTTTTAAACTGACACAAGGACAACTCCACATCATAAACAATGTTCTATTGTTTCAGGGAGAGTAATCAGGTAATATTATAAAATCAAACCATAGTTTACATGAAGGAATGTGACAGAAGTAGTTGATTCATTATTGAGTCAGTGTGTCCTACAGCTGATGATCAAATAAGGCCATTTTTAGAAAAACTGCTTTCTTGGAAATGATTACGAATACATATTATTAAACTAAGAATGACAAAACTGTCTCTAGCCCTGATAGACTGCGATTGACTTTGGCCTCAGTAAAAAACCCTGAAGTCATTAAATCTCAATTTGCCTGAGTTCAACAACCAGATGAACCACCTCCATCTGTGAACTCGTACAAAATGTGTTTACCATGTACATAGGGGAGCCGCAGAGTGTCGCCGCCATCATGTTGTTCTGAAGGTGCCTGGCAAAGCCAAAGTCCGCTGGGGAGAGGAATGGAGAGGAATGGAGTAAATATTTGGTTCAAGAAAGGAATCAAGTTGTATCTTAATGCTAATCTTGAGGATGATCATAAACTGATTAAAGGTCCTATATTGAAGTTTTTATTATTTATTTTTATTATTTTATCTGTTTGTTCCTCTGCTCACATGAACTGTATAGTGTAGAGCTGAGATCCATATAAAGCTGTTCTCATTCACAGTGAGTGTACACTCTTAAATACTGAGAGAAACATAGATTCAGATTCATTCATTCATCTCCAAGCGACGGGTCTGCTCTACTAAAACCCTGATTTTACAACCGCAGCATCATTTGACGCCGCCATAGAAATGAGATTAAGACAACTGATGTGCTGTGACTTCTGCTGTATTTGCATGTAAAATGATCACTCAGACAGAAAGTTGGAAGCGTCAGGATATCGTTTTCTCACACATTCATTCTATGTCAGCTGCAGTGTGGTCCACTGAATGTGTTACTCACTGAACAAAACAAACAGAGAGTCTTCATCTGGAAAGAGGGATGGGAGAGCAGGCACGCACGCAGAAACTGCCCGTTCGGAAAAGGGCTCAAAAACAGGGATCTGCAGGCAATGCAGCAAGAAATACAAAAGAACTTCCTACAGAAAAACTGCAGATGATTGCACAAAAATTTTAGTGCTCTGAAAAAGTCATTTTGTCTGCTGCAGGTTCCCGGTGGAATGGTGCGTTTAATTTCAATACCAATAGGATCTTTATATTACAGTAATGCAGCGTGATGACAATGCACCGTATCACACCGGAGTTCACCCACCCTTATCAAGTCGTGGCTTTAAAAAAAAAAGAAAAGCACTATCTGGCTGATTCAAATCATTACATTATATTGAGTTTGAAAGCCTGAACTCTATCCAATCTCCTTGAGCACACAGCTAATTAAACAAGTCAACAAATCATTTTAGATAATCCCCGCATCCATGTAATGTGTGTACAGCCAGTCTGTTTGTGTGTGTGCCTGAGATGGTTTTCCCAGAGTCTCGAGGATTAGAACATTTTGCTGCGACTGGCTCAGACTTCACTCCCAGTGCACAACCAGTCAGTCTCCAGAGGGAGAAGAATTAACAGGCTTAAGGATTAGCAGAGTTTAAACACACATACACACACTCCCTCTACTCATTCATGATACTCTTCATTATGGGGATTGCTTATTGTTGCACCAACATCATATCCTGGGCCTGTCTTACAACAGAAGAGGCACATACTCTGCATCATGAACCTGTAAACAAGTTTTCTCTTTCTTCCAAAAACGTCCTCTAACAGAGGAAAACTACCGAATATATATAATAATAATCGAATATATTTCCCCTTACAAATTTAGTCTTGGATCTTAGCGTAATAATTGGGAATCATTATTAGGTCCTGTTGCAATAAAACTGCCTGTAAAAGGTTTATTACACTGCAAGAATTTCCATATGAGGCTTCACGAGATCCAATTAGTTTTTCCTCCTCTACAGGGATCTAGTGCTTTCCTATCAATCCCAATATGCACCAGCATGCTCTGGTCTATTTAAAATGTTATTTATGACAATCTTCATATACTTGGTTGCCTGTATTAATCACTCGATTGGATTACACCCAACAGTGCTGCATTTCAAAATCTGTTTATATTAAATACATTATCTCAAGAATCAGCAGCAGAAAACTGACAAATGAAAACTGCACTGGCTCACAGACTCTCGCGTCATCAGACTCACCGATCTTGATGCAGGTGTTGTTGGACTGTGACTTGCGTCCCGGTGGGTACGAGAGCAGAATGTTCTGGGGTTTAAGGTCCCTGTGGATGATTCCCTTGGCCTGTAAGACCCTCATGGCCCCTGCGATCTGCTGCAGGAAAACCCGAATAGTGTCCTCACTCAGAGTGCCTTTAGCTGCAGAAAAACAAAATAGAAGTATATGTTTATTAACTACAAGTTCATTTTTGTATTGTGTGATTCTTATATGCTACAATGCACGCGTAATCAGGGCAGTATGATGGCTCAGTAGGCAGACAAACCTGTGCATCTCATTTTGTCTTTGAAAGTATCTGCAGTACGAGTTTTATTCCCCTCTGTCTCTTCTATCACCCCACCGCTACCTCCTGCTACCCTTTAATAGTCTTCTCTTGAATCGCCCTCTGACTCCACTTTCCTCCCTGCAGATTTGTAAAGCCAGTCTCAAGCTTGACTTGAAAAGAGTTTAGGTCATTGACCACAGTGGGTAGAGAATCCAAAACCACCATTATTGGTGTGTGGCTTCTATTTAGAGTCTGGCTACATGGTAGATAAAGTCTACAGCCATCATTTGCCAGCAAATGGCCAGTGACTGATGTTAAACCCTTCCCACATTACCATCACAGATGAGCGGAGCATACTGGCTCATTGAGAGCACTGCGACGTATGAGACGTGACAAAGCCACTTGGCGATGATTCACCCAGTTTACCCACATATAAAATCCTTTGTGCAAAAGGTGGCTGACACTTTACACAGAACAGAACAGCACAGCACAGCAGGAAGCTCTGTGGTTTAGCTACACTTTAGGTCAAAGTCTATTTTAAGCCTCAGGTCCTCCATCGTTATCTGAAGGCGTTACTGAACCACCAAATCTGTTCCGGCCTCCAGGGCCTCAGATAAAGGGCTGCTTCCTGACCTGAAGTTATATGGGAAGCCTAACAAAACAGAGACAACTTGAGTGGCTGTCTTACGTGAAGTCCATACCTCTGTTGCCTGTGGGGTTCATTTTTGTTTCTACTTCCTGCTTCACTTTCAACAATGGCGACTGGAACCTTTGCTGATGTCTGTATCTCCGCACTTCCTCAGTTAACCTCTCCTCGATGTGTTCCATCTTTATTGATCCAAAACAATAAATTCTAAAATTGTTGAGATGGTGAAGCAGCCGGAAATACTAAAGTGGAAATACGGACCAATCACAGCTCTTGCGTTCTGCGTTGCTGCGGCGTGTAGTTACATTTCTGGGGAGGTCTGGATAGAAAGTTTTTTTTACTGAAATCAAGCTGTTGGTGGCTTCTAAGCATAAAACAAAACTAAGCCTACATTTGAACCGTAAAGTTTCAGGTTGAAAGTTTTGAAAGGTAAGGACGCACTTTTATTATATTCACAAGCCTAATCCTTTTTCTGCTGACTTTGCCAGTTCATATTCCTCCCTCTGCACAGCTTCAGTTTTCGCTTTTTGCATTTTAAGGCTGTACTTTAAAGGCACCGATGCAAACTGAAATACATGACTGCTCTTCTCTTCACATTTCTTTCTAAACTGTTAAATCTGCTTAGAAGTTTTAAAGGGAATGAGAAAACTGTTTCTTGAGATACACTTTTCTTTGATAAGATTATGCCAGTAAATAAAGCATCACAGTAGAAAGTATTGCCATGCAAAATCTGCTTGACTTGTTTCTTTAAGGGATTGCTTCTCAACAGACACTCCTAAAATAATCCGAATGCTTTGTGAACAGAGAGACTGTGCAAGGACTCTCTCTCTGTTGTCATCAAGCAACAAATATGATATGTCATCATGCATTCAGCTTCTACAGAGAAACACTTGGAGTAGAGGACATAGTTGTCAGTTGTTGCACTTACAGTGTAAGTAGTCAGCCAGATCGCCGCCATTGCAGTACTGAAATTAAAAAAGAGAGAGACAGGTCGTGAGGGAAAGGGAGAGAGAGAGAGATGAAAAGGAATAACATTAGGAAACACAGGTAACATGGATGGCTGGTGTGTGGGACTCTGACAACAACTGTCTCTGAAGTGACTAGAAAGCAGAGGAGATCAGAGGTGTGATTTGCTGAAGAGTGATGTGCTCACAGATTTATACCCTTGTTACCACTCCCAGCATTAATATGAATGAACCCAGGAAAGGACGGGCTGGGGCAGGTGAGGCTCTGAAATGCTGCCTCGCAAGTCGTTTCCTTTGGTAAGCCCCAGAGATAATGTGACCTGTTTCTAGAATATTTTTAACCAGAAACTATATTATATGACCTTTGGGGCTAAATGCAAAACACTAAACAGATTTTCTTGCAGCTCTTAGTATTCATTTTGTAAGTACTGAATTTGAGCTCTTATGACCACGGCCATTAGCTACTCAGCTACATGTCTGCTTGCCGCTGAATATATTGGCCGTTTTAACGTCAACATAACGACCCAACTGGGAGGAAATGTCTACGAAAATAAGATGATGCATGCATTTGAAGGTACCGTAACAGGAAATAACACTGTCAGAGCAAGAAGAGCAAGCCTGGCACTGTGCGGGAATAAATGATATGCAAAAAAACATATGAATATGTCACAGAAAAGGAGTAAACCACTCTGTCACTCACGTTGTGCGCAAAGAAATAAACCAAAAAAATACTCCCAAGGCCAAACCAGTCTCTTCTGACTCCTGATCAGAGTATAAAGCAACAGGGGAAAAAAAACAACAACATTTGGATGCTGGCAGCCAGCCGTTTACCCCCTTGATGCCTGAGGACACGGCTAATTTTAGCCCAGGCCATGTCAGAGTTGAGACAATACAGCGCTGAGCACACAAAGGCAAACATCACAGCAAGCTTACCTCCATTACCAGGTACACCGAGCTGGCAGTTTCCTAAAGAGAGGAGAGGTAAGAGAGGGAGTAAACAAACACATGTCAGTGACAGGCAAAGGAGGGAACAGGTGGTCCCTGTACACACTGATCATGTTCAAGCAAACAGCTTAAAGGGCTGCAGAAAATGTAGAATTAGCACAAAAATGTTTGTGGAAAGGAAAGGCACTGTGACGTGGGTACAAAGAGAGCAGGGACACGTGTGACCAAAGCAGTGCACAGCGGCAGTGGGTTAAAAATACTAGTCCTGTAAAGGTAAGACACAAGGCTGCACCACTTTCTTTTACAAGTAATGTGGAAAACGGATCAAATTTAAGCAGTACATCTGCAACCAGCAAAAAAAATAAATAAAATAGGAATGCAACCAATCAGGGAAACAGAAGTTACATTGTTCATATGAGTGATTTAGAGTTGCAAAAACTTTGCTTCTAACATCCATTCTGCACATTCACAATCTTATGCTTGTTGTCCAAAAGTTTTGGGAAAAAAAACACAGCGCAGCCAACTCTTATCACACGCCAACAGATGACTGCCGTCTCTCGCTCTGACCTGAACTCAGTATCTCGTTCAACTCATCCACCAGTCAGAGGCCAGACTGTTTTTCTAGAGTTCAGCTGAGTCAGGCCTTCTGAAGTTAGTTGTATTTGGCTTTATTGAACACAGAAAATGCATCGGGGCCGCCAGATAGTTTCAGAAAGAGAGCCGACAGTCCGGCCTCCACAGGCTAACTAAGAGTGTGGCAGCGCTACACTTCTGTAATGATAGATTTAGTATTGTGCTAATGGTTTGTCATGACGAAGTGGTTTCTAAAGTAGATTTGATTGATTTGCGCAAATCAGTGAGTAATAACACAGTTATTCATCTAACAAACACATTTTACATCTCTTTGGATACAGTAATCAGACACAATGTGAAAGCAGTGGAGAGCGTTTGGTTTGGTTTCAGTTTCTTCGTGACCTACTTAGATGGGTGGATGGTGGGATCACCTCCACTGTCTGCTGCTGTGCCACAACAAACCTGTAATCTTAGAGCCCAGCCTGGACTCTCCTCCGTGCCCACAAAGAGAGCAGCGGCGAGGCTGGGCCTATTTTGGAGCTCTGTGTGCGCAGAGGCTCCTCAAGCTACTGATAACGAGCTGTCAAATCCATATTTTCCAGCAACACAACAAGGAGTCTGTGCTGCAATGTTTGAGCAGCTAGCAGCTCATATGAAAACTCACAACACTGGTTTTTGTTGCATGATGACTAAGCTGTCTGACAGAAAAAGATATAGGAAGAACAGGAAAGGTCAAATCAATAAAATGAAGCTCCGAGTCCAGGAACAAAACAGACAGAATTCATCTTGACTTTTTTTTTCATTTTATCCACACGGAACAGTAGATAAGAGTCTATAAAACGTTTTTGGTCCATGATTAACGTTGTTAATCATGGACCAAAAAGACAAAAGAAACAACTGGTCAGTTAAGATAAGAATTCGTGTGTGGACATGATGTCCAGGTTATCTGGCAGGTGTTGCCTCAGTGAGCCTCAGGCTACATGGTAACTAGGCTACAGACAAGAAAATGGCTTTGGCTGTGTTTATGCACCACCTTTGTAGCGTGACACTGACGTAAGAGGTTAATACTGATATTTATGCATGTGTATGTACACAGGCACAGGTTGTAGAGAGAAATAAACAGCTGATTTGCGACGCTACACTTCCTGGTAAGCTTTAATCAAGCAGGGCAGTCAAACAAGACCATGTGACTGCACACAGAATGTAAACACTGAAAGTGATGACTGAGCTCAACAGGACACAAAGCCAGTTTACAAGGATTTGCTGTGCACAGAAGACCAGGAAACAACATGCCTGAACAGAGCAAGCAAACGTAAACGATGTAAAGCCTCGCTTAACAAGCAGGAAAAACACAAGTGTTCAAACTGCATTAGACAAAAGTGGGTCATGCAGAACTGACGCGTCCAGTAACACATCTGCTCCACTTTGAAAGCACGAACCAATAGGAAAAATGGGACTAAGAGGTGTGATAATTGTGTACAGTATGTAAACAGACGCCTCAACACGTGACAGAGATGCCATTTGTGATTGCACGACTACATACCTGAAAGTCCAGTAATGCAACAATGTTCTCATGTTTGAGTTCCTGCAGAAACGACAAAGGAAGTCAATGTTTGGACTGTATACTGTTAATTTTTGGCCATTTTAACGTCAACATCATGACCTAACTGGGACAAAATGTCTATGAAAATAAGATGATGCATGCATTTGAAAGTACTGTAACAGGAAATACATTGTCGGAGCAAGAAGGGCAAGCCTGACACTGTGCAGGAACAAATAATATGCAAAAAACATATGAATATGTCACAGAGAAGAAGTAAACCACTCTTTCGTTCATGCTGAACACCAAGAAATAAACAAAAAAAATCCTACCAAGGCCAAAGCAGTCTCTTCTGACTCCTGTCTTTGGATTGTATATTGTTCACCTGGCCAAGTGGCAGGTGTATACAGGCAGTGCTATTTTTGTCCCGGTTACCATTCTCAACACCACATGTAGTACAGTATGTGCACTGGAAACTAATGGCTTACCTTCAGTATTTTGATCTCCTTCCCCAAAAGGGTCTGAGATTTGGCCAAGTTCTTCTTGTTTATGCATTTTACTGCCACCTCCCAGTCATGTTTCTAGAGGGACACATTGCATGGAAACCAAAAGTACGTGTTATGCCTTGGATTAATGAATAAATGTCCACTGCCCTTGCACTACAGTACAAGTATGTGGAGCACATTTCCAAACAATCACTGCACAATGTGATTAGCGCATATAACAGCAGACATTTTGACTACTCTGTCAGAGTAGGGACTGCACGAGCGTATGAATGATGGCTCAGCTCCATTAAGGCATGAATATGAATCAGAACGTATAAAAAGCAATTCTGCCTTAAAAACGGAAAGCATGAGCTCGAGGTTACGACATGTGGAGTTGTGTCACCACTAGTGAACTCAGACCTTACTGAAAATTTCCTCTTTTGAGGTTGCGATTACCACAAGAGGGGGCAGCGCCATTCAAAGGCAGGACAGGACCTCCCCTAAGTGGAATGCAGCCAAAAGTGGCCTTGTGATTGGTCTGCTGTCCACCAACCAGAGGGCTCTTTGTCAAGACCAGACTTCCTGTGTTACTGTTGCTCAGTTGGACAAACATCTATTTCCAAAATAAAATGTTGAAACCCTTGTAATAACAGAGCCTAGAGGTAACATAGCAGCAAGACAGCTAACGTTAACAACCGTGCAGAAACTGAAAGAATTACAAGCCTTTTAACCAGTTTCTATGAATGGTTATTTCCTCCTCTGCACCCACACTAGTTTACTGTATGTTTATCACATTTGAGAAGAATCACAGTTAAGATTTAATGCAAACTAAGTCCAAAGGTTTTCAGTATTTTCCAATGGGCAATGTACCTAGGCAACACCGTTGTTTATCTAACCTTGCAACATAACATAGGAAGTTGGATGAAAGGTAGGAGCCCTCTGATTGGTGGATAGCCAACCAATCAGACGGCCAACAAGAGGTCAATTAAGACACCTGTGAACAAAATGTCTTCTGTGAAAAACGGCACATTCACTGTACTGGGAAATATAAGCTCTCACACTAAAGCAGACATTTGTTGACTGATGTGTGGTGTTCGTGGACAGGTTAATGATGTTTGGCGCTGATTACTTATCACCTGCTCAGACTGTAATCAGCCAGCAGGTCTGGTCACTGAAGTAGTAAAATTTTAGAGTAGGCACGACACATTCCTTTAACTTAGTATGCTGTCAGTGAACATTTTTTACCTTACAAATTGAAATGCATTGTATAGCATTATGAAGTGTAATTACCCTCTAATGTGAATTAAACTGATGTTTGCCAGATTAGTACTGAAACAACAAATGTGCTATAAGCTTACTTTTCTTTTTTTTTTTGTGCTTGGTGTTTTACAGTATGTGTTGCATCGGATGACATTATCACATTTTTGTTCAGTTTTTATATTTTATGTGGTACATGTTTCAACATGTCTGTTACAGAGCTTCATTACAGGGTAACAATACGTGTCTGGTGTCCTACATTTAAAACTGCCACGCTGACGTCCACTTCACTCATGCCGAATAATAAAGACAGCCTCAGAGTAACTGTAGTCGCTTTAAATAAAACCTGTCGCAGCTATTTTTAAAGTATTTCACCGTTTTATACGTTAGCTACCTGCTATTTTAAGGAACATCCTGTTTGAGCTCCCAGGCCTCTTAAGGCCGTACAATGAAAACAAATAAACCACATGGCTAATAAAAGGCGATTCAAGTCGAAAAATAGAAACAATACATTGAAAATGATGTTTTATTGAATTATTATTTTACAGTGTATATAAAATGAAGTGTAAGTAACATATAGGGATTATATTTACCTCTCGGTGTCTGCCTTTGAAGACGACAGCAAATGCGCCATGTCCTATCAGGTCCTTCCGACTGAACTCAAATTTCCCCACCGTCTCCATATCGTGCCAGAGTCTGGTTTAAAACTACTAAGACCTGGACAAGTGACCAGGAGGCCTCAGGTCACCCTTCTCGTTAGCAAGTCCTTTTACCTCCTCTGTCAAGTGGTGGCAGCTGCAGGGATGTTCACCCCCTCTTTCACTTGCCATGGGCTGCCTTCCTAACAACACACTGTCCTCTTCTCTCATGTTCGATACGTTTCGGAGTTTGACTCCTAACAAAGCTGTAAGACGTGTCCCATCTCTGACAGCGAGAGTTAGCTAACTTAACGAGCACGGATACGACGAGTGTTGTTGCTGTGGCTGTCTCTGAGGTGCCACCTTAAAACGCAGCTCGCTGCGTTTTGTTTATATACAGGAGGTCTCTACTTCTGTCGTCTGACGCGTCCGAACGGCGAAACAATCGCTAGTTGTAAACTTAAAACAGTTTACGCGAGTCTAGTAATCACTAAACACTGCGAATATCCCCCGCAATATCTTGCGTTTTGCAGCCGACTCGCTGAAAGTCACAGCAGCGATGCTTCCAACAAAGCGGACGGCGTCAAGCTTCTGCGACACAGCGCATGCGCAGCGCGATTACAGCTGTAGTTTGACGTCACGGATCAGTTTTCCTCAACAGTCATAAAATGAAAGTGTTCAGTGTTTGTTTTGGTGTATGCGCATGCGTGCCTCTGCGTAAGGTGGAAAAAATAAGTTTTAATAAGAGAATCTTTATGCTGTTTTCTGAATCAAATTTCTTTAAATATATAAAACTACAAAACAAATATTCGATTTGAAATTTTGTTTTACTGGGACCTGCTTTCTGGCAGTGATGTATTTGAAGCAACAAATATAAACGAATATAATGGAATCATGTAGAATTCCCTAATGAATAAAACTGTCATTAACTGTAATCAGTGTAGAGAAGATCCCCCATCTTACTGTATTAATCCATCACTCCTGTAGTCATCATTCATCATGGATTGGTATGCTTCAACACTAGCTGAAAATTGACTTTGTTATGACCAGTGGAACCCAGAGGCGCAAAGGAGAAAAAGCTGGAAAGGGAAACATAAAGTAGAAATCCTGCAGACTTACAGGGCAGTTAAGAAGAAGCCGCTGTGGAAAGAGAATGAACCAAAACCATCATGATGATCAGTTTCATATAAGACCACTTTCCTGATTTAACATGACAGCAGTAATGTAAGATGGCTCTGAACTGTGCTAGGGTCTCCTGTTACTGAATGCATGTTACTATTTCCATGCCTCCTTCATCACAATATCATAAACACATCAGATCCCACAGGACTCTCTTTGACCACACAAGTCTTACATATGTCAAGCTTATTATTCATATTAAGGTGATTAAACTGATTAAGTTTAGCATCTTCAAAAAAAAAAGTCGTATTAGATTGGTTACTATCCAGAATTCAACTTGGCAAACACAGAAAAAGACTGCAATATATGAATTTATAACACTAACTTTTCAGTTGTGCAGTGCATGGGCGTCATGAGGAAGAAGGCTGCTGTTAAACTCCTTGCTTGCACCATAATTGTGTGATACTACAAATGTGGATGTTGACAGTGGGTTTGACAGGTCCCTGCAAACACATAGTGATTCATGTGTGGGAGTAATTCATTCATTCATCTTCTGTAACCAGTTGGGGTCGCAGGATGGGGGGGGGGGGGGGGCTGGAGCCTATCCCAGCTGTCATCGGGCACAGAAAGGCCCCAGTCAGCCTGGATTCGAACCCGAAACCTTCTTGCTGTGAGGCATCAGTGCGCTGTGACAAATTTGTGTGGGAGTTAATAGGTGAATATTTGGCTGTCATTCTGTCTAACTACCAGAGGAGGGCAGTAGAGGACTGCAAAAGAGACCAGCTCAACAAGCCAACGTTTCCAAGAACTCATGGAAGCAGCAATGGAAAGTTATCATCACCTTAAGTTATATTTCAGTCAAATTGATTATTTAATCACATAATTGGTTTATTAATTTCCCTAAAGTGTTGGAAACATTCACTCAAGACATCACTGGGAAATAGAATATACCCAGAAAACAAACCGAGGGTGTTGAGAACAGTTGAGTTGGAGAAACAATGTCAAATTATTTACAAGAAGACGTTTAAAGTTTCATTTCGTTTTAAAATTTCAGCTGTTTTGGTTCCCACCGGAACTCCCTGTAAAGATTACCCTGAGCTCTTCCCACTCCTTGTCCTCTCTGTCAAGCTCATATCCGAGGCAGTTATTGTATAATACTGCTGCAGCACTGTCCAACAATACCGCTGCATGCTATCATTAATTAGTCATAGGTTTTCCTGAGCCAAAAAAACGTCAAAAAAAAAAAAAAAAAAGAAAAAACAGAAAAAGAAAAAACTGCCCACATTCACGGAGCTGTGCCGTTCTGCATAATGATGCACCACTGCCACAGCAGCAGCAGTCACTCTAGGTCCGTGCTGTGATTTGTTCATGTACGTGGGGGAATGGTAATTCACTTTTTTACTCTACTTCTCCTCGGCGCGTTTCACGGTGCGAGAAAGTTTGACTTTGCAGGACAGTTGGTGCATTCTGCTGTAAGGGGCCGAGGAGTCACGGGTGCAGGTGTCCCCTCTGCAGGGTTTTGCTCTGGTTTGGAATATTTTGGCCGACCTGTGGTTCCTGCAGAATGATTGATCGGTTCTTCCTAGCCCACATTATGTTTCTGCTCAGTCGGTGCGAAAGCTTTCAGGTGTTCTGTCTGGTTTGTAGTATGCTGTAGTTGTCTGTGGTTGTATCCCCCTTACACTTTTACTTAAGTCTTTCTTTTTTTCTTTGCCCCCTTATGAATTTATTCATATCAGTGTCAATATATTCCCTTTCGGTGATAAAATGAATGAAGGGCCAGTCGTGTGTGCTGGCTAAATGCTTTATGGGGATTTATTTCTTGGTCGGTGACTTAACTGCCCTATAAAGACAAAATCTGGGGCCCACAAGCTTAAACATTTAGAGCAGTGGTAGCCAACCTTACCCTCCCACTTGTATCTAAGAACAGCTGCTCTCTCCTCTCTGACACACACACACACACAAATCTGTACTCCAATTTGAACAGAAAAGCATCAAGCTTGTTTTTGTTTTTTTTTCACTGCATGATGTTTGTTTCGGCGCTTTGATCAAAATCGCTACCGAGCTCCCCGCAGCAAACGACAGATTGTGATCAGCTCCTGGCTCTGTCCTCCAGTCGAACCGAAGTTAAGTCAACTCTCAAGATATATCCTTTTTTTTTTTTTTTTTTTTCTCGACACCGATGAGTCATCCACGCTTTTACGTATCATTCATAAAATAGTGATGCTCCGACTGCAGGGAAAACCAGGGTGGGCAGCAGGAGCTTGTGAGCTGGGTGCCAGCTGACGTGGTGAAAGTGCAAGCTGAGAGCTGGGGCGCAGGTGCTGGGAGGTCACGGAGGCCTGCTGAATGGCCCGCTAGTTTATAGCGAAAATAAAAATAGAAAAAAAAAAATCTTTTTAAACAAGTGTGCATATGTACTTTTGATTATCCAAATGTGTTTAACTCTATATTATCACATACAAACTTATTTCTTTGACATGCAATCTCTCCACAAACTACATTTCCTTCTATGTAAAACGCTTTTTTATAAATTATGTTTATTATGACAACCTGTACCTTCTTGATCGAGGGTCAGAGGACAGGCACCACCTCCTCCTCCTCCTCCTCCTCCTCCTCCTCCTCCTCCAAGGCCACTCTTCCCCCCCTTGCTAACATCAGGTGGTGTGGCGCTGTGCCCCCGCTCACTCGTTCAGCCTTTCATGCAGATGGATAGCCACTAATCTCGCCATGAAGGTCACTGCTTTTCCGAGCGCACCTCTGCACTCAAATGCACAAGAACTTGATCAGCACAATAGTTTTGTCTGCCGGCCGCGTTGCTATGCTCAGGCCTGTGATCCCCTCCGATAGGTCATGCCAGATAATTAAACTGAGAATCAGAGGGAAACTCAATACACTCCATTATAACCGGGGGAGTCTCAGACCCAGGGGAGACTTTGATATTCATAGGCTGACTATACAGCCTTCCTAAAGCACAGAGTAGCCCTAAGTCCTGCTGAAAACATGAGTCATTAACTGTATCCGTGTTGATGACACACTGTAGATCTGTACACTGTTAGGACAGCTGATTAGCTGAATGAAGGGAGACTCCTCAGAATCCCAAGAGGAAGGCTGATCACACACATTTGTCATAGCAGGAGAAGCACAGATGTCTCTAATACTATTTAGGGCTGCATTCTATTCAGGTGAGCCAGTTCCAGCCTCCTGCTACTGTAAAAAAAGAAATCTCTTTAGAGGCTCCCCCTTGTGGCGAGGAAAGGTGAAGCATAGACCGATCATCCAGTGCTATGAATGCAAACAAGGTATCACGGCTTACTATAGAGGTCCAAACCCTTTTATTGCACCTGCAGCCACTTTAATATTGACTATATTTGCATTGCAGATGCATGTTTTTTTTATCCACTCCTCATCAGTGAGTTGTGCTGCCAGTGGAGACTTCTTCTCTGAAAAGACAAAACAAATAAAAGTTGCGTCCTGTTATCACAATTTCAGAGCTAGACAATTATTAACATGCATTTTTTTTAATGTCTTAGTGAGTCCCCTTTGAATCCTGTTTTGTCTCTGGTTCTGTTAAAGTCATCTGAGGCATCTCACCTGATAAAATGTTTCTAAGTTGGTTGACTGCTAGACGGACGGTTCAGCAAAATCAGGAGAGTCTCCTCTCTCATCCGCTGCCTTGTGTCTTTTCAAAATGAATTGTGTGTTGTCCTCTTTAGCATAACTGTGACAGATCATCAACAATGCTGTTGACAAAAACTGTAAGCCAGAACTATACATAAATTGTGACAGTGTCACTTGCAGATGTGAGCTCAAAGCATGACATTGTCCACGCATGTTCCACTCAGATGCCGTCTGCCAAGTCCAGCGCTGTCACTTTGTCATACCAGCCATCAGCAGGGGAGGCTTCTGCTCAAACCTTGGACTGCGTGCCAGTGAACGAGAGCAGCCTTCCTTCTTTCCTGCCACGTCCCCCCCCCTGCAAGAGCTGAATTCAGTATGACCTATAGTGGAATGTGACAGCGGAGGGCTGCCAAAGCGCGGGCTGACAAGCCTGCCAAATGATTCTCTCCCTGTGCAGTCTCGAACCAGCTCCTTCTGCAGGTCCTTTACCGAACAGCGCGGCCATGCATCACCCAGAGGCCAGGCCTGTTGACAGCATCGCTTCTGAACAGCGAGGGCGACTGTGGGAACCGTCGGTATGTGCGAAATCTACATATACACAGTGTTTAGACTCCCCAGGTGAGCTCTTTCTCAGAGGCTGCTGCGTTGCGTTTAAAATTACCGTGGTACTAGTTTGACATCTTTTCCACAAAAATATGGTGTTATTGTTCCTAATTGTATCATATTGTTATTAATCACATTGTATTTTTTCTACTTATCTTGTATTATATTGTTCCATATGGTACTGTATAGTATTGAATCGTTCCTAATTGTGTCTGATTATACCATTTCTATTGAATTGGATGATATTGTATCACTCGTAACTGGGTTGCTGCTCATCATATTGCATTGTTCCTAATCATATTAAATTGTTACCAATCATATTGTTGTTCTTAATTTAATTGTATCATATCATATACCAGGTATTGTATGGTATTGTGTGTGCATTCCATATCTTATTGTTCTTAATCGTATCGTATCGTATCGTATCATATCTCGTATCTTAATCGCATTGTATCATATCTTAATTGTATCGTATCGTATCGTATCTTAATCATATCGTATCGTTCCTAATCTTATCATATTGTTCCTAATTGTATTGTAACTGTTACTAATGATCTTGCTAGTAACAATAGGAACTGTACCACATCTATTGTATTGTATGGTATTGTGTGCGTATTATGTAATTCCTAATCAAAACCTTTTGTTCTTAATCAGATCGCATCGCATCTTACCGTATCGTGTATCATAATGAATTGTTCCTAATCGTATTGTAACATATTGTTACTAATAGTCTCGGTGTTCCCAGTTGTATTGTATTGTACCATATCTATTGTATTGTGTGTGTGTATCGTGTCATTTCAAATCATATCTTGTTGTTGTTAATCATATTATATCATATTATACCGTTCCTCACCATACCACATTGCATTGTTCCCAACTGTATGGCATCACAGCGTATTGTACCATTCCTTATTTTAAAAATTTTTCCTCCTGAACCCCCCAATGGATGCTTTTTAATTTCTTTAAAATACCATATGACGTAGTGCTTATCATGCTCGCCTGTTCAACCCCCAGCGACATAAGCGCTGAGCACCGGGGCTCCCGCTCGAATGGGATCAGCTTGACAAACTGCTGAAAAGTGACCCATCCTGCTGCTGCATTTGCTCCTGGGAGCAGGTGCCTCTGATGGTGGCCGCCGAGCCTCACCAGTTAATTAACACCACTCAAGTGTGTCAAGAGGAGGGAAGAAAAATGACCGCCCTTAGTGGTGTCACAGCTCGGCCCGCAAGGCGTGACAAAAAGGGGGACGCCGGGGGAATAACAATGAATCTCGGCTAACGTGATAATAAATTATGAGAAGTGTACTGAAAAGCGTAATAGAGGCACGGACTGTTACGATGAAACACAATGGCAGTCGCGTTTGCATATGAGATGTTGGGACACAGCACAGAAAGACACACTTGTAAACAGAATGATGAGCGACATCAAGCCAGATGAACTTCCTTACCTGCAAAATTTTGTAACAAAGTTGGGCTGGAACTTCCCCGTTGGGAAATGATTATGCTCTGGCAAAAATGTGCCAGGCCAGTCAAATAATTTGGGTGGTCTTTATGTGGTCGTACATGTTTTTGTTCACAACAAAATTGCTCTGATTGTGGATAATACTGTAATAAGGTCATACAGTATGTATCCTTGTTGTAATCTTTAAGCAAAAATCAATCCAGTCACCATCAAAGATCTCGGCTCATTTGATTTCCATCGACAGTTATCGGAATATTTTGGGATCAGGTGATAATTACATGCTTCCCTGAAAGAAAAAAACAACAGCAAATCTGTTCAAAAACCACACTCAGATGAGCGTCTGGTGTGACTGACACGATGCGGTTTGCATTCCCGGCGAACAGCAGAGAGAACATGCCGAAGAACATCGGAGAGATAAGGTGCAGCTACCAGATGGTGTCTGAAAGCTGCCATGTTACC
Organism: Chelon labrosus; assembly: GCF_963514085.1. Classification (NCBI taxonomy): domain Eukaryota; kingdom Metazoa; phylum Chordata; class Actinopteri; order Mugiliformes; family Mugilidae; genus Chelon; species Chelon labrosus. The sequence goes on from NC_140355.1 coordinate 9,270,301, forward strand.
ATCGTCTGTCTTCAAGCCCGGGCTCCTTTTCAATGACACTAAATAATTACACGCTCAGCCCACACAGTCACAAGACGGAGCACCCCAAATAATCTGTCTCGGCGTGAATTGATGTGACCACAGTTCGCCAGTCAAGTCGTTCGGATTCTTTAATTTTTGTACAAAAATATTTTACATTAGAAAACACAGCTTGAAATATACACAGTCCGCTTGGTTCGCAGTAACCACGGAACATCTCAGCTCAAATATATGTGTCTATATTTAAATTGTAGGTAAATATATCAGCAACGATAAATCTGGTTGCTGTCTCGTGAAGTCTGCGGTGGACTTCACCAGCGGGAGGTTGGCTTGATTTAGGAAACGCTCCGTGAGCTGTAAATCTGATCAAAGCAATATGGACTCACAATCTATCCATATTTCTTACAAAAAAAAAAATACGACAAACCAATACTAGCGCTGATAACGGCAGGGAATGCTTCTAGTGAAAACGGATTTCTGTGGACATGTGGGCATCGTTTCTTCAAAGAGTATATGTAAAGGATGTAAGTGAGGGCAACGCGTTAAGCATCGCTGAGAGGCTTGGATATTAACTTTCTTTCTCACATTCATTCGTCCGGCTTTCCAAATCCCAGAGTGCCCTTTTCTTCTTGTAGCTGCACTGGGTGGTATTTACCTATCTCCCTTTGTACAACCCTGGATGCCATTCATCTATCTGCAGACATGCCATTCAAGTGTCAACCTCCCACGGGGCCACTCATCTGTAAACCTATCTATCTACACCGCACCCCAGGGTGCTTTATACCCGTCTGCCTAGATACACGTCAGGGTTTCACTCAGCTGTCTAACAACAGTATCTACATCCCAGGATGCCATTATTTGCCCTGGTTTCTTTCTTCTCTAGGACCTGTGGACTGAGACCACAACCACGACCGGTATCATGTTATTAACTGTCTACTATTTGAATGATTAAGAATATTGGGAGACAGTTACCGGGCTGCTCTTTAAAGCAACGGGAAATACACTTCTTCATCTTCCTGCTGAGAACTAGGTAAGAAGATCAATGCTCATGTATGTCCAGAAAAGTCAGAAAACTGAATACAGTTTCTGTAATGATCAAAAATAACATGACAACGTGGTAAGTAGTGCACTTTAGAAGTTGATGGTGGGTGGCTATTGTTATTTTTGACCAGCAACCATCTACCTGTTTCCTCCTTGTGCAGCCTATATGCTAAGCTAAGCTAAGCTAAGCTACAACTAGCTGAAGCCCAACATTTACTGGATATATATGAGCATATATATCAGTGTTCTCACCTAATTCTCAGCAACAGACCATACTATAAGTCTCAAAATGTCTTCTACTAGCATTCAATTAAAGAGGCAATCGCAAAGATTTCCATTGACATAAACGTCTGTTAAGTCTACGTACCACCAGATCAGGCAACACAATTGTCACTGAGATTGTGAACCAATCACGGAAGTATTGCAATATTCACACATCTATACGATCATGAACTGAGCGTCTTGCATTCTAAGACAAAATGCCGTGTTAAGTGATTGACAGTGTAATAAACAGATATCTGGGTATGAATGCAGGAGGCTTAATCCTCATCAGACGACAGCTGGCGGGTCCAGAGGCTGCTGCTAATGCAAAGCAAGCATTTCCTACTGCTGCAGCTTCAGATTAAAAGCGTTTCACTGGCAAAACATAAGTAGATTATTATTTTTTTTTGTTTACAAAAAAAAAGAAAAAAGAAATGCAACGTGTTTTGTTAGTTTTGTAAGATAATGACAATGTTTCTGTCATTGTGTATGTACAGCAGGTACAGTAAGTATGAAATATATCAGGGGGTGGTGGAATACGAAGGAGCAGCTGGATGAAGAGCTGCAGGCGAATAGCTGCACATCTCCAACAGCGACACAACTAACTCCTTTCACCATGCCTTGCTGTTCGCAGCCTCCTGCCACGTGCAGCATAAAACCAGATCACAGTTGCTCACAGAACAACGTAAACTATTGCCCTATTTCTTTATTAAAACGATAATGGTTTGTTTTGCTGACCCCAGAGTGTAGTATCAAACCACAGTAGCAGTTACTGCCAGTTTAACCAAATCAACAAGGACTTAAATCTTTGAGATTGCCACCTTAAGGTATCATATTTCAGGATGCTACACAGCTTCCTCCTTACATCCACCGGATGTCATTCATTATCGCCGTAACCCTTTTTACGTGAAAACTGCATTTACCGTTGGCTCTGTTTGTGTACTGTCGTCCTTCACGTGAACATGTGTCTGGTGAGTTCCACTGAGTTAGCCGTCCTAGCAAAGATGATGCAGTTAAGCCATCCAAAAAAGTAAGAGACATAACTTGTGGTTCTGTGTAACTGAATTTGTAAAACACTGCACTAGCATTGTGAGTGCACCGATTCCTTCCAGGTGTATCTTAAATTGATAGGATGACAATGGTGCATGTGCTACCCATACTGCAAGGCGCTTAAGATGACCATCAGATGGCATGTGAAATAAATAACAGCAAAATAATAGCAAAAACATACCAATCGATATTTATATGAACAAAACTTTCCAGTTTGTATTTAGGCTGAGTGTCCTCTGACCCTCCAGCAAAGAGTCTCTCTCTCTCTCTCTCTCTCTCTCTCTCTCACACTCAGCTTGAGAACTTTGCTTTAGCATCATAGCAGTTCAGAGCCGAGGGTCAGTATGAGCGTCCAGAGAGGTGGCAGCAGCCAAACCGGAGATGGAGAGAGGCGGGCGCCTAAGGGTGAGGCGGTGTCAGAGGTGCAGGAGCACACCTCGTATCCGTTCTCTGCGTGGTCTGGGTGATGGTGCACGTTGACTCTCGTCTCTGTGCTTTTCTGATCTGTGTCCGGAGAGTCCGACTGCATCTCCGTGCACAGCAGCCAGTCCTTCGCAATGAGGCGGGGGTATCCTGCCTCTGCCTCCATGTCGCTGCCCGGCACTCGCCAGTACTCCTTCCCCTTGAAGAAATAGGAGGAGCCTTTGGAGAAAAAAAGAGAGTACAATGTGTATTTTGGCATAGCGTGAAATATTAGTTCAGAACAAAATGGAGAAGAAAACAATGAACAATACTAAATTGCACATTAAAAAGGGAAACTTTGTTTGTGGACTCAAGGCTGACAAGAAACAAAGCTGCTGTTTTTGTATTAAAATGATCCAAACAGAAATATATTAGCAAGATTATAGACGAGTTTCCGATTAGCGCCATTAGTGAGATTCAGATGCTTGTGCGGGGAAGAAAACAGCCCAAAATGATTTTACAAGTAAACCAAAATGAAAAGTTGTTTTTGTGCCTAAAACTGCATGATCCACAAAAGTAATGAGTGGAAAATGTTCATTACCCAGAGAATAAAATGTGCCCGTTAGCCCAAAGTACATAATGGGTTATTTTCTCCAGTGATCTGGTCAGAGGCCTTTTTTTTTTTTTTGAAAGGCAGCGAGGTTTTGCATTGAGCCGGAATAAACGGCCGTTTTTAGTCCAAGCGGCTCACACTGCTGCCGTGTTTTTAAGACTGCATAATGAATATTGCTAATGAAGTCAGGTACATTTGACATGTGTTTGGGGCGCCGGTGTGAGAATCGGTGTCAGGTGACAGAGGAGCAGGGTGATCTCTATGGTTGAAAAATACCTATTCCTATACATATTCCTCCTAATCATACTGTGTGACTGATCAATAATAATAATTAAATCCTGTATTGACACAGTTAGTTGACTGTGTACACACTACAGTCATTTCTAATATTTATATCTTTTTTATTTAAGGTAGCAAATCCAGCATATGTCCAGTATATTCTGAGCTAATGTAAGAAAAAAAATTAAAGGACTAATACTCCTAAATGATACGACAACATTATTTAATTTATGTGTTTTATGTGTTTTATCCCCGCTGTCTTTCATAGTACTCATTCCATCGAGAAGCAGCTAATAGCGACGCTAAACGAAGCACAATGTTAGCTCCATTGTTAGAAAAAAATAACCTGTGTGTGCCCGGAAGAGTGCTATGTTAGCTACAGGAGCTAAAGTGTCACATACGCATTATCTTCACACACTATACCTGTATTGATTCAGGTGTTGACCTGGCCTCCAGATTCCACCCAAGTTTTTATGACATTGTAGAAACTTATTTTTTTACCCCTGGCAAGCTTCCTCACACCCATCTATTGAAAAAGACAAATGTATAACTGAAAATATGGATGTTCCTCTGCTGCTTCCTCACATTTGGTTCCCCTCCAGGTCTGCACTATCCACACCAGTTCTCTCCTCCTCCCACCATTTTTCTTATCCATCTGTTAAAGCTGTGATTTTTCTTTGGCCTGTTCTCACTACTGCTCACCGCGAGTTGTAACCTCGCCTGCTTCGTTTCTCTCTCCAGTTTCTACCTCGCCGTCCTCTTGTCATCCTGTAGAAGCAGCCTAAAGGCAGATCAAGGCTTTGATGTAGCTCCAGTTCCACTGCTCAAAGGTATGCACACTGTAGCTATATGTGAGAGTCTGTGTTTTTGTTTATATAAATGCACTCATTTCTTTGTGTCTTTCCATAAATTGGGGATTTAGCTGGAAAGCTGTCTTGCGTATTTTGTATATCCTTTCTGGTTTTTGGCCCATTTCAAAACACATCATGGAGCTTGGAACGGGACCACTTAAGCTGGCGAAAACTCAAGACACAACACAGACCTCTAAACACCTGACAGGGTAAAGAGCCTTCACGTATTCAGCTGGGAGTTGCTGCAGAGGAGAGGGGTGATGTGGCTTACTCCCGCTGAGACCAGCCTGAAATAAAGACCGAGTACCTCCTGCTAATTAGTTGTTTTTGTGCCAGTTTTAACAACTACAAGTGCTTTATCAAAGCCCAATCCAGACAGCCAACTGATGGAAGGATTCTTTGAAGGAAATGTGCCTTTTAAAGCTTTCCAAAACAAGTTGAAGTAACCACTATCATCTCTTTGGAACAGTCAAACAATATGACCTGTGCATTTAACCTGTCATAATTTGCTTGGGAACAGCAGCAACATTTCTCCAACGCTGCCGGAAACGACTCCAGATTTTAAAATTTGATAAAATACTTGTGATTCTCTAGAAGAAATTATCACAGTGTATGTTTTTATTTCTACAGATGTTCAAATATATCCTTAAAGTCCACATAGGAGGAATAGGAGAGTGCTATTTGTGTTCTACATGTTTATGTGTGTAAAAACAGAACTAAGGAGGCCACACCCTCCAGAAACACCCAGTCTGCTCTGATTGGTCAAAATTAGTACACTCCCCCCGTGCATGGTGAGTCACTGAATTATTTTCTTGGAAATTTGAACAAAATATACTATTAAAGAATATATACAAAACTTATTTTTTTGAAATGACTGGGCCAGATATTGATGTTTAAGTGATGTATAGTTAAAGTCACATCATTATTACACATCACATTTGACTTTATGGGTAATTTAAAGGTAGATAGACATAATCGCTTCAGGAGAAAGCTGCATTTTGGTCCATGTATCTGGCTCTCAAAGTTTCTTTTTGGCTTTAAATAAGGATGTATGTTACCTTTTCTTGTTTTATGACCATTTTCAAAGGCATTAATAAATTTATAATGGCATTCATGACGTATTCAATATTCCAAAAATGTGGAAGGGTATTTATCAGTTAATTTCATGCAAAGAAAAAAAATTGGCGTGACTACTCATCATTATAGGGGCACCTGAGCACAGTGTTTCAGGGTAGGTGGGTTGTTGTAGGTGTTTTTTTCATTGCCGAAACACGTTTTTGGGGGTGACCATGACTAATGACCATAAGTACTAACTACAGCTGACAGCTGCGTTATTGATTTATTGCATATTTTTGACTTGTCAAGTCTGGTAATATAATACTCCAGACAGTCCTATATGCTGTGCAGTGATTAAACTGAGTTACGAAGAAGTTTAAAACTTTGTATTTAGCCATAGTCTAAATCTCATTAATCTTAGTAATTAATTAATTATTTTTTTAAATTAATTAATTAATGAAAGTTTCAAGTTTTAACAGTGAGAGAAGCATTAGAACTAATAAAAAGCAGTCAAAAGTAGTGTAGATATTGAGTTTGTAATTAAAAAAAAGATTAATCAAACTGTCAAAATTGCATATAGTAATAAAAACATATTCTGTGCATCTTAACAGCCTCTATAGACTCTATTCATCCAATTTCTTGAGATTTATTTTCCAAGCCAGAAATAATGCCATGCTAATGCCACACATAATCACAGAGGACCAGCTGTGAGCTGACACACATACATGCATATTTTCATGCTTGAGTAAACAGTATGTGCAGGCTTTGTAGAACGTACCCGGCGTTTTATAGGATGTAAAAGACCAGAATGTTTTATGGGCACAGATGTACACAGTCTGTAAACATTACTGACATGGCAGATTCGGGCGTGACATGCCCCGGTAATGCCCATATTACCGCGCCTCCCGCTATAAGGCTCGCCACATTCAGAGAACCGGGGGGAGTGAAAAGACGAGGGAGGGGATGTTAGGAGAAAGTTTATAGGGAGGTGAAGGAGAGGGGATCAGACGGGCGGAACATTCAACACACACACATTCACTAATTTAATATGTGAATTTGCATTTTATTAGTGTATCAGTTGTGTGTGATATCACCTTGTACTTTTTTTAATGACTGGACCAATTTATAATAACTAAACTAAACTTGGACACTACATTACAATGCCCCTCTACCATTATTTGTACACAGAGGACAAATCTATTCAAAAAAGATGCACTTCTTCATAATTCTTGTGAATGTCCGTGATATTTTAATTGTTATACTGACATTCAGAAATATTCCAAGAATGTGTCTTGTACTGAAGTACTCTTTCCAGACACGTCAGCTTGTTAATTAGAAAAATCCAACAAAGGCAGGTAAAGCCTGCGTCAGAGACGTCTGAGACCTGATATTAATATCCACTCTGTATGTCACACAGCTTACAAGGTATTCCACACAGGGTCTCGCAAACCCCATTTGTCACAGACTTTCTCGACATAAACAAGGACCACTTCTGACTCAGTTACATATGAAGTAGAAAGATTGATGAAAGATCACGATAGGCTGATTTATGTTTGACAAAGGTAATGAGCCACTGGTGATGACTTTTTCAAATAGCCGTCAAATACTGGGTCAGCGGTCGACCATATGCCGTAAAAAACCACGAGCCAGTTTGCAGCAGTTTGCAGAAATCAACACTTATGTTGTCCATCTGTTTTCAGAAATGTCACAGACGTTAATCAGATTCTGGAACCAGACTGATTACGCACAAACACGAGTAACCGTGCTGCCACAATGAAACATTGTTCATGCTTAGCAACTGGGTGACAACAGATGAGCACGCCACTCTCAAGAAGAATGGAGTGTCTTGGCTGTGGTCAGTGTGAGAACCACAATCAGTGGAAAACATGCAGGCTGCTGTCGGGATGAGGGTGTTCATCACAGACACAAGTTTAAGAAACAATTCTAATGTCCTAGCGTAGGTGCTACAAGGTAAAAAGAATTTCTCAATGAATCAAATTGCTGCTTAATGTGACGACTATACCTGTTTTTCTTTAAACGTCCAATGTGTAGGATTTATTTTTATGTTTTTATGTCAAAGTATTGATCTTCACATTCGGGCCTCATTGTGAGATGACTAAAGGCCCTTTTAGATGCACCTTTCAAGTGTTAAATGGACGAGTTATTTAATCACCAGATCACAAATAACAGTGACATATTTTGTGTATTTCTACTAATGCAGATCAACGAATGCAGACATTTGTAAATCAACATTGTCATTTCTGCACATGAAGGTATAAAGGCAAACTGTAAGCATGATTTATTTCTGTAATAAAATCACCACAAACCTTAAAACTGTATTAATTAGTTTCAGCTGAAGTCACCAAAAAGCTGCCTGCACACAGACACAGCTCTCTTTTGGTCTCAGCCAACTTCACTACACATCTGTCATCTCAAACAATGCCTGAGAATGAACTAAACTGTAAAGCTGTGGCCCTCTGCACAGAGACCTGCAGAGCTGAATGATAATAGTCTGTGAGTACATAATTAAGAGGAAAACCTTTTGCACTACAAGTTGCCATTTGAATTATAGTAAATACAAATGTATTGATTTCCGCAGCTTTACCACTTGAGCAAATGGTAATTAATGCTTCAGTGAGTAGGCCATTAAAATGACAAGCAGTGGTTACACATGAAAGACTGATGAAAAGGTTAAGATGTAGATGAACATGTACTTAAAACTTATGTTGCTAGATTGAATAACTCTCCTTAGTATACATTTGTATGATTCAGTCAGTGAAATATATAGCATGAGGTGAAGATAATGTGGTATGAGAAAGACTTTGTGAAGACTGTACTGATGGAAGGAATGGCTAAAAAGGTTGGTGTTGCTATACTGAGAGCTGTGTGTAAAATGCATTGATGGCCTAAGGGCGTAAAATCAACAGATGCTTTCATGTCCTTTTTCTTTTTAATGTTGCAGTGGACCGCTGAAGCTGACTAGCTGCTCAAAAGACAAACTTTACTTTTATCTTGGAGCAGCAACAGGCAGAGCTGCATCAGAAGATGGATTTGTAGAACCGGCTCAGGATCGACCAAGAGACACAGATTGTGCTGAGGTTAATGCAACAGGAGCATTCTCCTTCTGGACCTCCTTGATTAGATCGGAGATCTTGTCATCCCCTCTTAGTGCTTTTCAAATGCTCTGCTCCTTGTGTATCGGACCGAGTCCGCTGAGCTCACAGTGGCAGCCTGGATTAATTGAGGAGACCAGCTTGCGGATTTGTAACACCCAACACGGCTCTGCACTGTGTTTGCAGTGTAAAGGTCAAAGCTGTTGTTGGCAAGCTGAGATGCCAGTCTTACAAGCTCTTTCTGGTAGACTGACTCAGTGTCTGTGATCTAAAAAGTTTGTTGTCTGGAAACTTGAGCAGCCAGCATCCAAAAGGTCCCTTGGCAAGGCAAACACAGCTCTGTACATTTCATTTTCCATAACCACAACTCAATTTTATGGGTCACTGATTATTTATTATGGTGTATGTGCACATCATATTTTCCAAGAGCCTATACAATAACTAAGTGTATGTGTTTTTGTGTTTCAGTGTGTGTAGATGAGAGAGTGTAGTAAGTTCACTTGAAGGATAAAATACATATGTGATTGTGAAGAACGCTAAAAGCAATTGCTGGGCCCCAGAAAGCCCTGAAAATGTTTACTAAATGTATCAGCAGGCATTAGAGTTGTTTTCAGAAGCTGATTTACCAGACAGTGCTGAAGGCCTAAATGTCCACTTTCACCACAAATGTTTTGATATAAAGGTTGTTGTCTTGGACTCTGAGTCAAATTCTCTGGAATGATGTAATTTCTTAAGAACCACATAATGTTGTATGAGTCTGCCTTTGCATAAATAAGTAGGTTTAAAGCTTATTTTAAAGCTCATGTCATTACATACACCAGCTAGCCAGCTTGGGAGCAATTTGTCAGTTAACCGAGGCAAAATGAAAAGTAAAGAAGAACTAAAGGTTCATTTTTACTACCCACCATCGGACCACCTCATGCCGTCATCCAGGTTTGTTGGGAGCCCTTTCCAAAGCGTGCTGTCTTTAGGGTAGCCCAGGTCCATACGTCTCAGGTGGTCATCGTAGCGCCAGTAGTGGTTGTCCTTGAAGAAGTAGGTTTTGTCATTGTGGAGCCAAACAAAGGCTGCATCCACCGCTTCCACTGGTAGGCCAAAGTCACTGATTGGACGAGGGTAACCCTCTTCGACGTTATTGTCTTTAAACACCCAATACTTTAGACCTGGGTAATGAACAGAGAGGAGTCAATCAACATGGTGAAATACATAATGGTTAGTTAGAGTAATTTGTTATATATTACAGATATCTACCTTTGAAAAATACTATTTTGTGGTCCCCGGGCCTCTCATACACAGCGTCCACACTGTCCAAATTGGGAGGAAGGCCCCTCCAGAAACGATGAATCTGAGCTGGACGAAGAGACACCAGGTGCTTCTCTCGCGTTAGTCGCCAAAAGTACTTCCCTATCAGAGACAGGGACAGGACTGAGTCAGTCAGAGCTTCTTCACAACATTCTGCAGGAGTTCAAGGAATCCCATGTTCAGTTTGCATGCAGTGTTTGGTAAGCGCTCAGCATGCTGTGTCTTCATCAATCATATCCCAAGACAGACCCCACCTCTAGATCAGCAGGGCTGCCAGAATAAACTAAAGGTCAAAGTTATTTTAATTTTGTATTTAAAAGACTTTTTTTTACATAGTTTCTGTTGTTTTGTTACTTATTTCTACTTGTGAAGTAGAGTAGGGACGGGGAGGTTGGTCTTTGTGGAGGAGCTTGGGAGGAAAGGTAAGAACCTTAGTAGGCAAACATCATGTATTGTTATATCAAAAAATCTATATATTGAGCATGTGTTGGATAATAAAAACTCTCTTAATTTATATAGATAGTAGGCATACTGGTTAATAAACAAAAGGATCAATTGCATGATCTGCAGGAAAAGTTTACACAGCATGAGAGCCTGGCTACTACAGAAGCATTTTGTTTAGACTGCAGAATTTGTGATAGTGTGGGAGCCTGTGTTGCGACCCCTCAGAGCCACATGACTCGGCTTTTTATTGATCGCTGGAGCCACGACTGTGTCGTTCCCAGCCCCTGTTCCTTAATCATTCTCGCCTTCTCCATTTACCTCTTTCTCTCTCTTACTGTCACTGTCTATTTATCTGTCTGCCTCATTTAACCTCGGAATAAAGAGCAGACTTGTTAGACTTCTTCTGAGATCCCCTGCAACATCTTTCTCCGACAGAAGAACACTGTACGTCCTTTGATCACTAAGTGGAAAACACCAATGAGCCAGTCACATCAAGCCATTGTAGGGGAAACCAGCTGATTACCATCAGAAAATGCAAGCAGGCAAAAGCATGAGTTTGTGATCCTAGGACAGGACGTTTCAATCAGGCCAAACGGGTTTCAGCAAAACTTTTAAGCAGACGATTTATTTTATTTATTGCATGCTGATATAACCAAAGTTTTGCCTTGCATAACTTCCGAGACGAAATGATCAAACCCCATTCCTTTTTTTAAGGTTCATATTCAGCAATTATTAACAAAAGTGAAGATGAAATAGTTTTTATCTTTTATCTGAAGCAAGGCTTGCTTCTCTTGCTTAGCTAAACAGAGCTTTGTTTCCACTCCTTCCTTTGCTCTTTTTGACTTCTCAGCACCTCCATTCCCTGGATACGGTATGTCATGGCGCACTAGGATTCATTAGAAACAGTAAAGCTCTAATGATCCTCTCTAACCTCTTGTAAATTAAAACACTGAATTATAGTCATCGTTAAAGCCACTCCTGGGCTACATCCACCTTATTTATATAGATTACAAAGTACACAGAACAAAAGAGTGCAAATGCCTTTTGTTGAAATTTAAAAGGACATATACCAGTTATTTAACAATAGATTTATATTAGGTTAATTTGACTAATTAGTTTTTAGTAGGGCTATAACTTGGCCCGACTCGTAATTAGGGAAACAGGAAGTTCTACCGGCGCCCATTTCTACCAGCCTCTGAACGTGTAAAGCAGCAATGGGGCATCAACCGAGAAAACACCTTTTGAATGTGACAGTGTTTTAAATGTGACCATGTGATTGGTATGATGAGTGTGACCCAACTCCAGTAAAAGCGCGACACTTCTTTGTTGAAACCCTCCAGGGGTCTATCCTGTAATCAGTCCACATTCCAGTTTCAACCAACCTCAGCTCCAGGTAACTCCTACAAATTTTCCACAAAACCACTGCTGCTCTGAAGGCACATACTGACCAACACTCATGTACCTGGCTTGAAAGTGACACTTTGACTGGTGGTAAAAGTGGTACTGGTACTTGTCAGCTCCCGATTTTGGATCATCATTATGCATCATTGTACATTTAGATCTCTGGTCTGTTTTTATTATTATAATAAATTCCAGTTTTGACTTTCTAACTATTAATAATTCTATACAGCAGTAGTATTAATAATAATTCACAATCCTAATCACGACAAAGCTACCTTTTATAGAGAGCCCTTATTCGTAGAGACTCTCTTGTTCATTGTCTCCCTTTAGGTTTGAGTACCTTTGAAAAAGAAGGCCTCTCCTCGTATTTGGGCCACGGCATCAAAGTGCGTGGTACATCTGTCTGGGGCATCTCGCGCCAGTCTGAGAGAGATGGAGAGCCGAGAGGAGAGTTGGAGGAAGAACGAAAGAAAAATTGGGAAGAACAGAAGACTGAGCTGTGAAAAGTTGAACTTGTTCAAACACCAAGAAAGATTTTACATTCAAACATTCATCATATTCTGAACACTGAAGGCTCATCTGAGGCCGTATATATGTAACCGAATAAATCTAAAATAGCGCAATGTCATGTAAAGTATGCAGTTGATGAGAAAAGAGCCCCAACCTAGTTAAGGTGATTTGCATACAGAACAAAACAGCAGTCATAATTGCACTCACCTACCGAGAGACTCTGAATGTGTGCAGGCATGTGCATGTGTTTCCTTCAATTAAACAGGCTAAACCTTGGGTGAAATGCTGTCACACTGACATGGTGAGGTCTTCCAGTGCATTTATCCCCAGGGCTAATAAGTGATTTAAAGCACTGACGTGGTCGGCCTGCCAATGATGAAGCCATTAGCACCACAGGCCTGCCACTGTGAGTGGGAGGCCAAGAGCTCTCTTATTATCAACAAAGATCTCTATTCAGAGCTCTATTAACCAGACACCGCTGCCTAGTGGTCAGCGTTTCTGACCCTTGTCAAGCATAATGTAGCTTTTCTATGCATCACGACCAGATGGAGGTGGTGAGAAATGAGTAATGAGGACAGCGAAAGGCCGATACTGGTAATGGAAAGTGGGTTTGATATGCCTGCTTTGTGTTTAAAAGTGTGTGTTGGACTGGAGGTCAAAGCAGGTCCTATTGTTACTGTAATTTGGAGTACAGCTTAATCACTCCCTAAGCAACATGCATTATTTCATTAGTTCAAGATGTTCAAGAGGTGATCAGGGAACCAGCCAGCATGTCTTTATATAACACAACCTGTAAAGATACATATTTTTTCCCCCCCTGAAACTAAAGAAGTAATTGGAATCCAATTGTCTAGCCCACATTTAACAGAAGAGATGTACTCGTTTACTTCTTGAAAGTTAATGGGTCCCTTCTCCCAACTGTGGGTTTCAGTTCTGGGACTGGGAATGATTCACTGGACACTCTCAGAGGTCAGCCTATATCTCTAATGAAGCTTTCATTGGTTCTTCTTCTTCCATTCCTTACGTTTAAAATCACTTGTTCTACTTCTATGTCCAGTAAGGTTGGTCCCAAGTATCTTCCACTTTCTAATAATATTAGTAGCTGTGGTCACAGGAACAAGAGGTGCTTGGTGCCATAGCCTTTACCTTGACCATGCTTGGCTATTATTTTCTTTACCTCCTCAGACAATTCTCGTCTTTCTCTAGTCCTGGTTTAATGCGGTTCACACAGTCACGCCGAACAGCGCATTGAGTACTCTTCTTTATTCAAAAATGAATGAATGCTTGCGAGATTAAACACAAGTAGTCTGCTTGAAACATCACAACAGTCCATGAATCACCACTTTTAAAGGCCGTCAGTAATTTTTGAAAATTTTGCAAGAATTCAGCTTCTTTCAAAGCTTGTTGGTTTTATTCCACGGCAAAACAAAGAAATACAGGAATGAATAGCAAAATAACTTCCAACTTTTTATTTTTTAAACTAGAGGAAAATATTGCTTTAATGGTGGGATAGGATACCAACATTTGTAGCCATAGATGAATATGAGCAACAGTCCCAGAAACACATTATATAGATAATATTACTAAGATATTTCCTGAAACATGTGACGTAATAAGAAGAATTTAGAATCAAGGGTCATCAGTCAAAGTTCATTTGGGCTTCATGTTCTGTGCTGCTGGTTAACACGCAACACAGTAGGTCAGTGGGTCTGGAAAGACAGATGCTTTGCCTTTCTTTAAAGAGTAGCCATGGAAAGTTGGTGCTGATATTGATGGTCCTCAGAGGATGATTCTTAATGATGTTGATGAAGCTCATCTTTCCTGTAGTGCCACCGTCGACGCTCGACCATGTCACCACCAGTGCATATCCACTAATCATATTATCATATTCATATTCATGTTCCTGAGCTGAAGAGCCATTGAAGTGATTGCCTATCAAGCATACTTATTCAACATTTCCGCATTATCAAGGGGGGGGGGGTACATGGGAAGATTGTGGAGCATCTCAGCTAAATGGATTAAAACAGAGTTTACAAGCTGATCAAGTCAGCTGGAGCATCTGAACACCTCGTGGTGAGGCTAAGAGACCACAGGTGGTTCGAGTGGGTCACCACACTTCAGACCCCCTCATTCTCAACATCGGATCTCCCCAGGGCTGTGTGCTCAGCCCTCTTCTGTACTCGCTGTACACACATGACTGCGAGGCAAGACCCCAACGTTTGCTGACCACACCGCTGTTGTGGGACTAATCTCCCACAATGACGAGACAGCCTACAGGAGGGAGGTCTCCCACCTGGTGTTGGGAGAACCACCTCCTGCTGAACGTCAGCAAAACAAAGGAACTGATAGTGGACTTCAGCAGAAAACAGCACAGGGACTTACATCCACTTACTGTCAGTGGCTCCGAGGTGTAAAGAGTGGATACTTGGGTGTGACCATTTCACAGGACCTGTCATGGACTCAACACCTGAACACCATCGTGAAGAAGGCCAGACAGAATCTCTACCTCCTCAGAGACTTTAAGCTTCCTCTCAAGTTGCTCAGGAACTTGTGTGGGAGCATCACCACCTGGATGGGAAACTGTACCAGGCAGGACTTCCTGGCCATCAAAAGGGTGGTCCGTTCAGCGGAGCGGACCATCAGAACCCCCCTCCCCAACCTGGAGGACATTTACACAACTACACGCTGCGGGTTAAGGGCCAAGAAGATCCTGAAACAGCCCCGCTACTCTCTCGTTTTTATCCCCATTAAGTTTCGCTGCATTACTGTACCTTGCACTTTATTGACAGAGCTGCAATACTGTAAATGTATGTATATACAAGAGCTTCCCCCTATTCTATTTTATGTTATTTTATTTTTTTTTTCTTTCTCAGTTATACATTTATACTTATGTTTATACTTTTGTTTTTTTTACTACTGGCTGCAGGTACTAAAATACATTTCACTGTGCACTGCCATCTTATCTTATCTTTTCTTATCTTATCTTATCTAAAAGAGTGCAAGAAACCAGTAACAAGTGAGCAAAAGGACTGAAGCAGTTGTAAGTAAACTGTTAAAATGAACACATTTTGAACATGACAGGTTGTTGATAAAGGGACTCAAAAGCCAGAGCTGTGGGTCTAACAAAAAAAGATTGGGAAGCACTACCACTGTCCTTAAGGCTCCACACTGCAGCATTTAGGGAGCACAGGAGAGTCTTCTCTTTACTTTAAGCTTTGCCTTTGTGTGTACATCTATAGGGGAAGTTTATTACACCGTCTGGTTCTTCACCTATACCACTGCAGTGGACAGAATGACCAGAGGGAGCTTGGAAGAGAATGAACCACGAGTGTGTAAGTGTATGTGTGTGTGTGAACTTGAGAAGACCAGAAAAGGAGAAAACACAGAAAAGGAAGCATTACTTGTACCCAGGTTGAAGAGGATCAATTCAGTTGTTTGCGTCACACTAACACTACCCCAGATCTACTACTTACAGGAGTGTGGATCTGTTGTCAGGAAGATCCAGCAGGACAGGAGGTTCAGCTGTCTGGGATGGGTCGCCTGGTCGGTTTGTGTGGGACACGGAGTCTCTGACACCTGGGAGGATAAATGTGAATACATCTCAAACAAGCATGTTTTCCCCCCAAGTTTTAAGTTAAATATGATGATCGGTCAGGTCCTTTCAGTGTATCTTCCTCCTTTACTTCCCTGTCCTTCAGCATTTTTTCCTTTTTTATCATTAGTCTCTCCCTCCACACTGCTGCTCTCTATCTAGTAACGATGTGATAAGGTCATATGCCATAAAGAGGTCCAATTAACTCCATCCATGTTTTCATTAATCAATACCCTTAGTCTGCAAAACTCATCAATTCCTCCCTCTCTTTATTCCACACACACACAAAGAGAATGGAATATGAGGGTTCCTCATACCATAAAGCTGCCAGACACGGACTTTGTCCTCGTAGGGCAGATCATATTTCAGAGGGTCTCCCACAGGGCCCTGGTAGTACGGTCTCATGATGGACTCAATGGCTGACGTGTGGACCAGGCCAATGGCATGACCGAACTCATGGACTGCAACTGCAAACAGATCCATCCCGTGGGACTCTGAAGGAAACAGAGAGAGCGAGAGGGAAACCATCATTACAACTCTTTATATACGATTTCATGCATGTTATATGTACACCCACGCAGAACGGATCATAAATGGGAATATTTACAACTTGCATTTGATGCACATTTGAGCTCGGGACGGAAATAAAACACTCCCTCCTACTCTGGAAACGCTTCTCCTACTTATTTATGGGATGAATTCGTTTAATCAAAGAAGCAGCTAGAGAATTATGCACATAGCATATTTTTCTTCTCTACAAACGATGCTGTCCACCGTGGTATTAAATTACTTAACAAGAAAACTGCACACTCAAATCTCAGACCCAGCCTCTCTTTCCGTGCTCTCAGAAATTTTAAATTAACCTGCAGCCTTTTGGGGGCACGAAGAGGAAACAACAACAACAAATCAAGAAGCAGCATGATTTCCTGTTATAAACATCAAATCCTTTTACTTTAGTTTAACCTTCACT
This sequence comes from Chelon labrosus, assembly GCF_963514085.1. Classification (NCBI taxonomy): domain Eukaryota; kingdom Metazoa; phylum Chordata; class Actinopteri; order Mugiliformes; family Mugilidae; genus Chelon; species Chelon labrosus. The sequence continues at coordinate 9,287,204 of NC_140355.1, forward strand.
ACATCACCTTCGGCTCTGATGATCACCTGCTTCAAGTCTGTGATTTATAGAACGGCTTTAGTTTGTGTGTTTATCCCTTTCATGTGAGGACTCTATAGGTTGCAAGTTAAGAGGCATGACACACCGCTCCGGTGGCTGTGAGTGTTGTTAGGAATGTGGTGTAGTGAGATAACTATGGTAATACAGCCTGAGCCTCTGGGCTGCCAATCAAAACCTAAGTGAGGGAAGACAACTACAGAGGCTGCAGGCTATTAAAGCACATTTCCCTGGATGTTTGGCTAAAAAGAAAAGGCAAAGCTTCCAAAAACTCTTCGTCTGGCTCCGCGAAGCGAGACAAAACCTGAGGTTCCGAGATTTAGATTTACAAAACTGTGAGTGCTAGCGTGTCAAGCCAAGCTAGCTTAGAGTTCCTCGGTGGCTTGGATCAAGTCTGCATTCTGTGAACCTCACATTGGCCTCGACTTGGGAACATCTTAGTGCCGTGCTCTGTTGAAAGACAAAGGACAGCGGCAGACGTGCACTTGGGCTCACAACACCTGGGATATTCAGAAGCCGAATGCCAGGTCTAATCTACAAGAGCACGAGGTAGAGAGGAGGGAAGGTGGATAAAAGGAGGGATCGAGGGAGAGAACAGGGATTCAGAACAAAGTAAGTACCATGTCATCGTATTTACAGTCCATCTGAGGTTGACAGAAAAAAATACCAGTGCCTGCGGACAAAGTCAGAGCTGAGAGATTTGGCTGGATGAAAGAGATTCACTGAGTCAGACACCCATGGCATAAAGATAGAGAGAGGGGGGAAGGTGAGGAAAAAGAGACTTTACAAAAATCATTACTGGCATGATGTCTGGGTAATATTTTCAACTAATGGAACTATTTCAAAGGTAGTATAATAATTCAATATACAACACGGTCTCATTACTTTGGGGTACAGTAAATATATAGCATATTAAGGGGGGCTCCTTCCTGGGATATGGGATGATGTATTCAGAATGCTACAAACAGAGCCTGCAGCCTCTGGTTAAAAGTTTAATAAGGATGGTGTGCCATAAGGTAGATGGGAAAAAAAAAAGAAATCAGGAACACAACTCGCCAAGGGCTATCCTTTTCATCTGATGTGAATCCATGCAGTGTGACCCTGCATTACCTTGCGCCAAAATGAATATGGGATCAATATTTTTATCAGAAAATGGATTTTAAAGTTTAAAACAGGTTGAGGTGCTGGGATGGAGCAACGCTTTAATTTACGAGATGGAAAAAAAGCAAAGACTGATACGACGATCATTGATTTTGAGTTTAACATTGGACAAACTGTCAAGGAGAAACATCCTCCCATTAAATATCCAGCCCAAAAGTCATGCAAAGTAGCTTACTATGCTGCTACTGAAGCATTGCAACTGTCATGAGTGTTAGCAATAGAGACCATGTTATGGCATGACTTGAAACTGGCGATGCAGTGCAAACACCTGAATATTTGAGTTTTATGAAAAGATCACTAAAGAATTAAAGTATAAATCTCCTAGGTTTATGCAAATTTGCACATCTGCAATTAATCTGACGAATCACATTGAGTTTTGACGTATATTCTCAGAAGTTGCACTGCTGCTGCCAGACACATCTAAAGGAGAGGACGTACTCTGGAGGCATATGACCATCAGGTAACTGCTTGGTCATATAATCATAAGGGCAGTTGTCGTGGTCACTGAGCAACTTTACTACATGGAGCAATTGCAAGAGGGCTCTAACCTGTCTCAGCTTGGCTGATTTGCCCTTGAAGCGTGATTTCTGTGTTCACACCAGCCCAAATGAACTGACCTGGAGGGGAAATGCTTACGGTCTCCAACAACAACAAACTAAGTGTGAATGGACCCTTAGTTTGGGAAGTGCTTACAAAAATAACAGTCTGTTCTGGCGATATCTGAAGCTGCTGTTGACCCACATAACTGTTCCGTTGCTGAATTTTTCACATGTAGAGTTTCATCTATTACCCAAATGCAGATTATCAGAAAGTACAGAGAAGCCTTTATTTTAGTCCATGCTTCAGTAAAACACAGGTCCTTATTTGCTGAGACTCAAATGGAAAGCTGGCCATAATATCAATATTCCTGACTCTTTTTATTAAAAACAAGTTTCCAGAGAAATTAAAATTAGACGTTGAAATATGAATCAAAGTTAACTGAACTCCACATGGCCTCAAAAGAAGTGAATCCTAAATAGAATTTGAACAAACACTCATTCATTAGTTATGAAGAATCTTAAAAATCTAAATATGTACTGAGTGTGACATGTGACAAAATACTTGAGGGAGCTCTCTGGTGGACACACTATGTTATGGTGTCATGGTTTCAAAATCACTGGAACCGCCGTGCTGCAGTTTTTATTGACGTATCCGCAGAGAAGGGAAGATAATCAGCTAATAATATGCTACCCAAAGTACTGGGTGTTAGTTTTCCTTTCCAGCGAGTCAGAGGACATTTATAGACAACTATGCACTCTATGATTTTGGGTTGCAAAGGGAAAATTCTGTACAAAGAGCTATTACGGCAAATCAAAATTAACAGAGGAGTGGAAAGTCTGCATCAGCCCCGTTTGGGAATAATTAATGTGTTAAATTAGGCAATGTGCCATCTCTAGAAAACGATCCTGTAAGCTACTGAGCAGGCCGGGAGGCTGCTGTACAAAATAGGAGATGTGGAACAAATTAAATTAATATGTTTTCATTTTGTGGTTTAGCACCAATACCCCACAACAAGAAGGTTCCGGGTACGAATCCACCGGCCGGCTGGGGCCTTTCTTTGTGGAGGTTGCATGTTCTCTCTGTGCCCACGTGGGTTCTCTCCGGCCACTTCCCACGGTCCAAAGACATTAGGCTTGTTAGGTTAATTGGTGTTTGGGTACAGAAAATTGAAGAGTTTTTGTAAAAAAGGATGCAACCTGCTTTTCCAGACCAACAGACCCCAAAAACATTCCTGTACGGTACAGTGTGTTCTGATAAAGGAAAAGCTACAGCCAAGACAAAATGAAGACATTATAATGCTCCTGTGGTGAGAAAACATACTTTACATTGTAGGAAATACATAGAAGGCATGACTATGTGCATATGAAGGGGTTGTCCTGTAGCAACTAGCCTGGAGAGGATTATTTCCCATCTCTGCAGTTTTACAAATGTCCAGATTTGGCATATACAGACACAAGACATATACAGCGAACATAGCGGAACATATTGGACTTAATTTTGCAGATGGTCAGAAACATGGTTCTGGATCAGTTCTAATGTCTGAGATGTACAAACGGGTTACTGGTATGCTCAAAATAATATCTTCCTCACAATACTTACTTCATCGTAATATCTAAGTGTTTAATTTGGCAGTTAAAGCAGGTTTAAGAACCAGAAAAAAAAAGCTAAATAGAAGTATGCTGAGACAGAATCGCGAGCTGCGGTCTAACTGAGCACAATTCAGTCTCAGTCGGAAATGTGGGTACAGTACATATGCAGAGGATCGCTTATTGCCTTTAAAAGCGCATCTTTAGCGCTATAAAATGAGATAAATGTCAGGCTGAAACTTTTAAATACCAAATTGCTTTAGAATTACACACTTAATTGGGAAGCCATTATTCTTTTCAGTGTGTTAGAAAGAAAGCGATGATTTGAATTTCTATAATTACTGAGCACCTCAGCCTCGAGGTAAAACTGCTGGAGGCGTTTGAGTGGACAGTCTCATATTCCGCCAGTATGCGAGAGATAGCAAGGACACAGACACAACTATATATTTTATAAAGCGCACATATATTTTTTCAGCATACCTATATATATATATTTAAAATAACACAAACCCTGTACTTAAAGTCTTCACTGACAGCAATAAACAGGGTTGCTTTTATTGGCGCCGAGTGACGATAAAAAAGCCTCTTTTAAGGAGTACAGACAGAAGGGAAGAGGCAGATGCCTGATCTACAAATGAAAAAGTCTGATGCGTTTTATTTTACGTACAATTCACCCTTTATCACAAAGAGTAAATATGTCTCCTCGACAGGGGACACAATTCACAGTCAGCATCTTTTCACTCCTTTTCACAGGCTGCCTTTTTAAGACTATGGCTGTTTTCCATCAGGCTGCCAGAACTGTCAAATAATTTGTGGCTGGAAAGTTAACAGAAAATTGTGCGTGTTTTAATTCCCCCTTTTAAATTAACATTTGCCTATAAAAGGCCGTCGTGGGGTTAAGAAGAGATAAATAGATTGGGGTCATCAAGTTCAGAACACTACTCTGATCCATCCTACCTTTACGGCTCTGCTCCCATTAATCAAAACACATGCAATGTAGAGGATGCTGTAAACTACTAAAGCATGTCATAAAACCACTGGAGCCTGCTGAGAGGTTTAATTGGAGCAAATCCAACATATGTTTCTCAGCTTTACCTGGGAAAAGCAAAGAATGGAAATGAACACAAGTCCTGGTGGTATCACTGACTCATCTATATCCCTCTCTGAGCTTTAGGTTCCATCTCTCTGAGGAAGCAGCATAGTAAACCTACAATATAAATCAAGTGAGCATCATCCTCTTCTGGGTTTTTTCTAGGTGGAAGTCACCAGTGGTGGAGTATATAGGTCCTTTATATAAACAAAGGTTTGATATTTCAAGGCAAATGCTCAATCAGGTTTCTTGCTGGGAGCTACAGAGGAATATAAACAGCTAACATAGCTCTGTACAAAGGTGAAAAAAATCCACAAAGGTTATTTAATCCATACCAAAGAGAAGGCAAACTGAGCTGAGTGGACTATTTTCCGCCACTCATTTTACAGCCTTTAAAATGTAAAAATGTACACCATTACGAGTCCTGCATTAAAAAAACGGCCTTCAGTTCAGAGAGAACATAAGTGTTAGTAGCAACGTAAACAAGGGATGGAAGGCAAAAGTTGTGCAGCATTTAACATTTTATTATTGCTTAATAACCCTAACCCTTCAAATCTATGAGATTAATACCATGCCGTCATTTGAAACTGAAGAAAAATGTTGAAATCCTAAACTCTAATAAATATTTGCATGATGTTTTTATACCTGAGTTGTCCTTTTTCTCAGCAGCAGCACTCTCTTTTCCCCTGGTGTTTCAGGATATCTCAAAACTTCTCAGATATTTGACCACACAGTTGACCACACAGTTTTTTCCAGACTTTTGTACATTTTTTGACTTACAGTTTCAAGGTACAGCATGCTTAGTATTTTATGAGATGTCAAGTTTTGGGAACAATCTTTGTTTTGAAACCTTGTAGCTAGCAACTATGTACAAAAAAAATGTGCTGTAGTAACGGGTATGGTATGTTTCTCTGAGATGCAGCGAATAACAGAAATACTCCGGTTGAGAAAGTACTTAGCAAATTAACTTTCCACCACTGTCGCTGACTATAAAGACAGACTGATACTTCTTCACAAAACAGTGTGACCGCAGCCCTGAAAATCTCATCACAGTGTCATTGTGTCCAAATGACTCCTTTATCGATTGTCATTGGCGACGCTGTTGGTTGACATCACAAATTATAGCGCTGCCTCGAGGTCTGGTGGAGACAAATTCCTCTTGGCGTATGGTTGGCATAAATCAAAGGAAACATTTCGCTGTCAGGTAAAACACTTTAATCACTTTAAATATGGTGTTTCATCATCTCCAATCCGTCTAATGCAAAATACTCTTGTTCTTGTGAAAACCCCATGGCACAACAAAGTAGGATCAATAAAAGTCGACAGAGAACTTCTATTTCTTTTGCTAATTACAAAAGCACCAAATTACATGGGTATCAGTGGCACATTAAAGTGGATTGTTTGTTTGTGGCTGTGGCAGGAAATGAAAGGACATCCTTTATGCATCCTAATGAGGTTGTGATAACAATCAACGCTGCTTTATGCACTACTCTGCAGCCATTATACAGTATGTTATATTCTTAGTTCTAACAAATATAATATAAATTATAGAATATGGAACATAGTTTCTAAGATCCCTGGTGAGTATGGAAGTTCAAAACTGTTTTGAAGGACTTTTTAATTAAGTTTTCTAGAGATTTACTGTTTCAGTATCCTCATTTTACAGTACTCTGGGAGTTTATCACAAAGTCAGAACCAAAAGAAGCACAGAAGACGGAAAGAGGCTAATCATAGCTAGTCATATTCTGGTAAGCATTTTTAACACACTTTAAGAAGAGATTTTCCTCACCTGGTGATCTGAAAGTCCAGGCTTCGTCATCATCAAAGTGCGTATCTCCCGCTGTGAACCTTTCCCCGGGGAAAAACGCGTGAGCCACCGTTCCCCCCGGCCCGTCGAAGGGATACCCGTCATTGTGGTCGGCCTTGGTGAAGTCGATCTGAATGTCCGCGTCACTGCCGGCCACCTCGTGGAAGTTCAGCGGTGCGATGTCGCTCCAGACCTTCAAGGCGTAGTACATGAGGGCTCGGACAGTGTCCCTGCCCAGTAGGGCCGAATCTTTAGGAAAGGTCCTCACCCTGGGAGAGGGAAGGCAAACCACATATATGTTAAACAAAAGAGGTAAGAAAGAGAATAAGGAAGGAATACAGATTTTTAGGTGCCAGATTCCAGATTATTATTATTATTTTTTTATATTGTGAACGAAATGTCTTTTTACTGAAAAGAAAAATAACCAAAAGCATTCTGAATCCTCACACTTGATCTTCACTTTGACAATTTCACCAAGTTACTAAAATACCTTCCTCCTTTTAGACAGCGTCTCTGGTGATTCGTGGTGACATTTTCTGATTTTGCAGTGTGGCTCTGCTAGGCTTTGTAAAAAGGACCTGAGTTATGAACAGCCTGTTTTTTGATTCATTTAATTTATTTATTTGCTCCTAATAAAGGTGACTGTTTCTGTTGGACTTTTAGTGCAGCCTTTTACGTAATTGATTAAAACATTTTGCCTGAGCGAGTATCAAATGAGGCACACAATTTGGCAGATAGCCCTGTCAGTTTCAGTCAATGTTAGATATACACATATATATATATATAGACCATGACAGTGACAATTACTTTGCTCTCTGTTTTGGCAATCTCAAGGAAGTTGCGGTTGTAGCTTATTCATATAAATGCATGTTAAATTGACATAAATTGATCAAATCTAGCCTAAAGGCTGTGGTCGCTGGATTCCTTGGAAGCTGCTTTGCAGGTAGGAAGCAGTGGTGTAATGAAATGTCAGTTTTACTTCTGCACCACACAGTAATGGTAAAACACCAGATTAAAATTTTTTTAAAAATGTCGTAAATACTAAAATAAGACTATAGCAACACAAGAATATAGTAAATCACTTTTAAAATCATGTGATATCCATCAGGCCCCATGAATATCGGCGCTGATACTGTTCTGTTATTATCTCAGTTCATTTCTTATGTAAAGTAGTTAAAATGACCTCCCAATGCTGGACTTTTATCGATTGGTATGTTAAACACCTAAATACACCATCAGTGTGCCAGGTCTCCTGTTACCTGAATCTCACTCAAAGACGAACTCTCTACGCGCCCCAGCAGGCTCTGCATCCAACATACATCAATATCCAGCAACGTTGTGAGCCGTATTTAGATCCTCATAACAGGTCTGCTCATCCATAAAAACCCTGGCCCTCCTGATGACCTGCTGATGTTTTTTTAACAGCCAAGGATGTCAAAGTTTAAATTACTGACAACTTCTGAGTCACACCAGCTTTCTACATTTCAGCCCTTTCATCCCCACATGAGGTGGAGCAGCAGCTGTTCCGACGACCCAGTTTGTAGCTCAGGGTCACTGGACCTTCACAGTCAATGCCAAACGTCTGAACACCTGCCAGTGGAGCTCATACAAGAGAGATCCCTTTAATCTTTCAAATCGCTACTCAGGACACGTGTAGCCGAGTCTTGTTTTATGTCTGTTTCAGTTTGTTCTCAATCGTCACTGCTTACCTTTAATCCACTCTTCAATAGCCCGTTGGCATTTTATTATACAATACAAACTTAATTCAATAAAGCCTTTTTTTTTTTTCTTCTAACCAACATTGTTACTGTTTGGTTGACTCTGTTGGTTCTCATGGTGTTGTTTACTCAACAGCAAACAGCAAAAGATGAGACCTAATCGCAGGTTGTAACTCAAGTTTAGGTGAACAATGAAGCAGCTACAGAGCCAGATATTTTTGCTGGTGGAGACCAAAACTGAGCTAAAATGTGAGTGGATATTGGCATTACATCTGCGAACTTTGTTAAAAAATGCCTCCAGCTGAATCACAATAGCTCAATAAACGCGTAATATAATATAAACGAAGTCAAAATCCTCAATCAGATTCTCATCCTCACAGTCCATTCCTGAAAGTGTTGAAGAATACTCTTATGAAAACTCTTTCATGATTTATTGACATTTACAAAAAAGGAAAAGGAAAGTGTCCCCAACCACACCGCATACTGAATTTCAAATAAAATCCTATCAAGGTCATGACAGCCTGCTAACATTCATAATTTAAAATTACATTAGTTGATATTTACTCCTCCTCCTCCTCACTGCAGTGAAGCTTCCTGTTGTTCTGCTGTTAACACAACACCTTTAACACATCCAGTGATGCAAGTGACTTAATTATTGCTGCTAAATAATGTGTTGATTAGCCGATACGTCTATAGTGGCTAATCAACACAACGTTGTCACAGAACACATGGACGGTGTTAGCATTTTTGGGCTAAAGCAATACGGAGGACGGAAAATGGAGTACTGAGCATTAATATGCAAATTTATGCAGCATGTCACTTCATAATCTAATCGGATCATCTATTCTGTGGGAAACTCATGGTGCACAGTAAGACTAAATTTGCCTTGCTTTGATTTGTTTGCAAGAGCGTGGAGCCCACTTATTCATACTGCCTGAGCATCCGACCCTCACCGCTAACCACCGTTAGCCAAGGTCACTGCAAATGGCTCACCCACCACAGACAGTCCACCTGCTTATTAGTCCTAATTCAAACAGACGAGGGTGTGAGAACGCGTACGTCTCTGTGTGTCGGAGGGAAGGTTTATGAGAGAGAAAGATGGAGAGGCAGAATGCGCGGTTTTGTCAGTGTGCATCCAAATGGTGAGCGCATCGACTTGCGGGCGTGTAATTGCAGGTACGTCCGCCAAGGTCAGAGCATTCCTGCCCTGCATCTCAGATGAACTGAGGAGTCTCTGGGAACAGGTTGTGTTTACATAAGGAGACTATAGGTGCATGGAAAATGAGGCGAGTAGCATTTCCCTGAGGTGCCTCCTATAAATTGGATCATCTTCGCAGACGTGACATGGACCTTGTTGGGGTGTCAATCTTACGCCTTCATTTTAACAACCTTATTGATTAGATCTGATGTTTATTCAACAGCTCGTCCTCATTAAATCTACACTGCTATAGGGTTTTTTGGGATCTCTGTGCTCTACTGCGAAAGGTTGTTACCTCCACGTTTATTATGAAGAAGAAAATAAGCCCTATTACTACATCAAAGATCACTTTATTCCATTCCACCGGAAAATAAATAAAAATACACACACATATACACGAGACAGCATATTTTTTTATATAACATTCAATTATAAACCCTGCCTGAACATTTCAGTTATTTTCATTTCATCATGCAAGCATAACTCTGAGGCAAATCGTTTTCTACATTTTATTGTACAATAAAAATTGAAATAGCAAATAGAAAAGTTATTACAAGAGTTGTCGTATTATTTATATTTATTTCTATTTTACAGATTGACTTGGCACATACAGTAAATTTGACTTATATCTGCTTTGATGTGTTACTTTACGTACTTGGAAATAGACAATTAACTAATCTTGGCTCTGTTCACACCTGGTATTAACATACGTCCTGGGTGAGCCGATCACACATGGGCAGCTCCGACTGACGAAGCATTGATGAGATCTGATGAGTCAGGCCACATTTGGAGGTTTGTGCTGCATTTTTTAGCAGTGTGAACCCAATGTGTCATTTTAAGGACTGCCTACAGTAGGCTACAGATGAGTAGTCTGCATAAGTGGACCTTGGCCTCATTCATTTTTCCCCTCTACATCTTGTTTTGAAAGTTATCACGAGAAGAAAAAAGGTTGCTTGTAATCGAGCCAACACCTGAAGAGAAAGCTTTTGAATTCCTTTTGTGCAGGACATTGAGAGTGATAGCGATCATTCATTGAGACAACAGCTGTTTGAACCATTTTCCACATAACTCAAACCCTTGATGCTTTCCATATGACATCTTTATATGAACATAGAGCATAAAACTGAGATCCTATCACAAACGGTCACTCGAGACCCAGTGGAGATACATGTCAAGCGCGAACCGATGTGCTCTGAGCAGATCGCCCAAGATGCACGTTAATCCCAGAGTTTGGTCCTAAATTGTTTGAATATGTTACCATTTATAACATTTTCTTAAAGACTTTAAGAATATTGCGAAAGGTACTCAAATTTTTTATATTAATGTATAAAAAATAGTTTATTTAAATGTATTTTTCATCTATAGATGTTTAGATTTGGACATGTTGGCTTCAATTTTACATATGCACTCTACGTTTTCACTGTCTAGCGAAGTAAAACCTATAAGCCAGTTCAGCGGATCGGCTCGAGCCTGCTGATACACTCACTCACTCCTCTCACTGCCGCCTCTATCCAATACAACCTTTCTATCAAGGTAGTTAATACTTTGACATTTTGGAAAATACAGTCACTCACTTTCTTGCACGTCTCGGCAGGTTTCCTGACCTAACTCCAGAAAGTCTCCAGAAAGTCAGTGCATATTTCCAAAAAAATAAAAATAAAAAATGGTTTCAGCACTGTAAAATCTCAATTTGTAGTCTTCACACTTTCTTTTAAAGTGTTTTTGTACAGATTCAACAAACAAGATATAATGAGTCAGCTCTAGAAGGGCTGGGAGGCTCTGTTTGTTGAGAGTTAATGTAGCAGTTTGCTTCCGGTCACAACTTCAAATTAAGCTAATTGCACACTGGTTCTATCTTGTAATTAGTATGCAGTGACGACAGTGGTATTGACCTTCTGTTATTACTACTAAAAAGAAGATGAATGTCCCAAAATGTCAGACTATTATTTTAAGCTGCCACTGATCTGCTCAGTGTTTTCTTTTTTTTTTTTTTTTTTTGCTTGCTGCAAACACAGTCTGAAACCTATGCTAACACTTGCTACTGCTGCTCATTAAACCCCACTTCAGTTCTCACATCCACCTATGAAGAGCCTACTCTCCCCATGGGGGGAGATATTATCATCACTCCCCACTCCCTGTAGTGCAGAGCTTAATGTTACCAGTGAGGAGAGAAAAGGTCAACGACTAGATGCCAAATATTGTGCGCTGATATCCATATAACAAACCCTTCCCCGAGATCTGCCCGGCTGACATGTAATATGCGTTAAAATCAGAGTCACCGCATTTCAGATTCAGAGAAGGTAGCCTTGATGGAGTGTGATTTTATTTCATTTAAAGGAAAAAAACAGTAAGTGCCATGATACCACAAATAATAAATAATATTCAGCATGAATCTGCAGACAAAATCCTTGTTATGAAAACTTACGTTTTTCATGGTACAATGAAATGTGTCTACATTGCTGCTAGGCTACCTGCTTCTATATTTTGATAGTTACAATAATAACCAGAGAAGTCATACTCTATACGAATTTGCCTGTTGAAAGGCCAGGTACTTATCTGCCAGCGGGATCTTTGACTTGGGCTCAGTGTCTTCAGCATGTGAAGGGGCCGGGGATGGAAAGTCAACCCAGTGATTAGAGTTTCCCCCGCTACACCACCTGAGCCACAGCTGCCAATAAATAATGTCATCATGGCAAATACACTGCTGTGAGACCAGTAATAATAAACTTAACTAAACGTAGTAGAATTGGATCCACTGGATAAGAGTAAGATAAAAACACCCCTCTAAGTCTTAGTCTGTAACATACAACGATCAGGCGTCAACATTATGACCACCGTCCTAATATTGTGTAGGTCTCCCTTGTGCCTGAAAAAGTTCTGTTTCATAAGAGAATGGACATGGGCCTTTGAGGGTGTCCTGTGGTGTCTGGCAACAGAATCTTGTTAGTGGGGGGCCTTTGGGTCCTATGGGTTGAGAGGAGGGGCTTCTGTGGATCAGGCTTGTTCCAGTGCATCCCACAGATACTTGATCAGTTTGGGATCTAGTGAATTTGGAGGCCAGGTCAACACCTTGTGCTGTTTATGGAGTTGTTGCTAAACCGTTTTTGTGTGTGTGTGTCTGTGTCAGGCTGCATCCTGCTGGGGATGGCTGCTGCCATCAAGGAGTGTCATTGCTATGGGCTGGGGGTGTCTGGTCTGGTCTACGAGGGTGGTACGTGTCTAAGTAACATCCACACAAATGCCTGGTCCAAAAGTTTCCCAGCAGAACATTGTATTGTCACAAGATGGTCTATGTTATTTACTTCTCCTGTCAGCGTTTTAATGTTGTGGCTGATCAGTGTGTGTGCATACGTGAAATTCAAACATACTGTAAATAAAAGGCGCCTTGCAATTGTGGAGAGGTCTGTGTGTATTCTTCAAGTATGCTTGTTTAACCTACATTATATTGCACAGGAGGCGCTTTGAGGCTTCTTCTTATTTGGCTTGAGATTTGTTTTCCCATGAAACTGAGCCTTAAACCAAGTCACTCATTCCAAAAACATGGCAGTTGGCAACCTTAATATTTCTTTTACATAGCCACTTAGGAGGGGAAAAAACACTGAAATTGTTCAGGGCAGTAAAGGAACCTCAAGCATAGCACTATGAGCTTTACTCAGGCATCTCTGTGTGATCACAGCATAAACGTCTACTTCCTCTGAAGTTTTATGACTGCGACTCACGAGCAGCTAGAGTGTGACTAGCACATGAGCCAACAGAGTTTGGAGAACAGAAAAGTGCAGATGCAGGACATTTTGGCTGCAGCATATAGCGCCTCGGTGACTGAAGAGCTGTTTAGCAGCAAGAGAGCGTCTGAGTGAGCATCATTGACTCACAAATAAATGTCTGAGAACAGAGTGTACTGTCAGACGCTTCCACATCAATCAAATATAATACCTACATAAAGAACTGCTTACATCAAAGAACGGCCCCGGACTGAGCGGGCAGTCCGGGACAGACAGTGGATCTTTTGCCACGGTGCTTAACTTGGCAAAATGAGGATGGAAGAGGAGGAAGAAAGAAAATGAAGGAGGAATGGGAGTAAGCAAGCAAAGAGATGAAACTTATAAGTCAATGTCACAGTGCTCTTGATGATTAAACAGATATTCAAGCTTTTATTCAGGCATTGCATTTAAATTTGAGCGTTAATATCCTAGATGATCAAAAACTGAGCAAATTCTACGTGATCTAGTCTTTGTATCAGACACCTCTTCTGATCTGGACATGTGTTTATTGTCTTTTTACTGAATATAATGAAGTTCCCATCTGTGTTAGATACCACATAAAGGGCAACTGCGCTAATTTTTAAAAGACACTCAAACCCTTTTATCACATATCCTGTCAACAACTGGTTAACACACTACTTTATTTCTCCTCATACTTGTTTCTGAGAAATTGGATTTGTGGATGATTCTCTTAATGGCTCTTGCCTGAAAAGGTAATCTCCAATGTACGTCGTAACAAAACGAAAGCGATTAAATGAACATAAGCACACGTTTTGGGGATCGCTGAAAGCTGTTTGCCTTTAAATCAATAAGACGATGTCAAAGTTTTATGCATTATTTGGGAAAATCGATGGCTGGCCACTTCAACAGAAAACTGCTCTTACTCCTGCATAAAAATGCATGCTGCACAAGCAACGGTTCAAGGATGTCCAATAGCTACACAGACGTGTTTTAATAATGCTCACTATATTCTTTAAAATCTGAGATAATGGAAATAATAACAGGAAGTTTAGCAAATACAGCTAAATTATTGCAATTTAATGCAATACACCTTCGTGTTCCCTGTAAATAAAATGACTGCGGGGATCTTTCCACACTGCGTGCTCCTAAAATGTTTTACATCTTAACCGACAAATGGAAAACCGCGAATGCCTATGAAACCATATCCTTGCAAAGTCTTTAGCCAAAGCAAGTCATAAATATGTAATGAGGAGGGAAATTAGTTTTGCCATTACAGACTTATTACAGATTACGCAATGTTGACTCAAAGTAATACGGGTCTTGGAAAACCTGACAGTTCAATTACAATATATTAGGTTTTTCATTTTGAGACACGGGTTCAACACACGTCCAGTAAATATATAAATGTGACTGTTTAAGACCGAGTCTAGGTGGGTGTTCAGGTAACGCTGGTGTAACAGCGCTTGAGCTTCTCCGCTTTCTCTAGTTATTTTTTTTGTTGATAAAATTGTAGTGAATGTTCCCTGCGAGGCGTCAACAAAACAGGGACCTTGGAGGAATGAGAGATAGTGAAATTTGTAAGTATTCAGTGAATTAACAGTGTAAGAGATGGCTTCAAACATCAGTAAAGCACCAAAATAATATGGTTTACAATAAAAGCTGAATAAATCTGTTGCTGCAAGACACGAGGCTGGCACACACCGATATTACGTACGTGTCCTTTGTGCCTCCATAACAGGTGTGACTCATCAGAGAATGGACATGGGGACGCGGGTGTCTGCTCTGGTCTAGGTGGGTGGTACATGTCTAAGCAACATTCACACGAATGCCAGGTCCAAAAGTTTCCCAACAGAACATTTTTATTGTCACAAGATGGTCGATGTAATTGACTTCTCCTGTCAGTGGTTTTAATGTTGTGGCTCATCAGTGTATATCTTTAGACAAATTAAACAATTGGCACAGAACAACTACAAAACATAGGAGGTCATGTATGTTGTGTGTGTGTAATGGTGTGCTGTGCTGTGTGGGTGCATATTGAGACTGGAATATAGAGGAGGAAAAAGAGAGGAAAGTAATTAAATGCATGAAATAGAGACAAAAAAGACAAAAAAGGAACATCTCAAGTCAGTGTATATATATGTATATGTCTGTTTTTAGTCAGTGTTGGCCCTGTTAAACATACATGAAAGCATTGAGTAGAAAGGTGGCTTCAGTGGACTGAAAAGAGAGGCTGCCTTATTTTAAAGAGCCGAGCGGGGCCATGCTGAAGGCTGTATAAGGCGTGTGATTGGCAGCAGTAGGTTGGCAGTAGTTGCATGGAGAGAAGCAGAGAGAAAGAGAGCGTGATGAGAAAAAGCAAAATGTTACAGTCATAAAGCGGCAGGCCCTCACAGCAGTGCGCATGCTGGTCCCCTGAAGCAGATGTTGACTCCATAGTTTCAGAGCAGTGCGATGCTGGATGGCTGCCACCTGCTTTTTCCAGGTCAGGTGAGACCGTATGAGCAATCATATTCTGACCCTCCCCAACAATGCCTGTATCTCTGCCTGAAAGCCTCCAGTGATGTGCGGGATTACTTCAACAAGGCACCAGGTAATTTGTTTTCAATAAGCCATAACCATCCTGCCCCCAGTGACAAGTGAATCATCTCTCTGAACTCATCCCTCTTGCAGTCTGAGCAGTTGCTTTTGCTGCTGCAAACCAGTGTGCTGCAGCAGCTTACTCTACTCAGCTAATCCTGGCTGGATGAGCCAGACCTGTATCCCAGTGAAGCAATTTTGGATGCTATGCCATCATTTATGTGCGATGCCAACGTTCGGTAGTAATGTACCATTAATGTAGCCAAGTGGAAGGGTGGAGAGGCAAGGGAGACATTCAAGATCATGACCTGTCAAAAAGGATACCTCAGTTGGAAAAATAAATTAAGTTACTACAAATTTCATTTTAGCATGACTGTCAGAACCGGATTTCCTGGTAATTCATGGAGTGGATGAAAAATCCCATTCAAAACCACAAATGTCAGCCACACTTTGGGCCTAGACGCTCAGCCAGGGGACCAACAACGTTCTCTTAAGAATTCATGAAACAGAATGTTATTTAAGAGATTTCTGTCCATGGACACAAACATTAGTTGTTTTTTGATACGGAGCATAAATAATGTTTTTCAGTATCTTTTCATGTCTGCACCACATCTTCAAAAAGGCCTGGACACGCCGACAAAAAAGAACCACCAGCAACAAAGGTGGACTGTGATGTCTGGACCAAACAGTTGCACTGCAAAGAGTGCAAAGACTGCTGCTAATGACCAGCTGGCACAGTCAAGTCCGCCTCAGCTTAAGAGGAAATAATTCTTCATGCCAGCAGGTGGCAGTGGTCTGTATTTGTTGATTAAAAAGGGAAAGTGGACGAGCTACTACTAGCTGGGAGGCTAGGAAGCGCTACGAACGTCATACAAAGCTGACCTCTCCTGAATCATGCTGATCCGCAGGCTTACAGTACAGTTATCCTAGATGATCAAGTCATTGTGAAATTATTTGCATATTTGAACATGAAGAGTCTTCTGTGTGCACCCGTTCAACTTCAAATTTATGTTTCTTTTGTTGCTTTGTTGCGAAGATGAACACCTCCTGACTCACTCTGCCCTCAATTCACAGTGAGTCAGCCGAAAACCAACCAAGAGCGAAAGGAGCGACACAAAACCAAGGAAAAGAACGCTGGGCGAGAGCTGTATGCAAACCACCAGCCCTCTTACGGCCGAGTTCGGTTGGCGTTTCTGTGTGGTCATATTGCACCCTCATATCCTACATATCACGATAAAGACAAAATAAACATGAAGTGTAGTCCTAATGAAGTGTTTGTATTTGCAGAGCATCGTCCAATCATCTTCATCCTGCTACCACCAGCCCGAGCTCTACTCCGTTTTCTGTCTGCCTTCAAGTACCACAGCCTCCTCACAGACTCTCGCTATCACGGCCTTCCTGTCTGCTGAGAGTTCTTGCTTATCGACCCATTTCTTCAATCCTCCAGTGCCCTGATGTCCTGCTTTCCCACCGCATCTTGCTTTCACTTTTCTTTCCTTGTGTCCTACAGTACCTTAGATCTCCCCGTTTCATCACTCCTCCGCAGGCTCCTGGCCTGTGCGTCTCCTTAACTGCAGTTTGGTCTGGCCCAAATAAAACTTTCCTCAAGCACATAAATACTTGTTTAACCAGTTGTTCGCCACTAAAAGGTGCACTGCTTGCTCTCCTTTGTGCCCACATGCATCTGTTACTGTGCTAAACACACACTGATATGCATACTGTAGTTTGTTTAATGTAAAAACTAGGTTCAGATAGCTTGTTTTCCTTCAACGAATGTGTCAGATAAGAGGAGGAATTTATACATTTTATCTATCTCGTCTGTCCGACAGCTGCTGAAAAAGCCCAGCATCCTGTTCTCACCACCATTACTGTGGCAAAACGGCCTTCCATCACAGCACATCATCACAAATGTGGAGGCAGCTGGCACAAACGGCTTTCCCGCTTACCCAGCAACAAAACATAACTGCAGTCTGCCACCAAGCTTTCAGACGTAGAGCGAGTTTATGTGTCTTGATAAACAACAATCAAACCTTAAAGGCTTTACACATCACTTTCAAACTAAACCCACTTTCCTTGCAAACAATATCCCAGCATCACATATTTTGAAGCCAATGTTTTAACAGCCTACGCGTTGCCTGTTTCACCGTGTTCCAGCTGTCAGGTACGCACTGCAGCTTCTGGCAAACCAACACCTCACTAAATTAAGATGGTGTGCTGACCTGTCAGCTGTAAACACCCTTCTCCAAGTAATTTAATCACTTACACTTGAAAAAAAAAGTGTTAATGAGAGAAGAACCTTAAAAGTTAATAGAACTAAATAAAATAAAAGTAAAACTTCTAAATCCAGACCCACTGTGTGTTGTGGCACAGCATCTAATTTTGTTTTGTGACCACTGCATAGAAGGTAGAGTGAATACAAAGCGACACTGAACAGATTTACTGTACATTTTTTCAAGGTTTAATCTTTGTTTGTGCCAAAAAATCTCAGCATTTATCTGACAGCAAGAGTTAGATATACAGCATCATGACAAATGATAAACTTTGCAACTTCAAATCTTCCTTCGAATACTGTAACACTGTCTGAAAAAATGTCCATTCAGCGCTGCGAGTCAGTGGGAATCAGTTGCAGGTATTTATTCCTAAGGTTCACATTCCAACTTGACATTAGATCCGGACGGCTTAAACAACATTATGACTGTAAATAAGTAAGTAACATTGACCATCTTGTGACAATTCAATGTTCTGGGGAGAAACTTTTGGACCTGGCATTCATGCGGACGTTACTTAGACATGTAGCACCCACCTAGACCAGACCAGGCACCCCCACCCCATAGCAATGACACTCCTTGATGTCAGCAGCCATCCCCAGCAGGATGCAGCCTGACACAGACACACACACAAAAACAGTTTAGGAACAACTCAAAAAAACATGAAGAACAGCACAATGTGTTGACCTGGCCTCCAAATTCACTGGATCCCAAACTGATCAAGTATCTGTGGGATGCACTGGAACAAGTCTGATCCATAGAGGCCCCTTCCCTCAACCCATAGGACCCAAAGGCCCCCACTAACAACATCCTGTTGCCAAACACCACTCTCAGAAGGCCCATGTCCATTCTCTGATGAGTCTCAACTGTTCTGGAGGCACAAGGGACACCTACACAATATTAGGAAGGTGGTTTTAATGTTGTGGCTGATCAGTGTATATGGGATAATGAGTGACATATGCCATGTCATAGATGTAGGAACCAAATTTCACAACCAAACCAACCAGCAGTCGTGACTAGCTAGTTGTGAAATTACAAAACACACATCCTGTGACTGATCCTGGAATTTATCAGATGAGGTGGAAGCCGGACAACTTTCCAGCTGTGACACAGCCACTGGAGCCGATAACAACCACTCCAGATAGTGCTTGTCATTCAGCCACTATCCATTACTATCCCAGATGTGTCTCTCTGCACTGTAAAGCTTAAAATATGTACCTAGTTTTTATGTATGTTTTTATGTAAGCCGATTCAAGAGATTGAGGTTTCCGGTCAGGTTTTAACTAAATAACACCTGTGGTACGCTCTCAACTATATATCACATACAAAAGTCAAAAAGATCTCCTCCTGTTAGCAGGAGGAAAAGAGTTTTAAACACTTCCAAATCAGCCCTGGTGAGGTTCGGCGCTGTGCGGTGGATGGAAAGATACCACAACACTGACACTGGTTCCTGTGGAAGTCTGGGTTGACTTCTCTCATCAGAGGCAACACAGCTGGCTTAAATCTGAGAGAGATCACTGCCCATGAAAGGAGAAAAAAAAAACGCAAGGAGTCTGCATCAAAAGTTAGGGCTGACTGAGAAGCACTGACCCTTTACAGAGACCTCTCGCCAGCAGGAACAGAGAGAACATAAGAAAGAAATCCAGGTTCGTGGGGGGAGGAAGAGAGTGGGCGTATTTATATTCGACAGTTACTCTTTGAGTACATGTGCATAGGTGCGACTAAAATGTGTTTTTTTCTTAAACTGCTGCACGTCCCGTGGAGTGCCTGCGTACTTGCATCTACTACATCAATGTGTAGGTTGCTGTGGGTTTCGTTGCAAGGGTACTCGCAGGCTACACGAAGCTGCTGACACCACCTTAGATCATCTCCTTGTTGAACTGCCCTGATAGCGTGTGTGAATCAGCAGGCAAGCCATATGTTCCACTGCCTCCTCCTCCTCTCCTGTTTTACACTAAGCTGTATCCCCGGCAGATGGCCCAGCTGCTTTTAACATGCCCGCATCATTTTATCATGTACTGTGTAAACAGCAGAATGACTCTATGACGCAGCCTTCGCTCTCCAGGAACCATACAAACGGCTCTGGTCTCTGAGTCGTGCTGCATCCAAGAGATGTAATTACTGTACAAAAACAACCTCTCTGTACCACTTATTACACTGAAGTGAATTTTCACAAGTATTTAAGATCTTTTCACATTTTATGCACAACAAGAATGATTTTGTTTGTGCAGCATCTAAAAGAAAATCAAGCCAAATCCAAAATATCTCACACACGTGACAGCACACATAATGTCGCTGAATGTGAAGTGCTTGTTATGAACTAACAGGTCAAAGATAAATCTAGTGGACAGGCAGAGAAAACTTTTACTGATAAGGAATAAGTAGAACCAGTGTGTGTTTCCACGGATGCTGCAGGTCACCGAATAAGACTTTGCTTTAAATCTGAAATGCAACAAGACGTCTGACTTTAGGCCTGGTGGTGCCTTCAGTGGATCAGCTCTGGCCACGCTGCGTCATCTGACAAGATCTGGTTTTGTGTAAAAACTTAAAGCTTGCATCGCTACACCAAGTCTTACAGGGTTAAAGCCTCAAGCTTCCACTGGAAACGGAAAGTATTAAAGGATTTAATCCAGGGATTTTACTAACCGCAATTAAATCATTAAAATGGAGATCGATTTGAACTAAATGCAGCAATGATTTTTTTTTTTTCTTGCTTGCAGGTTTGCACAGATTTGGGTTAGGTGGACATATACGAAATATGTAACTTAAAGCCTCCTTTGATACAGACTGAACTATAAAACACAAACAGTACAAATACTACAAAAAATGTAGTATGATTAAAAGAAAAGTTTAAAAAGTCAGTAGTTTATTGTACAATGGATTCAAGTGTTTTGTTCCCACCAGTCAAATGGATGAATTGGATACATCTTCAGAAGCAGCAGGTGACTTTCGTAATTTGCGGTTTTACACACTGCTTATGCAGACATACACATTCTCAAAAAACATATAAGAAAGTCTAAAGAAAGGACTTTGTATTTAGGTTTTAGACTTAAATGTCTCTTATTATTATGTTGTGATCGCCTGAACATGAGCACATACAAGAAGTGGCCAATTCAAACCACGGCTACTGAACAGCAAGATACCGCTCACTGCCAAGACTAGACACACGTGAAGGCTCCTTAAGCCCTTAGCGTTATCAGATACGTAACTGTTGAATGATCTTGGATCAGCGTGATTCATTGTTGGTAAGGATATTTTTTTTGATTTTTGATATCGTCATCATTTAATAGACTTTAAATGCCCCCTACCTCCAGGACAGGTGCCTCTTATTCCATTTGTTCTGAGGGTTCGAGCTTCGTTTCCTGCGCCCCACCGTCGCCTCGGCCTCTGACACATCTGGCAGAGAACATCTGGGTGTTTTCATTAGACCTAGTGTGGCCTGGTCTGAAAGAGAGGAGACATAAAAGTGATGGAAACTAAGGGAAATATTCAGGTTCCTTATTTTATGACAACAGATTTTATGCATGTGTAAATAAGAAGACACTGATCCATCCCCAACATCAGTCTGAAAATGCCTGCTTCAGCAGCTGTAAATCTTATTATATGGCTTCATATCCATACATACTGTATACCGTATGTATGTAGAGTAGGCTATAAGAAGCCATTTGGACAGCCTCTCACACACTCTGCTCTCTGGGCTATACATAACACTTGCTCACAAACATGCACTACCTCTTAAAATCCTTCAAGCACACTCTCCTGCTTTCTACCTCCTATAGTAGCTGTGTATATGAGAGGGAATACTGTTGTGTAAAACAGCAAATTATATTGCTCGTAGCAGAGAGGTGGGTGAGACTGCCAATATATGTGGGGAAAATCATGAGTGTAGTGTGTGAGAGAGAGTGTAGTCGAATGCAAACTAATCAATACACTGTCTCACACGTAGCAGGGTTACCAGTTAGTGGGCGCATAGCAGTACTGTCATTGCACTCCTTGTGTGTGTGTGTGTGTGTGTGTGTGTGTGACATGATTTATGTGTACATGGTGTGCAGAAAGCAATCTAATGCTATGCAAGTGATAAGAACTAAAATAAATATTAATTTTCTAATGTTAAGCGGTTGTTGACTCACGGTGTACTTGATTCAGCTCGTTCCGATGCTAAACTTTGTAAGATTGCATAATATTAAAAGTCACCCAAAGTACCAGAGCTTGCATACACCCCCCTCCCCCCCACACTCCACTGAGCCACATACCTAAGACGCCCGTCTCCTTGAGGCCTCCGAACTTCTGCATGGCTTTGATGGCCTTGGTCAGGGCCTCCTTGGTCTGAAGCTGGCCAGTCACTGGGTCAGGGGGCGGGAGGTAGCCAAACTTACTCAGCCAGTCCTGTAGGGGAAACGATATAGACACAAGAGTTCAATCGTCATTCCAGACACTTCAAGGACTCTGAGCATCAGAAATCTGCCGAAAAGGTCGGACACATGTTCGTGTTTACAGTCTGTGGAAACTGTGTCTCCAGTGTGTCTTCTCCAACGTCTCAACACAAAATAAATTCATGGCAGACATGTATAGACATGCCGACACTGTCACAGCGCTCCAACGGAACTATTAAGAAGGTATTGAGGGGAGCGGAGCGGAGTGATTGGAGTCTCTCTGCCCACTGTTCAATTATTCTTCCAGAGCCGGAGCAGAAACGGGGCACGAAACATTGTCGGAGACCCCTCTCACCCTCTCAATAAACTCTTCGAATGGCTGCCATCAGGCAAACAGAAGCGGAGCATTCTTTGTCAAGCTGTTAAACTGATAAACTGGTGATCTGATCTGGGATATGTATATATTTGTTCTCTTTTACTTTTTTTTAACTAAGCCTTTTACTTATTTGGTTTATTTAAGTCTGCACAGATCTCAGAGAGAAATGCAATTAAATTTTTTCATGCTAAAAACTGAGTAGTGTAGGCCTCTATGTGTGAGAGAAGGGAGGTTCTGTGAGAGATCAGTCAACTGCGCAGGTCAAGCCGTCTGGACTCGCCGGTGTGTCTCGCTGTTGCCGCGTCTAAAATAACAATTTTGTTTGAAGTGTATCTCCTGCTCTCTATGAGGTCTGAAACACAAAACAGAGTTTGCCGAGGCAACTGGCACCGCGCAGTTTAAAGGTGACAGACAGCAGCTTGACACGCGAAATGTGCAAAGACACGATGCATTAATAAAACCGCATCTCCGCTTCCAACAGCTTTTCGCAGGCGGGAAGTTAACGTTCAAGTCAGGAGATGAGGCTGAAATGATAGCGTGAGGGGCTACGGTGCTCCTAGTAAATAAAGCTAATTTGGAGCCCTGTAGCGACACACATACTGAGCAGGTAGTAGTCATTACATGCAGGTGAAACAAACAGAAACCAAGGCTTTTTATGGAAGTGTATGCTGCTGCAGTGTAAGTTATACACGTACCTCGAACACAAATAGATGACGCAAACAGCACACAATGTCTAATTTCACAAACAAGCATCGAGATTCGCTGTAAACGTATGAGAAATAAAACTTGTGGCAATGTTTGAGGCAGAAACTTCTGAATTTCTAAAGGCCCTTTTCCACAGGAGACATTTTGACCCGTCACAACAGGAAAGGCAAAGGTGAAACAAATTTCATTAACAATGGCTCAGTTCCATCAGTTCTCCTTGCAAACCCCCCCGACGGTGAGTCAGCCGGCAGAACACAAGGATACATGGACCTTGCTCACTTAAATAGAGTTGCCTTTAATGTTACCAATCCTAAGTGTGCTTTTATGACAGGCTCTTAAAGAGGTCTCTACCAGGATCACGAAAACAAGCAATGTGGAGGTCAGACACCATTAACATTTTGTCTGAAATGCCCACGTCTGTTCATCTGTTTCACCCCAATATCAGTCGCTGTGTTCTTGGAAATCCCGTTTTTGTCAAGTTGCATTCGGTGGAATTTGGATTGTACCATGCACACTGATCGGCCATAAAATTATGACCACCGGCTGTTGACGTGAATATCACGGGTTAGCTGGTTATCATGGCAACTGCCAGTGAATGGGATGTATTAGGCGGCAAAAAGACATGTTGCCCTAAACTGTGATGTGACAGAAGCAGGGAAAATGGGCAGGTGGAAGGATTCAAGCGATTTTGACAAGGGCCAAACTGTGATGGCTAGACAAATGGGTTCAGAGCATGGCAAAAACTGCAGCTCTTGTGGGGCGTTCCCAGTCTGCAGTGGTCCGTACTTATCAAAAGTGGCCAAAGGAAGGAAAAGCAGTGAACCGGCAACAGGATCACGGGTGACCAAGGCTCACTGATGTACACAGGGAACAAAGGCTGGCTCGTGCGGTCCCATCCAACAGATGAGTTAGCTCAACACACCTTTCCACAAAGCAAAAAGGTTAGGGAATAGTTTTAAGGAACACATCTTGAATGAGTTAAAGGTGTGGACTTGACCTCCAAATTCCCCAGATCCCCAGATTGGATGAACAAATAAGTCCGATCCATGGAGGCCCCACCTTGCAACTTGTAGGACTTAAAGGGGGATGTACACAATATCAGGCAGGTGATCATCATGTTGTGATTGACGGCTTTATTGTGTGGACAATTTAAAAGGTTGCTAAATAGTAGTTTTATTCACACAAACTTGACTGTTTTCTTCACTGTGAAAACTATTAATTTCCCAAAGGTTACTATTCACCTTGTGTCAATTATCATGGCCCAGATTACAGCTAATTCTGACCTCTTTCCTGTTCTAATTGATTCTAGCCGTTTCTCTTTGTGTCTCTCTTTCTTTCTCTCTCTCTCCTGTCCTGTCACAGCTCAACCACCACACAGTTTGACAGCCAGTCTGACAAGTCCGTTGTTTTTTTTTTTTTGATAGGTTTTTGATCAGCACTCATCTGGAGATGAGTGGGGGAAAAAAAAGAAAAGATCTACAGAAGGCAATCATTCTCTTACTGGGGAAATTAATTGGCTTTGCTTCTCACAAAGCTGAGTTATTTTTGGTATTTGCCCCCTCATTATGTGCTTTGCTTAAGAGACAAAGTTTGCAGAATCTAAACGCGAGACCAGTTCTTAATGAAATTTGAAAATATGAGGCTGAATAATAAATCAAACAATACCGAAGCTCGTTTATTTTCATTTTTTTCCCCAAGCAAATATGCTGCAATTAACCACAAAAGAAGATGTGTGCATATTTGTATGGTTATAGTACAGAGTCACAGCGACCTCCTTAGCAGGACATTAACATATAAGGCAGTGCATAAAAACGACCTTATATTTTAATATCCTGATAAATGCCAGGGAGACATAGCTCTTTCCATTTACTAATAAAAGTGAAGCAACTGTCTATGTGATGATGGTGCTTTTAATGTCTGCACTTATGCTTTGGTGATTGAAACCTGGCTAACTATAGGAATAAAAAGGTGAGGATTTATGATTGACCATAACCTGTCATTAAAAAGGTCGAAGAGCTAAAAAAATATGGATAAAAAGTGTTAGGGAAGCAGGAGCAGCAAACAGAAACAGCTGATTTGGAAGTCTGAACAGCGTCAAAAGCTCGGTCTGACAGAGTTGACACGAAGTTCATGCGTGGTCGGGGTGAAAGGGATTGAGATTCTGGGGCAGGCACTGCTGAGCGGAAGGTACTAGATAAGCACTTTACAGTTCAAAAGTGAACCCTGCCCACCTTTCAGAGGCTGAATGATACTGTATGTCAGCACACTGAAGGCTGAACAGAAAAAATAATGATTCCTGTTTCTAGGTTTCTCCCCATCCCATTGTGAAGCCAGAGTACAAGTCAAGTGCATAACAACACCACGGCAGCTGCTAAAGATTCAGCATCATGCTCAAGGTCCACCTTGTTGAACGCTTAAACCTAATACATTTAGTAAAAGGATGACTTCACTCCGCCACACTGCTGTTGCTAAATGGTTTCTATTTACTTCTTATACCGGGTACAATCTGGGAAAAGAAAGGCGAGGAAGTTAAAGTGCATCATCTTGTATGCATTAGTGGACCTTTTCACTGCAAATGAGCAATTTCTGCAAACCATTTGGCGCTGGAACCGTCGTATGAGCATCAGTCACAAGGGCTATCTTTTGTTTTACAGCATGAAAAGGCAAGGAAATCCGTGTAGCACATTTCACACTGAGGCAATTCAACGTGCTTTGGGTAATCACAGAAACGCATTACAGCATTTATGGATCTACTAAGGAGGAAAAATAATAACTAGAAATTAAATTAAAAAAAGAACAAGAAGAGAAAGAATAACAGGCAATTTGGAGTGAATGTAATTAGGTTTTATAATCTCTGTGACAGACTACTGTAAGGCAGTTTCTGTCCATATATGTGTTTAGTAGTGTGCTATATATAGTGGCAGGCCAATCTAAAAACAATTGAGAAGAACGTACAGCAAACAAGGCACATTTACGACAATCAGCAGCTTGTGTAAACCACTGCTATTTTCTTAATCCAAGTGTGAGTCACTGTAAAACACTGCTAATGCTCAGGTGCCATGAAACAAATGCTAGGCAGTGAAATAAATTACACACAGGGTCACGTCTAATCACACCAGACTCCAAGAGAAAAATAAGGCAAGCAAAAGAAAGAGGACAACCCTCTTCGCTGCCGGGCAGAGAGAGAAAACACTGTATATGATGAAAGAACCGAAACAACACTTATGGGTTTATTCTCTGTGATTAAATGCAGCACGAGTGGGCTGCTGCAGATGGCTCAGACTCCAGTTTTCTTTAATCATGCATTATTAAGAAACACAGACGCAGAAAATGACAACGCGAAACCACGTCAGACTTCATATTCTCGTGTCTCAAATGCATAAACAAGCTCAGCCAAGCCAGATGTCTTTTTTAGCGAGCTCTTTGACTGAACAGCCTCTTTTCATAGTATTCGCTGGTCCTTCCGTTGCTCAGCTGGGCTTTGCATAAATATGTATATTCTTTGCATTTCTTGTTGGAGCTGTAGAAGCAAGGCACCACAAACAAGTGAAGAACTAGCTTGTAATGTTCTTACATTATTCAAAAGGCTATATAAGAGAAATGTAGAGGCTCCACTGTTTGCCTCCTCATTACTTTTATTTTATATTATTTTTGCAGTTGTCATTGTTCTGTAGCTGCTCAACACAATAGCTTGTGTATATCTCACTCTTTTGTATGTATATAAAACGTGGATCATTGTTCTTGATTAATAATAAGCTCCAGTGCCTGCAGCCACATTAATGCCAGTGGCACCGAGGCTGTGCAGGCACATTCTGACTCCATCGGGCTACAAACTAAATTCAGAATAGCAACATGCTCATAATGACATGTTCAGCAGGAAATGTTCACAGTGCCCACTCCTTTACTTTTAGCACATCAACATGCTGACAGCGGCAGGCCAGCAGTTGCGCTAAACTGTACGATGTGTGAATCAACACTGCCATCCTTAGGGCCGTGACACACCAAGCCAAGTCGTTTTCTGGCGCCAGGTGAGCGTCTGTGGTCCTATTTGTTCTCCACTGTTCACCCCTGTTGGCAGCTTTTAAACTGATTCAGCATGTTGAATTGGTAACGGAACGAGTCAGCGTCAGAGATCTGTTCATTTTGGCTTTTACTTTGAGAGAACCAGTGCACGGAAAGGTACACTGAAGTAAACAAAAGGGCAAAGTTCAAGGGGTACTCGGAGGTCTATTCTCATTTTACATATTTATCTAGTCTGATTTCACGACAACACGATTGTCTAGAATTTATTTACTGTAGACAGAATGATTCAGGAGAGGCTAGCTGTACGACAGTTTGGAGTTTCCTAACCTTCCTACTAATAACAGGCCTTCTCAGTCTTTCCCAGAAGAGTTATTACCTTTGACCTAGACAGTCTGGTGTGTCCATACCTTTAGACTCACACTAAAAACACAAATTCAGTTATGGCAACCAGGAAGGAAGAAGGAAAAGCCATGACTCTTGTGACGGACACCACAGGTTATTATTTTGAAAATGAGCTTAACCTGTTACAGACAACTTTTAGTATTTAGCAACTTTTTGGATGCTATATATGCAAGCCGAGTAAGTTGTAATGCGTTGTAAAGATAGTAAAGCAACATTTAGTTTTGTGTGAAACTCCCTAAAAACATCAATATACATTATCTTGTCTTGGAAATATATGTCATTACCCAGGCAGAAATGATGACTGCTAGTTTCTATTGCCACCATCAGTGGCTCTGGGTAGGAGAGAGAAATGATTATAATGACATCGGTTACAAGACTTTTGGTGGTGTAGTCATTCTATTTGTATTTTCATAGTCTCACAACAGACAGTATTTTACCTGCAGTCAAGCGCCTTCCTGTTTCTGCAGCCAGTTTCCGTCCAGTGCCAGTCCCGTGCCACACAAGAACCAGTGTGACCTTTATTCAAGTCTGAAGAACTGCATATAATCTAGAGAGTGTTGCAGCATTGTTCACTATGTGCAGAGCAATGAGGCCGTTAATTAGAAAGTGCTACAACACTGTGTCGCGTGTTTGTGGACGCAGAGCAAGGTCGTTGTACTAGACTGTCAAGAATCCCAAACTCTGTCATCAATCTAACTGTCAGGGCTGCCTACTGTTCACAAAGGTGACTGTGACTGACTCTTGCGTGTCAGCGTGCTCCTGTGAGTGAAAGTGTGTTTACAAAGGCAAAATGCAGTCAGAACTTAACGTCTCAAAACCCTTCCCTCAGCACAGGGACAGAGAACAGACGGGAGAAAGGTGAAAGAAGACAGGTGAAATATACAAAAAGAGAAGATGATGGAGAAGACGGTGAGGGAAATGAAGGGAGACCTCTGATGAGAAGGACTTCTTAAGATCTGCTCATGCTCAAGGGAGCCTTCTGTTGTACCGCCTTGTAAACTTCAAACCGAACCACTGACTGTGATTTCACACACAACAAGAGAGGAAGGGAGTGTGTAAATGTGAGTCAAGCTTGAGTTGCATCGATAACGTGGAGCAAAAAGAAGAAAAAGAGGAAGAAAAACACAGCGACGCACATATACGCACACACACAAACACGAAGGGCATCCCATGTTTGCTAGTGGACGCCTTCCATCCGACCTTCCTGAAAATGGACGGATGAATAAGGTAGAACAGCGGGTCAGTGTGTGCCCAGTAGCTGCACCTCCTGGTGTTTGTTTTAACAATGAGCCTCCAATTCATAAAATGAGGATTTTGTCAGTGGAGTGGGTGCCAGGCTGTTTTTTTTTTTTTTTTTTTTTATTACAAGTGCCCGTGGCCATTTCACTGCTTTTCCATTGTTAAAACCCGTTTCCTATTTAAGACCATGAATTCAAGCTCAACACAACAGCCTTTTCTCTATAAAGCTATTCTCCATAAAACAAGTTTTTTAACAGCGTATTTTCAAGCCAACAAAGGCCAGCATTGGCACTATAAAGGGTGAGTCTAAAGTTGTACGGTTTTACACTTGAACTGTAAACTTAAGGAGTAAACAATATGGAATTCATCAAGGAGAAATGAAAAGTGAAATAAGCAATTAGATTTTTAAATAAAAATGGTTTCATTCATTCTATTCTGCGGTTTAATAAACACACACACAAAAAAAAATGTCTATAGGTAATAATATCAAACCTTTACTTGTTATTGTGCCTTCACAGAGACTGCCTTTTCTTACAAGGTATAAAAGGAAACTTGGGTAGCCTGGAGAGTCCAATCATCCTAACAGGATTTTTTAATCAAAATATGGATGGATTCCTTGACAGAAACATATCGAAGGAGTCATCCATCATGCAAAAGGACAAAGTAACGGGTCGTGTGCTACGTGAGGACATGCTTGTGAGTGATAAGAATTAAGATTTTCCTTTCTTCTCCTCAGCAGAGAAGAGAGAGATCATACAGCATCACATATAAAGGTTAAGTGGGATTTTTGGAGAGCGAGGCAGCAGTGTTCTCTGGCTGCTGAGAGACCAGAGGACACATTTACACATTTCTCACATGTTCATGAAATTAAATTAACTTACTCCTTAACCACTGGTTTGCTGGTTTGAAATTCACATTCTGAGGTGGTCTTTCTCCTTCTTCCTTTCTGACTCTTATTTCGTTTTTGTTTCGGTTCTTATTGTTGCAGTGGAGGGCTGAATGCTCAACTTTAATTGCGAAGAGAAATCGAATCCATCTTTCCATTTCTACCCCATCCTTATGTCCATTTTGTCCTCAGCTCCTTGCCTCATCTCATCTCTCTCTGCCTCCGTCTGCCCCTCCCACACTGACTCAGCGCTGCTCCTCCACACCGTGACACGAGGTCAGCCAGTGAACACGGTTTGAATCTGTCTCCTATGAAACAGTGGCGCAGGGGAAATAAAAGGAACGGAGTAGAAAAAGGGGGTAGACTGACGAGAACACAGCAGCAAGTTAGCGACAGCAGCTGACAGCAACATAAAGCAGATCTTGTCAGCTGGTCCTTGTTATCGGTCCAATGTCTTGATGAAGAAAGGGAAGAGTAGATCTTAGATAAGAGTGTGGCGCGGAGCTGTCCGGAAGACAAAAAAAGGCTGAGATGGATGTGATGTGACATTATGTAAAGATTGCAAAAAAATGTGCTGGACAGGAGCATTAAAAGCACACTGAGAGTATGTGGAGACTGGTTGAACTTCTTTTAGGTAGATCCACAAACAAAGCTGGCAAATGGATTTGTTGAGTTTTCTAGGGTCTATAATGACCAGATATTCTACTGGAGGAATTAGTTTCAGTCCTTCTTTTTTGTTTCTTCCAATGAGTGGTACTCTAGCGACCTGTTACAGGCAGGTTTCGCCACTCGGGAGCTATCTTGGTAAGTTAGTTTGGGTTAACAAGACCAGGCTCCTAGCTACATTATGAGGAGTAGTAACCGCAGTTTAAACAGTCACTGGAACATAAAAATCTCAATCTTTATAATCACACGCCAAATCTGATAAATAAGTTACACTTCTTAGTGACTTTGCTGCCTAAAGATGCCCGAACCTCCTCAACTGGCCCCTTTCACTGCGAAGGAGCAGAGACTCTTTTCTGAGCCTCGTGACCAACAACCCTGAACAAATGTGCCTCAGAAATGCCATACTAGTTCACACTATGGATGCATTAACTTAAAATTAACAAAGATTACTGTTCAAAGTCTATCTACACGTACTCTGGCCACCACACAGATGAAACTGTCATGATTGGCTTGATATATCTTGCAGTTTGGATTTCATTAAACAGTCGATCAAGTGGCAACTTCCAGGCCTGACAAATAAAGGCACCACAGTAGAAGTTGCAGTACCTTGAGTGGTCACTTAAGGCTGCAAGGCTGAATCAATAGTTAAAATGCCCATCTTCACAGCCTTAGACAAAATTGGTTTTTAGTCTCTTTACTTTAATTCTTTAAAATGATGCATAATTAAAGCCTGGAAACTTTGAATGACAGGTGGTTGCTGTCGTAAGTTGCCAGCTGTCTGCCAACCTGTCACCTACCTGCCTCACGCCCATTTTTTAACTACCTGGGAATTAGGTGGACCCAGGCGCTGCCAAGACAGTGACGCGCAGAGCCACCACACTGAGCTTCAAAACCACTCTTCAGGAAACCTACAGGTGGCAGAAGGTTTGTCTGTCTATATACACAGAGATCAGCCATAACATTAAAACCACTGACAGGAGAAGTAAATAATGTTTACTTGGATGTTACTTAGAAGCGTAGGCTACCACAAACCTTAGCCATCCCCAGCAGGATGAAGCCTGACACAGGCGCACACACACAAAAACGTTTTAGGAACAACTCAAAAAACATGAAAACTGCACAAGGTGTTGACCTGGGGCCTCATGTACTAACAGTTGCGTAGATTTCCTTGTAAATCGTGACGTAAGTTCAGATTTAGAAGCATTTCGAAGCACATTTCCTTTGTACATCCCGATTGAGCGTACCCGACTCCTCCCTGTCCACGCCCCTTTTAAATATGCAACTCCCTGTCCACGCCCATTTTAAATATGGAAATTATATTTAAATTGACTCTGCACCTGAGATTCCCATCTCTGTGCGATCAGAAAACGAAAACATAAGAATGAGTAAGACGGGAAAGAAGAAGAACTTCACAGAAATAGAATTTGGAGACGCTACTCACTGGAGTGGGGATGCATAAAATGTGTTCTTTGGCACGCTGCCACAATGTTTACTTGCATTTGCGCATCACGTATGATCTGCACACTGATCGAATGAAAATGTTTCCTGTTGACATTTACAAATTCATGCGATGGCGCTTTTATAGCAATGTGTGTGCAGTCGATAGCTCTGATTACAGTCAGAAAACCGTCTCTCGCTGCAGATTGCTCTTTAATGTTGACCTGTTCAGATGCATTGTATGGGAATCTGATATAGCTGGCTGACATGCGGATAATTCCGTCCCACACGGCTTGCATGGATCTGCTCAGGGTCGACCGGCACAGTCCCGATCGGTCGGAGTAATAGTTTTCACATTGATGACAGTTTCCCGGCATCACCTCCAAGTGTCGCCAAAGGATCGATATCTGTAGAATCCTACTTACGCCAGCCACGTTTTGGCGTAGGGACGTACAAAATTCCCGGACATTTCACTCTTGATACATCTGAACTTTTACGTGAGCGAGTACTTACGTAACGTTTTCGTACATGAGGCCCCTGGCCTCCAAATTCACTAGATTCCAAACTGATCAAGTATCTGTGGGTTGATCCACAGAGGTCCCTTCCCTCAACCCATAGGACCCAAAGTCCCCCACTAACAACATTCTGACACCACAGGACACCCACAGAAGGCCCATGTCCATTCTCTGATGAGTCAGAACTGTTCTGGAGGCAAAAGGGAAACCTACACAATATGTATACACCTCATGCAGATGAGTGACTTTTTGTGGTGCAGGGTGGGATATGTTTTTGACAAGTGCCATCTATGAAGTCATGGAATTGTCCCATTAATTTCCGTTCAGGGCTCTTTAAGCGGTTTCTCTGTCCGACCACAGCTAGGCTATGAACACTAACAGACCTTTGTTACTCACAACGAAACGAGCTACATAAACTTGTTATTCATTTGCAGGATAAAGCAGTGCATAAATGTTTGGAAACCCACTCTGCATTTGTTGTGCAATGCGTTCTGTTGTCTGACACACAGTGTAGCCCCTTTTTTGTGGGATTAGTATCTGCCTCTTAATGAGACACTTTGATCTCCCACAGTAGTTTTAATTTAGAAATGTGGCGGCACAGAGAAACTTCTGCAGTGGCAGGGTAAAGATGAAAGAAGAAACGCATACACACATGCATTAAAACCGCACTTAAAGAAAAAACATATTGGTTAACACAACGTATTTTTCACTGTCTTTTCCTTCTTACAGTTTACAAATTTATCTTGTACAGTAGATGGAATGAAAAAGTTAGATGTGGTCATTTATGTGGTTAATGAAACAGCAAAGAATTCAAAAGGATTAGTGAAAGCAGCGAACGTAAAAAAAGAAAAAAAAAAGAGGGTGAAAAAATACACTGATAATGACAGTGATTATGCAACATAATTATCTCTCCCATCTGTAAGCGCACGGCTCTCTGCTTCACTAAGATGGTACACTTTTAATTATATACTGCTTTCTCGGTTGTAAAACACCCTGCTACAATATTGCAGGGGGCTATATGGAGTGTCCTACGCCTCTCTGGAGCGGAGCACTAGATTGTATACATTATACTGCAAAACTATACAGGTTGTCTCAGCAGTATGCTCACTAACATTAGCCTTGAGGGCTCAAGTGTTTACTTGACAACACAGTTAGCTGCTCTGTATCTCCTTCTCTTGTTGACTTGTTTCTCTTCTACCTCTATAATATCAAACACATTTAACATCAAATTGTAGCAACCCTAATGACTCTGTTGTGAGTAACCATTACCAGATTAATGAAGACCGAACCGCTGTACTGAGTTAGGTCAGGACCAGGTTTCTCTGGGGATTCTCAGGAGGCACGATTCTGGGGAAAAATCGGCCCAAAACTCAAGAGGACAAGGAGTGGTTGATCAAAAACAAACCAAGACTTGCAACATCTGTCAAAATCTTTGCAGAAAAAGCAATGATTTAAACATACAAGTAGTAGCATGTAGGAATAAAATATGACCTCTGTTGGCGCCTCTGGCATTTAGGTATCTACACTAGGTACTAGGTACTACACTTTTAATATGTATTGCAGGTATTATGCTATATGTACAACATCTGTGGTTGTGAAGATGCTTAGGCATCCAGATAACGGTCCGTCCAAGCACTGAAAACACAGCCACTGGCCCCAAGTCGAGTTACTTTCCTTCAAATGCTTGGATTAGTTTCCAGTGAGCGTCAAGCCCTACACAAAGTTGCAATATGCACTGTTATAAATTTCAAGAGTTTGCATTTACCTTTAACAGCCTTTGTACATTTTACCGCCGTGTACTGTTAAATAGTCTTCTGTTAGAGACTCTGAGTAATGCATTTCTATTTTTTGGGTAGCAAGATGAAAAAACAAGAGGTCACACGATGATTATGAAGACACAGTAGGAAATAGGAAAAAAAATTCTCTGCTTATTCTGAAATAATGGATTCTTTGACCTCCTCTAGCCTCAAAAACAACTCTAATGAAACAATATGAGACAAAAGCATCACATTATCCACCCTGTGACAGTGTGTTGTGAGCAGACATCTTTTGGCTTTAAAGCGAAGCCAAAAACGCTGATAACTAATGCATTATAGAGGATACTGCCACTTATTCTGTCTACTTAGGAACATAACTGGAACTAATGTAGTCAGTCCAGGTTTCACCTCTTTAAACATCACAGAAAATGCAAAGCAACAAGTAAGTCACCACAGTGTGTAAAACAGTTGTGTATCTAAAGCAGCTCCGTTCCGGTAAACAACAAATCCAGTTTGTATTTCATGCACATTTCTTCATAATGGGAGTTGAAAATCAATTCATTCCGTATTCTCACTTTTGTGCTGGTGTAATTTAATGACTCGCACAGACACATGCACACATTCTCTATGCTGCTTACGCAGCCATACAAATTGTCAATGGGTATTAAAGCGGGTGTTAAGTGATCAGGTTTTGTTTGTTCTTTTTCGAGCCGTGTTATCTGTGAAGTAGAAGTTGAGAGTTTGCTGTAGAATGCTGAGCTTTGGTCACTGCAATCCAATTATAACAGTAAGGGCTGCGCCAGGTAAATCCTACACAGGGTATTTCTTGTTCAGTTTCATCTTTCCGCCTTTCCCTCTGCTTAATTTTCCGTTTCCGTTTGGCTTTCTCGTTTTTCGTCTCCGTCCTGTACCCGTTGGGGCAGTGCTTTGTGTGCAGTGGCGTGCTCTGATGAAAATAAAAATGGGACTTCCCACGGAGATGAAAGTATAGAAGGTAAATAGAGAAGGACCGTGTGGTGGACGACGGGACAAAAAGACATTCAGACATTCTGTATTTATCTCAGCTGCATTCCCTCATCGTCCTGTTTTAGATTAAAGTCATTCCAACCTCATTTAACACATCCTGTCAGATGCGATGAATTCTCCTCCTGATTCCCCCTAAAAGGTCAACGTTCACCCTGCCATCCCCTCCGCGTCTATACAAAGCTCAGTCTGTTTCATCCTCCTGTTTGTGAGCCCCTCCATCTGACAAAACCTCCCTCTGTTTTTTCCCCAGTGAACAGATGCTGAGCCCCTTCGAACCCAGCCGTATTGACAAGTAATGAGTCACTGGGAGACGTTTAACCTCACAACCCCACTGTCTCTGAACTTCGGTGTAGTACCAGCGGCCGATTAAGTGTTTACATTTTTCTTTAATGCCTCGGGGACAAGAGCAGACCTTTACTTTCCTGTTCATTAAAAGGTTTTGAAGCAGTAAGGTTTGTGTCAAGTACAGTTTCACGGAAAAGTTTTGCTAGACATCTGCAGTCTTTATCCACTGAATTATTACATTCCTATTCTTTACCAACATACAAAGATGATTTCGGAAATTCTCTTAAGATCCATTTTAGGAATAAAGATGTTCTTTGCTAATTTATCAAACAACTTTCTCCTTAAAGTGCAGCAACAACATTTATGAGCAGCTCCCAAGAGCCCCATTTTCCCTTTTTAAAATGCTCCTCTTCATGAATGAATCAAAAGTAT
Organism: Chelon labrosus; assembly: GCF_963514085.1. NCBI lineage: Eukaryota > Metazoa > Chordata > Actinopteri > Mugiliformes > Mugilidae > Chelon > Chelon labrosus. The sequence goes on from NC_140355.1 coordinate 9,323,028, forward strand.
TTATTATTTTATTTTTTTTCCCCAATGATATAACATTCCTATTATCTCATAAAGCAATTAAACTGGTCTGGTAAAACTGCACCCCTTTAAATTATACATTTTGCTTTAGATGATGGCTGGATCATCTGGAGCCCTTCAGTATCTTAAGCTTAGTTTAAGTTACATTCAGCGGTGGCCTCTCAGAGAGGGCAATGCTGGCATTGTGAGAAAATGCTTCTAAGATGGCTTTGTTGATCTGTACAATGGATAAATGAACTAAAAGCAGGTGCATTAGAGATTGTCACACTGCGCTGAAAAATTGTCTGTTGCAGTTAAATTCAGGTAGCAATATCACCAGTCACCAGTACATGGTTGCCATTTATCAGTTCAGCAGCTTTGGATGTGAAGGGAACTACTTTAGTATGAATGAAAAATAAATTGACTACTCCCAGTCATCTGATTCATTACCTCATATAACTTCATTTCCAGAGTAAAGAGCATTTGTACTAAGGACGTCAATGTGCAATAAATTCAGGCATTTACAGTTCAACCATTGCACTTAATAAACAAGTGCAATCACATAACACACTATTTAAGTTGCACTGATCACTTGTTTTGAAGTTTTCGTCGATTCTCTTTCAAAGCAGCAAAATCATCACGGGAAATTGGGCATGTTCATGACTAGCTCCATCGCCTTGGAAAGCTTGGTTACTGAGTGCATTCAGAAATCTTGGCATTCATTGTCTCTGAGATCTGAAGCTTCCAAGGTTTGAGTTATAATCTCAGGGTCTCAATAATCTGCTGCACCCTAAATGATGTCAGTGTTTATTTGCATACAGAGCACAAAAATGTGATCATACCTTGAGACGGATTTTAAATCTCAGGCATGAACAGAGTATTTATTTGTTATCTAGTCACTCAGGACACGTTCAACAAACGTCAGACTGGACGGCCCTGCTGTGCGATTGTGCTAAAACTTTCTTCCTCCCTTTTCATGTGAGAAATGGCACATGTTACTATTAACATGTTTAACTAAATACTGCATGCGATATGTCAAAATGGTGCACAAAAGACTATAAAACACCCACTTAACGGTTTGACATTTGTCTTCAAAACATATCCTCTATTCCACCAAAAGTCTTTAAAAAAAATCCTGCACCTTCAACCAAGCAGATTTCTCTAAACTGTTTTTCTCCATCACATCAAGGCAATGATGGTACAATTCTCCAAAGCAGTTGGAGCAGCTTTCAATTTTATATCACCAGCTTATTCTGTGAAATCGTTTACTTAAAGCATTAGACTGGGATGATATAACAGGCAGGCAATGACAGCTTGTGTGCTTGACTAAGGAGCTCATAAAAACCGGAACCAATGGCAGAGTTTTGAGGCAAATACCATTTCCTGGAGAAATGAAGGATTTAGTCTCACCTGTGCAAACGGCGGAGGTGAAAGGAACAGGATATAAGAAATAACAGGAGAGAGATATTGCGGGTGACAAACAGGGATGGTTGCACAGCCTCGGAAACATGTTTGATCACAAACAAAAACATTGCTACCAGACTGCCAGTCAACAAGAAGTGAGAATTAAACTGAGCCTAGACATTATCCGTTTTCTGTGATGCATTTTCCTCACCTGTTGTGTCATTTCTCACAAACAAACAAGACTTCCTTCTGAGCCAGATTCTCCGGTCACAGAAAGATAAGCTAGAACAGGCCACATTTGTGCTTGAACACACTGGAGATGCCTGGTCTGGCATGTGGCAGGAATGCTTGCAGGCTAAAATCAATAGCCACATTTACATAATGAATTTTGCACTTTGACGAGTCACATTGGAAAAAAAGTTTAATGAGAAAAAAAAAGTTGTCAGCCAAGGTTTTTGGAGTTAATGTGCTTAGTGGGAGATGAAAACAAATGCCATCATTTAACTTGTGTGACTAATCAGCATCAAAACATGAAGATGAATCCCTCTCATGCCATCATGGTTGGATGCTCCATGCTGCATCTTATTCCCACAGTTGGCTCCACTAAAATAAAAATCCTGAAGCTTTCTCTTAATTTTTCTCTTCTAGGTTACTCTTCTTCTTTTGAGTCCTTGTTCTTCTACTAGTATTACATTCGTTGCGTAGCCTGTACTGTCACCCTCAGACAACACTAAACAGGCAAGTAAATACCAAACCTGTTGACAGAAATGCACATAATTTGTTTATTCATTCATTCTTCTTCTGTAGCCGCTTGTTCCCGTGAAGGGTCGCGGGAATTTGTTTATTTTGTTGTTTTTTTCATTCTCTTATTTTACAACAAGCAATATCGCCATAATTAGTAGTAAAATGATGAGGTATTTAGAATGATTTGCTCTCTTAAAGAGAGTGAAAAGGAGCTTTTCCCAACTTAATCTGCATCCAAATTAAAAACAATATGTGAAATGCTGTATTTTGATAGGGAGCTGCTCACACATGTGAGTTTCAAAAAGAGACTTTTTGCAAAGTAGGCAAGGGGGAAATAACTAACATGGTGATGTAGGGAAGGGTTAGGATGGGTTAACTGGTCCCCCAGAATTACATTTGATTACAAAACATCTTAACATATCCTTGGCTAATGTCAACAGATAATAGAACAAGTGGCCAGTGGTCACACAGTGGTTAATGTATTGGAAGATGGAAAATGTATTTCGTGCTACAGTAAAATATTTAAGACCACCATGTTGTAACTGTCCTCCCATTTTTGCCTTCTGTTTATGCACGGACAGATAAGCCAACAAGTCCTCGATAGTTTACTCATAATAAGACTGAGTGAATGTGAGTGTGAATGGTTGTCTGTCTCTCTGTGTTAGCCCTGCACCCTGGACTGTCCAGGATGTACCCCGCCTCTTGCCCAATGACAGCTGGGATAGGCTCCAGCGCCCCCGCGACCCTTCACAGGAACAAGCGGTTACAGAAGATGAATGAATGAATGAATGACATATTTTTATCTACTACATGACATGATGTGTATTTTTAAACACATCGTAATGTATAGTGTTACAGCCATTAGCAAGGATTACATATCTGCCATCTCTGTCATGGGGACTGAGGGAGGCTATTTGTGTACATTCTATATGCATACGGTGTCTCTACTGTCAGTAGTCATTATAATGTTCTCCATACACTTCATTTGTATTTTGTCCTTGGTCCTTGCTTTGGCACAATATTCCACTGTGTTTAAATTTACTGGTATAACCGTAATGCAGATGATGTAAATCACCTAAACTTGAACTTAAGCTCCCTCATCTCCATTTTTTTCACAGACTCTCATTTCTCGGCTTAGTGACAAGGTCACTTTTACAGCCAACTCTGAAAATAAGGACAGGTCGAAGACTCACAAAGGCCCTTAAATCTTTAAACGTGCAGCAGGGGTGCAAACTGGATTTTTATTTATTTAAATACTTATCCTCCATAATAATGTCTCAAAATGACTTCAGCAGTCATTTATTCTCTCCATACTACATTTTTCATTTTCCCATTACCAAAAAGCATTTTGAAATTAAAAATATCTTCACCATAAATCCCAAGAAACGCCAAAAAAATGAAAATGAAAAAAGTTAATGTCTGAGTCCTAGAGGGCACCTCACACAGTGAGTGTGCCGAGTGAGAAACTGGAACAGTAGTGTGCTGTGTGTGCGCGACACGAAGAGCATATGTTGACCCCCAGGTCACGCTTAATCCGAGATGTTCCTACAGCAGTATGTGTGTACATGTGTGTGACATTCACACTCGTAGGCATGATGTCAGCGGTGGTAAGGATGAGCTGAATGCTAACATGTCTCTCATGTATATTTTCTGCTTTTATTATTTTGTAATTTTTATAATTTTTCTTTGTTAAAAACTCAAAAGTAAGGCTCAAATAATCAATATTGGATGTTAACCGCATTAAACAATATTCGATTCATGAAATTTCCATGTGTAGTACTTTTTAGCCTCTTATCTTCCACAAACAGATAAACCCACCGCACGCCATGTGCAAGTGGAAGGAGTGAGTATTTGATTTGCATTCATCTTGAGGCCAGAGGCACAACTCTGCCTGAATGCTAATGTGGGTCTTTGTCTGCTGTATGTGTAAACGGTTTGACACTTTCAGCGCAACTTTATAAAGCGATGATATCGTGGATATGTATCAAGTTCTGCTACTGCATTTTTTCTACCTCCAAGGAGACAAAAAAAAATCAATTATTACAACATTTCCCACTGGTTTAATTACTTTCCATGCCAGTTCTTTTACTACTACTCCAACTATGAAGCCCTATATCACTTCTCACCTGGCAGTACTGACGCTGGGGCTCTCCTCAAGACAAAGGAATAGACTGAAAGCAAGGAGTGAAAGCAAGAGAGCAACGGAAGATTCAAACCCACTTTCCAAACGTATTGAGGAATATACATCCAGCAAAATGGGGAAGAAAGATGGAGGAGGTGGAGGAGCTTTCTGCCTTGGGCTGGACACAATGGGTTTATTGGCGAAGCAGTTTTATGTGCTTCAAGAAAAAAGGAGGATACAACTGAACTGGGAATTCTTCAACAGGTGTGAAAAGACAGCGTATGAATTAAAATAACTGTTTTATTCATCTCTTTTCAGACTTTTTTTTGGTCATCTACTTGTTGCTGCCAAATCACAGACACAACTTCCTTTCCAGTATATCTGTAGTCTCCTGGTTGATTGATTGGTCGATATGCTCCTGCCCAACTAAATTCACATTGATTGAGAGAGTTTACCCCTTTGAATTTCCTCAACCTAATGGGGACTTAGGCCTGACTTTAGTGTTCAGTAAAACATTTTAAAAAAGAGCCTGACAAGGTGTCAAAGTTGTTGGCTTTAATTTTGTTATAATGGGTGACAAAAAGTCAAAGGTAAATTCATTTCAGTTCATTTATATATCATCAATAATACTCCAAACTGTAGACGCTTTAGAGAACCCACAGCCTGAAACACCCGGGGCAAGCTCTAGGGCCTTTAAACTTTGCAAACACCAGTTCGCAGAACACATCAACAACTAACACAACCAGAGATGTCCCGATCAGGTGTTTTTGCCCCGATCCAATCTGAACATTTTAACATTGAGTATCAACTGATCCGAGTCCCGATCAGAACACGTGTCTATAAATCTAATTTAGGCTTACATGCTTGAACGATGAATAGCTCTGCAATACATTAGGAAAACAAACACCTGCCTCCAAGCTATGCCTAAAGAAACAACAGCAGATACTTCTTCGTGCAGCATCTACTGTGGATATTTCGTTCAACTACTAATACCTCACGAAACATCCACATTGCACAATTTACAAACCACTGTCTGACTGCCTTCATTTTCCAATAGTTACCTTCCTAGATTCACAGCTTTGTACTTGGCGACTATTGCCTGACTTGTTGCTGGTCCAGACAAAACTCACAGTGATTAGGGAAAAAGAGGGAAAACCAGAACCGAGCCGTCTACTTCTCATTCACAGAGCAGCGGATAAGCAAACTTTTTGACAACAACACAGAACAATGTCTTAACTTTCTGGCACAGGCAGCAGTGTCGGTTTTTCTTGAGGCTAGCTTTTAGCAAACTTTCCAACAACAACAACAGAGGTAGTTGCATGGCACACCTTGTGAAAGTTCTTCCACAAAGCTGACATGTTTGGTTTGGTTTCAGCTTGGGGCAGTCATAAGACAAATACAAATGACAAAGTTTCGGCCAGTATAATCTGATCATTTTAAAAATGCCTAGATCGGCCTCAATACTGATCCAGATGATCAAAGCGGGACATTCCAAAATATAATAGCCTCTAATCTAAACAACACAGGATAACTTGTCTGTATCAGAACATGTTTAATGTTTTAACTTTTGTGTTTAATATTTGAGTGTGAACATTTCCTGAGTCTGGTTTCATCTAAATCTAAAATATAGATAGAGTGCACTTAGTGCACTGTGCTCAGTTTAGCTAATTTAGAGATAACATGCAGATTTTTTCGCTGTGACTAATCAATTGGTTGTAGAGTTGGTAGGATCTCAGATCTACTTTGCTTGACTACAGCTCTACCTTCCAGTAACCCCAATTATGCACCCACTTCTTCACTCCAAATAACACAGAATGAGGGCAATTTAAAAAAAATACACAAAGGGGCATAAAATAGTGTAAAATGGGTTTGATCGCTGACTCAGTAAATCTGTTTTGTCAGATAGAGACTGGGGGATTAGGAGTTGATGAGTCTGAATCCACTTTAAAGAAAATCGCTGTGCAACTGTATACTGTGTTCAAAGTAAATATAGCCCTGTAATGTGTGGCGTATTATAGAACCCTTCGCTTGGCAACAGCTACTGTATCAGCTGCTTCCTGTGTGACATTTGGCATCAGTCACATTCACAGAAAAATGACATAACCACCTAAACTGTGTCATTGTGATGATCTGTCTTTTATATGACCAGGGAAGATTCACCAGGTCTCTGTTGAACATTTTGGAATTTTAAACTTGTGGGTCACATTATTTTTGCACGCTTCAATTTGTCAATCCAGGACACTTGTAAGCACGCCGATATTAGCGACATACAGAGACAAAATGTCAGTTTCTTACGTCGGAAATGTGGCCCGAGTGCCGCCTTGGAGACACATTAAACTCCACATAAAGCTGGAGCAGCCAACTAAAAGTATTTATGGGGGTCTAGACATTATCCGTCTTTCTGCACCGTACCATTATTTCTCTGCTCAGAAATAGTGAGGCTCTTGATGTTTTACAGGCACATTTCAGGAAGGTGTACGTGATGTACAAGATTAAAATAGAATAAGGAGCACCTGAAAGCACACTTTGGTCGCTGATGACGGTGGAGTGGTTCAATTCACATCCATTCATCCATTCTTAGATATGAGAGAGAGAGAGAGTCACATATAGTGTGGTGGGATATAGTTTAGCATAGTACACATTCTATATCGTTTCTACAAAAATTTCTTTCTTTATGATGTTTATGAAGCAGCGGTAGCGCATTAAACCATTTTTGAATAAACAAATTCTTCATTTTTTTGTTTAGCAAAGTGTCAACTCTTTGTGGGATATTCAGAAATTTCTGCAGACCCTCAATAGTATCCACACAACCGGTGTAGCAGACATATACAAATGACAACACTTACAAGCTGAATGGGAATTTGGGTTAACACACAGAATATGCTGGTGCATGAATCTCTTCAAGGCCACGCTGACTTCCATGTCTTAAACTGCAGTTTAGGAACGAACCGTTTCTCAAAAGCGCTCCATGGTGAGGAACACGATAAAAGAACGCGGTATCTGCAAAGCTCTGTACGGATGAAACAAAATAAAAAACAGTTTGATATGAAATAAAAAGGGAATGGAACACAAAGACGTGACACCGCCTGTGGGCCACAGATTGAGGGCAAAGCACTTCTGGCACTGAAAAGGGTAGACACAATGGAGGAATTACGGGCAATGGATTGCAGTGTCAGGCGTTCATTCAGGGAAGGATTTGAAACCTGGCCTGATTTGAAGATCATCTCCATTTCACATAAATATTAAGTCCATTTATAGTGTGCATGATAACGATCATATTTAGAGACCAAAGCAAAGCGAGATGAATGCAGACTTATCTTAATACATTTAAGAGTTTTTTTTTCTTCCTAAAATGAAAATGGGCTGGTGTCCAATTAGATTTCTGCCTCAGGAGGGTGGCTGTCAGATCCATGCAAAGCGCAGAAATTTTCAAATTAAAGGGGGCCCATTATGTTCATTTCCAGCTCTATATATTTAGTCTGGAACTCCACTAGAGTAACTTTGCATAATTCACTCTTATTTATCACACTGCTTGTTATGCAGCCTCTCAGTTCAGCCTCTGCCTGAACACAAACAATATTAGCTCCTGTCTCTTTAGCAACCTCCTCAATATAAGTCCATTTTTGCCTGGTTGGAAGGTTTTGTGGAAGCCTTTGCTTGTGAACACCAAGCACCAGAGTCTGGGGCTGCAAAATGAAGTGTATGCACAAGTGGAAAAGCTGCAGATCCTCGAATGACCATTTGAGGCTGGCCTCGTGTTAAAATGCTTTCCAGCACGTTTACAGCACAGCACAAAAACATTTTTTTGGTCTCTGTAGCTGATTAGCTAATTCATAACAACTGCACAAGAAGAAGAACTATAAAAATTGCATCAAAAATTGTATCAAGACTTAAAGTTATGTATAATGTAGGACAAGACCGCTGAGTAACAGGTTGTTAGCTCTACATCTGCCTCCGCTCCACTCACGCTCCACATCTTTGCCCTATTTCAGATTAGCCCGGAGTTAAGTGGAATCAGCCACTTCCACGATGGTGACGAACAAGAGCGAACGCTTCAAAACGGCCCTTTAGAAATCCTACGGATGACACCAGCAGGGTGCGTCCATTAGCTTACAGTCAGTCATTAACGCCAAGAAACCTGTTAACCTACAAAGGAACAGAATTTCTTTTTTCGGATTAGAAATGGCAGCTCCTCAGATCCATCTGTGCATGTTCAAGCCTGATTTTGAATATGAGTGGACAACAAAAACCTGCACAGCAACGGAGATTATAGCAGGGTGTTTGTTCTTGGTGAATAATACACTCATCACCTGCTATTTGTGCGAAATTACAGTGGATTTAGTCCTTTAGACACAAGCTCTATATGGGTGTACGTAGGGAAAATGTGCTAATTTGCTGTATAATATCTCCTTGATGATGACTGTGTAAAGAAATCCGTGAGGAGCTGACGGCCGCTTGTCACAAAGCTATTTCATTCGGACTATATCCACTTAAATAATCAAGCAGCATTCAGCAAAACTTATTTTTCATCTGTTCAAAGATAAGAAACTTGCTGCTCAAAAATGCCCCGCCCTACTCTGGTTTCAGTTACTGAGGTATAAGTCGTGTTACATCAGTGTGAGCAATATTTTTTAAAAAGCTGTTTCACATTATGTAGGAACAAGACGTGCGAGTCCTTCTCTTTCATGAACTTTTAATGAGACGTAATAAAGATATAAAAATAATGAAGTCATTTCACAAAGGGCATGTAAAGTGCAAAACAAGTGTGCTAGTCATTTGCTCTGTGACTGTAGTTTGGATTGCTCCTCGCAACTCCTTTAAGTTGCTCTCTTTTTTTTTTTTCCATCATTTTGGAGCTGTTGTGCAGTGCAGTAAGTTCAATGTGGGAGGCAACGGGAGTTCACACCCATCAATATTGCCTTTCCAAATACACATCATCCATTTCTAATGTGCTGACCTGCACCCGTCCTCTCTTGGCTGCGAGACATATACATAAAATTTTAAATCAAACCATTTCTTTATTCATCAGTTCATTTCTTTGTGTCGTTTCCAGCTGATGCAGCATTAACGCCATGAGTATTTCTCTCCATGGTTTGTGCTTATCTGGAGCTTTAATGCCTCTTCTTAAACTTTTTTTATTTTCTCTTGGATCCAAACTTTGGATAATCTGATCGCTATCTCGTATGAAAAAAAAGTTTATACTCACGGAGAGAACATTGCGTCACAGGGACAAAGGTTTGCTTTTTTGTCGCCTTCTGCCAAGTCTCGCGGCCAGGTTTGTTGCCGTCCACACGAAACCAACAGCCGCTCCTGTTACTTGGGCTTACCAGGGTGTTAAGTGAAGTTAATTGGAAAATTGTTCGGCACACTCTTAGAATATCAGATAAAATGTGGAGTTTTGCTTAAAAGAGAGGGCAGGCGCACGATTCAGGCTTTTATTTTTCACCTCTTTCATTTTGTGTTACGTAAATGCACGAGAACCACTTTAGGCTTTTCAGGCACTGTGCTACTGTCCCTATCAGTAAAAATGTGCGAAATTCATGAAATAAAAAAGTAAACAGCCTCCTACTACCTGTAATCGAGCTGCAAGATGATCAACCCATTATGTGGCAAATTTACATAAAAATGCTGATAACAACAACAACAACAGAAAAAAACAAAGTAGGCTGAGAGAATATTTTTTTTCAAGGTACAGACATGGACAAAACATTATGCTGGGGTGGACGTGCAGAGAAAGGCGACCGTGAACAGAAAACACACATAGAATGCTTCCACCAGCCATAGTGTTCTTGCGGTCCGAATTTGATATATTGCAGTCATTATCTAATAAAATGCCAGCATCAGAGATGATACATATGGGCTCTTACGCGCCTTTAAAAGTGGTCACCAGAGAGTAAATAATGACTAACAGTGCGGCAGGAGTCTGCACTGTATCAGCCTTCCAGCGAGTTAAATGGAAAACAAAGGTGGGATGCAATTCTCTGTGTGTGCTGGGCCGGCCGCATTACTTTCTGACCGGCTACTTCCTCACGGTAAAAAGACTTTACTCAAGCTGGTCGATATGGTGTGTTAACTGTTCGCATGTTGTAGTGAGACTTCAGAGTCATTATGTCTTAAATGTTGTTCCACTTAGTCAAGACAAAGAAGGGTCTAGCTGAAGTTTTTTGCAGCGGAAACACTAAACCGACATCAAAACACTACGGACAATGAAGGCAGACCGTCGCATCGCCTCATGTTGCTTGTGCCTGTGACAAAAAGCTGCACTTTAGCACAGTTTGATCAGAGACTACGGCCGACGACAAGCTGGTGCATTCTGCGTGATGACTTTTTATACTAACAGGTGGCAGAAGTCTGTATTCGTCATTAAAAAGGGGAAACTGGAACAGATGCTATTAGCTGGGCGGCTAGAAATCCAGGAAGAGCTGTGAAACCGTCGTACAGAGCTGGCCTCTCCTGAATCACGCTGATCAGCTGGTTTACAATTTATCCGTTCTAGATGATCACATTGTCGTGAAAATACATCTAAATGGATGTTCAGATTAGATGAAGATGTAAAATGAACTTCCTTTGAACTTTACCATTTTGACACTGGCAAACGTCCAACCGTCCACTGTGTGGTGTGTTACAGAACTAACAGAATTTCACTGGAGAGGACTTCATTTCATCTTAGATGCCTTACTGAGCTTAGAGACCACATTAGATAAGGAGCTGTTGATGTGGTAGATATCGCTGGCTGAGATAGAAGAGTATCATATTCCTGAGGGGGGCTTCAGAAACAGATGGCTTCTGGGCTAGAAAGGTTCAGCCAAACACTTTCTTGCCGATTTCTTTGCCCTCATCCAGATCTTCAGCTGAGCGCTGTTAGTGACCGGTTAGCCTCTCTGCCTTGAGCATAACAATATATACAGTACTACATCTTTGATGCAAGAGCACATTATGAGAAACCATAACTTAGACTATATTGAGGCTTGTCTTTCTCTGGTGGGAGAGACCGCTCGAAATGGTGTGCAGGAATAGGAAGGAAAGGAGGATGTCACATGCACAGCTGTGCTGTTGATTTATAGGGACAGATGATGTGAGAGGTTTTCACAGAAGTCTGTCCTCAGCTCAAGTGCTTTAAGTGACTTAATCTTTTTTTTTTTATCCAAAACAAAAGAACACCAAGTGGCCGTCACATCTGTAAGGTCAAAGGGGTTGTGTCATTTCAAAACTTGCCATACATACAGTACAATTAGCAGAGCACAAGAGGGAGGATGCACAAACAACCCCGCGGTGCAGCGGAGCCGGCTCCTGCTTTATGTGGCATCCGAACGCCGTGTCACAAAGACCCCAAGAAATCTGTATTTTCTCCAGCAGAGAAGAGCATCAGCTTTCTCTCGTTTTCTTTTTGTGTCTCGGCGCTACGTTTAATGATATAATATCCTTGGGACATCATGGAAAGAAAAAAATCAAGCAGGCGCATACAAAAGCTTATAAAGAACGAGCAAAGAGCACACGGAACGGAGTTAAAACCAACACGGAGAGAAACAATGAATAAGCACAAGGACCAGAAACACTGAGGTAGCCAAGGTTGGCAGCACAATCGCGGTGAGTCATTTTTTTTTAAAATGTTTATCTTCTGTCTCGCCATGAATATTTATTCAACAGACAATTGTGAAGAATCCTGATGTGGCAATATGTCGTATGAATACACATGATATAATAATAATAATGCATAATATAATTGTATTTTCTTTTGTGTTGTTTTAAGGCTACTATTAATTATTTATTACTGATATTGGTTTTGTTTTCCCCTCTTTGCTTTCTAAACCCCATTATTTTAAATTAATACTGATGAAACACACAGGGAAGCAGTAAATCTCACATTTAAAAATCTAGGACCATTGACTTGGTGGTATTTTCCCTAAACAAGCAATTGATTATCAAAATTGTTTTGGCGCTGCAGTACAGTACCGTCCGCGAACTAAAATCGTAAAGACAGCCAAGGAGCGACATATATAATAGTCGTCTGTTGGATTCAAAGCCACTATGTTGTAAGCAGATGGCACACACCCCAGCACTCAATCACCTCATTAGACAAGTACTTCCATCTAATGTGCTTATAATTGAGCACATGGCTGACTTGCTGTAAGGATACGTTGTACTGGGTGTGCTCGCTTTGACGCCCAGTTTTCATCCGCAGCCGTTTGTCAGTGTTTAATTACATATATCCATCTCTCGAACATAATTCAAATATAATTCAATTTAGCAGACCCACGTGAAGCAACAAAGTGCGCGCAACAGTGAGAGTTTGACAGCGGGGATTAAAACGCGGCTGGTAAGTGAATCGTTTAATCCGCGGCTTAAAGACAGCTGGTTCTACAGAGAGCCCAGAGACAACTCCAGTCGTGCCGGCCGAGGCGGTGGAGGAGAGGAAATGAGTGACAGTTAGTGGGAGAGAAGAGGAGAGAGATTTAAAAGCGGCCCCTCTCTCCTGGATCTTCAACACTAAGCGACCCAGACATGCCTGGCTAATGGGGGCTGCCATTTGTTCAATCCTGTTAAATATGGAGCAGTGAAAGAGGGAAGGGTGGAGAGATTGAAGAGCCGGCGATAGAGGGGATTGATCTGAAAAGCAGCCGTGCTGGACGTAACTGACAGAGACACTGGTATAATGTAATGCATTTAATTCTCGAGCTGTGCACATGGGGTAGACTGACCTGCTGGTTACAGAGACAAAGAGACAGATATTAGTTCAGCTCAACAACCGAGCGAGTCCAGTTGTATTTGTTTCAGCTTTGTTTCTGGGATACATCACGGCCTGGATGACCTTCACGAACAAATGGTCGCATCTGCATGTCTCGATGGGAAACTGGCTTACACATTTACCCAGCAGCGAGGCGCTAGTCTGCTCTTGGGGAGTGATTTGTAGTAGAGTGCCTTGCTCACTGACCCTTCAACCCCAGCACATTACAGCCACCCCTAACCAGCTCCTGGGACTTTACATCCACCTCCTGTTGATGTTTCTGGTGTAACTGTAGATTGTATTTACACTAAAAGGGAACTGTCACTTTCACTGGAGCCAGGAGGAGCTGCCACGCCCCGTCAGCGAGGGCGTGCTACACATGAAAGATGAGCTGGCTCCGACTTTTTTGCAGCACTCCAGTGACATGGAGAAGGCTCGGCCACGCGTGTTTCTTTCCCAGTTCATTTTTAAACGGAAGATGACGTCACCATCGCTGACCACACTTGGATGTTTTATAATTTAGTTGCTCGTAGTGTGAAGATAAGAGAGAAGAAGAACTACAAGAAGCGTGGGGCTGGTTTTCATCTGAGATTGTCACCGTAGTACAAGTCCTTCATTAAAGCACGTTCCCATTGATAAAAATGCGAGTCCTTGTCTGATCTTAAATAAACAAAACTTCCTTCTCCTGGAGATGACAAGAAGCCTTTCTTATCTTTCTTGTATTCTCTTAGATCTTTTGTGCATCGTGTTGACTGTATTAAGTACAATAAATAGCGCTGTCAAAGCTAATGTAGCGAGGAGAGGGTAGCTCGTACTTTGGCTCCCAGAGCTCTAACAGACTTTCATTTTCATTTTCCACACGTTTAGTTTGGAAGCTTTGATGCCAGCCAACCACCACTAACACATAAGAAGAAGAAGAAGAAGAAGAAGAATAAGAAGAAGTTGTTTTCTTTTTGGCAGCTTTGACACTAGCCAACCGCCATTAAACAGGAAGAAGAGACTTTGACTCTACAGGGATGTGGTTTTGGGTTATGGGAGACCTAAAATAAATAACTACTAAAGATCATTTAAAAAATACCTGGATGGGCCCAGATACTGATCTCCCGATGCCGATCTGGACCTCCCTAGAAGAAATGCATGCCAAGAGAAAGAAAAGCTGGACCAGGCTGGACATTGTGGCAGTAATATGTTATCAGTCAATATCAGTCTATTCGATTCGAATAATATTCTTTTTCTACCAAGAACGTTGAGCTCATGTCCTTCTTTGCCTTCCTTAACATCTTTACACATGTTTTTAACTCCAGGAAGGAAAAGCACCCTCCTTCTATAATGCACCAATGCCTATGCATGTTGTTAAAAGCAAAGAAAGAAAGAGACCAATCTAACCATCCGCGTATGTGGTTCTGTTTATAGGTCTATGAATTGTTCTTGTGGTTCCCTTGAAAGTGTAGAAAACAACACTAGAAAGGTGCGAGTCTTTCCACAGCTGTCAGAGTCCCGCGTTCTTCTGACGACACCGGACAAAATTAACCGCCAAACTGTATATTTTATGTTTTCCCCAGAGGGAATTCACACAGAGGGTGTGTAGTAAAAATAAGTCAGCCTAGGTTTTAGGATAAACAAACTGATGGCTTTTGGAGCCAATTAGGACGTGCCCCTGTAACTGGAGTTTTATTTTAACAGGCAGAAGATTCAGTGGCTCCACTCTGGGAAAAAGCCCCCAAACCTTCTTTGAAGTTCCTCTCTCTGTGGGCGGTAATGTGGCATGGCACCAAGCCAAAGCCCACAAACACAAGGATTGAATAACGCCTGCCCGGTGTCCCTGCTGTGGCATTCATCCCAAATGCCACAATAACAAATATTCAAAGTCGCACACTTACAGATATGCAGATAAACACACACACACACACTCACACTCGATTTCTTGACAGGTCTCTTCAGCTGTCAACATATCCAGCTCCCTGCCAGGAATAATCTAAAACTTTTAAGTGAGAGGGTGAATTTGTGAGTGGATTTGAGTCTGCACGATGTTTATGCGTGACAGTCAAAATAAACTCTATGAATGGAGACAGATGTGTTTCTTTTCTATTTAGACGTGTTTGTGGGTTTATTGGCTCACACAGCATTCATCTGAAGTTACGAGAGATGGTGTCTCTGCCGGCTCCAAGTTCAAGTAAGCTGCAGGAATATACGCCAGGGTATTTATGGATCTCGCATGTAATTTATAGGCCTGAAGGGTTTAGCTATGCGGCCAGTTCATGACAACATACTCTGAGAACCGATGGCAACTGGTCATAATCCCACAGACATGCACATCATACAGATCTCATCTCATCCTATGTTGGATTTTCCTTCCCCTGAAAACCCACAGGATATTCAAACCAAAAATACCACATCTCAAATAACAAGTCAACCATGTTTTGCTTTTAAGGGATACATGAGAAGTTAAAATAGGAAAATGCCAAATTGCACTGGTTCTTGTCCAAATACGCAAAATATAGTTTCCTCAGTACATGAATCTTAGAATTCTGTCACACAATTGCTCTGTCTCTGTAGCATAAATCGTGCCTTCATACTGCCTTCAGTGAGCTGATATGCTGGTATCACGGGAGTTTGTCTCAGTTTGTACCCTCTCCTGTCAGGTCATAATGGCATTTAAACTACATTACCCAAGGGGCACTACGTGTCGCTCGCCTCTTTTTGTTATTTATGTTTGTGACAGTGTAACGTGATGCCTTCACTGCTCCGCACACCAGAGCCAGTTTAAATAGTCTGAGACCCGACTATTCAGTGTCATATCTAAGAGGTGAGACCAGGCATCAGAGTTCTACTTCTTTTTCTATACCATCAAATTTTGTTTTCTGTATTTCAGCTTCGGCCATGCGCATTGTTCTGCTGATATTGTTGACTTTATTCTGCGTATTGTTGTACTTGTGGCATCTGTGAAACAACTCCTGTATTCCTGTCAAGCAGGATATTAAGTCTTAATGAGCCTAGAAAGGTATAAATGCAGCAATAATGACACAACAACTAGTGCAATGCTCTGTGGATATCAATGGTATAACTAACAACAAAGTAATATGAAAACAAAACTGAAACTTACACCTATACGTATTATCCCAAAGAATTAACAGACAAAAAATGAACCGTTATTTTTAGCCTGTAGGCTGTTTAAAGCTGCACTCTGAGATATTGTCTGTCAGTCGTCATTGTGTCTGTGTGTACACACATGCTGTCTATGTGCGGGTGTCATACAACAATCTCCTTAGCTGTCAAACACACCTCTCATGCCTACAAGGATCCAAACTTTAGCAGGATCATTTTAACACCCAAAACAGTTTTACCCTCCAGGACACTACAACGTCATCACCTGTTACAGCGATTAGCAAAATAAAAATTCAAAAGGTAATCAAACAAAGAACAACAAAAGAACTGTATTTAGAAACCCCCAAAGCGCCCAGCTGTAGAAAGTAAAACCAACAGCACTTGGTGACGAGCAGCTATTGTGACACCAGTGAAAGGTTATCTGAGAAGAGAGGAGTAGTACCAGAAGGGAAGAAGAGGTTGGCTGTTGCGGTGTGTCGCTGTGTGTGAATCTGTGCTACACCTGCGGAAAGACGCCAGCTCTCTGGATATGTGTGGCTTCATTAGGAAAGAGTGGCTGAGAGGAGAAACAGGTACAGCGAAAACACTGCTGCAAAGAAATGACAGCCTCGCTGCGAATCAGCTGATCCCTCCGCAGTAGTGAGTTCCCACCAGAAGAAAGTCGAACATCAAGGTTGAGGAATGGAGAGCTGAATTGGAGAAAATGAGGAGCACGGGGAGTTGTCTGGCTTTGCAACCCGAGACATATGCAGCCTGGCAAATGGGGTCAAAGTTCAAACTCTAGCTATACTTCCAGCCTGGGGTTCTGTGACATAGCCACGGCTCTAGAGTGATCACAGACAGCTTGTATATGTATCTGAATATATGAATTTTCTTTTTTTTTCCCCCACTGTATCTCATTTGGATAACGTTTTGATGCTATATAGTAATACGATGCTTGTTTGGTGGAGCACAGCACAGCTGCAGAGATATGAAACGGTGTAGGCAAGAAATCCAAATGGAGCTCATGTTACACTCATGGCAATGTGGGGGTCAGAGAATAATATATTTTAGTTCAGTGACTGTTGTTCTTTTTTCTTTTTTTCTTTTTACAACATCTATAGAGCGCACGGACGACTGTTTGCTATCATCACCTTAGGCAGAAAATCCTTATCCAGCCAAATCTACTTGGACACCGAATAAAAAAAAAAAAAGTAAAGATTCATACTGAGCCTGTGTAGATGGAACAAAGATAGAGAGGGGGAAATAAGGAACAGAAAAAGCCTTACAGTCGTGGAATGTATGATATGTTTTTCATCATGTCAACGGAATCTGATAAGACCACTAGATACGAGTTGGTAGAGCGACAAAAATCCGAGAAGTGAGTTCACGGAGCTTCAGCGTTCCTGTTTACTTCAGCAGTAATTCAAACAATGGAGGAGCCATAAGCAGCAGAGTTTTAGAGAGCAGCCTCTGCAGTGATGTAAAAATGCACCTTCATTTTATATTGCATGCATTAAAAATGTGTTGGAAATTGCAATGCCCTTCAGCGCGTCCCCCGCCCCCCCTCTGATTTAGACAGGAACACAGGGTACGCAAAGTTCTCTTTGAAATCATTGCTCGATTAGGCAATTAGCTGTCTGAGGGAACAAGTAGCTTATCGTTTAAAATGTCTAACATTTATAGCCGTGTGCCTCTAGGGTGACAACAACGTCATTTTGGAGTTAATTTCTGGGCTCTTAGTGTAATAGTGGTCGGATGGAATAGGTGAAACGGCACTGTAGGTTTTGGGAACATGCAGCGACTAATTGTGCACATTTTCTTTTCATATGTCACAGAATGAATAAAAACATAACCTGTTATTCAATGAATAAACGTCTGCGGTGTGTGAATGCGCGTTCAGACATACAGACTATCTGGATTGACAGTTCTGGTAAAAGCTCTGAGTGTGCTAAATTATTTTGTGTGTGAAAATTGGCGGTTGTATACCGATACGTTTTTATTCAGCTGGTGTTTTAACAGAGAAAGAACTGAAGTGAGGATGAAGATGAAAACCTGCGTCACTGTTTTTTTTTTTTTTTTACATGCCGCAAGCGATGAAGCTTTATGTTTGTGCGCTGACTGCTTTAAAAGACGAGTGCGAGCGGTGAGGATGCGGAGCAGCCATTGTTTTAGTGTTTTAAAGCTGTGAATTAAATAAACTTGCCCGTTCAAATGTGCCCAAGTGTGTCTTTGAAGCTGTAGAAACTTAAGATTAGAAATATAAAACAGGGATTAAGCTGAGCATTTGATTCAGGCACAGGTTCGAATCGGATTTAAAGTCTGTCTGATTCAGGACTCACGGAGCCGCCTAAACATTCAAACTCTCCAGATCAATTCAGATGTACTGTATTTCTGGCTAACATGTGCAAAAATCTCCTCTTCACAGACAACGCCCTGAAATATGCCAGCATATGCTTACATCTGCATTTGTGTCACTTGTATTGCCTGGCTGCAGAGACTCAGTACAGGCTACTCTACAGTTTTTGCTCATTGAGGATAATATTATTTCTATATTGATGGCTGTCCATGACGAATCAACCATGAACTACAGACAGGAAGTCAGATCTGAGGATATGTTTAATAAAATCAAATCAATACAAAGCCAAAGCTTATATGAATGTCAATGTACCTCAAGGTTTGATTACAACTCACAGTGCATCTCTCTTTAATACATCTTTTCTCCCCCGCACGTCTGCCTTCTGTATGACTGCATTCATGGTATAAAGTGATTTAACTTGTATTATCATTTTAACACACTTACATTTTGTTTTTAAGGCTGCCTGTGTGAGAGACTTAGCATATTCTCCAGTAGCATGAATATTCAACAAGGCAAAAAACTCTGCTCTGCTTTGACACTTGCTTGAGGGTTCTCTGCTCAAATGTATTAACAAATCTTCCAGCTCCAGGTGGAAATGTGCAATGTTGTGATGTGAATGATAGTTGTGCTGAAATATTTGATCTCTCCAAGATCCAGTTTGCATACTGCGTGACTCCAGCTTCATTTTCTTCTTTAATTTGTCTAAAACACATCCATTTTCATTGCTGGAAAATCCAAAAAGACAGTTCACAGTCAGACTGTTTTATAGTTGGCTTAAAACTGAATTTAGTGGCGTAGCAGAAGCTTTTTGAGCTCAGCGTGTGAGGGTCCAGCTCTATAAAATGAATAACAAAGAATAAAGTCTTTGAAAGAGCCACAGAAGAATGATGAAGATCAGTTAATTAAACTGAGTTGAACTGAAAAAGATCAAGGAGCAGAATAGCTCTCTTTGATTAATCTGACATTCATCCCGTTACATCAGTTAATGGCTTTATTAGACTCCCTCCACCACAATATGATTTCATCATGCCACAAAAAAAAATAAAAAAAAATGGGCAGTCTGAGGTGAGTAGTCAGCTGGCAGCTGGTGCTTTGGGAACTTTCTGAATTCAGTTTGAAGAGTTTTCTCCACCAATCCATACGGAATTCTATTATTTTATTTTAAATTTTTCTATTTATTTTCACCGAAAACACAATGAGTGGATTTTTATTTTGCTTCTTCCGTCCAAGACCAGTCCATAACCTTGCATTTCATTTCATGAGATGGAAAGGAGCTCTCAGGTGTGTGATTATATGTCTAACACCTGAATGCAGCATAGCTGGCCCACAATTATCAGCAATTTATTTTGTATATTTATTATTTGGCAAAGGACGGAGAGTGTAGACTGCCAACTGTAGCTCTCTGTTTAGGTCTGCATTTGGAATGCAATAGATCAGGCCCATTTATCTGTGAGTCTGATTGGGTATTCGTTCTCTCAAGATCACTTGCAGTGTTTATTTACAACATTTAACGCACTGACACTGGATTAATTGGTCAAGATCAAAGATTTGTAGTTGTTTCCGCACAAGCACTGCAGCCCTGAACTTTGGTCGACATAACCTGGTGGAACTGTATGCGAGGACCCAATTCCGCCAGCCCAGACATTTAACAAACTTTATTTTGACAGCTCCTTAGTAGAAAGGCTTGAGCTCATTTGTGTAGTGAGTAGAGCAACATGCAAGTCTACTGATGTTTGTCATGTCTTGTCGCCTGGACACTCTACCCAGGTCCCCACCATTTCCTGTAGTAAGAATGAGCCTGACACCGACGGCAGCCTTGAATGTAGCAGTTCAATGGCCACTTGAGGCTGACCCCTCAAAACTGTCCAAATTTATTTGCAGAAAATTAACATAGTTACATCCTGGTACAAATATATTTTTGGTCTGTGTACGTCATTTCTCCACCGATAACTGTGTGAGATTTATATTTAGATCAATTTAAGGCTTAAAGGTACTGAAATAAAGGTCATGGCCGCTTTGATTAGAGGTGGGTGCTGTGACAGGTCTAGGTGTCATCTACTTGCCTCAGCTCCACTCACGCTCTACATTTTTGCCAGTTTTTGAATTCGCCCAGAGATAGGCACTACTAAGACGGCGAAAACTCACCCCGAGCTTCAAAGCCGCACTTCAGGAACCCATGCCGTCACAGAAGGTGGGTACAGATTTGTATACAGCTCATGATCGGACACAGACCATCTCCTGTTGTCTCCCACGTGTGTGAAACCAGCTTTGTGTATTTATAACTTCTGTTCTCAAGTGGGGATCTTGAACTTCGGTTTACGGTGAAAAAACAGTCTGATCATCATATTCTTTTTGTGGAGGATGTGTAATTAGTTTAATTGTTATTTAGGGAAAGACACACTGAGAAATAACTCTTTTAGTTCGTCTCCCATGAGCTGGAGAGAGAGGGAAAAAAAAGCATTGCCAATATCTAATTAGCCAGTGAATAATTGCTGAGCTAATAGGCACCTCAAGATGCAATCTTGAACGTAACAGTCACTCTGTTAATTAATGTGGCTGTGTACCACGCTGTGGGATGAAGTGATTCTACTCTCAGTGGCAGTGAGTTTGAGTTTTACACCCTGTTGCTTATTGCGTACAATAGGAATTATTATTACAATTCTAATAAACACATTGCTCACTGACACCAGCCAAAGACTCAATGTCTCCCAACTGTGCACTTTATTTCTCCGTCTTTCTTTCTCCCCTTTATTCAGATCACTCAGAAATAGAGGCTCGGTTTGACGGCATCAAAGTTAATTCCAAAGCACACATGAAGCTCGCCTCGGAACTTTCTTTCCTTCTTTTCTTCCATCCTTTTGCGCAACCTGTCCGACAGTTTGATTGGAAACAAACAAAAACCCAGCAGCGCCAATCACTCCTTTGTCAATGTCAGAGATGAAAATCAGAAAGTATTTTTTGCTTCAGAGAAGCAACAGCTCTCACATGCATACAAACACATTTATTACAATTCTGCCAGTTTTTCCACGGTAAACTTCAGAGGAGCAGCTCTGTTGTTGCTTCGGGGTTTCCTCCAGTTCAGTTGGTGGGCCTCAGGATTATTTTCGCTTCAGCATGCATGCAGCACGACTCCAGAAACCACCATAATTACAAGACACGGCGAGTCTTTTTGAATAGCACTGGCAACTCAAACTTTGATCTGGTACATGACTAGAAGGACATAGGATGCTGGAGTTAAAATATAGAGCCACATGGAGTTGATTTGGGCTTTTTGTACAGTAAAAGGAGAGCCTGAGTCTGAGCCAGCTTGCCTTTAACCCACAGTTACAGTAAGCCATGAAACCAGTGAAGAGGAGGATCATATTCAGCTGAGGAAAACTGTAATTCCTGTTAAATTGCTTGCACAGATTGGTCCATTACTTATGTAGACTCACATATTTGGTGGTGACGAAACCAATTTGAGGATTTTGGTCAAACTAAATATTAGCGGCAAAAACAGAGAAATACTCAAATGAGACTTAATAGTGTAGAGTAGTTGCGATTTAATGAAAAACTTCATGTGGTTTAAGCAGCAGCATTTATATATCAGCCTGCATTTAATCTACAATTTCGTAAGTGACTCTCAGCCTGCCTATTGTACATGTCTGCTTTATACTTTACATCTATGTGTCTGAAATGAGTTCATTAAATCCCTGCAGCCATCCGAAGCCTGCAAGACAAATATGTTGATAAATCTACGGCCTCCAATTTGAGAGGGGCTGTGACAGAGAACAGTGCCATTATGCACAACCATTTGCTTTGATTGAATCACAATGCAAATGACAGCAGGCTGCTACAGCACAACAACACGTCTTTCTTAGAACTCTGTATTCTGCCCGTTTACGTGCCAGACGCTGTGTTACCGGGACTCGTGAATTGTGTGCGTCGATGCCTTTGTTTTTTGTTTTTTTTCAATGCACCACCATGCAAGTGCTGCTGTATCACATCAAGTGTGATGTGAAGTTCAGATTTAGACTGTGAGATATAGCAGCATTATTGCAGAAATGGAATTGAACTGATGCAATCAATTATTTATTTCTACAGCCCTTTTGCTCTTTGGGTAGCTGCACATGCATTAATCAGAATATCTGGTGTGCTCGGAGACACCCACAATGCGTGTCCTAAAGGCGTACCGCTTTTTAACTAAAAAAGAGGCAACGGTGTCATTAACTCATCGCGCATGCATCAGCAAACTGTCAGTAGCTGCAATATTGCATTCTCAGTTTGTCAGCATGTTTGTGGCTCCTTGGTGTGTTGCACCTGATAAACGTGCTGTAAATCTGCTTGGGTGATGGCGCCACTTGAATTAGCATAATGAAAATGAGCTTAAACAAAAATATAATCCTTTCCAACAAAGTATTTTGAACTATGCCAACTTAAAAGGCTTCACTGGTGTGAACTTCTTAAAACGTATACAAGAAATATGAAGTATAAACAAGGATGAAGAGCGTTAGACAGCTGGAAAAAACAGGAGCTGAGTTTTATATTTGTTTATATTCTGGTAAACAAAGTACGCCCAGTTAGCTATTAACAGAGTCTTTTTGCTGCGTACAGTTGGATTGGATTGGTACTGGATTACTTTGACACAGGAGAAGTCTTGGGGGAACTTTTGGATGATTCACAAGTTCTGTTCTTTCATTTCCTAATTTTGATTCAAAAGGATGGAAACAAGCTACTGTTTGTCAAACATGGATCATTCAAAATAACAAATTCTTTTTGTCATTTTTTCTTATCTGGATTCTGGACAAGTCACTAATCTATCACGGCCTTAACAAGGAGAGACAAACCAGCTTTCACAATCACAGCCACACAGGCACAGAAAGGCCGTTTAAAGAAAGAACTTTCTTGCTGCGAGGCAACAGTGCTAACCACTGCACCACCGTGTTGCCTACTACTTTTACAAAAAAGGGTATTCATTCATTTTAAAATAGTAGAGAGTATAGAGTGTGGAGCTTGGCAGTAAAGCATAAACTGAAAAGAACACACATGGACTGGAAACCCAAAAAGCAGAAAAAAGAAACTGAATAATTGAGCACACAGCTTTAATAAGAAACTAATAAATACGGTTGGCTACTTGCTAAATGTGTATAATCACACTGGACTCTCGCATTGTAATCCTTCCACTTCACCATATGACTTTTGCTTGGTTTGGTATAAAAACACAAGAACAAACATGACGTCTGACATTAAACCTTGTCTACCTAGGAGGCATAGTGTGAGCAGCATGCTAGGAGAGGAGCACCACCTGTGGAGCACCACAGAAGTGTCCACATAGGGTGCATTCGAGCAGTATTGAGCTGCAGGTCACTGCTGTTTTGAATCATTCAGAGCCCAACACACACTCACCGTAGACCTCTCTCAGTCGCTCACAGAAACATTTCATAAATTCCTGTTTCTGTGTGGTACAGATGAAGTGTTTTTTGTGTGTAAACATCTTCCTGCTGTATACACAGACAAAAAAAAACTTCAAATACGTTGGCGATATGTACGAGTATGTGGCCGCTCTCTGCGCGAGTCAACGTGGAATCGCCTCCAGTAAATCAAGCTGCGGGTACGTGCTGTCAAACTTTATCAGGAAGTTGGCGTTATCGCTGTCTGAAAGCATGTCATGCAGAAGTCTTGCAGCTGCCGCACATCAGTCCCACGCCAACATGACACAGTGGCAGCCAATGAGGTGTCAGGGCTCCTGAGACTCTTTTTGAACCGGTTTCTGAGGAAATCATGAACTCCTCAATAATGCTGACAGTCTTCTCAGAAACTTGCACGTCTCTGGAGAACCTTTACACTTAACACGGCTGAGGTGGCAGATTGGATAGGAGTGGATTGAAGGACTGCCTTCCCTCTTCCTGAGAAGCAGAGAGAGCGCTATATATTATATGCTGAACATTCGTTCTCTGTCAGTCTTAATGGAGAAATACACTCTCACCAACATTGAAATCTTCTCCCACATGACATTGTTCCTGAAATAATCTCCTCGCCCTGAATATGAGTCCCATGATGCATTTCTACAGACAGGAGGTCACACTGGCTGATGGAAGTAGTACAGCAGTGCTAAAAGTATCCTAATGATCCAGGCTGAGAGTGTAACAACAGCTTTACAGGGAAACTAACATCCACAGTCTTTTGTGTGTGGTTCAATGCTACTGCACACCTCATCACTCACTAAGGTATTTCTAAAAACAGACAAATGTTATCCAGAGGTGTGAATCTCTGTAAATGATGCTCAGTGATGGATCATATGCTTTGTGGAAGAATTCTTATTCATGTAGCATACACTCAGTTGCCAGTCCATTAGGTACACTAGTGAAAACTAATGCTTTCTAATGCAACAGTCCTACACTAAATCCCCCTTTATGACTGTTATAATGTTCAGTTTATGTTGAAACAGCATCAGAAAGGTGGTGATTCAACTTTACAGTCATTTTGGAGGATGCAGTTTGTGGTGCTGTTAAACTGTAATGAATTAATGAACGCAAAACTGTTTGGGGTTTTTAGGGTATCCTAATATCCTAAAATGAGGATGTCATAATAATAGGAACACGTGTCAGTAAAACACAATACAACTCAACGGTACTACAAACCGCTGCCTCCAAAATGGAAATGAAGTTGAATCTTAGTTCTTTTAAACAAATGCTGAATGCCATAACCTACATGAAGCTAAGATTTAGTGCAGGACTGTTATATTAGGATGCATTCTTTTTCACTAGTGTGCCTAATGAACTAATGACTGTACATTGAACAGACATAACATTATGACCACCTTCCTAATATTGTGTAGGTCTCCCTTGTGTCTCCAAAACAGTTGTGACTCATCAGAGAATGGACATGGGCCTTCTGAGGGTGTCCTGTGGTGTCTGGCAACAGAATGTTGTTAGTGGGGGTCCATTGGGTCCTATGGGTTGAGGGGAGGGGTACAAAAACTACTTGCCGTTCAGCTGCCAATACCACTGCAGGGCAACTGCTTAGCGAGCTAACAATGGGTTAACTTAAAGACGGAAATGTAAAGGCATAAATAAAGGATGAGGCAACTGGGAATACGGTATTTATCCAGAAATATTGAAAGAATATGAAGAAAACGCTACACAACCAAGTTTTATTGGTTTTAGGAGTACTTAACATCCACCTCTGCCATTTCCATAAACGTTAGCAAACACATTCCAACTCATGCAATTTCCACTGACGAGGTCGTGAACACCATGACATACCTGTTCATATGGCATTTTCTCGTGAACACTGTAAACGCAGCTCCATTTGAGGGCAGCAAGTCACTGCATTCAGTTTTCTCCTCTCTTCTATCCTTGAGTTTAATCAGAAAAACCTTGAGGACGCGTGAGAGGGTGAAAGGATTGAATTTAAGATTGGTGAAGTGGACACAAATTTCAGAAGAATTAGGGACTAATGATGGTGGTGTTACTGTTGGTGGCCAGACCGGTGGTATAAAAAAAAAATAAAAAAAAAACAACCCTCGCTTAACAAAAACTGAATAATTAAAATTAACATTTTCCATCTTACACTCGATGCTAAAAGCCCTTGAATCACTGCTCGGTGGAAGATTAATGGTCCTTGAAGAAAATGAGTTGCGATTCAAACAGTGGAGAGCGAGTGAATATTCTTGCATAAGTATGTTTGAAGCTAGGACTTCATTCTGGTGCAGAATGCTCTTTGAGCCGCTGTTACGGTTCTTTTAACAACACAAGCTACAAATTACTGACTTAATTACAAAGCATATTATGGGAATAATGTACATATTCTTTCGAACAAACCTTTTTTTTACCAAGAGTGAAAAAAAAATCTAAAGAATTCTTTCAACAAAGGCCACTACAAAGAGCTTTTTAGTTGTAATAATGCCAAAAAAAAAAAAAAGAATAACCTTGTGTTTTTGGCCATTGCTCCTAGATGCAATTTCAAGACTTGATAGGATTATTTAGATTTTTATTGTGAAGGCAGAGAGAGTCGGGAAGGTATGGGAGCGGAAAGAGGGCACCGACCGCTCCAGAGGAATTGATGCCAGATGGTGTTCTCATTTAAGAAATTAAACTGCAAAATGAAAGTGAGAAATGGACTTGGCGGGGCGTGGTTGTTCTTTCAGGCACACACACACACACACACACACTGGCCCAGCCTTAAGGTTTTGGAATCATTACTCAAAAGCGCAATGGTCGGGTTTTCTTAATGAATGAAATTCCACAGTTAGCCGAATATAAAGTAATTTAGGTAATTTATCAGCCCCTAATCTGGTAAGCTCGCGCTTGCTTATCAATGGGGAAGTCCTGTGTGTTCAGGTGAATAGTTCTTTAGGGGAGCCTGCGGTTACGTTTCGATGGAGAAAATGCTCCTCACGAGGACCATAATACGATGAGCTGAAAACATGGAGCAGATTACATTTTAGTTGTTATGACTCAGTTCCCACAAGTGCTGAAATTGCAAATTGAAGCTAAGCAGCAATATATCAGACCGGATAGTAGGAACGCTATAAAATGAATATTTCTGATCTGTGCTTGAGTGTGCTGAGTTTCTAAAGGAGTGTTTGTTTTTTTCCTTTTTTTTTTTTGGTTTTTTAATAATGACATAAAACTCACACTCTCAACTAAATGTCAAACATAATGGGACTGGACAGAAGCAGCAGAAGCAACTGGAGGATTGTCTTGTGGTTAAAAGCAGTTTTTGTATGTCAGGTCCTGGGCGAAAATACCTATGATTAGACTGACACACACCCACATGTATGCAGACATGCATAAAAATCACATATCCACTATCACTGAAAGAATTATGTCTACAATTATTTTATAATATTTGAACTTTTCAGCCCTTCCAGCGTAGCAGAATGCGCTCTCTGTTTCCTATGGCTCCCGGTGGATATGAAATCAGTCAACGGACAACTAATAATCATCTCAGCTGCCTACAATAGCATGTCTTTTATGACAAACCCGGAGCTGTAGTTAGATCCCATTGTTTAAAGTGACTTTGCCGTCTACGATCAAACATTCCCACAGCAGCGAATGCAGCAGGAACACTTTCTTTCGGGAAGGTGACTAAATTCTATTCTTCTGCTTCATACGGTGTATCCTCCTTTCCCAAGAAAGATCCTGCAGTGAGCTTTATTTCACACAGGCTTTCACCTCTAACAGGGCTTTGCAGGATTAACACTCAACTATGAACTTTTTCCATCTACACTCACTGATGATATCCAGAGAGAGGGATTCACATGTGGTCTCTGAAGCAGGAGGACACTCTTTCCCTGGAGCTTCGAGAGTCTCTACAAAGGCTTCCCTTGTGGACAGAAGAAAGAGACTTCCAACTATTTCTTAGTAGCAAAAAAAAAAAAAAAAAAGGCCTGTCCTGGACATGCAGGGAAGGACCACAAGAGATGGTCAAGCTCGGTTCAAAACTGTAAACTTGAAAGGCACTTTCAAGTCTTTGTGCTTTCTGGGCACAGGACGTTCCTACATTATGCTTTTCAGGGTGGACCATACGAGTACAGCAAGTTACTTTTCAGGTGTTCCCATTTTTCAAAGTCTGTGGACACAGTGAGAAATGTGCTACGGTGCTGCTGGGGAATATGTTTTCCCTCAGCCAGCACCATCTCTATCTCAACACGGCTAATGGTCCATGCATTGCTGTTAGAAGCTCTGACAGAAGCAGCGTATGCAAATTTTGGTGAAACAATGCTTTTTTTTTTAAAAAAACATATCTGCCAACAGAGAATATGCAGCAGGGAGAGGTTTGATAAGTTTAGGGGGATGTTTTTACATGTATTTTTCACAATGAAAACTTGTCTCCACATCTGCTGCTCTTTTAGAAAGAGAAACTAAAAACTCACTTTGATCCAAGTGGAAAAAAATATATATATGTGGAAGACTGAAAAATGGAAAAAGCCAAGGGAATGAGTTCCGTCGCCTTCAGCAAGTCAGTATATGATGACATCAGGGCTTGACTTAACAGAGAAAAATTTAATAAAAAGGGAACTATTGTGGGAATGGAGTTGCATCAAATTTTTTGTGCAAGCCTGGGTGAGTATTTGATGCCCAAAAAAATCCTAGACCACACAGGGGTTAAGCCTTGTAGGAAATTTTTATTTTAAAGTTAAATTACTTTATGATTTTACCTCCTAGATTGACAACAATAGCAAAGATAAACTGGGAAAATTGTGCGCTTGGAAATCAGGGAAATCTATATTGTATGAATTGACTCACCTCCCCCAAGAGGCATATTTACTCCCGGTCTGTTAAACAAATGTGGATATACTTGAGACCCATGGCTGCACTGGCAATGTTGCATTTCACTTACTGGCACATGAAGCGGAGCCAACATCCCAGATATCGCAGCAAGAGTCAGAGTCTGAGTGTATCACACAGCTCCGTCTGAAAGTGCAGGAAAACGTCCACCTTGAATATTTACTTTCTCCGCCATGGCAAATAGAGGAAATAGAGGAAAATCGCTTGTGTTGTCACAGCTCTTCACTCAAAGCTACAGTGGTATCATAGCTCAACCAATTCTGTAGAAAGGATGTTTTCAAATAAAACTGGTGCTATTTAGGTATTTCTTTAGTCAATGACACTTGAAGAAGAAAGATAAAGCCTGAGTGGCACAGATGTGCTATTGATGAATCCTCATCACATCAGTAAATAACTTTCTCCATGTTGATTTAAAGATATCGTACATTTCAAAATTGTACATTTTGGCAAAATAGCATCCAGCTGCAGTGCACAACACAGCTCCCTGGACGTGTCGGGCATGCGACATTCCATTGTGTTCACTCTTGGACCAAAACCGCATGGATGAGTGGCACAACGCCGTGCGTGTGCCTGTTTTACTGATGACCGCTGTGTATGTCTGAGGAAGCCCGTGCCCGCACACAAGGAGCACAAAAGAGACAGCTGAAGTGAGGAGAATTTTCCTCGCGTTTACGACAACTCATTACGTTAAAAGCATCCCGACGAGCGTTAATTTGTCTCAGAACCAAACTTGGACGGGCGTCGTCCTCCAGCGCCTGAAAGTCAGGGCAATAAGTCTGTTTTTAAAGGCGTCCCAAGCTGAATCTGGTGACCGATGGTCCTTGTCCAGAATACAAGCAGCTCTTTTGCTGATAATGTTACTCTTTATGTGCAGAAAACAATAAAGGAACAGCCGGGGTGGGAAACGTGCAGTCAGAGATCAGATGTGTCAGATGTGTCACTTCATTTCATTGGTGAAGTCATGCCATATAATAGATATTTGCACACTAGACACTCTTAAAATCTAGACTTTAGCTGCGTTTACCCAGAACTTTTAGTCCCGAGAATGTTTTTCAGTGAGTTTTTTTGGCTGTTTATTTGCTGCCTTTATTTCCAGCCTGATCTAAAGATGCTCCAAGATTAGAAAAATTAGCCTGCCAGCGTGAAAAAAGCAACGGTTGTCATGATTGTCTGCAGCTATACAACAACCTGCCCCATTCTTCCTCAAGACTGTAAAACAATGTTAACACCATATAACACTACGGACAGGCATCGGTGCGACATTGGAACAGCAGTATGTATGGGAGAGATTAAAGCTGCAACACTTTGCAAATGGGTATTGAGTCGACACTGGAAAAGAGAGGAGCAGCAATAACCGATTGAAAATGGCCAAAATGGTAGCCTTGAAGTCAGCAAACTGGTCTTTGCTGGAATACTTATAAAGAATTACACACCGAGCGGGGACTTTTTGGAGGTGAAATCATTTCTCTGGAAGTCTATTTTGAGCCTGGTTCGTGCAGAGAAGGTGCGCAGACTATATCCAAAGGTTCCCAGTCCCTGGACAAAGTTCCAGAGGTGGAAAACGTGGCTTTAATGATAATTCTCTACTATGACCGTCCGCCCTTCTGCTCTACTGAATACTCTCTGTTTCATGCAAAGTTATGTGCAGCTATAACAGAAAGAAAGGAAATTGGACGTAACCCGACAGAAAGTATATTGTCGATGAGTCCATTTCTGCCACATCACTTTTCCTTACTGCCTCCAAAAAAAGTCAAATGATGAACGTTAATGCTCAGAGGCAGCAGCGTAGCTTTTATGTTGCAGCCAGAAAATAAAACGAGCCAAGAAGTTAAAGTGTGAGGTTAAGAGAGCTGTTCTGTTAATGTAATAGGCTGCCTCGAGGCTTCAGTCGTTTGTGGCCAAAGCTGCACATCAAGGTAGTGAGTGCAGGTCCTGGTGAAAACCCTGTCAGACGTGGCTAAATTGACCTTTTGGAAGAGCACGAGAAAACGGACTAACAGCTAAGGTGCAGCAGACCATATCTCAATGTCAGGTCATCTGCCTCAGCAGTGAGTCGGAGCAATTCAGAGTGACGAGTTTACAGAAAATGTAAACTCGTGCTTTGAGCGCTGCTTACAAGTTTCGACTTTTAAGCATGACAGTCGTGCAGAACAGTGCAAATCAAGAAAACAAAGGATGCATCGCTTGCAAGTGCAGGAGAGAATAAGTAAAGGACCTGAAACTGATCTGTTTTAGCGTTGTTGTTCTCTAAACTTAATCCCAATCGTAGGTTTTTTGAAAGATGGGTTTGAGGGCTGAAGGAAAGCGAGGCGGACAGACTGAAGTTGGCAAGAAAACCGATGATGCCTTCAGGAGCCAAACTGAAGAGGATCTGCATCTTCAGTGTGGCTGAAAATACGAACAATCTGCTTTCACAAGCTAAGAACAGACACAAATTTATAGGAAATGTTGCACGGTCACATATTCATGCAATGCCACAGTGCACTGCTCACCGAAACAGACGAACTTTAAGTCAGAAGAACCAAAACACATCATCGACGGCAAACATTCAGGCGCAAACCCCAGCATCAAGATCAATAGTAACGAGTTTTGGGGATGATCTACTTTGAGAGGCATTTAAAAGTCCTCACTGGAGGATGTTAATAAAGGCTCCCATTTCTTTTTAAGAAGCAGTCACAGCTCACATCGATTTGTTTGCATCCTCCATCAGTGGTGCTGCCTGTTTATTTTTTCATCTAGTCCAGCGTGCTGATCCACCACAGAACCACTGAATTCTTTATTTTAAACAGGAGCTCTCTGGGCTCTTTCAGAGGCATTACCAATAAAAATATATATATAAAAAAAAAACGCTTCATGGATTTCAAGTAGGAAAGAGGTTGAAGCAAACCCCTCCTTCACGTGCATTTATTTATTTATATAAAACTTGCCCCCCCCCCCCCCCCCCCCCCTTTTTTATTTATTTATTTATTTATTTATTTTTTTAAATTCTATGATTTCTGTTCTGGAGATCGAGGACCAAGACATTTTTTATTTTTAATCGTGCGCTGCGCGTGCTACTCGCCTCGTGAACTGGATGGACTGCAGGGCGCTGTTAAAATTCAGAGCAAGTATTTGGAAGAAGGTAGCCCTTCTCTGGACATTTAAGAATAGTAAAAAATGGAAAACACAAAATAAAGGGGGGAAAAAAACGCTGACAGAAAAAAAAACACCTGACGTGCCTTGCTGTGAGGTAGAAAAACTTCAGAGCTCCCTGTTAAGTAAAAAGGTACAAAACTTACCACCCCCATGTCCAGCTGCTCGGTAGTCAGAGAAGGAGCCGCTCCGGTCAGAGGTAAAAAACACAATATCGGCAGCAGCAGCAGCAGCAGCATCTCAGGAGAAATATTCCTCGTCCACTTGTGAAGAAGCGCAGAAACCATGATGCCCTATGACAGGCTGATCCTGCAGGGCTCAGACATCGACCCCGACGGCCGCATCCACCGGATAAACCACACGCCGAGAAGAAAAAAAAAAAAAGAAAAAATCTCCAAAATAAGTCTACCTCACTGTTGAGCGCAAACACATAAAACACATTAAAACCGGCGCAGGTAAAACACTTATCATTGGAGCAGTCTGAACTTGTAACTGTCACCGGAGAGGTCACAAGAGATAAGCTGCGTTGTCTTGTTTTATCTCAAGTCCAGCAGAGGTAGAAAAAAAAAGAGAGATAAATCCCCGAAGCAAGACGCGCGAGCTCCCCGCTCGGTCGCTGCGTCTCGAGCACTGGAAAATGAGAGCAGCTGCCAGCTGCGCGCGGTTGTGTCGCGAGCAGCAGAGATCAGACTCAAGACAGGCACATTAACACATCTGACTTCCGGGGGGAATCACAAAATAAAAGCCTCGCAGAAGACTTCATCGGGCAGTACTCGTAATTTTACAACCAGTTTGAAGTACCCCATTAATACAAAGCTTCCAAGGATCAGTGGGTTGCAAGAAAATAATTTTTTTTATCGTGAAAAGTGGTCAAACAGTGGTCACAGTGTTTTGTTGATTTATTCTGAATAAATAAAAAAAAGTGTTAAGAGTGAACTTGTCATGCACTTAGGATTGCATATTATATGTGCAAATATGAGGATTTGCTGCTTTAAATAGTTTGGACAGTTATTATAGTTTTGTTGTATTCACTGGACATTTTTTTTTTTTTCTCAATTCAGGTTAGTCTTTCCAGAGAGGGTTACGTTGTTAATGTTTCTTTTATTTATTTTATGCATTTTTACTTATTATTTTCTGTTTTATTTTCCAGCATCCACATTTTATTAATTTTATTTTGAAACATTTTGTGAATAACCGTCAGTGGCAAGATTTTCTATATTTTATTTTATTTTATTTTATGCGTAACAACACCAAAGCAAATTCCTTGTATGTACAAACATGCTTGGCAATAAAGTCTTTTCTGATTCTGATTCTGATTCAGAAGTTCAGGCTTACTACAAACAAAACGCTGCACTTTGTTGTGTTTCAGTATATTTTTTCCTTTTTATTTTATTTTTTTGTAAAGACTGTTTATTATTATTATTATTATTATTATTTCAAACCCATTAAATCAAATGTTTTTGTTCAATGCCTAGCTTTAGTTTTTAGTTAAGTTTTGGTTGCCTTTAACAATCTTGACCATTTCACATCTACTGTATATCAGCGGCACTAGTTTTATTTAATTATAACTTGTCCGATCAGTGACCACAACTACATTTAATCAGCTAAATAATTATCAATAAAAACAAATTATATAAATTTTGTCTTCTAAATAAATGATGTAATTAACTGGACAATAAAAAACAAACAAAAAAAAAACACTTGTTATGGCTTGTTTGACTTTTTACACAAGTTTTGACAGACTACTGTTTTAGATATGGCTGACACATTTTGTATATTTCATTAGCTTGATTAAGTATTTATTCGTTTACAAACAACAAACTATCCTCTCCTAGAATGCATAAACCAATAAGCAAATCCATGCTGTATGTCACAAACCATACACCTATCTGCCACTCCATACTCTTGTCCACCCTCAATTTAATTGTATATGCTTTTATTTTGAAAAATCGTCTCCACACTTCCATCGGGCTCCTATTGAGTTTTCCTCTGACTTTATTTAAACAGCTGTGAGAGAATTTGAATTCGGCTTGATGCACCTTTTATATCATTTCTTTGGACTTCAGTCATGATTCATCAGAAAGATAGTATCCCAATGAAGGTAATGAAAGATGGCCTCTCACAGTGGAAATGTTAAACAGCTATCGTGATGCCCGAAAATAGATTACACACCACTGATTGATCATTGCTGAATAATATAATTACTAATTAAAAATAATACCAGTTCAATTTACTTCAGACCCAAAGTGTTTTGAGTCATGAAGTTTAGGTTATGGCTCACTGAAAAGGTTGATCCGTCAGTGCAAGGTTAAATAATTCATCAAATCCTTCATCATCAATGAATAAATCCTGGTGTCTTAAAAGTCTTGCAGTGTATGTGTGTTTGTCATGGTATCTAAGTGGCAATTTGAGACTTGAGGAACAAAGTTCGAGGCCCCAATATAGCAATTATCCCCCCACATGAAATGTCCTCGAGCAATGATTCTGTGAATCATTATTAGCTCTGGCGGAGCTGACCTGGAGATGACCCAGAGCACTCAGACCTCCCTGTATAGAAAAAAAAGGACATTTTCCATTTCTTTTTAAACTGCAGAACGTAAGTGTTGTGGCAGTGTCATTGCTGTGAATCAGCGTTAGCTTCTTTAACATCAAGGTGAATGATCCATTTAAAACTTGAATCATAATGCAGATGCACTCACCCACACCGCTGTCCCCACCCACACACAGCCACCCACTGGCAAGCATCTTAACTATTCCGTGTATTCTTTGATCGACAGTCGCGGTAACCCAAGCACGCTGTCATTAATGAATCACAGCTCTCCTTTATTGTCTGCAAAGAGATGCATAATGAGTGACTGCATGGGCGCAAGCACACGCACGCACAAATAATTCTTATCAAGTCAGTCTGCCTCATTTCAAATCATCGTCTTTGTAATATTTAATAGACCTATCATTATTTTCCGCCAGCAGCTCTAGACAACCAGTGTCATTACAGTCTAGGAGCCCCAGTTAAGAGTTAACTGACGCCCAATTAAATACACATATCAGCACAAGATTGTTCCTTGAAGTGCTGAAAGTTCACATCTGTGAAAGGCGATTTTGCTCCCCTCATTACACTAACATTTTCACCATATTTTTGGGAAGAATAACCGGAAAGCCGAAATTCTGCTAAACGTAAAAAGAGATAATATGCATGAAAACAATTTCAGTGAGAAAAAAAAACAATCAATTAAAGCGTAACACAGCTCAGCAGGCCCAGTCTGTGCTTACCCTAGAGAGATAAATGTACTTATTTATGTAATTATGTATGTTCTCCGGCTGTTTGAGAAACACGACAATTAGCTGATCAATCAGTCAGTCAGTTCAAAAAAATGCCACAGATGAATAGATACAGTAATTCCTTGGCTGGTTCCTTTTCTAATCCAGATCCATTAGAGCAGTGATCCCAGCCGGGGGGTTAGCTTCTCATACCGTTGGGGTTACTTCTGCAGTTTCCATGGGTATTTGGAAGGATTAGCTTAACAGTTCAATAAAAAGACATCAAAAATGACAATTAAATAAACAAGTAATTAAAAATGTGAGTCTCAAAAACAAGCCACATAAAGTCAAACTGTATAATAATATCAAAATACCATATGACAAGAAGAAGACAAAAACCAAGACAATGAAGAAGAAGCAGAAGCAGAAGGAGATCATGTATAGGAGGCCACTGAAGTCAGAGTTTCTAAAGTACCGGCGGTGAGAAGACAATATACAGCAGAAGAGACCCAAATAAGTCAGTTTTGGTCAATGAAAGCTACAAGAAAAGGACAAGGATGAGGAAAATCCAGTAGAGAGAAGACAGAAGGATGATGTAATATAAAATAAAAAAATAAAAAAACAAAAGTAATAAAAAGGCCCAAATTAAGTGAATAAAAGACCACGGACGAGCAAAGGGGTTTAATTCGTTTAAATCGTGAATATAAACAGCTAATGGTGCAAGTAATCCAAATAAAAGGATGAATAAATGGAGGAAGGATCTACAGCTGTAAATACTGACCTAAATATGGACGCTGGTATTTTTACTAATAATCCGAATCATAGTCCAGTCAGAATAAAAAGGCTTATTTTAACCACATCAGTATGAACAGAGCTTTTCCATTAGTCAAGTGTAAATTGTGGCGTTGTCAACCAACATAGTGTTCATTCATCTCTGTGTTTCATCTACCCTGTGCATGCGTGTCTTTCAGTAATAGTTTAATTGTTTTTTGTTAATGTTTTGCATGAGATAAACTATTAAATGTAGTGGAAATCCATCTTTTTTTTATCATATAGTTTGTGGCATAAGTGTGAACTGCTATAACTGAAAAGAAAATGCCCTTGACCACCCAGTTAACACCTTTTATGATTTATTATTTGAAAAGTGATTAACCTACACACTAAAATGTGTCTCATGGTTATTTTTCTCCTATTAACTGCTGTTTGTGCCACTTCAAATAATACTAATCACAGTCATTATTTTCAGCAAGGGTATCGGAAATCATCAGTAAACAAACAGTAAAAGGACCACGCGCTGTAAGAGCAATTAAAAACGATCAGAGCTATGTTTATAAAGGTCAAGCATGCAGTGCCATATGTGAGAAGTCACTGCAGTAATAAGGAATTGAACCAGAACCAGCTTTCAACTCATGTGCATGAATAACAGAGTGATTTGGAGTACACTCTCTGCTGAAATTAGCAGGACATATACCCTGGCTCTCTGAAAAGACTTTCTCATACATTGGGGAAATGAGGGGAATCATTATTGGAAGATCTCACATGATGGCCGTACACTAGTTCTAGCATTATCGATGTTGGCGATAAGATAAGCATGTGAAGAGCATTAAGCTTTTTCTTGCCTTAAACCTATTTTCAGATCACTAATATTTGCATCAACCTGACTGAAAAATATGCTGAGCCATAAGGCAGGTTTCCTGACAGGTGTCTAAATTCTAGGAATATCAAATCATTTGGCATCATTGAACTTTCATTATAACAAAATCCAAGTTTTTTTTTTTAGTGAATGTATTAATGTAAAGTCCAAAGCTGTAGCTGACAGAAACTTTTCCTAAACTTTCCAAAACTTAAAGATACAGTACAAAACTATTCCATCTCTCTTCTGGCAGTACAATTGCTCAGTCCCTTCTTCTTTTTCAGGGCTGTCCAGCAAGGAAAAACCACACCAACTGCCATTCACGTCTGTCCTAAACTTTGTTTATCTGCAGCAGCAAAAATTTGGATGTTTCCTAGGTTCTATTTCATCCCTAATGACCTCCAGAGACTGTGAATTCATAGAACCCAAGTTACATTCATAACTACCAGTTCTCTGCTATATGCTCCTAGATAGAAAGAAAGACAGTTTACTATCATTTGTATAAAAGCACAGCAAACTCTGGTTGCAGTGCCACTCCAACTAGCAGCATGTAAGAATTTTAAATTCCATACAGACATCAGATAAATAAAATAAATAGATAAACAGGCTTCACAGTCTTCATCGAGCAACACAACTATATAAAGTAGTTGCTGTGGGCTACTCCACCTTTATCTCTCCGGCTCTTCAGCTCTGGCATAATCATTGCTGATTATTGTAAATGCACACTGCTGCCGGAGCACCGGTGCATGTGAGAAAATCTAGTATACTGTGAAATACTGAGAAAATTACCTGTCGCTCATAGGCCTCATCAGCACTGTGTGAACTTGTTTGGCAAGCGCTTATATGAAATGCAATTTATATCTAAAAACCTCACACTATAGCATTAAAATAGAGGCGAGAAACACTAAACATTATACAACAGTAAAGATTAAACGTTGTGCATACAAATCAGAAGACAACATCCACTCAGAGGTCCTTGAGTACATGAAATATCTTGTCTCTGATGAGCCATTCACCTCAGATCTCTTCACATGTGAGTTCTATAAGAGAGTGTTTATTTTGATGCTAATAGGAGGTAATATTAACAACATTTAGTATGGTTCAGCAAATAGAAAAATAAATTGGTTGTCCTTACACAAAAGAGTCCTCTTGATTTTTCCTCTGTCAATAGAAGGAGCACGGCTCCATTCATCCATGGATATGTTGAGCAGAATGCAGTGAAACACTGATCTATTGTGGGTTGAGAGAAAGAGACAGTTTTGATAAATGCAAATCCAACACTTGTCATCCTGAGGAAGTTGGCATGTGGAAAAGAAATTACTTGATCTTCCATTCTTCAGATGCTTCTGAGTAAATGAATTGATGATTGTTACATGGTGAAATGCCAGAAAGTAAACTGAAATGAGCACAGAGGACAGATGTATGTGCTAAGAACCTGTTTTCTGTTTGTAAGACTGACAGTGCTTGTGATCTGTTTTTTGAAAACCCTCTGTATTCTGACTAATAATTTCAGACTAAAGCTGAAACTATGCAGAGGTCCCACTTCACTATGTGGAGTATCGTACTCCTCTTATTGTAAGGGCGTTATTTTAACGTTTAATGACATTTAACGTTTAACCCAGCACATATCTAGGTATCTATTTATCCCAGACCGATAATGGGTCATTAGGGTACCATTTATTGGCGAAAGAGGACAGGAGCCAACAGTTTCCTCCAATGACAGGTAAGTATTTGGTCATTAACAGTCACTAGTCAGGCGAGTTTCTGATGGGTAACAGACACAGATGTTGCCATTTAAACCCCCACTCCCCACCAGTCTTCTTGGAAGAAGCTACCTAGATGAGTAGTGAAACGCTTCAGGAAACTCTTCAAGTCCATTTGCCATTTTTTAATATACAGTATGCTATATCTATCAATATATATCTATTTAAGCCCTTTCTTTGAGATATCAATAAAGTTTATGTCATATTTTATGGGGAACAAGCCTGTCGGATTTTCTCACCAACTTTAAACAACACTTTCACTGATACCTGCTCCTGCCCCAAAGTATTTTTTCAACATACTGAGGCTCTTCCTCAGTAGATTTCTTGCTGAGCATTATGTGATCCACTCGTTGCCCATTGTTTTGTAGTTGTCACTTGGTGGATGTTACAGACGGTGTGCCCTATTTCCCACCCCAAATATTTGAGAGAAACAAGCAAAACTTGAAAAATATTACTAGTCTATGGACAGAGCAAGCGCTTCTTCCCGTTGCTGCTCTCTATTTGAAAAGAAAACATCCTCAACAATGCCGTGGCTCTGGGTTTCACCTGACACTCAAAGCCTGCTATCAGCATCGCGGTAAATGTTTGGGGAACTCTGTGCTTGTGTCACATGTCAGTCAACTGCGTCAGTCGCTCCCGCTGGTCGTCAGAAGTCTCGACTGAAAGACAGCACAGAGGCACTGATCATGGCAGCCCAGGAACGAGCTCTGAACACAAGATCAATAGATGCCACGGTCAGCCACATCAGGCGGGACCCTAGGTGCAGACTGTGTAAAGACGCCTCGGAGACAATCCATCACCTAACAGCGCTGGGGTGTAGGATGCGAGCAGGCGGGGCATGCATGGAACGCCAAAGTGTACAGAAACATTTGTGCAGAGTATCGACTTGAAGTCCCAAGGTCAAAATGAGAGACACCTCAGAGGATAGCGGAGAACGACCGAGCCAAGATCCTGTGGGATTTCCAGATACAGACTGATCAAATGGTGATGGCAAACCAACTGGGCATTGTAGCGGTGGACAAACCTGACAAATGTAGCAATCCTGAGTGGCAGCAACATCAGGAAGAAGAAACTTGAGAAGGTAACAGTGGTCCCCTGTGGAGATCGGAAGACTTAGGCCGTTGACCCTCAAACTGAGAAAGTGGCTCCGGCTGATCAACGTCTGAGACTACTGTCCAGAACGGTGCAATACTGGGAACAGTTAAGAGACTGTATAGGACCCTTAAGCTAAAATGCCTCAGACCCAAGGTTGAAGGGAAGACCTCCTACAGCGGGAGAGGGGAACTTTTTTGAATATACATACACCTATATGGATTAAACCATGCAATTCTGCAACCACAGCTTACAGTCAAAGAATATCTGAGGCGTGTCTGTGAGACAAGTAAGGTTTGCATCTACAGAGCACGTGTCCCTCCTAAAGACAACGTCTGTCACTGTCAGTGCTACAGCAGGCCAAGGAGTAAGGAGACCCACACCTGCTCCCACCTAGTTACAGTGGCTGCTCTAATAGAAAACGTGCTCTGTGTTAAGAACCCGTTTGTCTCATCGGCAGGAGCTCAGCGGGAGCCATCAGCGGGAGCCATCAATGATTTAGATCAACAGTCCTCTCCTCGCTCCTTAACAGGATTTTCAGGTGCGCTGGCACTATCACTCATCGCTGAAATATTATCAGTCCTCCTCCAAATTCCTACAGTGGCATGACAAGCCATGGGTCTTGTCTCTCACCCCGTCTCCCTCTCCTTCGATTTCTAACAACGTGTGACTTTTTAATTCTTTTATCAGGTATTTTCACCGCCTGGTCATATATGCTGCTGGGAGAAGTGCAATTATTGAGCTATATTTAAAAGCGATGCTTTCGATAGGAAACCCATTTTAATGCATTCTTGTCAGGCAGGCAGTTTGCTCCCATCTCCATAAAGAGATAACACACTGGAGGAGAGAAAGAGCGAAATGATAATGACAATGGTGGGACTTGAACTGAGGACATCAAGATTGTACAATATTGCACCTTTCAGGCCATTTATATTTATTCACCCCCAGACTGCAAAGATATGTACAAATGTTTGTTGATATGTTTGTTGAAGCTTGATAGCAAGGGAAACACATCTACGGGAGTGAACCTGTCTGACTGAACTCACTTTTTAATGAAGTTAAGTTCAGGACCAGGACCATGCCTCGTCCTAATTCAAGTGCCCCTACTATACTATAGGCATGTCTCTCCCATTTCTCTCTCTCTGTCCTGTGCTCAATTTTCATCCCTGGACAGACCAATAGCATCTTACTTATTGCTTTATTAACCTGTGTACCTCTGATGATGAGGTGCTTCTTGCCAGCCTCCCAAATGGGCTCCACACATCGCAGGAAAGTATTGTCAGTAACACCACATCCAGAAGTTCCAAAAATAATCACCTGCAGTCTTCACTGCCATTCCAGAGAAAGAACTTCACTATCGGTCCATCATCCTGGACTTACACTGGTTCAGTGTTTCTTTTTTTTTTTAAATGTGTCCTCTTTGCCTCCTAACTCACCTCTCTTTTAACCTCATGTCAGCACCCCAAAGAGCTGTGCCAGTTCCATTTTCTCCTACTTGGTCATAGCCACAGTTCTTTCCCAGGCGTCGAGGTCATCCAGGATCCATCATTCACTTGTCCTCAGTCAGCCTTCACCAGGCCAGAAGCAGAACACACCAACTCGTAGCCAAAGTCATCCCATTGAAGCTGCCGAAATTATGCGTAAGTTCAATCAGGAAGTCTATCTCTCTACCTGCCTCATTCACAACTCTCTCTCTCTCTCTCTCTCTCTCTCTCTCTCTCTCGTTTTGCCCTTTGGGAGTTTCCATCTTAAGCATTCTGGTTTAACCCCAGTTTTAATCATCCAATCTTGTCACTGCTGGTGAATTTTAAATACGTTCTTCCCTCCAGCTGTCATTTCATTTTGAAATTGCTGCAACCCTCCGCCACCCTGCTCACCTCCGGTCTTCCCATCCTGGGCCCGGGATGAGCTCGCCAGACTAAACTACTCATCCAGATCTCCAGGATTGTGTGGGTAGCCACTGAGGTCTTTAAACATGGCCCTGATACAAAGAAAATACTTTTCCCACTCAAGTAAGTGCAGTTTGGTATAAGTCACAGAAATGCTTGATGTTTCTATTTTAGAAGTAAGATATTCATACCATCTGTAAGTCAGGTAGGTAGTTCCTGAATACTTAAATATTGGGATTTAACTTGGCTACAGTTGAGGATACCGTTATCATTTATTTTTTCTTCCGTAAGAGCTCCATTAGGAGGTTCCTTTTGAAAAAAATAACATTAATTATGCAGAGCAAGTCTGCATAACTAATGTTTAATTTCCACAGAGGCATGTAATGCTCTTTGAACACAGGTGTAACCCTCTAAGCAGCTCCCTACTGTTCAGCTAGTTGAAAGAAATTTATATTTGGTCAGAGGGGCTAACCCCCTTTGGCTATATGCAAATTTTCACTGTGCAGAAATGAGCTTGAGTGGCTCCAAGAGGCACAAAAGAGCAGGAACACAGAACTAGTGTTACAGTGGGTAAATTATTTTGCTTTCATGACATTGATCACAGAATGCTTTTCCATTTGCCGTTAATAGCAGGAGTACAATTAGGCCTGATTAAATCTGCGGCT
The DNA here is from genome assembly GCF_963514085.1 of Chelon labrosus. NCBI lineage: Eukaryota > Metazoa > Chordata > Actinopteri > Mugiliformes > Mugilidae > Chelon > Chelon labrosus. The sequence continues at coordinate 9,365,169 of NC_140355.1, forward strand.
ATCGCCCAGCAAAGGGTAATGAAATCTGAGATCCTGGCTGGCTGAGGGCTACATGCAGACACTACCATGGAACAGATGACCGTCTGAAGTTTAACATCCACCATTTGCTCCCTCTCTGTAGCCAGAGGCCATGGAATAATTAAATGAGATGGGTCAAGATCTACAAGCTGTACATACGTAGTTCCAATAGGTCATCATGCCAGAGATTACCACCCCCACACGTTAAGAGATCAGAATGAAATTTCTGCAAGTTCTTCTTTGGGTTCTTCTTCTTTGGTCAGTGGAGTGTCTTGAATGCCACTCAATCAGTTGTCTCAGATTTTTTCTTTTAGCATGTGTCTTAATCCATCTTTAATTTGGCCTGAACTGATGTGCAATGCAGTGCAACGCTACTCAACCTCTATAAACAGATTTCTGCAAATGAATGTGCACAATATGTGACAAGATAATTGTACTGGAAGCTTTTGGGTGTCTGTTTGTGGAGTAGTCCAAGTAGTACTGACTAATCTCACGTGAACAAGCTTTGGTTGCATGCAGGTAAAGGCAAAAGGCGCCGTCAAATCCGGTCGACAAGCAGGTTGAGAAGTTGTGTTCGTCAAGGAAATTCTTTAAGGATAAAAATGTAAAATGGGCTTTATTCTTCTCATCGCATCTGAAGTTGCAAGTTGGACTGTTAACAAAGACCGGCATGCAAAGGTTGTCTTGACCTGGGATATTTGTTACTGGTCATCCATGGATATGTTTAAGCCCCAAAATATTGGCTGTTTTCCCCAAAATCCTCAGATAATAGCCAATGGGTTCACTTATTTAACTCCAACATAAACTCAAGTACCCTTTGATTCACCCTTACATTGTTGCTCTAATGTCACCAAGTATTGGCTTGATTGCCGACCCCAGTGGTCCATTAGGCTTTGTGGTTCGGTAGAATAGTGTACGTCTTCTTTGCTTCCCAACCCGTCTCTTTTGACCTCATACCGGCCCTAAAAAAAAAAAAAAAAGCAGTGACGGTTCCATTTCTTCATACTTGGCTTCCCCCACATTTCTCACCTAGGTCGGCCAACTGAGAATCACCATTAATTTGTCACAGTCTTCGGTCAGAACCCCACCAAGCCAGAAATAGCAGATACACTGTAGCCAATAGGTCGCTAATCCTATAATAGACCTTTTTACAATGTGTTGCCTCAATGTCACAAAGCATTGGCTGAACCTCTGCTGAGACTCTTGGGTCTTTTTCAAACTACTGACATTATGGTGCTTGAAATTAAGTTTCAGAGCAGAAGTCAGGGCACTGAGTACAGTTTAAAATAGTTTATACTGTAGCTTACTGTGCTTATGTTTAAGCGATTGTGTGGTCCATTAGGCTGCATTTATTCAGAGTTCATGAGTGTCAACACAGCGAGGACCAGTTAGCATTGCTCACTGCTGCAACTCCGACAGATAACAAACAGCTGCTCCAAAGGGGATGCGGCAAACCAATGCATCATGGAAGCAATATAGTCCATTCACCCTGCCCTCCTCCTTCTTCTACTTCTCTACATTCCCCCCTTTCATCTGTTCTTCACACACGCCGCTATTCCATCGCCCATGTCATTCCCATAATTTGTATTTGTCAGTGTTTGCTGCTTCCCTTTGAAGGCCTGCTGTGTCTCCCCGGCGAAACAATGAAAAACAGTGGCAACTAGTGTTTAGCAAGTAGAGCAGTTCAAAGAAAAAGATCAGTCCTACCCAATTTGCATAATGTGCGAGGCGCCGCCTCACTGCTACAAGGTTACAAGCTATTCTACAGCCAAAGAAGTTGGGCTGTCCAAGCACTTGGATGAAGAAGCACAATAGTTTTTTTTCCTAATTGACATCGACATCAAAGTAACCACTGAAAAATGTCAAGACAAATAAAAACCAAATGGAGAGGATACAAATATTAGCTAGTCTATTGTGAATATAAGCGCAGAATTAAATCTTAAAAGGATTATAATTTATCATGGTAGCTTGACTCTCTACACCAAAGTGCACTCTCGCTTTCTCTGGATCAGACAGAATTAGGCCATGAATACACCCTAAGGAGTCCAATTAAAGGCTCCAATATTAGGGAGTAACAGTAAAAACAGTGGGGTTAATAGCTATTTAGTTATCCAGCTTAATTACCAGCCTGCAGCCTTCTGCAAGTCCCACAAAGCCCAGGTGTGCGCAGGAGTAGTAGTAGTCTTCATCAAGTGTCAGCTGCATTGTCTTGTATCCTGGCATACAGTACAGATTTGCTAAAAAAAAGACAAATTTTTGTAAAACAATATTTTTTTCCAGAGTGGAATAGAGACAGTTTGACACAATGAGAAGAGAATGAAATACTTAATCAAAAGAGAACAAGATACTTAGATTGTTAGAGTGCCAGTTGCTCATTACTTACCTGGAGGAGTTTACAATGCCAAATGTTTTGGCTCCGACAGTTTTGCGGGGCCATGTAAATGACTTGAGACCGTGGAAGTTTAACAAATGCTGATAAGGGAAAAGTCAGAGGAAACTTATGACTGAACTACATAAAAAGTCTATAGAAGCACATGTGACACTTTTTCTCACTTAATGAGTTTGGTCACTATAGGCAGTACACTTACGTATTGTTAAATAATGCAAACAGTTAATCAGCTCATATTCCCCTGTAATTAGTGTGTGCATTCTGTGTTTTTTTTTCTGGCGTGTGGATGTAAACGGGCATTAAAGGCAGGGGGAACACAAGTGTGTTTCTCCCCTCTCCGTTCCTGAAAACGAGAACACTGTATGGTGTGAAATGAGTTCATGAATAATAAATCCGACGTAACCTGCTCCCTCCTGAATATTAGCTAATTACTAACTAATTGAAAAACAGCCAGCGACTTCCAATGCGGTAATCAGTTTGCTTGGCAAGATCTCGACTTGTGACTCCAATGATAAAATATCAGAGAAGGCCCAAGACATTTGACAAAATCAAGCCGGCAAACTGTACATCTGAACTGAGATTAAATGCAATTTTCATGCAAAGGGATTAACATGGTGCGATGGTACATGTATTAGGCTTTAATGTGTGCCCCCTGCGCTAGTTAGCTAGGACAACTTGCCTTTAAGAAATCAATTCAAAGAAGAGGAGCAGGATTTAGCATAATGTGGTTTCTGCTTATGTGTATGCATTTATGCAAAAACTCAGTTCCACCTCAGTCTAAAGATTCTGAGTTGCCTGAGACCTGGAGCCTGTACAAACCTCTGCAGCATCTTGAAATGATACACACTTTGTGTCATCACTCAGTGCATCATTCTGATGGAAGCATTCGAAAGAATCACTGTGAGCATGAATGGATGGATAACCCTCACACAAATCTCTGAAATGCCCTCCAAGGTGCCCACACAATGGAGAAAACACACCACGGCTTTGTACTGGTTGTCTTAGTTAAGGATAAATCTGGATGAAGTGTACTATAAAGTGCATGACAATCTGGAATGAAGCATCCTCATGGGTGTACTTACCATAGGCAGAAAATGCGATTGTGTCCGTGAAGTACCCTCACTAGGGAGAACGCATGATAAAATGCCTTTAAATGAAGATATGCCGCGGTGCCATATGCTTTGCCATAGTGATGGGTGCACTGGAGGGTCTGTTTGGGCCTATTCGAGCGGAATGCCTCCTAGACTAACATATTGAAGTTAAGAGCTGGGCGCCCTTTCAACAAAAAAAAATACAATTAAGTGCCCTTTAAGTGAACAGAAATCTTGGTGAAGTAGTGTGCATGGCACGGGAGAGAAACAACGCAATGAAAGTTCCCTTCAAGTGAAGTGCAAGAAATACTGTACCCAATAAGATGCCTTTACAATAGAGTAAACAGGCCATTATGGTAGAAATAAATGTATCCTTTATGTAGGATGACCAGTGGGAAAAGAGAGCGCCCTTAAAAACACTCTGCGCTCGTTGTAGCTGACATTATTCTGTTCAATTGATTTTGGCACGGTACTACTGCCACACTGACTTTAGATCTTTGGGTCAGTGCAGCTGTAACCTTGATCCCGTAATGAGGTAGGTCACATAGCAGGGAAACAAATAATTATATGGATTAAACGGTATGATGGCCGCAGTTTTGTGCACAGAAAAAGGGAAAACAATTTGTGCGACAGGTAGCAAGACAGCAGTTATTCACCTATCCTTATACTGAATGTGTGATATAAATCAGAACACTGTAACGCACTGTGTGTGCACTACCTGCCTCCATGTCACTGAATCATACTGTGTTAGCAGTGTTGTTTGCCTATCGCTACCACTAGCCCTGCTGCCAAGATGATTGACAAGGACGGGGCATTCCCGGTTGTGTTTGTCTGGATTATAGCCAACGACCTCCAACCCTTTGCAACGTGAAGCCAGCTGCTGTCCGCCCATCAGAAACCTGACCAAAGGAAGGTGAACACAAGACAGGAGGAAAGGAGATCCTCCAGATGTTTTTGCCCAACCATCATCAGGTTGACATATAAGGAGTGATGTGAGAGCACTGCACACTGGATGCATTGTGGAAAGAGACTTGAAGGATGTGTGCATCTAACAGAGACTTGGCTTGATGGGTCAGTATCAGATGCACAAGCCAACCTGGACCACTTTGGCATATTCTTGGCAGTCAGAAAGAAGGAGTTGGATTGTTACATGCCATTGCTTAAAATAGGGAAAGAAGTAAAGAATATAACAAAGCTTGGCCTGACGGCTTACAACCTCTGATAGCGAGCAATCCAAAAAAATCTATATGAAATGAAAAAACAAGCTTTACTAAAACCCAAATCTTCTGCTATGAGTGGAAGATGTAAAGGGTTACACCAACTCACCTTTTATCTACAACCTCGTCCCACATACCTCGCCACTGATCTAAAAGTTCCATGCAATCAAACAGCTCTGGCAGGTAACAGAGAACCAAACAAAGCCAGTCTCTGCCGTGAAGGTGTGCGCCATTAAATGTGCTGCCCCGAACGATGAGTGGCCAGCCTGAAGTTTGAATGAACTTCACGCCAGACTTTACATGTGAAATGTATGGCCAGACTTTACATGTGAAAACCAACCAGGCAAGGAGGAGGGGCAGAAAGAGAGAAAAGCAGGAAATAAAACACAAACAGGAACTTTGTCGCTGCCTGGAACGTAACATGGTTAAAGAAAGAGGGGTTGGAGTCCGCATTTACGCTATAGGCCAAAAACAACTTCTAAACTGATACATATATCTGCACTGGAGATGCTGACTCTGGGCCTTAAGTCAAGCCTTCTACCTAGATTCCCCTCCTGTAATCAATATATTGACATATATATCATGGTGATTTCCCATTAGGAGGGATAACACCCTGGACTTGTGCCATGGTAATTCATTCAATGTATATATCACCCATGCTCCCCCTCCACTTGGTGTATTTGGACAGTTATTGCCCTGCTTCCATGTTACAAACAGGAACTCAAACGTTAATGAAAAGTCCCCACAGCATCAGTCAGTGGATCAGGGCTAAAGGCTAAAGGGAGGGAGCCTTTGCCTGCGCATTTTCATTTTGAGATTAAGATGAGAGGATGTCCGTCATTGCAGCGAAACTTACTTTCTGCATCACATCCACCACCCAGCCCTAAGACATTCAAAACAGCTTCCGAATCTGAAGCCTCAATCTGTACACCTGCACATTAGTCACAGTTCAGGAGAAAAACAAAGGGCCTTTAAACTGAAGGTCTTTGCATCCCTTGAATCCATTAGCAGTGCGGTGAAAAACAACAGTATTTAGATGAAGCTCAAAGACAAAAACGTTTTGTGTCATGAATCGGAGACGAGAATTTCAAAAAGTGTAACATAGCCACCTCTCTCTCTACCTGATGAAGACCTGAACACTGTCTGTGCCCGTTTTGACACCATTTATTGTGGTACTGGGTCCATTTTTAGTGACATACGGTAACACAATAGCACATTTTTTCATTCAAACATTGCATTGCTGCAATTGCATTTGCTAATTTAAAAAAATAAAAAATAAGTTGGAAGCGATCCTTCACCACTGCACAGATCTGACTGGCAGCAGAGTTCAGAGAGGTTGTCACAAACAACACAAAATCCATTATTCACTCCGTCTGGATTTTTTTGAGGAAAAGCCATGTCGTAGCCTCGTCCCTGATTACCTATTCATAAGAAGATAGTTACACATGTTTACGAAAAGGCATACTCATTGTACTCATCGGAGATACAAGCTGCTCTCCCGGCCCGGCTCCCTCTGATGCGATTGCCAGTTCAGAAATATGTCAGTTTGGCGTTAGCGATTCATCCCATGCACACAAGAGTGACCCGTCTTAACCCTTTTCCCTGATTACTTATTCATATGAGCACAGTTCAGATAAATGTGCCCTGCTCTGGGCTTTCTAAAATATTCCATTTCCTCTTTTGATTTGCCCCCGAAATTAACATTAATGGAATCATCAGAGTGCAAGTAAACAGAGTGCAGCGTTTCTGTGCCGCCCGAGCGCACACAGCTCTGTTCTCGCTCTTTCCGCTGTTTATCCATCATCTTTGTGTCCTGGGTGTTTTTAAGCTATGAACAAGCAACTTTATTTGTCTTTGTGATTTTTTTATTATTTTTTTTTTTTTTTTGACACAGGGAGCAGCGACTGGCCGTCCACTCAGCTTCTCATTTTGAAATCCCATTTGGCTTGATAAATAAGTAATGTCATTCTGTACCCCATCCTCACCTCGCACCCTCTTCGGTCTACTTTATAAATTCTGCTTGCTTATGTGTTTGTGTGCGTGTTCAGCGGTCGTGACTGTTGGTTTTAGGATGCCCAGGGGAGTAAATGAAGAACAAAGAAGAAATCCTTTCCAGTCAGTTGCAGCCAGAGAGAAATCCCGGCGCCCGCTTTGTGGATTTAGTCGTTCAATAGCATCAACTGAATCCGGAACAGCATTGGGAAGTGTTGAGATCTTTTGACTTTTTTCCATACATTGTCGCGTTCACACAGTGGTTCCTCTTTGCCTTTGTCAGAGTGGTTAGGGAGGTTTATCAGTAAAGACTCAGTCAAGGACATCCAAAGATTTCTCAATTGGTTTATTCCAGCATTGTAGTTTTAGTGAATCAAAGAGCTCCAGTAGGTGGTTTTAATGTACGTACTGTAGGTCTGCCTTTCATTTCCAAAGGCCAAGGGATTCTCTTTTATACATACTCCCACCACAGAGATTGTAAAGTTCAGTGATGCACAATCTTCGACTTTCCACAGATGTTGAGCTAGGCACTCAAGTCAGACTTTTCATGCTCCAAGGGTTTGGGGTTGTTCATGTGAGACAACCTCGCAAAACCCACTTGGGCTGTCATATGACACTGAGCGTTGTCACTCATTTGCTGCTCGGTTTCAAACGCTCAAACACAGCCAGCGAGCGCTTGCTTCCATGCAATTTACATGCATATGATTACGAAGATCCCCTGACAACCTTTTATGTCTCAAGTCACAGGGGTACAAATATTTTTTTGTCCTACTTCAGCTATATAAAACCAGGCAAATGAATCATTTTTGAGTCTGGAAATTAAGCCGAAACGCATGGCCACGTCTTTGTCAAAAACACATTTTAAAAAGCTCCCTTTTGAAGAGGCTCCTTCCATTATCCGACTTCTGACAAACAAACACGGCGGCCCCACACCAGCATGTGAAACTCTCGAAAAAGATAAATGCATCCTTGAGAAGAGGTCAGACCTTCAGAGTGTCACTTCTTGAGTGAGTAAACAGCGCGCCTGAGAATTTGTTGTTGCTAATAAATCTAGAAAATGTCCGCCGTGCTTTCTTTGAGACACAAATGAATGGGGCGCGACCGTGTTTAGTAGGGCGAAGGTTTTTGTTGAGATGCAGCTCAGAAGCACCCCGAGAGGTATCATTTACTCCGCAGGATGTGAGCTTCCTCTCTTAATATTGTTATTCAGCTCACTCATGGGACAGCTAGCTGTGGAGATTTCATATTGATTTCATGTAATAGCACCAGTTGATTATTACTGCTTTTTTGCACGTAAGCACGTCATTTGTTGATTTGGTAAATCTTCCCATGAATAAGGGAACATATCTACCTGTTTACTACATGTATTCTTAATTTGAACACACACTGAATGTAAAGTTATTTTTGCAGGTAAACTGTGTTTATTGAGGCAGAACAACTGGTCATAGGCGAGCAAAGCTAACACGTGTTTTTCAAGCACTGCCTCAATCAAACCTTTGTAGTGAGGCGTCCCTCAACTCCATTCTCCCGTCTCAAGTTGCTAGACTGTGAACAAGCAGGCAGTCTTGGCTTTGATATCTTCCGGCAACAACAACAATGGAAGCCCCAAAACATTGGTCAATACCCCCAGAGGCTACATCAGCACATGATAGTCGATTGACTGTCGTCTGATATACCACAAATGGGCAGAATGCCGAGACTTTGGAGAATGCATTAGATTAGGGCCAACATCTACTTATCCCGTAGTTAAGCTCCAAGCTTATGCCAGTACTTTCTGATTTTCCCACTCTGACCTTACCCTTTTCTCTTATTTCTGTGAATTTGCGGTCAAGCTATAATAGAAAACTTGCCTTTCAGTTAAAGCATGTTTCCTTATCCCTTAAAGGAGAACTACTGTTTTTTACAACCTGGACCTTATTTCTGGCATAAAATATGATCGTTTACTCACCCATATAACGTTTGTGTAATTTGTAGTCAGTCGGGAGATAATTAGATCAGCGTATATCCATATAGTGGGAGTGACTGGGGCACCGAAATGCAGCCTCTAAATAACGCATTATCTGCCGCGAAACTCGTTCATTTCACCAATATTTTGTTATGATATGCTAGTGCTAGTCCACATTGAGTCCAAAGTTACCTGTTATCATCATCCGGGGTCTGTAGATTGACCTACAGACTCCGGATGATGTCGTCTGACCTGGATGATGTCATCCCTGACCATTGCGCGCACCCTCGACAGTCGGCTTGTTTACCTGTAATTTGCTTCTGCTATGGTTCATACACAACCTCAGAATTGGAAAAATATTCAGCCATGTTGCAAAAAACTAGCAGCAGGTCAGAAGACATCATCCGGGGTCTGTAGGTCAATCTACAGACCCTGGATGATGATAACAGGTAACTCCAGACTCAACAGGGAATAGCACTAGCGTACTACAACAAAATATTGGTGAAATGAACGAGTGGGAGGGTTCATATTAGCGACTTCAAGTGCCTAGTAAGAATTTGCATTATTTCTTCTTGATCTCTTGCTACCTCGAAGATTTGCTCCGCATTCTTTCCTGTACACATTTAATAATGCAAGAAAATAAGTGGGTTAGCCATTTACTGCTTTAAAGAATTATAAAATGTAAAAAGATGTTAAGCTCTTGACTGAGTTGATAGAAAATGTGAATTAATTGCACACCAAATAGTTCATACACAAGCAATAGTAAGAATACTGCTTAGAATAAGGTCTAGACCTAAGGTTCTCAGAGGAACCATTAATATGAGAATATTTTTACTCTTTTTCAAATAAATTTCACCGCTAATTCTTTGCATTTGACATAACCCCTTTCTAACCACAATGAAGAAACATTGGTGTGTGCTGCTTGCTGAATGAAAGTGCAGTAAAAGTGAACCGAGGATACGGCTTTTATCCCCAAATACACTTTCTCCTATTAACCGCAGTTCAAAATTGGTCCTTAAAATGTGACACATAAACCCCCGCCAGCACATGCATATTTTCACAGGGTAAAACCTCACTAGCTCTCCTGCCTGTCCAGATGACACTCCACTTAACTGTTCCATTAAACACTAGAGGGTCTACAAATTTTCAGTCAAGCGCACTTAAAATCCTGCCATGCAAATACGGGCCTTTTCTGTCGTATGTACAGCTCAAAAGAAACGTTCCTTCATGTATCACGCTGCAGCAGGCGCTATTTCAGCGAGGCATGCTGAACGAAGTACTACGCTCAGTCAATCCTAATCATATAAACTATCTGGATGCACGAATGTAAGAGAGGATTAATTACAGGATGAAGGAGGATCCATAGTCATTGCCATTTTTCAATTTAACTGGATTATCATCATCTCCTTTAGCTCCATGAAATTGCCTAAGCTGCCCTGAGTCTGATACATATTTGCCCACAGACACTTGTGCCCTTCAGTGAGCAATAGAGGAGAGGGGAGCCATTATCCTCCACAAGAAGATCCCACATCCATATCCTTTTCCTTCCTGCTGTCTCTGTGTTTAATGTTCCTCTGCCGCCTACCTGTTTTCACTCTCACTCTGTCTCCCTCCCATCAGCCTGTCCAGCTATCTTGCTATTTCTCTTTATCTCTTTTTTATTTTTCTCTTTCTCCGTTCCTCTCTCTTCCACCCGGGCCTCTTTGCTTTATCCCACACAGCTGTCTGTCATTCGCTCTGCCCATCTCATCTTCCCTCTCCCTCCTTTGCTGTCACGGTTTCTGTCCCCTCTGCCTTCATCCATCCCTCCACAGTCATCCAATCTTTCAAATTAATCTAGTTAATGGCCTCAGCCTTTGTGCAACCGAGCAGCGCGACTGCCACATAAATGTGTACGTACCGACCTGCAAAGAAAAACAACACGTCCACGCTTGCGCACGCACACATACAGTATGCACGCTGTAAGCAGCTTTTTCAAATAGTTTGAGTGAGTAAGCACGCTCCCAGGATCATTCAAACATGTTTGAATTAACCAAGTACAATAATTCAACAGTATAGGATAGTATACTCTGATGACACTGCCAGCATCCCATTTGAAAGGACGTCTTTGATTTATGCGTCCCGTGATTTGATTGGCTAACCCTTTTGTGGTACTTCATTAATTTCCAGCTGCATTCAAGTAAATGGCAGGGCGGGGTATACCAGAAAGGACTAGATGGGGGCTGGGTTTTTTCCCTTAATTACCTCGGTATCTGCAGTTTCTGAGGAGACGTGTGGGGAGGGGATCAAAGAGCATGTGAAATAAAGTCCATAACCGACACAACACAGCTAGCAAGTAGAGAATTTCTCCATCATTTGTCTCTTTTCTGCAGCTCTCTCTACAAATGTTCCCGTTAGTGCAATTTATAAGTATCCTGGAATTTGGTAGACAAGATGGGAGAATGACATTTTGCTGCTTATTCAGTGCCATGTCACAATGGTTGTAGTTCTAGGGAAGGTAGTCCAGATATCCCGTAACCCTAGTAACACCTTCTCCTGGAGAATCCTAAAGTGTTCTCCAGCAAGATGTCCCCTGGACCTACCTTATCAGAATCACGTTAACTAAGTGCTATCTGCATGGTGGAGCAATCACTTTTCTCCCAGACTCCCACAGAGTTCCAAGAGTGTGCCCGGCTACTGTACAGTCAACATTAACTTCAGTTAAAAGTCTAGTCAGAACCTGATGACTTGTACACAGATTTTTAGTGAGTACCCAAAGCACATGGCCATAAATGAGGTTGGGCAATAGATAAAACAAGCATATCTCACCTTTTACCTCAGTGTTTTGCCACAGCACCCTTGTTATATATTTATCTTTTCCTCAAGACCTTGAAGATACAGGCAAACGCCCATGATCCTCAAGTAATCCTACAACGACAAAGAGCTGGTCCAGTGTTACATGAAAGGGCACAATCCCTCTTGTTCCCTCTGGGTTTGAAATTTGACAATCCCTCAGATGCACCACCAAGCCATCATCACCTCCTTTCTGGTCCTTTGCCATTAACGTTTTAAGGGAAGCTAAGTAGTATAAGCCCTGGTCAAAGGAGCACACCCTCTGTTCCCACTTAGTCTAAATTAGATCTACAACCTTGGTCTGCCAGTCTCGGGCAGTCTAACAATACATACCAGCTCTTCCACAGACTTAGACAGGGTCAAGCACTTCCACCCAATGGATTTCTCAGATTTCCACCCCAACACACCAGTGACCTTTTGACAAAACCCCACGCAACGTGGCCATGTCCCAAATCTTTCTTGGAACGCATGTTGAATTCCTCTGGAGACAGGACCTAATGTCTTTGGGGATAAGGGGCTTCTCAAGATATTCCCAGCCCAAGTTGAGTACCCACCACCTGTTGTAACTCAACAACATCATCTGTTAACAGCTCTGCTATGCAACTAATGGTCGGATTCTATAACCACAAAGTCAATCATCAAGATCTGACCAAAGGTGTTATAAATCATTCTATGCTCAAACGTGGTGTTGGAGCATAGAATCAATCTATGACTAGCACAGAAGTCCAATAAGTCAGGCTCATATCAAGGCAGTTCACCCGCTTTAATGTTTCTCCAAAATAGCCCACAAGAATAGTAAAGAATGGTTTAAAATGCAGTTATTTGATAGGCTAAAGAATATAGTGTTGATTCACATCATCTAATTAAAACAAAACTGGCGAGTTTTTTATTTTGTTTTTATTTTTCAGTCGAATAGCCACAGGCTCCAGTCAATCAACAGAAGTATTACTGCACTGGAACAAATGGCCTCAGGACACTAGCCCACAGTTATGAAAAATAAAACAAAATATTAAAAAAATTAGCACCATGCACTCTAATGTTATCTCATTGTCTACAAAAGCTTTGTTATACCAGTCTGTCTTCAGTTGCCAGGCTTCAGTGCCAAGTCTCTTCCACCCTGATGTAAAAGACATGTGAGCTGCCCCCTTCAACCTTGAATTCACTCTTCCAGAACCCATGAAATATGTCTCATAGCTTATTTTCTTTTGATAATCAAGGTGTCTGAGACATCCTTATATTCTACTCGCTTTACATCTGCCATCACTTAAGACTTACCCCATTTAGAATGCAGATGTCCTGTTCGGAAAGTACTGCTTTTGTACATTTATAAATGTTACATGTAGAACGAACAGGCAGTGCACACTAAAAGATTACTCTGGCGTGCCATAAAACAAAGCACTGTCTCTGCAAATGGCTACATCTGTTTATACGTTTCCTCTTCATCTCTACTACACGGTGTTGCTGATGGGCTCAGTTGCTTCCACACTGCATTACTCAAGTCAGGTCACAACAAAACTTGTATCATCCGACGTGGCATGATCTCTGTCTAATGAGCCTGGAAACAGCTGCGAACACATGGTTTTTTGAATAATAGATGACGGGCTGGTGACTCCGCCGCTGGCCACGGGTTGAATGAATCTGAGATACAATAGCAGCTGCAAGGTACGTCTGTTGAGAACCAAAGCAAACAAGCTCAATCTAAAGATCAACACAGCTCAAGGAATCCACATGCTCTGTGGTGAAATGAAGGCGACGTTACGCCTGAGGACTGAGACGCTGCCATACATGCACATAAGGTAACATACAGGCTAGCTCGCATGTACACACACAACCTTTGATCCCTTAAGCCCTAAATCCTGAGATGAATTTGGTTCGCTGGACACACTTATTGCTGCATGTCATTCTGTGTATGAGTGCATGTGTATCCTATTCCTGCGACTTCATCTGAAAAATAAGTAAGCTCATGATTGCATCTGTGCTTTCCTCTCGGGAGGATCAGTTGCCCGCGAGCTCTTTGAGGAATACATCAACCTTTATCCAATTCCCTAGTGCCGGCTCTGCTGGCAGCACACAGAGTCACTCCATATTCTTCTGATCTAGTCCCTGTGATTAAGTATCTTTTTGTACACTGTGTACAGAATCTATTTTTCCAACTGAGGGCAACAGTGGAAATCTCTTACAGAGAGAAGTTGTTAAATAAAGCCACGCCAGCTATGTACCTGTGGAGCAAAATTTATTTCTTCGTAGTAAACGACTTCCGTGGGAAAATTTGGAGTTTGACCTGCACATATTCATGTTCGGTTGGTTATACGTAGTGTGAGCTTCATTTTTCAACGCATAGTCCTCTGCTTAACAATTTCTCATACTGGCCAGACACAAACAACAATCTGGCTCTTAAAGTGCTGATTTATTGGATAATTAATTACTTTGTTTCCTGAACAGTTTATTTCTTTGTGAGCATAACTATAGAGAATTAAAATGATTTAAAATTACAAGACATTGGGGGCGGCACAATGGTGTTGTGGTTACCATCGATGCCTCACAGCAAGAAGTTTGAATCCATGGGCCGACTGGGGCCTTTCTGTGTGGAGTTTGCATGTTCTCCCTGTGTCTGAGTGGGTTCTTTTCGGGTTCCGACTTCCTCCCACTGTCCAGAGACATGCTCATTAGGTTGTCTGTCTCTCTGTGTTAGCCCTGCAATAGACTGGCGACCTGTAACCCTAACCCTAACCCTAACCCTCGTCCAGTGACAGCTGGGATAGGCTCCAGCCCAACCGTGACCCTCCAGAGGACAAGCGGTTACAGAAGATGAATTATCTTATTTTTATTCAGACTTTTAATGTTTGGATATGGCATATATAGAATATATGAGGAGGAACATCACATGAACGCGACTGAATACGTATAAACCCATATAACCTGTCTTTTGACCTGTCACCTTCTAGGTTTAAAAATGCAGCTACAGTTTATTACAATTTTCATAACTCCAGCAATCTGTTCTATCATTGATGATTACATGACCTCAGGCAAAGCAACAGCAGTGATTGGAAAGCACTGCAACACTGGCGAAAATCGGTCAAACGGGGTAGCAAATAATATCAGTTATCAAATATCAATATCAAATATTAGGTATTTATCCTGCTTTCTTTGACGGCAAAATAAAAAGTGACTGCACTCAAATTTCTGGGATTAATCCCTCAATGGCCAAGAATCATCAAGATGATTAAGCAGAAACTCTTAATGTTACTGATATTGATGAAAAGAATTTGGGACATAACTTTACCAGTCACCATTACTTTCTTGAACCACACTAATCAAATGGTTTGTGTGCAACCTGTCTGATAACGTGGCCACTCATTATGTTGCAGAGATAAGGAATTTGCTGAGTGCAATATTATCATCCAAACTGAATGGACTCACTGCCAGAAGTGCAGAGTAACAGCGGATATTATAGGATATTGCTAGGTATGTGTGGTAATAAAAGTAGTAGCAGTAGTAATAAAATCCACAGGCCCTCTAGGTTTAGTGCAGTCTGCTTGCTTCAGTCTCAACACTCATCAATGAAACACGATTTTAGGTGAAATAAGTTTGTTTGGTTCATTTGTATTTTACTTCTGAGAGGGGAAGTTTCACGAGCACATAAAGTTGTTTGTACAGGGATCATAAAAGTTGTGCGTTGGGACCGCAGGCTTAGAGTTGTTCTCTTCTATGTGTCTTTAATGTCTGTTCTAAAGCCTGCAAACTAAATTTTAGATGTTTTACATGTCATGTCGTGCATAATATGTATGCCAATATGACAGTCGTTTAGTTATTTTAGGTATTCTACCGTAATTTCCGAACTATAAACCGCTACTTTTTTCACACACTTTGAACCTTGCGGCCTAAACAATGATGCGGCTAATCTATAGATTTGTATGGGCTAAAGGCCTCCAGGGGGCGTTCTAGTGGGAAGTGCAAAAGCGACACTGACAGGTGGAAGAGATAATGCGCTGAAGATGATTTTGCGCATCATGCACACACCCTCATCATGGAAAACACACGAAGAAAGGCATATGATGCAGCTTTTAGGTTAAAGGCAATCGATCTGGCTGACGAAGAAGGAAATAGAGCTGCTGCACGTATGTTTGGCATCAATGAATCGATGGTGAGACGTTGGAGACGGCAGCGTGTTACTGCTACACAGTAGACAGACACCGTTCGAAAAAAAGCATTTATTTAATTAAAAATGAAAAAAATATTTGTGTGTACCATCTTTCTGTGCAAATATCTCATGTTACAACGTGGACACCTGCAGCTTATAGACAAGTGCAGCTTATATATGTACAATTTTATTTTATTTTTTAAAAATAGTTGGTGCGGCTTATATCCAGGTGCGCTCAATAGTCCAGAAATTACGGTAGTTGTATTTTAGTGCTTCTCATTTGATAAAAAAAAAACATTTAAAAATGTTGGTGACTCATCCTGCTCTTGGGGGCGTGTTCTGTATTTGCATCCAATGACACTTTCTCTAATTTTATGCCCCTCCTTCACCTTGCATCTCTACTTCCCCAGCTGGACTGCACAGGCAAAGCTGATTCCAGACAATGGGGGATGGGTGTTAGGGCCAATCAGAGCAGACTAGGCTTTTTGGAAGAAGGGCATCCTCCTTGGCTCGCAGATTTTAGAGGGAACATGGAAATATGTGGACACAGATAGCACTCACCTAACTGTGTAAAGGGGATTTTCAAGGTCCTGTGTGTAAGATTTAGTGAAATTTAGTGGTGACATTGAAGATCACACCCTGGCTATCCCAAGTAGACCACTGGTTAGTCCTACAACCAATCATCTCCACTGCACTCAGATGACCTGTGTGACTACGAGCTGTTACTCTTGGATCTCTGCACAAAGCCCGGCCAAACAATTAGACTGGCCTGAGAGATCTTTATGGGAGTATAATCAGTTCCCAACAGATTGGATCCAGACCAACTTTCTACCACAAAAATGTATCTGTGGGCGCCCATGTTGGCCTAGTTTCCAGACAAGTGAAGAGCTTCTAAACAAATAAAAACAAAATGATCCAAGTTACAGCTAAATAAACACAAATGGTATTGCATTTCTATTATTACATCCCCCTAAATCACATCATGGATGCATGAAATTATTAGCAGAAGCTGATGAACCCCAAAACTCCTTCAAGCTGACCACACTTAGCTTTTCTTTGTTATGATCTAATCAAATACTCACAGGAGTCAACAGACACTACCTCAAAATAAAACAAAGCAGCACTAACTCAAACATTAACTCATGAAACAGTCATGCATTCATACCAACGCATCATTTTTGAACTCACTCATCTGTAACTCACTCCTTGCCTCAGAAGGGATCTGGCTAAATAGAGTATTTGTTTCGCTTCAATTGAAGTAAACATAGAACACTCATTCACCTATTTCATTTTATAAAATGTATTGATCCACTGATCCCCATGAGCCCGCGCGAGCAATCCATCAGAAGTCATTGAGGTTATTCAGCCCAAATTACAATTGATCTTTCAAAAGTTGACTGCGGGACACTGGGGAGCAAAAGGACATCTTTTCCAACTCAAGGAGAGCTGCTTAAGTGAGTATTAGAGGCGGGGCTCACGCTCTGTCAAGTGAGCACCTCCTCAATTAGAGTTAAGCTTAGACATCAATGGAATCAGGAGAGAGGATTTGACTGCTCTTCTCCTTTCACTCGGTTCTTGTGGGATGCTCCTGTGGCAGCCCATTTTTGCACGAGGCCCAGTTTCACAGAGCAGATAAGAGTCATTGTAGTAGAAGCTATTCATTGGACCTATGCATCTACAAGGACATTCCAAGGGCTGTCCATAGAAAGATGCACTTATCTGTCTGCATTAAAAGCAAGGTATTCATCTTTTCCTAAGGCTTGGCACTTAACATTCTAAAACAACTGTTTAACCAAACAGCAAAAGCTTTAATTGAGGTAGAGCAAACTGCCTCCCGTTCTCTTAAGGCCCGCTCATAAGTCAAGCTGAATTATTAAAATAGCACAAGTTTCCTTCTCAGCGCACCGTCAAATCAGTGCACCGTGAACACAAAATTGATGCAGTTTGAAGAATGCAGATTGAATCACACAAAGACTTGTTTCATTATCCTCTGATTACATTTCCATCTAGAATTAAAAAATGATTATATCCCCTCGGCTGCCAGCAGCCACAAAACAAGCCAGATCTGATGGAGTGCCTTCAAGCCAGCAAACACAATGCAGATACCGATCTCTGGTTTGTGTGTCAAGTGTTTTGATTAATTCGATTAATCGATTAATGATAATCAAATTAATCGATTAATCAAAGTAATCGAAGTAATCAAAGATATTGGAGTAATTGATTAATCAAACTATTTGAATTAATTGAATTAACCGAATTAACTGAATTAATCGAATTAATCGATTAATCGAATTAAACAAATGTACCGATTAATCAAAATAATCAAATTAAACAAATTGATCAATTAATCATTCTTAGTGTCCAGAGGATGAGTCCTGGCGACTTTGGGGAGTTTTCTTTTGGTGCCACCACAATGATGGTATTTGTGATTTTAACTTGAATGTCTCCACAACCATAACATAGATGGACACATGGAATTTTAGTTGCTTCCCTCAGGTAGTTAATCTCAGCGTAAGTCAATATGCAAGACTATCTTTATCCTCACTCATTTACAACTCTCTCTCTCTCTTGCTGCTGTGATCAGCTAACTGTGTGGGAGTTTGCTGTTTCACCATTCATATTTTGCTCCACGATCACAATCAACCAATCACGTCCTTGTTGTCAGCTCTTTCAACTGCTGCGATCCTCCTCCGCCCTGTTCATCTCCAGTCTTCACACTGAGGGTCCGGGTCAAGCTCATCAGTCCACTCCTCATCCAATGCAGAGCTTCAGCTTTAACCTCTCACCATCACCACCACCACCAGTGTCTAGACTCAAAGTGGTTTCCTTTCCCATTAGCTTCAGCTATACTATGTGGTTAGCGGTTACTAGCATATGTTAGCATGTACACTATATTACCAAAAGTATTCGCTCACCCATTCAAATGATCAGAATCAGGTGTTCTAATCACTTGGCCTGGCCCCAGGTGTATAAATTCAAGCACTCAGGCATGCAGACTGTGAAACAAGACATTTGTGAAAGAATGGGCCGCTCTCAGGAGCTCAGTGAATTCCAGCGTGGAACTGTCATAGGATGCCACTTGTGCAACAAATCCAGTCGTGAAATTTCCTCGCTCCTAAATATTCCACAGTCAACTGTCAGCTCTATTATAACAAAATGGAAGCGTTTGGGAAAAACAGCAACTCAGCCACGAAGTGGTAGGCCACGTAAAGTGACGGAGAGGGGTCAGCGGATGCTGAAGCGCATAGTGCAAAGAGGTCGCCGACTTTCTGCACAGTCAATTGCTACAGAGCTACAAACTTCATGTGACCTTCAGATTAGCCCAAGTACAGTACGCAGAGAGCTTCATGGAATGGGTTTCCATGGCCGAGCAGCTGCAGCCAAGCCACACATCACCAAGTGCAATGCAAGGCGTCGGATGCAATGGTGTAAAGCACGCCGCCACTGGCCTCTAGAGCAGTGGAGACGCGTTCTCTGGAGTGATGAATCACGCTTTTCCATCTGGCAATCTGATGGACGAGTCTGGGTTTGGAGGTTGCCAGGAGAACGGTACATTTCAGATTGCATTGTGCCAACTGTGAAATTTGGTGGAGGAGGAATTATGGTATGGGGTTGTTTTTCAGGAGCTGGGCTTGGCCCCTTAGTTCCAGTGAAAGGAACATTGAATGCTTCAGGATACCAAAACATTTTGGACAATTCCATGCTCCCAACCTTGTGGGAACAGTTTGGAGCGGGCCCCTTCCTCTTCCAACATGACTGTGCACCAGTGCACAAAGCAAGGTCCATAAAGACGTGGATGACAGAGTCTGGTGTGGATGAACTTGACTGGCCTGCACAGAGTCCTGACCTGAACCCGATAGAACACCTTTGGGATGAATTAGAGCGGAGACTGAGAGCCAGGCCTTCTCGACCAACATCAGTGTGTGACCTCACCAATGCGCTTTTGGAAGAATGGTCAAAAATTCCTATAAACACTCTCCTCAACCTTGTGGACAGTCTTCCCAGAAGAGTTGAAGCTGTAATAGCTGCAAAAGGTGGACCGACATCATATTGAATTCTATGAGTTAGGAATGGGATGGCACTTCAGTTCATAGAATGAGTAAAGGCAGGTGAGCGAATACTTTTGGTAATATAGTGTATACTGAATATTATGGCTGCTAAATCTCAACACTGTCGAAGGGAGGAAGTTAGAATGCACCTCTGTGCCAAACGCAACTCACAGAACTGCAAGCGTGGCTGACACATAGGCTTGTTAACTGAGAAAGAGCTGTCCTCAGAAGCGTAATAGATACTCAATCATTTTCTGCCATGATTGAGGAGAGTGGAAGTCAGTGTCTGGAACACTCAAACAAAGCAGGGAGCTCAAGGGGGACACCTGCTTCTGAGTCTCAAGTCCCCTGAGGTCCCCGTAGACAGCAGGAAAGTAAGACTGGGGACGACGGAGGAGAAATAAAAGAGAAGGGGAGGAATGGTGACATAACAAAGAGTTGACAATGGAGATTAAAATAAAAGAAGACACGTACAGAAATTTAAAGGAATGAAACATACATAAATATTTTACTGGGGGAAATCTTTGACAGCCAGTTGTAAGAGGATAATCTCCTTTTTAAGATGTCTTGAATACATTATGTATTAATTTCTGCAATTCCACTGTCTCAGCTGCCTTTCCAGTCTTGCTCTTACAGTCGCACCACATTAAGAGGAGGCGGCTCATCATCTCTGGAGCTCAGAGATTGTAAAGGAAGCCTTCCGATCCTTTTCACACATGTTCATTCAGGTGAAGAAACACATTGTTATGGAAACAGCGTTTACATGAAGCATTCCATATTGTACCATTGTGGATTATATGACTGTAAAAAGTGAAAAACACATATTTTGACCATAGCTGACATTATCATGATTATTACACAAAACATCTCCTGTGAACTGCCCACGCCTTCTGAATAAACTGAAAATAAAAGTTGAATGAAGATGTGTCATACATTTACATACAGTTTCTATGCTGATAACACTTTCTTCTCATTTCCTATCCTCTTTCTTAAACCAGTGCACATTTTGAACTCTTGGACTAAAGGCTGTCGATATATATATATATATTTTTTTTTTGTAACTTGAACTGCCTTTATTTCCACGGTTCAAGACCACACTGCTCCCCGTGCTAAAACTAAACTACACCATCTCTCCACCGGCTGATTATTTCAAGTTAAGACCTTCAGAACCAGCAGTGTTGGTGCTCATTCCCAAACCTCTAGTCTATGGCGCAGTCTTGGTATTCTCCTAATATCATCCACTTGTCTCTCTCTTTTCTCTGCAATGAACTGATCAGTCATCCCTGGCTGTTCCTGCTCCCGGCTCGCCACTAGAGAAATGACCTTTTCACTCTTTTCACAGCAGAGGTTTTTCAAAAGTTCCGCACGTTCCTCGTTCCCCACTGAGTCAAATAAATACTTTTTTTTTTTAAAACTGAATTGTTGTAAAAATGTCCTTTATGTCTCTCTGCAGCTTATTTAATTTTACCCTATATATGTGCACTGATCAGCCACAACATTAAGACCACTGACAGGAGAAGGAAATAACATTGACCATCTTGCGCATTCTTGCCCTCCCACCCCATAGCAATGATACTCTTTCATGGCAGCAGCAGCCATCCCCAGCAGGATGCAGCCTGACACAGGCACACACACAAAAGCGGTTTAGGAACAACTCAAAAAACCTTGAAAAACAGCACAAGGTGTTGACCTGGCCTCCAAATTCACTAGATCCCAAATTATTCAAGCCTCTGTGGGATGATCCACAGAGGCCCCTCCCCTCAACCCATAGCACCCAAGGGCCCCCACACTGTTGCCAGACACCTCAGGACATCCTCAGAAGGCCCATGTCCATTCTCTGATGAGTCACAACTGTTCTGGAGGCTCAAGGGAGACCTACACAATATTAGGAAGGTGGTTATAATGTTATGCCCGATTGGAGTATATTGTCTTTTTTATTATATCACTAATTAAAATGTTAAGCTTAAACATGTTCCTCCACTCAAAATGGCTTTGATTGTCACAAAACGTATGGGTTGTGAGTCTGTGGTGTGTAGTCTGATGCACAATAATTACATTCTGACATGTCCACCTGTCTGTCAGGGATCCACAATTAATTTAAACTTCAAGGAGAAATCCATCAAGTCATTTTAGAGGGCATTTCCTGTGTGTAATGTCATTCAAGCCATTAGTCAGAGGAGAGTTAAATAATTAAGGGATTTTCTTTTTTGTCAGACCAGATGTCCCCAGAGATTTTAACAGAAATTATGGAGATCAGGTTAGACAAGATAGATAGATAGATAGATAGATAGATAGATACTGATACTCAACATCCATAACGCATCCTTTAAAGCTGGGGATTTCGAACGGGACCGAAATGACAATTCATCTCAGATTAAAGTTTTATGACTTTTTTGTCTGGGTTCATCTGGTGGATGCGAATGACTGCACAGGCTCGACTGGGCTGGCAAAATAGAACACCCCAGGGATGGTAGAAAGGGATCAGCCAAGAGTAACAGGACAGCGGGTCATTACGCACAACAATCGTCTTGTGGGCTGCGGAGCTGCAGCGGAGGGGAGTGGAATGCTGTCAGAGATGTAAATGTCTCGCTAAATGTGAGGCCGGAATGTGCGCATCATAGCAGCCTTTTTGTGTTTCTTTGTCATTGCCCAAATGTAACGAGCTCAGCATCAACTGGATTCTTTAATCAAACTGTGCCACCTAACTATGTACAGAGGTAACTAAAATAGGCACTTCTTCGTACACTGTGGGCAGTCTATTCCTGGTTTAATAACCGTGAATGAAATGAGTGAAATGGGAGTTGGCACGGTGGACGCAAAACTTGCCCCGACTTGAACATTTGCAGCGATCACAATTACAGTCATCTCCCACCATCTATACAGTGTTCTAGTTAGTCAGAGAAACAGAGACTCAAAATGTGGACTAAAACACTTCTCCCTCCTCCCTCCTTTCTGTTAAAGTTGTAGAATTCCACAATCTACTGCCATCACTCTCGACGACCATTTGAATTACTGTAAAATTAGTCTTGCACATTTCAGTCAGAACAGTAATGATAATTCTTCTTCTTCTTCTTGTTATTATTATCATCATCATCATCATCATATTTTAGGCTGCTTGTGTTGAGCAGCAATGCTGACTTTAAGTGCCACATTCAAATACTGTTGGAACATATTGCTGGACGATGCGAATATACTCAACACGATATAAAACCATACAGTATGCGTGCCGGAGCACTAGTTACTGGGTATATCTCATTTTAATTCAAAGAGTTTGCAAAATTGAGTACTTAACTGATGTAGTGTACTGTTCAGATGAGGACGGATGGAGAATCTACACCATTATGACCCCACTATGAGAATGTATTAAAACTTTGACAGGTTATACTCTGTAATACTCTCGTGATTAAGCACATGGCCCAATTATGATATTATGTGAAAGTCTTTTGCTATGTATGTGGTGACATTCCAATAAAATCACGAGGAGCACCAGTGTTCATCACTGGCCGTTACCTTTCTGCCAGAGAAGGCGCGCAGAGCCAACAAACCTGTCTGTTTTTCTCCTCTTCTAAAGTTACTAAGACTGGATGAACAGTGATTTTTTTCGACAGTGGATCAGCAGAAATGTTTCAAGAATTAATGGAATGAGAAAGAGCAGCCACAATGAGCTATTAGATGAAGAGCTGCAGGCTGTGCGCAACTGTCTCCTTTCGCTGTTCCCTGCCGCTCTCAGACTCGTGCATTCTGCAGCATACAAATCAGACCGCGGCTGCTCATGGAATGATTGAAAAAAGCCAATTATTGCCTGACTTCTTTATTAAAACGTTTCCCTCAGGACTCTGTAGTATTAATGGGCATTTGCTGTTACTGCCATTAACCACAGGTATAACAGAAACAACCAGGACTATATGCTTAATTTGAAATGATTATGTAGTGATTCATAGGTTGTTTGTAGGGTGAGTCTCAAATGGTCACAATGATATTTTTCTCGTGTTAATTCCAGTCGATAGATCACTCACTTTGTGCAGACGCCAGCCAGTGAATAAAAACACAGACTACTAATACAAACTCTTACCTCATCCGAACTCAGGAAACATGGACGGGAAACTTCATCATCTCAGTCTGACCCACTGACCCCCAGACCGTCTGCGCGCTGAGCTTACGGCCTTCGGCATGTTTAACAAGGAACACGAGCTGCTTCCTTTGGTCTGGCACTCTAATTAAGCTCTCTCGCGCCTGGAAACGAAAAAAAAAAAAAAAACTCTCGGCGCTCCAAACCGCAGCTGGTTGCAGAGAGGCTTCAGTTTGCAGCTTGCCTCACTTCGACAGTGACGCTGAAGGATTTGTCAGGAGGAGCTCCAGCATAAGAACCATGATATTTTGACTTCTGGAGAACCGGCCGTGTTTATACAGTAATAATATAAAGGGAGTGCAGCAGGGGGACGGGTCAGTACAGCTGTCATCAGACTGAGAAGACACACAGAAAAAAAAAACAGAACATAAGGGGCTCTGTGTCACGGATCTGTTATTGCTTTGCCGCTACGTAGGTGGTGGAGGTTATGCCGTAGCAGACGCACACACATAGCTGGACGGTCAAAAGCCAGATCAAATGCACATTGCTACTATTAAGAGGAAGCCCATTGTGTCTGCCAGTCAGAGTGAAGCTCAGAGAGGCTGTGACCTCAGCCTTTGTTGAATCTGGAGAGGCTGGCGTGTAATATCAGGCTGGAGCGGGAGTCTGCTGCTGCGAAAGTGAAAAAAAAAAGAAAAAAGGATGGAATTATTTTAGAAGGACGAGAGATGGGCGATTTAATGGTTCGAGAATATCAATGGGGTGATAGAATATGCAGTATCAGAGGTCAATAGGAGACATGCATATATGGCGCCCATAAGCTCCTTGGTGTTCCTTCTGGAGCAGTAATGCCCCTAATTAAGAGGCTTCTTCGACCACCACTCCAACAAGTTTGAGCTGAATAGCGCGCCCCGCAGTGGGAAGCAACCACTCTCCTTCTATTAGGAGATATTATATGTGACTGGGCTGTTCTGCTGACTGGAAGCTCATTATCAAAAAAACTGCATTACCTCAGCGAGCTGTCCTCAGCCACGTCTATTCTCGGAGAGAGAGGGGGGGAGAGGAGACAAACAGGGGAAAAAAAAAAAGTCTTTGATCAAATCAAAAGGAAAAAAAAAAAGGATTTGCATGTGGGTTTCAAGAAAGGTAGTTAGGATGCACAGAGAGACCACTGAGCACATCAGTGAATGGGAGTATAGCCTTTAGAGTGAATGCAAATCAGGCAAGACCAAAGGAAAGGATGTGCACTGTGGGAATGGGCCGCTCCCCCAAATGGATGCTAAACCCTCACACGCAAGAGGACAGACGCAGCCGAGATAGTCCGATCCGAAGCCTACCGAAGGGGAGGACAGTAAACAAAAAAGCTCCCAGGCTTCAGGCTTGGTGGCCCATGGTCAGGCATTCAGCCTCACTCATTAGAGGGCTCTTCCAATTACAGCGGGGCTGTCTGCACATCCAGCGTCACGGTTATTCAGAGGGCCATTGTTTGGAGAGCTCTGCCTGTGCTCCAGCCATGAGAGGATGGGTATGAAGCAGGAAGCTATAGGAGGAACAATGGCTGCGCACCGAGTGGGGTCCAGAGAAGACAAGGGTGCGTGTGTGTGTG
Source organism: Chelon labrosus (assembly GCF_963514085.1). Taxonomy (NCBI): domain Eukaryota; kingdom Metazoa; phylum Chordata; class Actinopteri; order Mugiliformes; family Mugilidae; genus Chelon; species Chelon labrosus. The sequence goes on from NC_140355.1 coordinate 9,390,518, forward strand.
TGTGTGTAGAACACGCCAAGAGCTATGCAACACACACCAGGAGAGTACAGAGGTGGGCTAAAAAAAGGAGCGGCATGGCTGCTGCTTCCAAGTGTTCCTTCCCCCTGAGTCTTCCCACAGTTGATCGGCTTTCAAACACGGGAAGAGAAAAAGAGGATAGATATAGACAATGAAAATCACCCACACTGCAGCCATGGATCGCATTTAGATGAATTGGGCTCCATTAGAGTACAAAAGAACGAAGGCACGGGCAGACAGCGTAAGTGGAACAACACAAGACACATACACAAATGCCGCAGAGCAATAAATAGTCGGAAACGGAGCGAGAAAAAACAAAAAGAAGACGCGAGTTTGAAAAGACACCGTACGTGCTAAAATTCATTCATAATGAGAGCGAAGGGAACACGTCGATGTGAAGGACTAAAACTGATGGCTATACGAGTTCTACACTTGTGTGTACAGAGTGCACAAGTTGGTAAGTGGTTTTAAAAGCGCCGGGGAAGATGTTGCTCCACTAAGAGGAGCGGAACAATTGAAGCGTGCACTTGAAGGCACTCAGACATTTTCAGCTGGCTGTAAAATAGATGCTGGAGTGAAAGAAGAGGGTAAAGAAAGGGAAGGGAAAATAAAGCTCAGCCTTGTCCGTGGCTGTACTTACATATGTATGTTTAGCACGTTGTATGGTGGTTGGTGTGAGGGTTTTATAGTGTGTTGTTTAAGGGTTTGACGCACACAGACTGGAAGGCAGACCAGATCAGGCTGTAGTAACAATTCAAAGCATGATTACACAGTAAAAAAAAAAAAAATTCTTGTTAAATAAACAGTCAAATTATTTCCTACCTTGATTTTGACAATCTCGTATATTTACACAGAGCCCTGGTGCGTTTCTGCAAGCAGCTGGGTCAACACCTTTTCAATATCGGGCTCAGATTGCTGGCAAAACTCAGACGTGTGGGAATCAAGCTGAGGGTTTTTGGACAGGGGGGCAAGTAAAGATGCCAAGAACTTGCAAGGTTGCAGGCAAAAAATAGAAGGGCAGGTGTGGCATACTGCATATACCGTATTCTCACAGCTTCACACCACCCCTTAGCTTAAATCCGCAGGGAGACGAAGAAAGTCCTTGCACCGACGCATACAGTACACCTTATGTTCCAAAATAATCCATATGTCTGCTCCGAAAATGACTCAAAGGTGGAGTTAAGTTTAAGAAACTAAAACTGTTAAGATCAGCAACAGGAAAACTTGTTGGTTAGACGTTATCCTTGTGGGCAGTCAATAGAAGGACTGAGAACCTCATCCTTGACTCTTGAAGTCGCGCTTACGTACAAGCTTTCACTTAGAGCTTCTGTCTGTGGGTGTTTTTGCAGTTTAACAATACTACACTACCTAGAAACTTACAGTTTCTTGTCAGACAACTGCAGTTGTATGTCAAGAGAGCTGTCAGTTATGAACGTCCTTGCAGAATGATTATTGAGAAACTTGTACAGTCAACAACTTGAATAAGTTATGATCAGGTTTTTAATGTGCCCAGTTTTGTTATTTGCAATGAATGAATTAAATATGCTTAGATGTTTACATGGGAAAAAGCATACTGTATATATATTGCTAGCTATATATATTAGTACTTACTGTATCAGGGGTGTCAAACATATGGCTCAGGGGCCAAAAACGGCTGGCTAGAGGGTCCAGTCTGGCCCGCAGGATGAGTTTGCAAAGTGCGAAAATTACATTGAGGACATTAACTGCAAATAGTAAGAGTTTATTTAAAAAAAAATTCTAAAAGGATCATTAAATGTGAACATTTTCATGTTGCGTCTTTGCACTAAAACAAAGGGAAAGATTCTGAGTTGGTGTTGTTTTTAGGTTAGTATGCTATAATGTCAGTGGTCCGGCCCCGTTGACATCAGATTGGGCTGTGTATGGCCCCTGAACTAAAATGAGTTTGACACCTCTGGTATATGTGTTTAATATCTGCGTAGCTTCATCCACCACTCCCTTGTCCAACATGATGCCAGCTGTTGTGTGCACTGCAAAAACGGTAATTAAATTAAGATGAAATATCTTAAATCAAGGCAAAATATCCTTGTTTTTGTCTGCAGATAATTCTTCTTTTTCAAATTTTCCTGTTCCATTGGCAGATAAATTAGCTTATTTTTAAGGGAATATATCTCGCATTTTATTACTCCCTTCTTGCCTTTTCTTTTTTTTTCTGCGTTTTTGGAGTGTAAAAAGGGGACAGTAGCGATCCTAGGTGGGGGTCTTTCTGGGGCGCCCCAGGCAGAGATAAACTTGGGATCCCCCCCCCCCCCCCAAACTGCAGACATCTGTCATAGGTTACATAGAGAGGGGCCCCTAAGGTGGAGTACTGTTGAACTGTTAAAGGTTGTCATCGCAAAATATGCCAGAAGGTAGTCATGTGTGGGCCAGCTTTCTCATTATTATTATAAGTAATATATATTATTACATCAGCTCTACTGACGTCTGACTGGTGATATTAACAAATTCAGACAAATACTACTACTACTACTAATAATAATAATAAAAAGTAATACATATTATTTTGTGAAACTTTCTATCCAGTGCAGATAGGAGTAATCTTAGTATCTAATGTTGTGTTCTATGTATATATCTCTGCTCTTTTCTTTCTGCAACACTGGCTAACGGTCAATGCCACTGGAGCAGCGACATCAAGACAAATTACTGTACATTTGTTGACATTAAGCTGATCCTGACTAATGAGGTACAGGAAAGGCCTAATGTGACATTAACGAGGGCACTATTTTCTTTATATCTGTCTTTTTCTCATATTTGGATTTTTTTCCCCCCTCCTTCTGTCTACCCTGCTTCCTCTTTTCCCTTAACTTTCTTTTTTTTCCTGCTGCATCCTCTTCGTTTTTTACCTCTGCCTTCGCTTGTTAATAAAGACGGAGAAATCAATGGCAGAACACAATGCCGCGCATTCTCAGGTGAAATTAGGTGCCACTCTGCATTGCAATCAGCAGTCTTTTTTTGAAAATCAGGCCCAGAATTGGCACAGGAATGCGGCTGGCTCACTCCTTTATTTGCCGTAGCTGAAAATGAGTGTTGTCTGCATATATAGCACCTGGAAGAATGTGTCCATGTGTCTGGGTAACAGACTGACAAAGAAAGAGCTGATTGGAAGAGAGTAGGGTGTCATAATAAAGGGGGATGAGTGGTTTCACATAGTTTTCTTTGAAGTTTTTTGGGGGTACTGAGACACTCTATGGAAACAAAATGCTAAAAAGTCGTTCTGAGTCCACAGTGGAGTCGACCCGATCTGCAGAAATTACAAAACATAAGCATGTCGGGTACAATTTGTAAATGTTTGATAGGAACATTTAACTTTCAATGATTGTGTCACCTTCACACACATTCAGTATTACATTCATCTTTCAGCATGAAGTACTTCTGAATTTTATTTGACATGAATGATTTGACAATGCTGTGGTTAAACACTTTGGTTTAAATTTGTTGTTTTTGGTTTGCTGTCCTGGTTAAAATGTCCAACTCTGAAAGTGAGCAGGAAATAGTTATGAGTTAGGAAATAACAATGTCAGAGAACTTGCTCTTTTGCTCCTGAAAACCTGTGATTGATTTTGAGTGAAAATGTTTAAGTATTGGACAAGCACAGCCTGTGTTAGGGTTGGGGTTGCACAGTCAAAGAGAGTTCTTGCTCGTCATTTTGTAGCTGACGGCTGGTCGCCAGTGGACGTTCCGCGCTCTGGTTGCAGGGGTAACCATCTTATATATTCCTCACCCATAATGTTTCCAAGTGAAGCAAGTAAAACATAATCATATTGTAACATGTATCATATTGTATGGACAGAGCTAGATCTTCCTGATGTCACCGCTCTCCAGGGTTGGGTCAGATTACTTTGAAATGTAATCGATTACTGATTACAGATTACATGGCAAATTTTGTAATCAGTAACGTAATCTATTGGATTACCCAAAACATGTAACGTAATCTGATTACTTTAGGATTACTTTTTACACAACTTGTACAAGACATACACAATCTTATTTTCCTCTGTCTTTAATTCAAAGTTGTGGCGATGTTGCCAAGTACTGAACGTATTTTTGCCGACTGGAACAGGTCTATTCCCAGATAGCAAGAGGCTGGCGGACCACCGTCAGCCCACTGGGGATAGACCTGGCAGTCCGCTGGAGTTTTGCTCATCGGTTCACTGGCGGTCCGCGAGCGAGTTGTCGTCAAATGCCCCAATATTTTGTCACTATTGGTCTAAAACCTTTTTCATTTATTCAGTTATACTTCATCCATCACTTTAATAACATTTCATGTATTTTCTTAATATTCATGATAAGTTAAATTTCAAGAGATGGTGGACCACAAGTGGCATGCCACCAGCGGTCTGCTATCTGCCAATCTGTTTTTTTGCTATCTGGGTTGGTTGACGTTGACGGTTCCTCCATCTTGGGTTTTGATTTGAACCTTTTTCTTGTCAAGAAACTACACAGGCAAATGGATGATAATGACATCTAGTGAACAAACAAATGGGCTGCTTGTCAAATGAAAACACTGGCTAGGCTATCATAAAAAAGTTGCATTGTTTGCATGATAAAATGTAATCAGGTTATCCCCAACAATGTAACTGTAATCTAATTACGCATTTTTGTATTGTAGTCTGGGCTGATTACAGTTACTTGATTTTTGTAATCTGATTACGTAATCTAGATTACATGTAATCAGTTACTACCCAACCCTGCCGCTCTCTGTTTGAAAAGAAAATACATTCAAGGACGCTGCTGCTTGATCTGGGTTCACAGAGGCTTCAGGTCCGCTATCAGCATGATAGATATAGGGACCAAAGTCATGGATGTTGTTTCCTTGTGGTAAGTGTTTATTGCATCATGTGTCAGTCACTCCCACTGTTTACTCGTGGCTAGTTGTCGCCTAAGTTGCATTGCCTAAAAGTTGAGATTAGTTCAATTTAGAACCCCTTTGAAACTGACTTTGCAGAGCCACACATTAGTTCATGATCACTACAATATGCATTATAAAATATCTGACTATATACAATATGTTCCTTTGTCACTGGTCGCCCCCCTCACTTCTAGTCTCTTCTTGTGTGTGCCCCTTTATATGTGGACATAGCTTAACAGCATTATTCATCTGGATTTTCTATATGGAAGATAATCAGAAATACAAAATATCTCCTTTTTCTCTAAATACTGCAGGCATCCCCTGACCAAGCAGAGTACACATTGTTTGGGACAATTTTTGCCAAAGAGGCACTGTCAGCTCTGTCATTCCAGCCTTATTTTGGGGGGTTTTAGTGTGGGCTGAGCACTATCACCAGACAATCGGCTGGTGTTGATGGAAAACTTTAGATAACAGTGTTTTGAACTTAAAACTGGCATGGACATGGTCCTATCAGTGTAATTTTGGAAAATGGAAAGTAAGTTAATAGAAAGTTTATTATACCAAATAGCACAAACTAAATTAAACGCCATTCAGTACTTTAGCAAGTCAAAATCCTTGTTTATTGTGCAATTCTGAGGCCAGATTGCGGGTTTCTATGTATTCACAGACGACAGCAGACAGCTCTCAGCAGTAAAGGGTAGACTGAAATTTGCTTCACTTACTTCTTTGCCTCTTCTCCCGACCAACATTAACAACAACACCAAATATTCTCCAGGGTAAACACTCTTTCTGACTTCCATGTCAGCGCCTTTCAGGAGTGAATTGGACTGAAATTCTCCTCGACATATCACTGCTAGTTTCAATTTTCTGTGGCAGATGGGGACTGAGTTTTGGTCAACAGAGTCATCTTTGTACCTCAGGAGTGTTTCACATATGGAGGCTCCGTGCAGCCTTAAATTAAACCCCAAAAGGTCAAATACTGGCTGGACAAAATGAAGCATGGTCGCTGGCTGGCTGTCAATAAAATGTGGTCAAAGACCTGTAGGAGCAAATGCTCCGGTGTTCCGCTTGCTTATTGACTCCAGACAACCGCCTCACCTTTCTGAAACTAAGACCTTTGCCAAACCCATCGAAATGTAAATTTGGAGGAGAAAGCAAAAAGCGGCCGACCGACGAGGCCCTTTGGAAAATTCAGTTCACAAAAAGTCAGATTTTTCATTACTTTGTTTTCTTTTTCAGACACATGGTGACCCAGAGTAGGACACAAAGTGAGAATCTGATTCTGGTCAGCTTTGGAATAAAACAGACAGCATGTGTTTTTATTATATAACTACAGAATTTCTGTTTGGTCACTGCGGGCTGGCTGCAGGAGACAGTCGACAAAACAATCTTATCCAAAGTGTCTGTGTGGAAGTTGTCCTTGGGCTTCTGAGAGTATCAGAACTTCTCGGCACTTCAGCAACATCCAAACCACACTGGCTCAACACAATTAAAACAGTTGTAGTTTTAATCTCGCCACAACTGTCAACAGTTGTTTTTCAACAAACCCACATTTTGATCCAACACACGCTTAAGGTCCACAGTGGAAAATGAGGCGTCATCTGTTGACGAAGACGACAAAAATAGCTACTGAATAGACCACCATGGTATGTGGAGTTGCTTTTTGCTGTTTCGGAGGTCAAGAATGATCTTTCAGTTTCAGTCTTCAGAAGGTACTGGTTCCAACTTCCATTGGGGAGGTGGGAACCTGAAGGATCACAGTAGGCTATGTTTTTTTCAGAAGTACGTCTGTGAGGAGGATCTGCAGAACATTTCCCTAAAAGTCCAGTGTATACATCTCTGAAGGACTGGACCAACACATTCATTGTTCCTATGGATTAGGAGGAGAATGCAAAACATCTTTCTGCTTCCACTCCATTTATCTGTCTATGTGTTGGTACAGCTACACCAAATGGGTGCATTTTCTTTATAAAAATCTCAATGGGTTTCATTTGGACAAATATCAATATCTCATCAAAAACATAAATAAATAAATTTAAGATTAGTGGAAATCTGAAAACTGAAAACGTGTCATTCTTTCCTTTCCCATAAATCATTCCAGATTCATCTGCTGTCCCTGTACATAAAATTACTGAATATAAACATGATGGGTTACACCGACAGATGTTCCTATTTAAACCCTGACTCCCTACCAGCCCTTTAGAAGTGAAGAAGCTTCTTGGATGAGTGTTGAAACGTCTTCAGGAAACTCTGCAAGTCCAGTTGCCTTTCTCTAACATCTTTGGATATACTGTAGATAAAGTAGTTAAAACCAGCTCCACCTCCATAAAACACTCCCTTGCCAGTTCATTGGGTACATTATTATAAACGAATGTATTCTAATATAACAGTCCTGCATTAAATCTTACTTTGTGAAGGTTATGGTATTCAGCATACAGAACACAGCTACAGAAACGCTGTTGTGTAACCCTAACCCTAACCCAAACCTAGTTGAACAGCACCACAAACTGCATCCTCCAGAATGATCATTCAGCTGAATTACCACCTTTCTCACTCTGTTTCAACCTAAACTAGACATTACAGCAGTCACAAAGTGGGATTTATTGCAGGACAAAGTGCAGGTTATTAGAATGCATTCATTTTCTTACTTGAACTGGCGAGTGAGCGTACAGCATTGTACTGGTTCTTTTACTTAAGTAAAGGTTCTGAATACTTTTACCACTTGGCACGGTACCTTGTTTGGCAAGCTTTATCTATTGTTTTTCACATGCAATAATATCGGTCCTCTATAATTAGGCAAAAGCAAAGACAAGCATGTAGACAACTCCTGTTTGCATTCATCTCGTTGAGACGGCAGACAATTGAGCTGTAATGATAACAGTTGTCACAGTGGACAATAGCTGCTAACTGTACGCCACGAACGGAGCCAAGATTAGATCACAGGATTCAGGACACGATTCAAGTTATAGTAATTACACCATCCACAAAGAGCCTTGCCAGTGATGACAGCGCTCCAAATCAGCCATTCAAAGATAAGAATAGTTTCTGACTGAGATTCTTGGCGCACGCACTTTCTTTCTTTTTCCCGATTCTCTCATCTAAAAAAAAAAGAAAGAAAGATCTGTTGACTTTCATATCCCGGGGGTTATTATCCTGTTGTTGCCGCAGGGGGACAGACAGGGATGTGATGTGACTAAATATAAATGGAATAACGACAGGGAGCGTTTGTCACTGCTCCGTACGTCACACTTTTAGTAGTGCAAGAAGTAATCCGCGCAAATGTCTGCGGCTCAGCGCGGATTTGAGTGAACAGTTTTAAACAGACGTCTTCATTGCGTGCAAGCGGTCAGTGCAGAGTTGTCCAAGTGAATGCGATTTTTCAGAAAATCACAGTGATTTTTTTCACAATAGCACTCGCAGAAATGCCAATGTGCTGAAATCCCACAGATCTGTGAAGACACTGAGTGGCTAATGGGCCTTTTTCTTTTGGGTCCCAAAGCAAAGCCAAACTCTGGCAGTAGCAGTGGGCCAGAAAATGTGGCTGGGGAAAAGCAGAATAGAATCACTATCCATCACTACGATCCACCATTTACTCTTGAGCATTTCACTCTCAAGACCATCCACCACCAAGTGTGGGATTGGTGCCTTCTGTGGTGTTGATTTCAGCCCATTTACCTCAGTGTCTTGTGTCATATCTCTTACTGGGAGTGCAGAGGTAGGTTTTCACAACATTTGTATTTGGTATTCCACCACGAGGAGTTGCTGTTGTCATAAGTCCGCCACGAGAAACTAACCCAAAGACAAAGCATCTAATTCCTACGATTTGTTACAACTAAGACCCTTAAAATTTGCTGCCACTTCGGGTTAACTTGCAAGAGGTGCTCGGAGCCATATACAGACAGTGATATACAGCAGGCGGATCTGAAGGCAATTTACAGCCTTTACAGTTGGGAACAGCCATGTAGGTCGAAATCAGAGCAACAGCGGGTCGACTGGGCGACCAAATCAAATCAGGAAGGAAATTATTTCTGACAGCTTCAACAGGTAGCAGGCGGGAATGACCAAAATGATGAGACGACACAGGTACTCATGCTGGTACTGTAGACTGGCCTCCGCTGTGAGGTTGATGAGGAGACGAGGGACGTCTGATTGAGCTGCTGACTAGCGGCTTTTACCAATAACCTATTATAGAGGACTTTCTGTAAAATCCTGTATTAACACAGAAGAAGCACTCATAGTGCAAGATGCAGTTTCTTAGCAGGCATTGTTTCAAAAAAAAAAAAAAGAAAAAAAAATTACGAATACTTCAGGTTAAGCATATGATCTTTCTGTCCTCATCCATCTCCTCTTTCAGTACGTAAATAATGGATGAAAAATGAGCAAGAGAAAAACAGAAAATTAGAGCCATGGAAAAAATATTACAAAAGAGAGTGGACAATCATGCCAAACTGGCACTGCTCAGGCATAACCTGAACCACTCCATCCATCTTACCAAGGTTTGTGTATTGCCCTGAATAGGCACAGGTACTGAAGGCTACAAATTACCCCGAGAACAAAAGGGCTGGCAATCCACCAGTAATGAAATAAAATTGAGCATTATAATGCTCCCAGACTACATTGTTTTCAAATGCCAGTCAGGCACAATTTTAATAAACCTGACACCTGGCCGTGCAGCGGGTCAGCGCGTATTAAATAAAATGATGCTTTTAGCTCTGCCTATCTTGGGAGGAATATCAGGGTACCTTGCCGAATGCAGGAGGAACATTAAGGACAGTAATCACATTAAGTGTGTCGGACGGGGGGGTGGCCACAAAGCAGATCGTCTCCTCTGTTCATTGCGCAGACCTGCAGCCTCCAACTAGAACGGCTACACAAAGTAAAGACCGAGGGCACCTTTGTCCCAGACAAAGACATAGTGGTCTAATTAAGAGCAGTGGCAACAGGGCGTAGAGGAGGAATCTAAAAGAAGACCCAGACACTCTGTTTCAGCAGGCCACAGAGGGTAGAGAGTTTAGTATAGATAGATAGATAGATGGATGATAGATAGATAGATGTCACAACTTAATTTTAAGAATGTGGAATGTCTTAAGAAGGATTTATTTCAGATTTTATTTCTTTCATGAAATTCCTAGTGAAGCAGAGCGTTGCACACACTTATTTAGTATGTAGTACCATGGTTTTAAACACTTTAACTTGGGTCACATGTTTCGGATAGCCTTCCACAAGCGTCTTATGATTCGTAGAGGGGAATTTTTGTCTGTTACTCCTGACAGAACTGGCATAAGTAAGTCAGGTTTGTAAACCTCTCCATTATTTATTCATTATCCGTAACCACTTGTCCTCTACAAGGTTGTGGGGGGAAGGCTTGCAAGCATCCCCCTTTTGTACTCCAGACACAACGATGGTCAACAGATTTTGCGGATAGCCTAAAGGCTCATTTAAGGTACTGCGGGACATAGACGCCGTAGCCATTTATACTTGTGCGCTCGTCAGTCTGACTCGCTCTGTAAAAACGCCACCCAAACGCTAGAGGGCGCTGTGTCTTTTTTGACAGTCGGGTTCATTTTTGTTTCTAATTCCTGCTTCACTTTCAAGAATGGCGAACTTTCTGAAACTTCCAGAAACTTCGCTAAAGACGAGTCATACCAAAGTTGGTATTTCTGAACCTCCTCAGTCAACCTTTCTGTCTTTATTGATCCATAACAATCAATTTGAAAATTGTGGAGATGGAGAAGCAGCCGGGAATACTAAAGCGGAAATGCACTACTACCAAGCGGACCTAACAAAGCACTTGCCTTCAGCAACACTGGAACACGTAGTCACATTTCTGGGGAGGTGCATTAGGGCGTACGTAGGGTCTGCTTACGCTCTGTGCTGACGCCATAGCTACGCCGCCAAATTGACGCAGAAGCCTAAACCGCCTACACAAGCTTAAAGTAAGTAAGTCTTGACAGTAGTAGTGTAACTGCGTCAGATTTGTAGGCCTATGATTTCCTTGTCTTCAGATGTTGTTCCAAAATTTTCTTACATCTAGTCTCTCCTGCAGGGTGCTTCAGCGTTGGAAGGGTGTTCTTCAGCTTACGGTCAAAGAGTACATCAGTCTCATCCTCTCTCTGTTTACCGCAGGGACTTCATGCCAGTGCACTCTCCTTCTTCTTTCCATATGTCTTAATTAGACCACTGTGTCTCTGTCTGGGTCTGTGGCCAAGGTGCCCCGAATCCTCACTCTTCCTCTAGTCGGTGGTCAGACCACATCTGTCAAAGCCACTTGAAATATATTGGAGCCGCGAACCATGATTACACTTAAGCGCGGCAGTATTTCTATCAAAATTAAACATCCAATTGCCGCGCCGCACAAGAATCATATGGCACATCAACACCATGTCACATCCCATCATGGTTAGTCTGAGGACTGAATCATCTTAATGTTTGGCCATAAAATTATGAACACAGACACGAATTGCAGCTGGGAATAGACGCTTTCCTTTTCGTCATCAACTTCCTATATTCCGCCTGCCATCTCCCCACATGTCTCGCTGAATTACGACGCGTTCAGGTCCCGTAAAACAAACAAGTCGCTCCCCGCCCTCGTGTTTTTCTCCGACTGCTCGCCTGAGTCACTTTGCCCTGCACACTCCGCTTCAGTGTTTTGCCCGCTCGCACACACACACACACACACACACACAATCGCTCTCTGCCAGTATGAGTTAATGAAATTGCAAATGCCAGGCAGCAATTTAGTCCGGAATCAATCAGGGCAGATGTGATGAGCTTGATTTGATTAAATATAAAATTGTGATTTAATGTTTGGCCGGGACCTTGTGGTTATTATGGTCATCACTGACTGCAGAATGAAGGAGCACGGCTGAATTACTGTTTATATGACTTATTGACATATTTGTTGTTGTTTTCTTACGGGCCATTGGCACTCATGTGTCACATTAATAAGTATATACTATTTCCACTATTGTGAGTCTATTGACTTCTAAATATGTCCATGGAGGAGTCTGTTTTCTAGGCAGTACGTGTGTCAGAAGTCTAAAAGTTTAATTTCAAGCCAAAGAAAAGTTGACTACTACTTTGTGGTTTGGATCAACTGGATTACAGTAATTGGTTTGGTTCTTTCTTATGCCTTTTTGTATTTTTCTAAGCGAATAAGCTAATTTTGTAAGCGATGAGGTGTCCTGATGCATAAAAATAGTAAACAAGGAGAAACATCTGTTATTTTCTGAGATAGGACGTAATTATTGTGTTGAAATTATGGACTCTTACCACGGACTTTTTCTGTTTGAGGCATTGGCATAGGCATACGAGCAAACAGGCGCTAAGATGCTAAACTAAGTTCAGTAGTTCCTGTTACTTCTAGTTCCTGCCAGTTTGGAAGAACTCAAATAAATGTATTTCTGCATCTCTGGATTAGTTTATGAAATGGTTCTTACTGTACAGCTGAATCTATATTTTCCTAAAGTTTGAAAGTTGGAATCCTTGTGTTAACCATTTAAAGGGGAATTACTGTTTTTTTACAACCTGGACCTTATTTCTGTCATAAAATACAATTGTTTACTCATCCATATAACTCTGGTGCCATTTGGAGTCATTCGGACGATATTTAGATTCGCGTATATCGATATAGTGGGAGTGACTGGGGCACCGAAACGAAACTCATTCATTTCACCAATATTTTGTTATGATACTCTCGTGCTATTCCCCGTTGAGTCCGGAGTTACCTGTTATCATCATCCAGGGTCTGTAGATTGTAGACCTGGATGATGTCATCTCTGAGCGCTGCCAGTGTCCAAATGACACCAAAGTTATATTGGTGAGTAAACGATTGTATTTTATGCTAGAAATAAGGTCCACGTTGTAAAAAACAGTAGTTCCCATTTAAGATGGATGCACTTTCCGTGCCGTCTCCCACAGGTTTCCTGAAGAATGGTTTTCAAGCTGAGTGTGGGTGGTTTGAGAGTTTTTTTTTTTTTTTGTTTTGGTCCATGGGAATTTGGAGCCAGCCTTAAGAAGCCATTCAAGGAGATTTGTTTCCACACACATTTATTTTCTTTCGGTAATTCCGCAAAAACACATGGTCTTTAAGCCCCCTAGTGTTCAGTGCGTTGAAAGCGCAGCTCAGCTCATGTGTAGCTAGCTAAAGGAAATGAGTTGTCACAACAAGACCAGAAACACGGACCAGAACTTTCTATCTTGCACATCTTTCTGGTTTGCTTTTTGCTATGTGACGTAACAATTACGGCCACGGTGCGTCTCGGCACAAATGTTTACCACAAGTTTCTGCTCAGTTTTACTGTCAACACAGTCACGCATCTGAACGGACTGTCAGCTAAGCTTCCTGGCACACGGCAGTCTCCAAAAAATCCACCAAAATGTTCACCAGAAAATACACACAGAAGGAGGAGTTGTGCATCAGCAATCACTGATGATCCCATAGGAATGAACAGACCTCCCTTTGACTTGCATGCATACATTGAGACAGTGGCCACTTCCTGATGTTAAGTTTGGGCTTCAGACTGAGGAGGACCGTTCACAGAGCTGAGGAACTGTGCTGATGAACAAGCTGAAACAGAGGCCCGGCTGACTGAGGGGCTGAGCTGATACGGTGCGACTGAGTGGGCAAGGCAGGTGGCTGGCTTAAGACAGGATGAGGGGCGCTATGAACAGCCTGGCTGATGGCTGGAGAGCTGGTCGGGAGCAGGCTGGGCACACAAGTGCGCCGAACACGAGAAGACGGTCAGAAAGCAGAAGGATGACTAGAACTGGTACACTCGATCTACGTCCTGACACGTGCGCTCCCGCTTGAGTGAATTTGGCAAAGACTGATGGCTGAACAGGGGTTGGTGAGTTGCCATCTCCGCACACTGCACAATCACTAAAGGTGACACTAAATAGAAGAGTGGAGGTCAGGCTGACCTTGTTCATCCTTCTCTCCACAGTTTCTACAGCCTTTTGCTTACATGACAGTTAACTCTAAGTTTTAACCTCGCAGGCCATTACCCCTGATTTATAGTGGCACTTATAACAGAACACTTGACACTGGCTAATGTGGCAAATACGCTTAACATATAAAATGAGTAGGAGATAAGATATGATAAGGCAAAGGCATCGACAGTATCAGTGACTTTTTTTCTCATCTCCTTTTGACACCTGGGCCAAAAGAGCTGAATGTTACACTAACTCCGTACGTGCTTAGAAGGACTATAAGACTTTCTGCGGTGGTAATAAGGGGATACAGGCTCATCCCTCACATAAATCTTCCTCAGTAGACTCTGTTGGACTCATACTTATCTATTCCTCAGTGGTAGCGCACAATTACCCGTTGAAAAATGCTGCATAAGGCATCACTCGCCTTCCTTATCAAAGCCGGTGCAGCTGTACAGACAGATAAAGGACCAAAATAATAAAATAAGTGTCTTTTCACACACTCCGGATTGGCCAGATGAACTGCTTGCTGAATTTTTTGACCCGCGTGTCGCACGGCGTAAATGGCAACCCTGACAGGAATAAGGAATCTGGTTTATTTTATCGGCCGGTGAAGTTATTACAGAGGTTCCTCAGTTTGGCACAGTTTCACGTCATAAGAGGCTTTTCATTTAACGGTTCGGCTGAATGCAAAACATCTCTGGGTCCGTTTTAGTACGACCAAGCTGTAACATAATTCTTGCAAGAAACACAGCCTTGTTACCTGGGTTGTAACAAGTCTCCGAGCTGTACAGTTGAGACTTGCGCGAAGATTGGACTAATTTCTGATGAGTGTTTCTGAGCTGGGCATATAACTGAATAAAATTTGTTGGCACATTTCTTATTAATGTGCTAGTTCCTCCCTTTTTGATATTCATAGAGCTGGTATTCATCACTGAAATTGTGAAGATTAAAACGGATGCCTTTTAGAAAGATGAGGAACTTTGCAGTGTAAAAACAATTGATCTCTGGTAGCTGCGAACACATCCTGCCGATTGCCATAGGAAACGCTAAGAAATAAAAGTATATTAGGTGTGATAAAACTGGTGAAAAGCTCCTTCAGGTTGCTGAAAACCAAAACCTATAGCTGCACCATATATTCTCCGCTGACACTTTTGTATGTTGCGAATATAGCTGCAGCACAATCAGAGGATGTGGAGGCAGGTGTTGACAACTTGACGAAGGTGTCGTGCGAGATTCAGTAAAGAATTCGGTACAAGGCATTCTTTGAAAAGACAGTGGGTTTGCTGATGATATTTAGCAGTTAAACACAATCTCCTCCATTCCATATGCAATCTCCAGTCTCCTCCATTCATGACATGCCAGGCAAATACAAGCTGAGCACCTAAATAGTAAGTATGCAGCATGAAGTACGTCAGATTTGACTTCTGACTTGTCCCTCAAGGACTTCCAACTTAACACTCATCATACTTCAGTCACTCCCTGCATTTACTATGGACGCTAGTATTACGCTACGAATCGCAAGTCAAGTGGTCATTCAGTCTGCAAAAATATGTGCGCCTAATAACTGTGTGAACATATGGCCTTGGCAGCGTCTCTTTGGTTGGAATGAACTGTTTCTTTTGCGTGTTTTGTGACCCGTGTGGTAAAAATCTAGAAATGTGAACAGTTTCCGGAGGGACAGGAACAACGACAAGTCCCGACAAGTGTTTGAAAAGATGACTGGAATCTCAACCGATGTGGGCAGGGTTCATCTCGGTTAGCTTCTTCTACTGAATGAATTTATTTCTGACAATTAAGCTGGGGAGAAAACATCACCGTGGATTGGTGGCCTTGCGTTTATAAAAGGTTAATTTACATGCAAATGCATGAATCTTATATTTAGCTTCCAGTGTAAACAGTTCATCTCTAGACATTTATAATAATTTTAATTTGTTAATCAATCTTCTCAATCTACTTCTTTGAGTCAGGTTAAGGAAATGCTGTTCATGTAAATGTGGCTAAGGACTTGGGACTGTTCTAAATAACTCTTTAAGTAGCTCTGGTTGCTGAGTTGGTAGTTCTCTCCCCCTCCTTTCCTTGTCCACATGTCAAAATGTCCTTGAGCAAGACACCAAACCCCAAGCTGCACCCGCTGGCAGGCAAACAGCACTGCACGGTGACTGAGAGGCAAATAAAACAGAGGTTAAAAAAGTGCTATATTCACCACATACAGCACAAGTGCCGTCCTTTTACCATGACATTACATTTACATGGATATATTATAAAATACACCTCTTCAGTTACGTAACAGTCCTCGCGTTAGATCAGTAAAGAACATTTCAGCTTCAGTCATGAAGGACTTGCGCACAAAAGAAAGGCGCTGGCAAGTGTAAGACTGTGGATGGCTTCCAACAAAACTATTACACCTTCCTTTAACCTTCTATAAAATGTTCGGCTTCACCCCTTCAGAGCGGGGAAACGCGTGAAAGAGAAGTGAAGTAGAGATCTGAAACCACCATCAGAAGTCAGGGCTTTCAAAACGGCCATGTCAGAGGCTTATCGCGCGGCATGTCTGTCTGCACTACAAGACACTCAGCCCTCAGTTGCTGCAGCTCATTGTTGCCTGGCGGGAGGCGGTAATCTCTCCTTCCACCCACAGCGGGCTTTCAACGCGGTGCAGACAATGTGAGCGTTAACCGCATATCCACGGATATCTCGCGAGGTAGCATGGTGTGCAAGATGAGCTGGCTTTCAAATGTCACATTTCCCACCTCATGTTTAAGTGGATTCAATTCATTTGCTTCACATTCATGTTCTCATATTTCTGTTTTTAATATAAAAGACTTTGTGTGAAGTTAACTAGGCTCAGCACAGTCTCCAGGCATTTTAACAACAGGCGAGCAAGTAGCCACTAGTATGTAGCTACGCAACACATTAAGACAACCAGTAGCCACACAGGTGCAGAGATTGGAACCTGGGACAGAGCAGCAGCTCAGTCAGTCACAGTGGTACATAGGATAAGGTTCAATCAGTGGCATTCAATATTAGGATGGGCACCAGTCCTTGTCTGGAGCTCATATGTTCCAACCTGCACATGTGAAACAGAAGGCGTTTATCAATATCAAGCATGTGAACTTTGCACTTGGTAGTTCGGACTTGGCAAGTTCGATTCTAAAGTACAGACTCTGGAGGACGTGAGGACACGGGACAGTCATTCTGAAACTGGAACAGCAGTGTATCCGATGACGCCCATGGAATGCGCTCTGGGAAGTACACCTGGAAGTACCAGGCCCACACAGGTTACCTCCCGATACATCCTTGAAAAAACAGACAGGGCAAGTACATGTCCGGGTATTTGGACAATACTCGGTTAGATGCAGACTTTGAGTTGGACAGTACTTGGGCAGGACAGAACGCAAGAACAGGCAAGAACACATACTGATAAACGACCCAAGTGTCGAGATTACTACAGCTCGATTGGAACGGCTGTAGGTGGGACACATAAGAGGAACAAGGACCAATGTCCAATCAGTGGCAGGATGCAAAATAAGCAAGAGAACCAATCCACGTCTGGGGCTTGTATGCTTGCTCATATGAAACAGTCAGAGAGAGAGGTACAAGACTACCATGGGCTGTAACATCTACTGCCAACAAATGGAACTAATGAGGTTCTGGTAATGACCTAGGAAGTTGTGTGCTATACACAAATTGTAACATCACCTGAAAGCCGCTAGGCATAAAGCCACAAAGGCTAACAGCTTGGCAAGCTAGCAACCAGGTAACTTAACGTAGAAAAGCTTTTGTTCATCCGTTCGGTAAATTCAACACGATGGAAACCCCTTACGGTTGAATGATGAAACCATACCAACTTACCATCCACCTCCACCATAACTGCATACATGGACTAAGTAGAGTACTTAGTGGGGTTTGTGTGTTGGTTCAATACACACTTTTATCAGATGACTGACTGATGATTTGATTTGAAGTTGTAATTGCATGAAAAAGATTTTTAACAACTGTTTTTCACATAGCTGTCGGACAACTCTAGGAAACAAAAAAAATCTCTGAGTGAATTTTGCTTGATTTTCTCCATCAGCTAGGAGAAAACACTAAGTCGTCCTAGTTGTGTAGAGCCAATTTACGGCAATAAACAGAAACCAGTCCAACCCAATTTTACACACTGTCAGGCCCGTTTTGGACGAAGCAGTGCTAAAATCAGACTGAACAGGCGGTGTTGAGGCTGAGTGCTGTAATGGGACCAGCGAGGCCCCCGTTGCAGGGAAACTTTCTTTCAACGGTTCGACTCATTTGATGAAAATCGCTTCTTCACCGCGCACATTTAAGACGCCTCGGGGCCGCGGGCGGACGTGTTGCACTGTGGCATCGCTCGCGAGCCGGTAGTATTAAACTGCATCGTGTTTACAGCGTCGTCGTTTTGAGGCTGTCTAGTTCTTCGTTGGCGCGGGACGTCTTAGAACCTTAATGTAACAGGAAGCGGACAGGGTAGAGGAAATTGATTCAGGTGTTTGTGTGGAAACTTTGCTTGTAGATAAATGACAACAGGTCAGTGTACTTTAGGGGGGATAATAATAACGTAGAAAACAATAACATCAGCAGCACAATGTGTTTGTGTCAGCTGTTTCTGCTTTGTCAGGAGGGAGGGAGCGTTCAGTATTCTCCTGGCCTGAGGCTCAAAGCAGCTCTTCAACTTAATTCTTGTTATATTCCTGCAGAGCTGCCCTGATGGAGAAGGACAGAACGAACTACTGCTGTAGTGGGTTTGAGCTGGCCCTCAGGTCAGCCAGAGTATCATGTTTTTGACGGAGGATAAAAGACAGATAGGACAGGAGTTCACGGACTTTGACGGGCAGACTTCTTTGTTTGAGGTTTGTGGTGCAGGTCACCTGAGTAATTGCGATGTTCAGAATAGTTCACCTCACAGTGAGTTCACACTAATTAATTCTGCTCCAACTATCCCCCTGTCCGATTAGCCTTATGTGGAGACGTTGCTATGCTGATGACACACAACTCTACGTAATGTACTGATTTAATCTCACCGTAGTTTTACAGTGCTCTGCCGGGAGCAACACCAGTGCAGTGCTAGCACGTTCTGACTAAAAAAAAGAAAGTTTTAGAATTGACTTTGACATTTTATCGATAATTTTATTGACCTTCAAAGGATTACTGCTCGGAAAATCGAGTCCCTCGCGAGCCGGCGCTCTGCCTAAGCTCATCGAGCTGGAGGAGGAGTTCCTGTCCCCTGCTTTGTCCCCTGGTTTGACTCCACGCTGGGCCGCAAATGCCATTCAGGCAGCGGCGGCAGCGTCAGCGGCAGGCATCCGGAGGATATCATCCAATCAACTGTTGTGTTTTCAAGGTTTACCCGCAATGCCGCAGCTGTGACAGTAAACTTCAATGGAGGTGAAGGCTGGAGGGCAGTAAACATCATTTCTTCCACCTCATCAGTGTTTCTCAAGTGAAGGACAGAGGAGAGAAAGACCCGGAGGACGGCTGAGACGGTTGCAGAGATCTGGACACCTGTGTGTCATAATGAAGATATAATGGCTTTAGAATGAACTGCTTCTGCATTAATTAGTCACTAAATGAACGTGATCTAATCTTCATCTAAACACAGCGTGCTATGCAGTTACGGCCATATACTGTACGCTCGGACGATGGCATATTTTATAGTTATTTTAGATGTTTATCAAAGCATATCCACATTTCAGGTACATTATTTACTAAAGAAAATCAATAATTTGAACGTATCTGTGAGACGCATGTGAACTCGTGCTTTCAGTATCTGGTGTGAGCCCCTTGTGGGGCAATAACAAAAACTGAACATTTCCGGTAACTGCTGATCAGTCGTCTGAAGCGGTTCGGAGGAATTTTAGCTCGTTCCTTGGTAGAGAAGCATTTCAGGTAGTTGCAAATTAGACGCGCACAACATTCATGATCAGCTTTGGTCCACGCTCTTTAGGAAATTAGGATTTGGCTTTTTCCTCATCCAGTACTGATCCCTCAGACTTGAGTATCTGACAAAACCAATCCAATTGCACCAACTAAACTGGTAACTGTATGTGATGTGCCGGGTCGCATTTCTTTCCATGATGCTCCTGTAAGTGTTTAATCACGTTTGTGGTGTGAAAGTTGCTAATGCTGCCGTTACTCGCGGAAACAGTGACACTTTGGAAATTGCACGTTTTCTTGAAATAACTCAAGCTTTTTCACTGTCTAATGTGCTCACATGGCACACGCTGCTCAGTTGTGTTGCTTGTAACACCTCATGCAGCGCTTGTTCAACGTTTAGATAAAGCATTTATGTGATATCCTACATAGGATGTCCGACGGTGACGTGTAAGATGCCAGGGTAAAGTTAATATTTCCCTGTGCCCTTATTAAGTCGTATGTAGTGTTATGTTCTTCCCCAGTCAGTACAGCCTTAGAATAATCTGTTCATAAGACAAAATCCAAGTAGCGTTGGGGATTGTCAAGAGGCTCTTTGGCGAATCCCAAGCGTGCAGTGTTTTTTGAGAGCAGCTGCTTTCTCTGTCGTTCCCCGTTAACGGACACCACGACTCTTCTGTGATTTCCATACGGCTGACTCATGTGAAGAACGCGCCGAAAGTGTTTTTAATCATCAGCGCATGCACACAACTCCAATCTTGTTTCTCTAATTGGGCTCCTGACTCCCTGTTGTCATTCTACGGGGATTCACAACACCGAACGGTTGGCTGATTTCAACCGGCTCCTGCGGCACAACTCACGTTTCCAGTGACGTCTTGAGCTGGGCTTTCGTCATCAGGTCGGCACGTTCGCGACAGATTTCAAGTCCTGTACGTCATCATGGGCTGGCCTTCACACCCTGCAGCTCATTTTGGTCTTGTGCCGGTTGTTTGGGTGAGTGGTTCTCGAGGAAGCTGCAACTGGATGCAATCATTGCGTTAGTGGATATAATTCCCAAGAGTTCACTTACTTTTTCTTGCCACTGTAGAAGCATCCTGGAAAAAACTTCATCTAAATGTGTTTACTTCCACATATCTTTATGCACAACCAGGGGAAATACATCGAGTTAAAAAATAAGTTAAAATATGTCATGGTTTTTTATATTTGGTTTAGTGGAGACATACGTAGCAGATAAAATAAGGTATACCTGAGCCATAAATGCTTTATTTTGATCACACTCTCTACGTGGTTTTCTGTATTTTTCAGATTTGACAGGCAATCTTTTAGTTATCTTGTCATCTTCTGCGATGGCAAACTGACGAATTAGTACAACCAATTGTTTTCTGCGATGTGTCCAGCCCGTAACCCTGTATGACATGTTTTCTTCTGCTGAAAATTCATTCCACATTTGCGCTTAATGTAGACGGAAACATGACTTGCGACAGGAAACCATTCCGTGCAGTGTGCAAATCAGAACTGAAACTTTATTGACAGTTTAGATTACAAAGTTGTTCTGCATTAAATCCATTACAGTACAAACCGGGAACAGAAATAGAAGGCCACACACTAGAGCTGAGGGACAGAGTAAAAAAATTAAAACTGCTTCTCAGGTGGGAGAAAAGAGAGCTGGGGACAGAGCTGCAGAGAATAGTCAGCGAGGGGAAGATGGGGGGGGGGGATGAAGTGATCAAAACCTTCATAGAAGGAGAGAATACAGACTTCAAGCAGCTTTAGACAACGCTGCAAAGAATGTCAAAACATGGGAGAAAAGGATTTTAAATCTGGATGCAAAATAACATATGGATTACTTCCACATTTGATTCTCTCAGCACCGAATCACACTGTATCAGCTGTGATGATAATCTCTAAATCTCCCTGCTGATGAGCTGTTTTCTCAGGTGGGACGCCTGGTACTTCCCCTCTTAAATCAAGACGCTCGAGTCAAGATGAAATAATAAATCGTGGATAAACACAAGGAGCGCGAAACAGGCGCACGCCAGGAAAATCTCCAGGAAATCGGAGAGTAGCGCTCGCCGACTGGCAGATGTTGTTGTGTCTAGAAAGGGAGTCGCGCCCGCTCTAGGAATCGGGAGGGTGGAAGGTCTTGGAGGTGGCGAGCATGGCTCGCACTTTGGCCATCAGGTCCTGAAATCAGAGGAGACAGGAAAGTGTGGGATGAGTTACACTCTTATGCATGTTACAGGATAATTAAAAATGAACTTAAAGCTATCACACTTGAGCAAAGTTTGTGGGAGTAGATTCAGTGGGTAAAATAATACCACTGACTGATAAGCTTATGTTTATTCTGCACCGATTAGCATTTTTGTAAACAATCGTGGGGAGAGCTACTGGCCGATACCGATCCCAGGGTCTGTCTGAAGCTGCTTCAAAAAAAATAAAAATAAATAAATAAAAGTATTTTGACTCATTTATTTGCACAGTGTGGCTCCAGAAAGCAGTAAAAGAAAATCATTGTAATGGATTTTTTTTCAGTTACTCAGGGAGACTGAACCTGGACAGTTGATAGAAAGTAAAACACATTTGTAAGTCATGAAAGCACAACAAATACAGCCCTGCTTTGCTGCGGAATAAAATACATATTTTTTTTTATAAATAATAAAAAAAAATGAAAAAATTAAATATACGCAGAACATTCACTTTGAAAATAAATTCAATCATACTGAAGCCAGAAAAATAAATTTCAGTAGGCGAATAAAATGAAATATGGTCCTGTCATCTACAGGATGACCTGCCGAAAAGTCGCGACGGCGCGGAAAAAGCAGCTCCTGCCGAAAAGCGGGCGGCTGTCTGCTTTGCCGAATTTGTGAGAATTTCTTTAAAATTTGAAATTTAATTTAGACTGAGGCATGACTTGTGGCAGGGAGGAATGAAGCGTCGTTGGGTAAATCAATTTTTTTGATTTATTGGCAGTTCAGATTACAACCGCTACAGAACAACCTGCAGGTAGGAGCAAAGAGAGTCAGGGGGAAAAAAAAACAGCAGAGAAAAGTCAGTGAGGGAAGAGGGAAAAAAATACATGATTATGCTGAAACCACAAAAATAAATTCAAGCCGGAACAAAAAACAAAAACAGCATTATCTATTTACTCCTTTAAATTTCAGTAGAGTGATAGAACAAAAAATTGTCTGAAGCTGCTTGTTATCTATAGTTGTGCTTCTGGGGCCAGAGTGGAAAAGTGGCTATGAGGTGGCTGTGAGGATTGACTATCTCTGGTAGGTAGATCAACATGCAGGGAGCTGGTTTGCAGTTCTAAAGCAGCCAGGACGTCACAAAGCAGGCCATGCATCTGGAGCTCTGATGGGACGTTAAAGATATCGCAGATCCAGGAATTTAGGCGGAAGATTGGACGATAGTGTTGGGTGGCCCGATTGATTTGAGCATCCTTACTAAACTCTCAGCCAGTTATACTGAACTGAAAAAGCCAGCTGAATTAGTGGTGAAACAACTTCAAGAAAACCCAAACAGTCCGGCTGCATTCGCTTTTTTCCTTTGCTCTTCAGATAAACCACGAGCTGAGAGCTGAAAGTCAAACCCATCTCCAGCAGCAGCACAACTGAGGACAAACACACTCCACTAAAAAGCCCGTGGCTCTCAGTAAGTGACTTTATTTTCGAAATAAGTGAGAAAATGGATTTGGTTGATCTGGTAACACTTTCCTGTTCTCTTCACAGTGTATTACAGCTCATAAATGAAGAATAATTAATCAGGAAACTACTCCCTGAGGCGTGAAAGAGCTGCTAGTAATGCCGCTCCCACTGGGAATCAACTATGCGGCTTGCGGGCGCCTTAAGCTCGCCGATTTGTCTCAGCTCAGTTTTGCTTGCGGCACGCATGGCTGAGCGCAGCTTCTAATTCATTAGAGAGGAGCAAGTCCAGCAGCGCAGCGAGGATTGCCGGCGAACGGGATTCGGGCAAAACAATGTCCGGTGGAAAAGTCTGGTATAAAAGTTTGACAAGGCTTAAGTTTTATAGTAGTGGAATGCTCTTTGTGAGTTTGAGTGGTTGTCTGTCTCTCTGTGTTAGCCCTGAGATAGACTGGAGACCTGTCCAGGGTGTACCCCGCCTCTCGTCTGATGTCAGCTGGGATAGGCTCCAGGCCCCCTGACCCTTCACAGGACAAGCGGTTACAGTAGACGAATAAATGAATGAATGCAATGCTCTTTAAACAAATAATGCACTTTAAATACTCTAAAAATAAAACATATTACTCTTCCCTCAAACCATGCATACATAAAGGAACTTAATCCTCTATATCAGCTGTTCTGAGAACAGTTTGATGAAACTAATTTGTTCCTGCGTTTGTGAAAAGTGAGGGTAGAGATGAGCAGGGAAATCGTAGGCAAAGTGTTGCAGGAAGCTGCCAAAGTGCACTTTTTAGTTTTCACTTTCCTTCACTCATCAGGTACAAATTTAAATTTTGCTGACCACGGGGCAAATGCTTACACCGCAGAATGGGAAGCGTTCATTTGCATTGCTTCCCACGAGTGATTCAGACACGCTTGGACAAATATCCACCCCTGAGCTCTCCTGACAGATGAGACAAATTAACAGCTGTAATCACAAAGGGAGGGGGGGCTGTCATATCAAATCACTCAGAAGGCCCTTTCTCTCAAAACCCTGGTGTTTTCCCAATGCACACAAACACACACACACATATTGCGCGCAAAATGTGACAAACTATGCTTCTAATTGTTATCGAGGGGGCGGGTGTGTGCTCAGACTGAGTTCTTGTCAGCTATGAGCGTGAATAAAAGTGCAGCACAAATCACACGGCATTAATAGATCATCGGGTGCAGCGCTAACTGGCTCACACGGGGAAAGACAAACTATGCCTACAACAAAGAATTTCAATAAACTATTGTGTTAACCTAGTTCTACATGATCCGCCGTCACAACACGGTGAGACTGCAGTGGCATATTTAAATCTGGCGTGGCTCATTTCACCTCAGCGTTTCCAGACGCTAACAGTAATTCAAGGGGATGCATGAACGTGGAAGTGACACCTTAATAACTGAATGTAAAAGGTTTGCAGTAAAGGACGACAGGCAGGCTCCCTGATTAAGCTTTCAGTCTTTGGCAGCCTTTGTGCTTTTAAGTCTTAAAGACAATGACCCGGTTTTCGCCAACCATTATGAAGTTTGATCTTGATGAATGGTTTTTAAATTTTATACAGCAAAGTGTTTTATAGTCACAGTGACTTAGTGCTTGTCCACACAGGCGCACGTGCATTTGCGCACCAGTGCCGAGTCTATGTTCAGTACCTGCTCTACCCGCTCCACCTACTGAGCCACAGAAGGAGTGATGTAGCAGTTGCATGCTGGAAAAATTGTAATCCTTGACGTTATCACCAATTAAAACCACATTTTATTTTTGACACTATCACTTAATGATGAGTACGCCAAGTCATTACAGTATTATCTATTATCCTTTATCCTTTAGAGTGTAATCACTAACAGGCTGCCCATGGTCTGGGTCCGGACCCAGAAGCCGCACTATACGGACCCGGACCTACAGCCAAAACAGACGGTTATGATTTAGGACCTGACAAAGCGATTGATTTATTTTTACAGGTGCAGGTTTTGTAGTCTTTACCATAGTGGTTTAGTGGATGAGAAAACTCACAGAAGCGATGCGACCGACTAGATGCGAGGAGAAAGTTGAGAAAAAGATGAGTGAGGCGGAGAAAGGGAGAGAAAACTTCAAGCTTCTCCCTTCATCTTATTTAATTTTATATAACATTACACATACCTGCAGTCATGCATATATATGTAGCTCTATGTTAAGTGACATTTTTTGTAATCATTTGATTTGAATACATTTGATTTGACAGTCAGGTATTGATAACATGCAGATGTTTACACAACTACTAGGCTATTACAACATTAGATATTATGATCTTGCGGACTTTTGCTTCAAGAAATGATCTCTAACTGAACTTCTTTAAAGTTTAGTTGAATACCCCCGTTTTCAGAGTTGCCGGGGGGAGTTGGAGCCTAATAGGCGGTTTAGGTTTCTGTGTCAATTTGACGCTGTAGCTACGGCGACAGCGCAGAGCATATGCAGACCCTAGCGCCGTAGTTGACGTGCACTTCCCCAGAAATGTAACTACGCGCCGCAGCGATGCAGACCACAAGAGCTGTGATTGGTCCACCTGGTAGTAGCATGTTTCCGCTTTAGTATTTCCAGCTGCTTCTCCATCTCAGCAATTGACCGTTGGATCAATTGGAACAATAAAGATGGAACACACCGAGGAAAGGTTAACTGAGGAGGTTCGGAGATAGAAAACATTTGTAGGACTCGACTTCAGAGAAATTTCGGCGAAAGTTTCAGTTGCCATTGTTGAAAGTGAAGCAGGAAGTAGAAACAAAAATTAACCCAACTGGCAAAAAGTTTGTGGGGGGGGGGGGGATTTTTACAGAGCCAGACTGACAAGTGCTCAAGTATAAATGGCTCACACCGGCGTTGGTTATGTCCTGCAGTACCTTTAAGGAGCCTTAACCCAGTTGACATTGGGGAAGAGGTGGGGTACACCCTGGACAGGTCACCAAAAGACAAACAACACTTCACAATGACAGCCAAATAAGAATGACCAATTAAGCCAAACAAACACACCGTTGGAACGTGGGAGACAAACCCATACTTGGTTAAACCAATGCAGCCACAGAAGGGCCCATGCCAGCCAGCGGACTGAAAAACTCAGAACCTTCTGTCATTAAGTATGCCAAGTATTTCTCCAAGTCACACTTTTCTCCATTGATGATGGAGCCCATCATTGTTGTACTGACGTGTACAGTAGGTCCACATATTTTTGGACACCGACACATTTTTTTTTGTTACTTTAGCGGTTTATTAAAACATATTACATAAGTAACATTTATATAATGAATATGGAAATAAATTTATATAATGAATGTGGGCGTTAAGTGAAGACTCACGGTTTTCACATCCACACTGGAGAAAAGGTGTAGGATTCATAACCATTGTTGGATACACAGTGCCCTATTTTCAGTGACTGGACAAATCCAATCAAAAGCTGGTCCATGGACAGATATTCCTTAAATATGTGTGTAAAAAGTAATATGTAGCAATTCAGACACCATGAGTTTAAATGAGGCTGCAAAAAGAAAAAAAAAAAACTAACAAAGCCAAATCCAACACACGTGATCAGCCAGAACATTAGACAAGGCCAAATTTGGTCTTCTGGAGTCAGTGACATTAAAAAGTCCTGGACGCCCATGGAAGACAGCAGTATTGGATGATCACAGGATTCATTCCATGGTAAAGAAAAAAAAAAAAAACCTTCACAACATTCAGCCAAGTGAAAAACACTCTCCAGGGGGTAGGAATATCACAAAGAGAAGACTTAACAAGCGCAAATACAGATGGTTCACCACAAAGTGCAAACCATTCATAAACTTCAGGAATATCAGATTAGACCTTCCCAAAAACATCTAAGCCAGACCAATCTTGGAACAGCATTCTTTGAATAAAACTACGATCAACTTGCACTAGAATGACTGGTACAAAAGTATGGAGAAGACTGCATTTCAATTTCATCTTGTTGGTTTGAATTCTGGTCTGACCCGGTGACACAGAGAGCCTGAAGGACTTGGTATCGCCACCGACTTCCTGAATCAATACAACAACAATTCACAAGGTCCCGATTCTAGTCTTCTTCAGTTCAGCATTGATTAGTTTAAAGATATTTCAGTTTTGCTTTGTTACGAAATGGATTTTCACAAAATAATGTTGTCACTGGTTTTGGAACGTTGTGGTATTTCCACAATACGTCACCTCTAGTTGGCACGTCTTCCACATGGCTTTGCATTCGTCCAGCTGTTCTCTGCCAGCACACTTTTAAAATCCAAAACGCTGCCACGCATCAGCTTTCAGGCCCGGCGGTGCTCTCAGAGCTGCAGCTCCTGTCATGTTTTGGATCTCCCTCACACGTCGACTAATCTCGTTGAGCGGTCTCACAAGACTAGTCACGTGAAACGGGTCTTGCGAGACCGCGGCGAGCCAGTTTTATTAAAATTGTGTCACAGGCTTTAAAGGATCCACATCTGTAGAGTGCGTTCTCGGGAAACGGCTTTCCTGATGGTCTTAAATATTGCTGGGAGTAACAGAAGGGGTAGCCACATTGAGCTCATGCATAAGTCTGAGGGGAACAGACTGCACATCCCTAACTCCCCAGCTGTTGTGTAGAAACCTTTGCAGTGAGTACAGTATGATATTATAATTGACTGGCATCTTCATAAAACAATGGGAGTTGTGCACTGGAAACAGATACACCAGTAGTCCAGTAGGGACCTTTTAAAACTTCCAGTTCCAACCTGCAACTACAAGTGTAGACAACTCAACCTGAAGTGGTGAAATCTTGAGTTATCAATGTGAGGATACTGGCAGGACACAATACTTTGTCCTTTTCAAAATCACCATGACACTATCTCTTCTACCTTCCTCTTGGTCACAAATAACAGATGTTTGAATTGAAAGTACCCTAACCCTAGCCCTCAGACTGTGACAAACCCCTTTCTAACCCTTACAGAGGACAGAGGAAAGCAACTTGCATCATACATTTAAGAAGAAATGCCCATGCCTCGCTTGTAATTGCCAACACACTCACACTTAAAGGTCTTAACAGTAACACTGTCATAAATGCTTAAAGAGAGCCATGCACACATACACTTGCCTGGTATGAATTCTCTGTAGACTGGATCAAGCCCTTCCATTATCACAGACTAAAAAAACAAATTTGAAGATCCACCCAAACATTAAAAACTGCCAAAGATTCAAAAAAAAAAAAAAAAAAAAAATCTGAAGGCTGGTCTAAAGTTTCACAGAGAATCTATCAAATGTTCAGCAGAGAAAGAAGCGACTGAAGACAGCGGAAGAGACAAACAGGAGGAAAAAGAGAGGTGGAATGAGGCAAACAGCAACCAAGCACCCTCAGGGAAGAAGAGCCCATTAGGCAGATGAGGATGTGCTGAATTATTCAAGATGTGTTTGTAAAACATCACAGATGGGGTATAAGTAGTTAGTGGTTCTGAATCTGTGTAACAACAGCCTGTTTTCATGAGCTAGCTTATGTTGCCATGTTGAGACAAAGGCAGGGCTGGGAGATGAGGAGAAAGAAAAGGGAAACGGGTTGATGAGAGGGATGCATGGGGAGATTTTCTATCTGGTCAGAACGCTGGAAGCTCATCCTGGAACGCTGCGCCACTGCAGCCTCTCTCAACTTTAACACTTGTTTAGTGGAGGGTAACTGTTTCAGCATCACGCGGTTTTAGCCTATATCATTTACTACCCGCCGAGTCCTGGATTTTAGGTTTAACGCATTCAGCTGCATGTGGGGTTGCAGGAAAATCAATACGTCAAAATACTGCATCACTTTGTGTGATGCGGAGAAGTGGAAATGAAATTACTGATGTTTAATTAAAGATGCTGACGGTGATCCAGACCGAAAAAGCAAGAAGCACAAACAATCCGAGACGCTGCATCTGCAGAAGTGTATTTCATTTCAAACTAATCAAAGTAATTGAATCGGAAATTCGTTCGAGGAATGCTTCTCCATGTTTTCACAAGAAGCCAACATTAAGGGAATTGAAGGGAACGTCATAATACTGCGCAAGAGGTCCGGAAGAGAATTTAGACAAAACAGAATAAAGACTATGTATTACACCGAACAATGGCTGCTTGCTTCACATTTATACTGACAGCACTTAGAAACCTTCTTGCTAATTTAACAAGCGCTAGCACAGCAGTGACACAATCATCCCACAAAGAATCTAAGGATTTTGTCATCTCTCTGCAGTTTATAGCTTCTCACCAATCCTCCAATGTATTTGTCTTGCAGTGCATGCATCAGGTTTTGCTGAATTTCTGAAAGCAGCAGGGTGTCTGGACGTCTGAATTTCAAACAGGGTGGAGCGGGGAGAAGGTGTACCGACCAGGATCAAAATTTATTGACGGGCTGCGTGTGTGGGGTTAAATTGTGAGTAATGAGTGTATACCGCTTATTGAGCCACTTAGCTACATTAGCTTTATTACATAGAACCTGGTCGTTGCATTACAATAAAGAACACGTATGCCGAGTATGAGGCCGTTTTGAAACGGGATGTTCGACAGTCATAAATTGCATAATTGCATTGCACATGTACCTTTCGCCTTGTTGAGTATTTCTCATTCACAAAATAAATAGGTGGACCACTGTGCAAAAAAATTACAGGATAGCTGTCCTATTCCACGTCTGTGCCACATCAACCGTCTGACTGGGTCAGAATTAATTTTATCTAAATGCTGAATTACTGTTAAATGCATCGGCGGCGGTAAAATTGCTACAGCAGGGCGCCGACGTGAGCAGCAAATACGATTCAGAAAGAACTGGCATTTTGACAGTTGAGGGAAGACAACTGGGTACATGCAGGACCTTGGGTGCGATTACTATAATTTTACAGACGGAAGTGTCCGCGCTGTCTTTAACACTCAGCGGGAGGCCACGGCTTCCACGAGGCCGTCACGCCAGTGGTCGCTGTACGGTCGAAAACATATCACCACATGGTTTCGTTAAATCTACAATAAAAGACATAGAAAACAAGGCCTACTTGAGAGCAAACAGTCATGTATTTACATTTATATCTGATGCTTGGTGCTGAGAGCATAGTCTATGGTGTGTTTCTAGGGTTTTTATTTTGTGAAAACCGCTGCCTGCTTTGGATAGAAAAAAAAAAGTTTCATAGTCATTTCATACAATGTTTGTGTAGAAGGACGGAGCCATTTCACGATAAAAACACTAACAAAAACAACTCTATTCTCCTCAGCTGAAGAGCCAAAACCAATCTGGGAAATACTGGTTTTGTAGTTCTTTAACACGGACAGACAACTAACAAGACTTCACCTTGAGTAGCTCAGTAAGAAGTAGTAACTCTCCTTATCTAAATTTACTTTTACCACTGGAGGACAAACAATTTTAAGACCACGTATTTGTTCTGCCTGCTTCCTCAGCAGAGGTGAGACTCCGCGTCCCGAAACATTTTATGCAGCCATGGGCAAGTTCGCCAAGGCCTTCACTTTCTCCTGCCACTCAACCGGCATCGACCAATATTCAGCCTCTCTCCTCCTAAACTCTTGGCAAAGCTCCCAGAATGAATGCAAAGGCCGGATGTGCCATTTCAGCCTGGATGAGCTGCTACGGTTGTTAGCATGACAACTTTTGTTTGTTTGTTAAAACAGAAGTATATGGCCTTGACATTACTTGTACCCCTGAAGACACAGACACAAGCCCAGGAGCACTGTTTAGAAACTCAATACAACATGAGAAACTACAACTCAGAAATCCACCCAGGCATTTCCAACTAGACTTTGGACAAAAGGCACAAACCCGCTCTGCTGAAGATGAACAGTTGATAGAGTCAGAACAAGTGAAAAAGTGGTTCCTGAGTAACTGCTGTTCAGGTCAACGTTAAACTGAGTGTAACTTCATACACACAAACAGTTGAAATGTAAATAAATAGTTCTGCATGACAGCACAAACGGGCTGTGTTTCAAAGATACACAGAAAGCTCTATCTGTGCACATCCAATGGAAAATAGCCAGACTGCTTCAGGCTGACAGAAACACAACTGTAACACAAATAAAACAACTTGCTGCAAGCGAGGTATGCAGAAGAGCATCTCTGAAGACGCATCACATCAGAGTGCAATTCAACCAGAAACTGAGGCTACAATGCACAAGGGCTGACCAAAATCAACACAAGACTGGAAAAACGTTGCCTGGCCTGATTAGTCTGATTAGAATATGGAAGCATGGGTCCATCCTGCCTTGTATGGACAGTTCAGGCTGGTGGTCTAATGTTGTAGGAGATATTTGCTTGGTACACTTAGCAGTATTGTTTAAATGCCACAGTATATCCGAGTATCGTTGCTGACCATGTCCGTCCCTTTGTGTCCACAGTGTACCCATCTTCTGATGGTGACGAGCCATGTCACAAACCTAAAATCAAACTTTTTTTCTTGAACAAATGGCCTCCAAAGTCATCAACTCAACTCAACAGAGCACCTTTGGGATGTGGGTTGAATGGTATATTCACATAATGGATGAGGAGCCAAGATATCTTCAGCAACTATGTGATGGATCAAATATGGCCGAAGCATTTACGGCTCCTTGTTGAAGGTATGTCACAAAGAAGTAAGGCAGTTGTGAAGACAAACTAGTACTAGCAAGGTGTACCTAATAAGGTGGCCAGTGACTGCACACAACTACAGCAGTACCAGAGGGATAGGTGAGACAATAATATCTTCCAAGGTTCAAACAAGGCTTATATAACATGATATATAGATATGTTGCACAAACATACAGTAGGAGCAATATGTAGATCAAATAAAAAATTAATTAAAGTAACAAAAGCTATAAAAAACAGCTATACTTTTGTGTGTGTGAAAGTGAAAGGCACTCTCCGTCCACTCTCTCTACATGATGGAAACAAAGAACACCACTCAGTACTTTTATCGGCGGTAGTTCAGCAGAGGACGCATCTGGGATAAAAGCAAAGAACAATACCTGAGTTATTTTGGACTGAACAGCAGACACTATGGATGACGCCACCGCCTTGTCTTTCTCCTGAGAAGCACCCCTAAAGAGAGAAGAGGCAGAAAAGAGAGAATCAATCATGTTAACAGGGGAGGATATACAATATTGATGATATTTTCTGAAATGTTCGAGGTTGGACAGGCATCTGGAACAAGAGAAGAGGAGGAGGAAGAGACCTGCAAAAATATCCATGCGGAGCCACAACAGTCAAACGCAGTCGAGCATATAATGACGCACACAAAATCGTGCCAAAATCGCGGGCCTCAAATTCAACTTTTTGGTTCTGTCCAAAGCTGTTAATCTCTCTACAGCCTTACACTTCATAATTTATCGAGAGATTTTTAAAATAGAACCAAATCATGTGCATCAAGTTGATTGAACACAACAGGTGACAAGGAACTGCAGAACAGACCGCCCCTGCTGATGTGGAGCTTTTAGGCTTCGGTCCACTGGGAAAGTGGGGAAATTTGGAACGACTGTCTCTCTGTATGGCACTCTATTGCCTCCATTATTGCATTTTGCTCGAGTTCCCCTCCCTTGTAGGAACTGAACGACAAAAGCCAAATTGACAGAGACCAGGCCCATCCTTTCACACATTTTACTGGTGAGATGCCCGCGCAGGAAAAGAAGAACTTTTGATTAAAAAAGAAAAAAAAAATCACAAGAAAGGAAAAAAAAAACAAGCCAATTTCCTTCGAGGAATGACTCGTCATATGTGGCTGCTCAAATAATTGTGCTTCTCTGCAAAAGATGGACCAATTACAACATGCAAACAACAAATAGCAATAGAAACTTTTCTTATCAGATAAAAAGCATTCCCACCTTTAACAAAGGGCATCGCATGGCTGATATACAGGATACTGGTTACTTTGTATGTAGTTAAAGAATAAAAGTGATGCTTTTAAAAAAAAAAAAAAATTATATATATATATATATATATATATATATATATATATATATATATATATATATATATATATATATATAAAAAAAAACTGCAGCGAGCGCAATAGTTTGGTGGAAATAAAACAGACTGTCCAGGTATTTATATATATAAAATATAGCCTTTTTGTTTGTCTGCTGTAAAATAGAAAATAATTACATGGTTTACCATCTTTAAAAAATGTTCCTGGGAAATACATTACACTTTTGGCCAACCCTTACAAAACATAAAAATGAAAAAAAATAAATAAATAAAAAGCATGTATTGATTCACCAGGTAGACAGAATAGCTCTTAAACCTTGCAGCTTGTATTTAGAAACTTTGGAAGAGAATCATGTACGAACAGAGGCAGGATTCAGCATGTCATGAATCTGCTGCACACAGCTAAGAGTTCCCTCATAACTCTTTGTGTGTAAGAATGGACGTGTGTTCCAAACAGACAACAAAGATTGGCAGAGTGAAAAGCTATAAATGATGCTATAACCTATGTTAATAGTTGGAAAATAACCAAATTCTCCCTCAATAAGATATTGCAGGGCTTTTGTACTGCATGACACAGAGAGGATTATATTTCTGAGCCTAGGCAATATGTTTTTGTCCTTCTAACATCCAAAAGTCAATGTATGCAGCTCTAACACTGTGCTGAAAATATTTTAACATCCCCAAGAAATCAGAAGCCATGAATTACTTTTTGCCTTCTGACCTTGAAGCTGAAACATGTAAGCCAGCAGACATTGTTCAAGAGAGGGATTTTGCATAACAAACAAAAGCATGTTTCTCAGCAAAGAGTTTGCGTTAAAAAGTTAATGGCAATTTATTCCACGTCGTCTTCAGTTTGCGCATCAGCACAGATTTTACAGGTTGCTATGACAGTGGAAGTGCAGAAATGAATACTATGTGCTAGAGGTTATTTCTGTTTTTGAGCTTCATGAAGGTTAAGGTATTCAGCATTGGTTTAAAATCACTAAGAGAGCTGTTCATTCAAATGTGTCTGGACGCTGTGGTTTCAAGTACTATTGAACTGTATTGTGTTGTACTGGCACATGTTCTTATTTTTTGGACAACCTAATTTTAGCTAGGCTAAATAACAGAAACACTGTTGTGTTTAATTCAATCCAGTTTAACAGCACCACAAACAACATCCCCCAAAACGATCATCCAGGTGAATCACCACCTTTTTAACACTGTTTCAACATAAACTGAACATCATGAGTCATGAAGAGGGATTTAATACAACACTGTAAGATTAGAAGGCATTTGTATTCATTAGTACCTAATGAAATAGTAAGTGAGTCTATGTTAAATAAATAAAATACATTTAGACCAAAGTAGTATACACTAATCAGGCATAACATTATGACCACCTTCCTAATATTGTGTAGGTCTCACTTGTGCCTTCAAAACAGTTGTGACTCATCAGAGAATGGACATGGGCCTTCTGAGGGTGTCCTGTGGTGCATGGCAGCAGAATGTTGTTAGTGGGGGCCTTTGGGTCCTATGGGTTGAGGGGAGGGGCCTCTGTGGATCATCCCACAGATACTTGATCAGTTTGGGATCTAGGGAATCTGGAGGCCAGGTCAACACCTTGTGCTGTTGTTCATGTTTTTGAGTTGTTCCTAAGCCATTTTTGTGTGTGTGTCTGCATCAGGCTGCCTCCTGGTTTTAATGTTGTGGCTGATCGGTGTATATGGTAAATAAAGTATGATCGTTTGTTAGCCTAAAGGCCATGCAGTTCAAATATTAAGGGAATTTTCCGTTCTATCTGGAAATGGATCTAAATGATTGGCTGGATTATTGACGGCTTGTGGAGGGTTACCTTGAGTGGCCCAGGCTGGAGGCGGGGCTCGCAGATGGGGACAAAACTCTTGGTGAAGAATACGGGGAGAAAGATGAACCTGCAGTATGAATCTGTCCTGAGGATGCCAAGGAGCTCTTCCTTTGTTCAGGAGGGGACCTGGGAGACAAAAGCAAGAAGAGAGCAGCAGGAGGTAAAAAATTCATATTCAGGCAGTAACTCCACAGAATTCACAATAAATCAAAAGGGTGGAATGGCTTCTTAAGGGAGGGCTTTTTTTTTTTTTTTTACATTTGGACACGCACACTTTTGATGCTCCTTGAGGCATTGCCTACAGGTAAATGTGATGCATTAGGGCAGCATCACGAGATAAACAGGCTTTTTCAATCATTTATTTAGCAAAAATATCAAATGATGCAATATTGTGTGGAAAAGCAAGCACACCCTTGATCTCAGAAATATTACCCCTTTTAGCAGAAGTAGAAAGGCACTTTGTTCAGCAGCCTCTGCCACTGGCTCACTGAAATGTATGACCACCATACAAAATCCATCCTGCAGTTGAAAGATGAGGGTTTTCTTGCAAGTACTACCCCCACAACATTTCAATGGTATTCAAATATGTGATTTTCCCCCACTAGACCATTATATAATCTTTAGGAGACCCTTAGGGAAAAAATAAAAGTCCAGTTCCAGTTCAGCCTTAGCTTTCAGACATCCTCATATTATCTGCCACTCTTTGATATGATGCAAAATCCACAGATAAATCAATGACTGCAAGGTGCTCAGTAAAGCATCTCCAGAACATAAAGCTTGAGTTGATTTTGTTTTATGCCTCTTTTTTCATGTTGCAATGACTATTGTCGTGCATTTTTTCCTCACTTGCAGGTAATGCAGAGTTCTGCCTCTCGGTAAGATTACTCACTAGGTCACTTATGTCCCTTCTGGCACCTTGTTGCACGCAGGATCCCGTTTAAAATTCTCACTCTTACTCACAATGCACTTCTCAGCCATGCACTCTGGCTATGTGGCTCATCTCCTCCACCGTCACTATTCAGCTCGGTCACTTAGGTCATACATGCTAAATTTACTGCCCGCCAGTGAGGACCCAAGGTGATTGAGCTTTTGTGGCTGTGGCACCAGAACTGTGGAAAGCTCTGCCCGCACCCCTAAGGTTTGCAGATTCTGTAGAATATTTTAGGCAGCTAAGACGCGCCTGCTTATACGGCCGCTTGGGTAATAAATGTGCGCCAGGTCTGCTTCTTATGTTTATGCAATTCTCCATTGCGTTAAATTATTTTTTTTATTCTTATTTATATATAAAACACCACATAAATTCTACTTACTTTACTTAAGCTAGGGCCAGACTACAGTAATATTAAAATCCTGCCTGATTTTAAAATCACGTTGCCTGACCCACTTTACTAGAGACTTAACAGATATGTTTCTCTCTAATCTCAAACATGCATCCGGCACTGGAATTTAAAGTAATTGCTCAACACATGGTACATGCTATTATTTAGATTATCGTGCCAGATACGGGAGGATTGGTTGCACCACCTCACATGATCTTGTGGGGGAAATGGGGTGCAACAACTTGCTGTAAATCCACTCTAGAGCAGGAGGTGTCAATAATACTCATGCAAATTGGTCTAAATACGAACTTGGGACTACTTTGCAGTGACAAAAAAAAAAAAGGAACAAACCAGAAGGTTAAATAAGCGTGAGGAGACTTAGTCAACGCGAGGTGTTGAACGAGTCTCCCTGTGGGTGAGATTTTAAGATTTTAACAATCGCTTTTAATATCTGTCTACAGTAGCGGAATAACATTAGCCTCGAGGGCTAGAATGTTTACCGACGCTTGACGTCAGCTGCTCCGTGTCCTTGTGCACTTTTGTTGTCTGTTTACATAATCATCCAGATTCTGAACGCTAAATATCAAATGGGTGTGATATTAATCCAGATGGGATGCGAGTTGTTCGGGAAGGGCAGATCTGTAAACACTTCATATTACCAATTCATCTGGGTTAAACTGAACCTCAGCACTAAACAAAGACCTGACCGGATTTCTGGGAGAGGTGAGTTCGGCCCAAATCTCTCGCAGTCTCTCTAAAGCTTTGCACGTTGACGCCACAGACACTTGAACAACAAAGAGAATACCAGACCCTAGATGTTTTTTTTTTCAGTCAGGTTTCACTTGTCATTCAGTTTTACGGCTTTGAAAAGTGTAAGCAGAGTACTTAGTATTCCCATGTGGCCAATTTGTTTTTAACGATTTAAACTGATGTAAATGCAAATGTAACATCTCTGTCATTTGAATATATTACCTTAATCTCTAGGTACTGCTTAAAAGTGGGTCAAGTATTTGCCTGTTCAAATATGCTGACTAAGTACACAATTTCCATGTGAGGTGCTCATCTTTTTTTCTTTTTTACACATGGCTGTTTATTCAGCAAAACACTCACTGCAGTTTTCTATTATTGGTCAGTTGGGGTTTAAGTTACATAAATAAAATAATATACAAAAGAAAACCCTGAACAACGTATAGTAGATATGTCAAAACATGCCGAGGTACCCCATTGCTCTTGTGATGATGAAGTGAAAGTGAAAAAACACTTCAGACTTAACACCCAAGTGCGGCAGCTGTTAAATAAACACAGCTGCGTGCTAAGATCCATGACTTTTCCTCTAGCCCCAGACCTGCTGTCGGATTTACCTGGATCGCGAATGTCCCTGGGGCAAGCCGGAGCTGCTGCTGGGATGATGGCGCTCCCGCTCTCTCTCCTCATGCCTCCTTTCTGACGAGGGGCCCTTCCTGTCCCTTCTCCCTGGGGAGTGGGAACGGGATCTGGCCAGACGAGCAAAAAAAATAAAAAAGACAGCAGAAGACAGTGTGCATTAGAAATGAATGTTAAGAATAGAAGAGAAAAAGTCTGTTACAACAAAGGGCAAATTTAAAAAAGCAATTATAATGAAAGCTACATAACTAAAAACTAAGAAAGGTTGATTAGAGTTTGAGCAAGATTTTCACTCATTTCAGACTTTTTGAATACCTGACAGTGGCTAAAATTTACATTAAAGAAATTAAACTCAATTTAAATAGCGTGCGACTGGGCCACGGAATAAAAACCAGTCAAAGTTCAGTTCATTACAGAAATGATATCACATGGACTCTCGAAATGGAATTACTAGCCTGAAAAGAAAACTGTATTAAATATTTATGGACAGCAGAAGAGATTAATTTCCCCGCATAAATGGTAGAGCTGAAATCATTTTGTCCCACTGGCTAGTATGCAGAACATGCGTGTCATTTACAAACATAACGTAGCAAAGCTAGAGAAGAAAATTACACTCCTTTTCTGAAAACCAAGCGGGAAAGGAACGGCCAGATTGCACACTGCACAGCGCAAACCAGGAGAATACTAGGACTATGGTCTTTTGTGTATTTCCCTAAAGTACGGTGGAGCTTAATCCTGTTCAGATGTTTACTTGTCCAGGCAGCAAGGCAGCAGAAAAACAATAAAAACACAACGATAAAACAAAATAATAGAAGGTATTAAAACTATTCCTTCTAGGTTGCTGTGCCTGTAGCGACCAAAAAAACAAAAAACAAAGAGGCCAATAAAGAACTGGACGGCAGCAGCTTGTTTTGTCTCCGGCCACCACGAAAATATAACATTATTTTTCAATGATGGCGTAAATAATTATAGGATTGTGAATGCCGTTATATAGAGAAAATGAATTAAAATGAAATCAAATCCTGGGATATCAAGATTGTTTTCTACTGACAGGGGCTAAGGGGTGCATGACTAGTTCCATGGTGTCTTACCGGCTCCTGCGGGATCTCCTGTAGGCACTGGGAAGGGAGTGTTTGCTCTTCGATTTTGACCTCGACCTTGATCTTGACCTCCTCTTGTGTTTTTTCTTCTTTTTGTCTTTGTCTCTCCCTTTGTTCCTATCTCTGTCTCTGTGTCTGTCTCGATCTCTATCTCTATCTCGATCTCTATCCCTGTCCCGATCTCTATCTCTATCTCTATCTCTATCTCTGTCTCTGTCTCGATCTCTGTCTCGATCTCTATCTCGATCTCGATCTCGATCCCGATCCCGATCCCTGTGCGCTCCCTTGGAGGTAGTGTGAGAGGACGACGAGCTGGACGGGGCCTCCCTGCTGCGATGGGCCCCGTGGTTCTCCCCGGTGAGTCTCTGATCCTGAAGATACACAGGCAGCACGGGGGACGCCTGAGGAGGTGTCGGATCGGACAGAGCAGAAAGGGCCTCTTGCAGCTAGACACAAAGGTGGATTGAAGAGGAGAGGGGGAAAAAAACATTAGCGCCACTGGCACAGCTTTTTCTTTTTAACTGTTCTCCTTTTAAATCTTTAAAAACAGAAAGAAACAACACATGGATGAGACTAAATATTCACTCATCCTTTCATTGAACTGGAAAATGCATGATAACTGTGGACATGTGTGGACATTTAAGCCTGTTCTTCTTCTTCTGTAGAGATTTATTTATGCTATATCCAATCATTGTCAGTGTTACATATTTGTATTAATTGAGGAAGTTCCTCTAAGTTCTGTATTGGAAAATATAAAATGTAATTTAGCATGCAACACACGAAAGTGTCACACTAAATATTTAATATCCCAGCTTGATTTCTGTGCCGTATCAAACAGTATAAAAGGCCTATAGAGTAAAGGTGAAAAGCAAAGAAAGGAAAAGTACAAAAGAGTTTTTTTCCTTTTTTAAAAAGGTACTATAAATAGTTACAGAACAAGCACTTGAAGGGGCACGGTAACCAGCTGGCTCAAGTCAAAAGTCTCCCGGTCTCTTGGGAAATTATTACTCACAAACTCTGCTTTAACAAAACGGGAAGAAGAAAAAAAAATCCATACTCAGCTGATTAAAAGATGGTGCAAGCTACACAACGCGGCGCGGCCCTATGGCTACACACTGAGTTACAACTGTCAGCTGCAAAGTGCCTCTAATTACCCCAATGTGAGTCTGTCTGCTCATTTAAGATTGGCCTGCTGCTGGATTCATGCTGAAAAATAACATGGCTTCAGTCCATCGGTGGATTAAACACGGCAGTAAATCATCCAAGGTCAGATTTTATCCGCCAGGGCTGGGTCTTAGATAGCTCCTGAGGAAACCGATGTCACATATGTAAGCACTCCTCGTACTATAGGGGCGTCTGGATAGAGAAATGCATGAAACTAATTTTACTTTATATGCTAATATTAGCAAAGTGACATGACCACCCCAGTGATAAGTTATGAACATCAGTTCACAAAGCAAATGTGTGGCTGCACCATACTAGCTGTAGTCAATTTATCTGTCCTAGTCCAGAATGATAAAGGGGATGTTAAATCTCCACAACCCCCACCACCCCCCCCACCTCTTAGCCATCTGCTAAAATTTGTAAGAAATGGGTGGAGCATGAAAATAGAGAGGGAAAGGAGGATAATGACGAAAGAGGATGAAAGACAAAGACAAATGTTGGTAAAGACGCAGGAAAGGAACAAGAGAATGTGCTCACGACAATAAGCATTTAGGGAAGTAGACAGAAGAACGGTATTTAGGTCAAGTATGTGGTTTAAGGGAAAGATAATGAAATAATAAGGTCTGGTTTGAAATTAGGACTGACACATGGGAGGCTTATTCCAGCACCAGGCACAGGAAATATCTCACACCTGTTCCAGCAAGATACAGAAGTTCAGAAAGTAAGAGGTGTGACATAAAAAACTACAGTTCCAAGAGAAGAGAGATTACTCTCCCTTTTGACCAGTCTTGTTTTACAAAAAAAATAACATCATAAAAGCAACTGGGGTGGCAGATACGTATAATTAAAGATAGCAATTAAAGGAGAAACCAAGTGAGAGACTCATTCCTCATGCAAACAACGGTGGTTAATTAAGTCTTCAACTGCAAGTTTTAAAACCCACCACTGACAATTGAGGACTTTTGAGCAGAACCGCCGCCGCTCCCTCCGAGCATTGCAGCCCTTTCTGCAACGGCCCTGTCATGTCTGAATGGACCTCTAACAAACACGTACACCGTCTCAATGGCAAAAAACATCAGATTAACAAAGAGATGAAGCTAGCGATGTCTTGGGGGGCTCGAAGACCGCGAATGTGTGTCAATCTAACAGCATATTAGCATGCTGGATGCAGAAGACCCAAGCGCACGGGGATTGCATCACATTCATCCGATCGTGATGAGCCACAGTGTGAAAGGAAACAGCCAAGTTACAGAATCACACCACTAACAAGAGTCACTTGGAAAACAAAGGATGTCTGGCCTTGTGATGTTTATCCAAGTGGCGCTTATCCGAGCTGCTACAGCTCTCTTGCAGGATCAACATGATGAGCACTGCGCTGAATGTGAAGAGTATACATCGGCATGGCATC
The DNA here is from genome assembly GCF_963514085.1 of Chelon labrosus. Classification (NCBI taxonomy): domain Eukaryota; kingdom Metazoa; phylum Chordata; class Actinopteri; order Mugiliformes; family Mugilidae; genus Chelon; species Chelon labrosus. The sequence continues at coordinate 9,432,037 of NC_140355.1, forward strand.
ATCATCATTTACAACCTACACAGTATATTGAGTCGCAACATACTGCAGCACTGCACAGCTCTGTTCTCTGGTGATCCAAAATACATCTGATCTTCCCCCGACTCGCTCCAAATTCAGGTAACATTTGCTCTTCAAAGCACCTCTCCGAACGAACAAAAATCAATGCGCAGGCTTGCATGGTGCTACTTATCTGACTTCAGCTTTAATCAAGCCTTAGAATTAGGCGGCATATTCTTTGGAATCCACAAAACCTATTCACTCGGACAATTATACTTCGGTCCTAACAGCTCTGAGTCTCTTTTTTTTTAACAAGGATGTTCAACCTCTGCCTGCTTGTGCTGATTAGATAAGCACATACAGTCCCTTGAAAGCTGGACACCAACAAAGTACACAATTTCTAGAACATCCATGTACTGATCACTAGGCCAGTGACCTGGGTGTTGGTTGTTTCTTCACATAGACGCTCTGATGGTCACTGTGGAAGTCAACGAACATCTGGAAAAAAACGAGTGTTGGCGCAGCAGTGACAGGAGCCTGCCCACCGCCACCTGGACTAACAGGCGGTAGGCCAGTTCACTACGTATCAGTTGGGGTAACATGAGGAGCTGACACGGACCATCCATCACTCGGACAGGCAATCTACACATCAAATGGCCACTGACTGTTATTTACACTATAAAGTATCCCTTGCCTTTTGCATACTGCTTATTATGACAGACAAAGGGCTTGTAAAATGTGCATTATTGCAACACCTTTGTGAAACAGCACTAAAGGAGAATTTTAAAGGAGATACAGTGTATTATCTTCAGGGCACCAAGCCAGACAACAGGCAAGAAAAGAAGCTTCCCATAATTGAGTTTCAGCTTTCTTTATTAGGAGACTGACTGGGTGGTGTGGTGGTTGGCGTTCTATTTTATGACATTATTACATTTGCCAAAGTTGTCTTCCAACTTGGAAAAAACAAAACTGTTTCCTCAACGCTTCCCACTTAACAGAAGTGCTCAGTTGTATAGATGGATGCAATATATAGTCAAAACAAACTCTACCCACCCCTGTAAATAGTGCACATCCTATTCTTGTAGGATATTTCTAACAATCCCTTGATTGCATCCTACTACAGGAGCCATGGAGCACGAGCTTACAAAGCATCAAGGGTTCAATGTTGAAAGGTATCGCTCAGATGAAACCTATCTGTGGTGTTACATACATGGAACTCTGTGAATGCCGTCAACAAGTGGAGACAATATGGCACAACAGTGACGCTATCAGTAACAGGATGTCCCCCTCCAGATTGATGCATAGTAAAAACTGAACCAGGAGGCTGACATCAACATGAAACAAACTGCAGTTCTTTCTGGCAAGTACTGGTAACTCCCTACATGTGACAAACATCTCCCTAGTCTTCATCTGTATAGGCTATAGAGGGAGAGCGGCAAGTCATATTCAGTCTTGCAATACCATGTGAAAATGATGGCCTTAACAAAAAAAAGAAGTATTTTTCCTGGAAAAGCAACACATCACATTCCCAAAAGAACACCATATCCAAGGGGAAGCATGGCGGTGGCAGCGTCATGCATAGAGGGAACTAAGGCTTCAATGACAACCAAGAATCTTCCGTCATCTGGTAGAAAAAACAGGTGAACTTTCACCTTTAAGCCTGACAATGATTCAAAGTACGCACTAAATCACCAAAGGAATGGCTTCAAGAAAAATAAAAATTGGAATGGCACAGCCCTAGAGAAGTTGAAGGGCTGTGTATGGGAGATGCCCTCACAAATTGACATGTCTGGAACAGTTACTGGGGAAAGAGCAAGTCATACAGTTAAGTTTTTTGTTTTTAATCTTTATTTCTCTGACGAAGGACAAAAAAGTAAACTTGTATAAAATATTCACCTAGAACAACCAAGATGTTGGGAATGATTCAACCCTCTATCTACACGTCTGCCTTTTGTGCCTGAAGCAGTGCACTGGTTCAAGGAAAATATGCTCGGCTTCATTGTGACAGTGACTTACTCAGCATAGAAATGCAACCTTTTTTGAAATAAATGAGTGACTGCCTACATAAAAAAAAAAAACAGCTTAAGCCAGGGAATGCCACCGAGTTGAGCGCAGACCCAGCACAGCTCAATAAATTTGCGCTATCTGTTGTACATAGAGAAACTTTGACAGTATGGTGTTTGCAAATATTGACTTCAATGTGGCAGCAAACAGACATTTATCTTTTGTTGAATATTTAATTATGCTATCAACACAGACACATACACCAATCAGGCATAACATTATGGTCACTATCTTAATATTGTGCAGGTCTCCCTTGTGCCTCCAAAACAGTTCTGCCTCAGAACTGAGAAAGGACATGGCCTTCTGAGGTGTCTGGCAACAGAATGCTGTTAGTGGGGTCCTTTGGGTCCTATGGGTTGAGGGGAGCGACCTCTGTCGCTCAAGCTTGTTCCAGTGCATCTCAGTGTTTTTTTTTTTTTTTTTAAGTTGTTCCTAAAGTGTTTCTCTGTGTGTGTGTGTGTGTCAGGCTGCACCCTGCTGGGGATGGCTGCTGCCATCAAGGAGTGTCATTGCTATGGGGTCGTGGTGCCTGGTCTGGTCTAGGTGGGTGGTACATGTCTAAGTAACATCCACACGAACTGCAGGTCCAAAAGTTTACCGGCAGAATATTGTACTGTCACAAGATGGTCAATATTACTTACTTCACATGTCAGTGGTTATAATGTTGTGGAAGACTCAATTGTACGTGCCTGACAAAGACAAGGCAACAATGTATGCCATCTGGAGTCATAATGATTAAAATACTTCTGTGGTGTAAGGAGTGAGGCTCTTTAATATGGGAAACCTATTCCAACAGTATAAAATATTATATTCTATATAATCTAGCAACCAAAACTGCCTTTTGAGCAAAGATCTGAGTGTGGTTAAAAGTTAGAGCAAAGGTCTAGCCAAGAGAATGGACCAACCTGATTTTACTATTGTACACTATTCTTTCACTGCTACCGGTTCATATCAGTTCAATATTTGCTTATACTGATTTAATCTAAAATGAAATTGTTGTAAAATTATGTCCCTGTCCATACTGTGGAAAATAGTGCTCATCCCAACTTAAATGTAAAGGAACTAATGAGAAGCAACCCATGTCTAATAATTAACTGATAATTCTAACAACCAGCCTGTCTGCTCTATAATACCGATTATATTATACAATTTTTGCACCTTGACCAAACAGTTTGGGAATCTAGCGCTTGCAGACACACAATCTTCCACCAATATTAATGTTTATTCAACATTCAATAAGTAAGTTGCAATGAGCTTAAATATCTTAGGCCTACCCTTTGGGCTGCGAGTGTAGATGATTTCAGCAGGAATGGATCTGGCCTGAACAACTATTTATGATATTAAATGATGATTTAATAAAACCAAGATGATTTCCCCTTTGACATGATGCCCCAAACTGCAATCACAAACAGCACAGTGTGGTTCTGTCACAACATCACATAAAGTACTCATTAGTTGTGGCGTCGGTGAGTTATACACTTATTAACTTTTAAAATGAAGCAGAAATCTGGTCATAGAGATTAAGATTCTACATGGCATCCATTCTCATTACAGATCTACTCTACTTGCACCATTTTGGATCTGTGTAACTTGCTGGTTTTAATGTCTGACCTAAAATGACATTTCAGGGAAACTTGGGATCTGTTTGCTTATGGTTTCGGATTACTGATTTGGCATTTAGTCTTTATCTGAGCAAGAATGGCTAGGTAAGTCTTCTAGTTAAGACTATAGGGACATAGATCTACCTTCACCAACTCGTAACGTACCTCAAACTGTGTACATGACTCTAGCTCTGCTCTTTTGGCATCCGGTTCTCCAGCGAGTGGGCTGCGGAGGGTCTGTAGGAAGAGTGCTGCCTTCCTTTTCCTCTCTGCCTGTAGCTGTTTCTCCTTGGACTCCTTAGATGCCTGGGCCAGCTTCTCCCTGGCTGCAGCTGCTAGACGATCCTCCAGTTTCTGCTTGGCTAAGGGCGGGGAGATGAGTGGGTACACACAAGGGAGATGGTTGTAGTTTTAGTCCCTTATTTTGTTTTTGCCACAGCTAGAGAAAAAAAAAAACTTCTGCTGCTAAATGGTGGATTTATTCCCTCTGATTGTAAAGAGAGTGAAAATCAAAGCTTGTTCCCGTTCACAAGTAAGTTATCTTTGGAGAGCGGGAGAGAAGAGAGAGAAAGTATGGAGAAAAGATAGACAGGAAGATAGAAGGAGAGATGTGTATGAAAATAAATCAGACAGGATGAAAAGTGGGGAAAAAAACAAGCAAAAAGAAAAAGATGATGGGGTATTTTCCTATCTTGCTGACACATTTAACTAAGGTGATGTCTGGCATTTTGCTGAGTTTCCAACTGCTGTAAATTCACAAAGTTCTTGCTCTAAAAGACAAGTCCTGACTAAGTCTCTGGTGATACATAATTTCATGCAATTCAAAGTTTATACAGAAAAAGTAGACAAAGTAGGAGGGAGCATGTGGGTGGAGAAGAGCAGACAGACATCTGAATGACAATGGGAGTGGGGGAGAAAAAAAAAAACACACAGCTTGAAAGATGAGGGAAGGAGAAGAAGTGGCAGACGGGCAGAGGGTAGATAGGTAGGGAGAATGAAACGGGGCACCGAGAGCAACAACGCGAGCGAGACAGAGAAAAGTATAAAGCAAATGCTCGCGGAAAACAAGTTGTTTAAGTTATGCAACCGCCGGGGCTACCGTTATCACTTTGGGGTTAAAAATAGGCCGGCTGCCGAGGCAAATCATATTTGAATGCAGCGAACAACAACCGAGTGGAGCGTAATCCAAGTCCTGGTCCAATCTCAGTCTATTGCCATGTTGCCATAGTCATAGTTTCAACCACTTATAAAGCAAAATCCTAAACATTCTCACATTCTCCTCTTTTAATTAACTGATCAAAAAAGTAGCTTGATAATAAAAATGACACATTGGTTATTTAAAATGACTGATCAGAGCTGGAAGCTGTCCAGTTGGAAAAAAGGCCCTCATAGGAGTGTTGAGAAAGAACCAGAGAGCAGAAAAAAAAAACATAAAAATAAAAGATAGCTGAAAGGAACTTCAAAAGGCCCATATATAAGAGAGTTTTCTGGTTTGATATTGTGTTGAGTCAAAAATATGGGAGACATATAAATCAGACGACCACTATATTACAAGAAGAGTTTCTTAACAGAATGTCCACACAGATTTAAAAGGTGCTATTTTAGACTCTATAGGGTGTTTAAAGTCTTCTACCGTCACTCTTAAACATACATATTGACTAGGAAATGACTGCACTTATGTACTTATCCCTAGAAACTGCGTTAAGTGTGTGTGCATTAAGTGTGAGGGGCTGTTTTCCAGTCCGGCAACACGGATTAGTCTTTCGCTGTCCGCCTCCGATTCTCCTGCTATCTGATCAAGTTAGGCCCGCTGTGACTGACAGCTACTTTGCAGCACGGCAAAGCCAATTCAGTCAGCTTTCTATTAGGCTCTTCCAGCCTCTTTCTCTGGCTGCCTGTCAACTCCAAAGGAGGCCATTACACTCCAAGGATGTTCCACTGAACCTAAACGGGACCTGTCAACCTCCTTGATGGTGAAAAGAAGCACATTTGTCGTTGGCTGTCTGTCCATCCGTCTGTCTTTTCAGGCTCTATTTCGCAGCTGTCTATGAGGTCTATGGGTGATTATTACGCCTTCGCTCCGTCTTTCTCCATCTCGCGAAACGCTGAAATCCGTGTCTTTGAAGACCTACAATGTCTCTAGGGAGTTTGGCCAAACAACTGAAAGCCCCTTCAAACTCCACAGCACAGAAAACGATTGTTAAACTGCTAAATATAAATTTTGCACTACGTTGCTTGGTTTTATTTCGTGTTGTTAAAGATATTTCACAGAACTGAATGTGGTTCTTTACAAGAGGTTCTCAAGCTTGGAAGATTTAAACACAACTCATTAAGAAATCTAATAAAATCACAAAGCTTGTCACAATCTTCTGAGTTGTAGACTTATATGAGCTGACCACACCACTTTGAATAAATGCTGGAACCGTTTCCATTCAAGCGCATATTAAAAAACGGACACAAATGCCATATTCCCTTCAGTGTTTTTCACCTCATTTTCTACTGTTTGAGGTTTGACCAATGCTTTAGTAATGACTTCATCTTGTTGCCTCTCCTTTTTCTGCTGTGTTTAAATGGTACCACAGGGGAGACGTGGTTTGACCAACTCTTTTTCTATTTTCTTACCAAACATTTTGGTACCGAGGACATTTTCTGGCCTCTACCAACTCCTGACAGAAACACCAGCCTCTTCCACTCACAAATTGGTAACTGGTTGCAGGCACACGGGAATTTTTTCTTGCAATAAATTATTTTTTTTTAGTAACTAAACAGTTCTTTCAGACTATTGTTTGTCTGCATTGCTAACTACGTCTAAAGGCATTTGAAAATTAGGCAAAGTATATATATTCTGCAGATGTTTTAAAAATCCAAGCTGGTCTTTATACGTCAACATCTTGCTCCTCAGCAGCCCAGCATGTGCTGGTGATGCGGAGGACTATACAATAATGCCATCTATACATGGTGCAGCATAATACGTAGAATACTACACAATAAAGCATTAACATAACCATGACAAGTAGTTTTTTATATGTGGTTTGAAACAGTCTGCAACTTTCACCAATATCTCCATCAGGAATAGACTGAACTGACATTTCTTGTCGAAAGTTTTACATCCTCGGAAAAAATGCTGTAATATTATTCTTTGCCATTTGTTTTTTCTATGGCTTAAGAATTAAGGAATTTAGCTTTCGCGGAGGAAGCAGGCATCTCAGCACCCAACTTCTCATTATCACAGCAGTCATTAGTACCAAGCAATTTCTGCAGGCATAGCATGATTGTTATTTCGGGAGATGACAGCAGAAATTTTGAGCAGCAGAGACTTTGTTATAGAGAGCTTATTTCTCTGGTTAACAAGTTAGGTCAAATGGATTAGATATTTTTTGGAATACATTTTTAAATTTCTGATCATGAGTCCTTAAACTGTTCTTTTTTTTTAAGCTAAAAGAAGATCAACATGGCGGTTGTACGAGTGTAACCAGAGCCAACAAATCAACATCAGGTACATCAGCTTTAAGCAAAAAGAAGCCTGCATGTGGCTAAAAAATCTTGGCCCTTCATGTAGTAGCTTTCAGCTCAACCTTAAAGCGTAAACCTGATACAGGACACGTATGAATTCTGAGGCAGATGGATCTAATATAACATGAAAGGCATTGGGAAGCTCGGAAAGACTGTTATCCTCTATATCTACCACCAAACAAAAGAGACACAAAAATAGAGTAATAGAATACATACATCTCTGTTACGCCTCTGGGGGAGATAAATAGGGCCGTTTACTGTACTACATTGCTCGTCTCTTACTGCTGGGTACACCATGTTGAGAGAATTTATAATGCGGCCAGAGTAGATTTATTCATTTTTGCTTTTCTACCAATTCCAACCCTCCCCGAAAACAACCAAATGCCAGTAGGTGTGAAAGAGATGTCTCCTAAGCAAGCGGCTTATTTGCTAACAATGAAAAAAAAAACAATCTGTTTGAGCAGGCCTACAATAAATGATGATAAAGGAGAGAAAATCACCATCTGGTTCTATTTTAGCATCTTCTCAGCCGCACAAGAAGAGCGAGGCAGATGTTAGTTTCAATGCCCAGGTTGTCTTCAAATTAAGTTAATTAACTGGTTACCACACACCCAAAAATACCACCAAGTTTTATTTTTGGTATCGTTTTTTGCAAATTGTTATAATGTTACCTTGTTTAGCTTCCAACTCTTCCAGACTGAGGGTGGGTCTCTTCTCTTCCGGGGCACTGCTTGCAGAAGGCTCCCTGTCGACGGTCTCAGCTCCCGCCATCATGGCTTCCAGCCCCTGCTCTTCTAACAACTTCAAGCAAATGCATATAAAAAAAGTATTTTTACATGACAATACGTTCAAGAATCTGAATCAATGGATCTACAGCGTGTGCAGTGAATAGACAAAGCCGGACCAGACCTTGTCCTCGTCCGAGTCGTCATCCAGTCGAACTCTGTTCTTCTCCAGTGGCAGCATGTCATTTTCCTTTGCCTTGATGGCGAAACAGATGGGGGCAAACGAAGCTGTAATGTGACAGAGACAGAAGAATAAACTGGTGCCGAGAAAGGATTTAAGAGGAACAGGTAGACAAGCGCATGGTGGCACCGGGGAGTGAAAAGAAAATAGTATGAGGTGTATGAGAAAAGTTCAGGACGGGGTAGAAAGTAGAGGCCGCAAGAAGGATTGGGAGAGGAATGGACAAAGCGATAAGAAAAAGATGGATGAACACAACAGAGAAGAAGTGTCAAAAGGAAATGAAGAAAACATAACGGTGAAAGAGACTTTACAAAACAAGAATCAGACAGACACACACACACAGTCATTTCTATTATATAATGAAATATCTCTCCTCTAAAAGTGACAGTGCGGCCAATTCCCTGAAGAAGTAACCTTTATAGGACCCTTATGCTTATTGTGGAGGGACGGATGCTTACATACTCCTCCGACGAGTTATTCGTTTTCCTTGGCCTGTTATGTGATCTGCTGCATCCCGACTGTCTGTCTGTGCGAGTGCGTGCCTCAATTTGCATATATGTGCATGTTTATGTCTCCCGCCAGCATAGTGGTAAGCAGACCCTTTCATCTTTTCACACACATTTCTGGCCTGATATCGCCAAATGAAATTGCCAGCATAAATACCAACAGGCGGTTGTGCATAAACTCCGACATACGGCGCACACTTGCATACACACTAGAGTAAATACACTCATGTATATACTGGCATACACAAAACACCCCAAAGGCTTTGCATCTCATTTAATAAAGGAATGAACTAAAGAAGAGGAAGTGCCAGTGCCATTGCGGTTGCGGCCTGTGTATTTGTGTCTCTTCGCTTGTGTCAGTGTCGTACCTTTTGTCAGCTTGGAATCCATGGCCGACTTGTCCGATTGAAGCTCATCACAATCCTCTGCCGTCCCGCTCTGGATGGAGGAGAAAACGGAGACAGAAGAAGATCAGCTTGTGTTTAAACACGTTGTGGAGGCCACACAATACCACCCAAAGCTGACTGTATTTTACTGGAGTGGATCCTAATGATGGGAAAACCAGCACAACTTTGACAAGAGACAGATGGTGCTGAAAATGAGATTTCACGGAAAACCGCATGCCTTCATTTATTTAGATGACGTTCTTTTGTGGCGGGTTGGACGTACGGAAGCGGCACGTGAGAAAAGTTGGGTGTTAGGAAAGTTTTAAATAGACGCTTTGCGAAAAACTGTCCGTCTCCTGTGTCGCTTCTTGCAAAAAAGCAAATTAAACTGGAAGGGTAGCTGCAAAAAAAAAACAACACTCCTTCAAGTGTCTGTAGTGCTTCTTCGCTGTATAATATTGTTAATGGATGGATGTGAAATGTTAGAATGACTCATTCCTTTCCACTGGTTTGCAACAAAACTAAAACCATTCCCTTTAATTATTATAATTATTCATTTGCGGGGTTGCATCCACATCTGAGGTTAGACGTCTACCCGCTGCGCTACAGTGGATGTTTCCGTACAGAAACCAAAAGCACCCGTGGAGAACAGAACATTATGGCTCTGGCCTAATGTTGCGTTCTTCGGCACCTTTGTATTTCTATAGTGGAGGCTGGATACCATTAACAAAAGCGGGAGGCTCTTTAGAATTGAGTCAGTCTGATGAGACCAATTTTTTTTCTACAGAGACTTACGGCCGCGGCGCCGTAATGGAAAGTAAGAAAGAGGCAAACTGTGTGCAGCATTAGTCTTTTAAGGCTCGTCCACAACACATGATTGGCAGCTCCTTTCCTTCTCTCACACATCAACACCTCTTCTCACAGGAAAACACCATTTACTGAATCCGCACTGGCGTCTGGATCCAGTTTGAGGGGGAAAAGCACTTTGAGGCAACACGCGCGTCACTGCGGTCACTTTTGTTTAAAAATATATGGAAGTAAATTAAATTATCAGCGCCACAAAGCCCGCAACTTAACAATGCATTAATTTTTATAAATGAAGTACTTTGGTGTTTAATCTGTGGCTAATTTGTGTCCCCCCCATTTTTCTATTAATTGTCTAAGCTCAACTCATCACAACAGAACCTCCTGTATCCTAAACTGCAATTAACACAGAGCTTTGTTCACATTCATTTAATCAAAATGATTTTTCTGTGGGGATCTGTTGAAAACTTAAATGATGAAGTACAGAGTGACGTATAGTCGAGTCTGGAGGTGGCAAGTAACGTCATTATGTAAACTGTGTTTGAACAGGACTGATTCATTTAACTTTTACTTGTTTCCTCTTGCTTCTCACTCGCTTCTCTTGCCACTCCCATAAACTTATCTGGCTGCTGCTCCTCGCATCAACAAAGTATCTTCACAAAGCCCTTATAGGTAGCTGCTGTGCAGGTGCAAGATAACCAGAAACCCTCTGTAGTAATACCTGCGGGCCAAGTGCTCTTAGGTGCCATCCCAAATATAAACTACTGATGGGATGAGATGGAAAAGTGGTGATGAAGCCGGTGCCACGGGAGAAACGTAACCTCATGAGATAGATAAAATCTACTGAAGAACGCTTCAAAGGCAACTTCCTACTATTCAACTGGAGCTGAACGCTGCTTTCAACGGTGAAAGCGCTTTACCGAGGCCCCGGAGAATAAAACTCCAAAAAAACTCCACTGTGGGAAGATCTTCGTTGAAAATGCAGGAATTTGATCGTGCTCACATTTACATTCACAGGATAGCTCAGCAGGTAATAATTCTTCCTTTGCTTGTAGCAAAATATAACTAAGTTAGGCTGCTCAAGGGAAATGGTGGGTCTTCATATGGGCTTAAAATGAAAAACGTGTCCTGAACCATTGTTGGCCTTCCGATTGGTCTGTTAACCACCATGCACTTCCCATGTTACTGTTGCTAGTTTAGCCAAACAATAGCAAGATGGAGTCTATGCCCACAGAATAATATCAAAAACCTGTAGACTTATTAGCATTAAACCTTGTTAAAACCTATAAAAACTAAACATACATAAAAACCGAAAAGACGAATAATTCTTCCAATGTCTGTCAAACTTGGCACGTTAGCTGCTAACTGCCTCCACTTAGCTGACTTGCTTCCACGTTACCTAGGCTCAAGGTGACAATGGGAAGGAGCTGTCTGACTGGTGGTCAGCAGACCAGACACTAGACTAACAAAGGGTCGTCTGTTTGAAATTTCACATTTCACTTACTGAACTAGTTGTGCCACGAATGTCTGTTTTGTTTCGTTTCCCTGATTTCTTGAGAAATCACTTTAACCTCGATTCACGTTATTGTTTAATGAATTCAAAAATAAATTCTGCAAAACACGCTCACTGTTGTATACAAATTAAATCACTTCACTGTGAGGGTGAACTGTCACGTTATATTAATATGTCCGGCCATTACACTTGATGTGTAAGATTGACTTAATTGTGGATAATCTGACAACAGAGTGGATGAAAGCTGCTATAGTGCTCTATTTCCTACATACGCTTACAGTGCTGTGTCCAAATCCAGCTTATCTCTACTATATTATTACAAATCCAACTTAACATGAACAAATGATTTATTCTTGACTGAATACAATCTTTTAAAATGGAGTCTCGTTTGGGATTTCCAACCACATCTAAGCCAGAAACCGCCTGTCATGGTGACATGGGTACTGCTACATTCCAACAAAAGGAAAAGTTACTTTAATGTTTTTTAAATTATAAGGTATTCCCAGAAGGCCCCAGCAGAGCAGGAAAAGCACACAAGCTAAAAAAAAACATGTGTGACGGAGAATTTGAGTGTAAACCCAGCATATAAACATAAACTGGTGACTTTCTATATACTTCTATCTACTCATTATTTCATTAACTATGAAACCGTATCTTATATCTTCAGTGTCTGCATCCCTTTGACCGCGGTGCAAATCACAAACACAGGGCAGGTTTCTTGATATAAGAGACGAGCAGCTGCTTGTTGAAGCAGCATTAGCTGCGTCATAATAAGACACACTTCTCTGCACTCTGACAAGTTAATGGATTTGATTTGTCATAAGATAAATCCCTTATTTTAAAAAAAAACTTGCTCACTTCGTTTTCCTTTCACGCCGTGATAAAAAGGAGACTACTAAAACCATGAACAGAAGCAAGAATAATATTTATACAGATATACTGTATGTTCATTTGTATGAGACATCTATCCTTCCAACTAATTATTTACCTGTTCAAATCACATGATAAGCTCCTGAGGGGGATAATGGCTTGATGGGAACAATGGCTTAGAAACACATGAGCGAACACCAAAGATCAGCCATGAAGCCTGAAAAACCCTTGAGCCGAGGCACAGAGTTAAAGCATGTTCTCAGTAAATCAATCGCTTTGTGTCAAGAATATTTAATCTTTTGATAACTGCGGGATTCTGCATTATTTCAAGAGGCTCTCAATTGAATTCATTTCTGAAACAAGGGAGACACAGGTGGAATTACCTCTGTGGCAAAACTGTGAGCCTTGAAATCCTTGAACGCGGAAAAACAAGACTGGATGAGGAGATAAGCTAGTGTACTGCTCTGTTCCCCAGTAAGAAAATTGGATCAAACTTTTGACAATACTCTTGACATTTAATTTCTTCCTTGTTCTCGGTGTTATACTCTTCCATCATTTCAACATCTCTAATCGAATCTGAGCATGGCAGGTCCGGGCGTATTAACCACAAAAAGAAGCTCATTTCAAGGTTGACTGTGAGTGCAGTGCATGGTTAGACAACCTCTTCTCATTGTGAACTTGGCTACGAGGCAGTCCTACTGTATCAAACACATTCTTGTGTAAAAATGCACATTTTAATTGAAGGCGCAAAGATTGGGACAGGAATTTTAAGGGATAAAGAACCTGAGGAAGATAAGTTTCATATGCAATAGGTAGGTAAATAAACTCATAATACCTCTTGAAAATACCTTCCTTCCTTTTGCATGTAGTAATTCTTCTTAAACTCATAGTAGGTGTTGTACTGATTCCAAGATTGCAGAAAGTCAAACCTACAGTGGACAGAAAGAAGAGCATATACTAAATGAGTATTCATAAAAGATGACCCAGGATGATGAGGGGGCACAGCAGTATCTGAAGGCAAAGTTACAGATAAGCACTCCTAGAACGACAGATTTATTCCTGGTAAGAACACTTACCGAGGATCATTCTTGGCACGGACACTGGCCTCAAACTTTAGACCATTTCTTGCGACGTACTCGGCCAGCTTGTCTATGACTGGCTGGATGTCAGGTGGTGGGGGAATGATGGCTGGTGCTGCTGGTGTGGAAACTGGTGCTTCAACCTTAGAACTGAGGGGAAATTTAAGATGCGATGAATTTTAACATCTGAAGTGTCCTGTCTTCACATTTGTGTTGAATTGCTTTATGCATTTACACAATTTGAAACAATTCCACAAGCCCTGTACCTCTAAAACGCTTGGGCAAGGCAAAACACAAACAGCTAATTAGGCTTTTTACTTAAATACTCTGACTGAACAAACAAAGGATCAATGTCATTATGATTAGGGATGGGTTTAAAAAGGTCCATTTTAAGATTCAAATTGAAATTAATTTGAAAGATCCGTTATTGTTACAGAACATTCTTGGACTGAGTTTTGAAATATAAGCCATTAGCTGCACAACGAGATTTTTTGGTGTAGGAGCGGTGTAAGGCCTGAGTTGGAAGACGTGGCAACCAGAGGTAAAATATTGTGGAAATACCACAAAGCTCTGAAAGCAATGATAATATTAGTCTTGTGAAAATCTATTTTATAACTAAACAAAATTGTTTCAAAACTGAAGCATCTCTAAATGAATCAATACTGAACTGAGTGGAATAGGGACAATGTGAAAGCAAATTGACTCAGGAAATCAGTAGTGAGCACCAATTATGATTGATCAAGACTCTTTAATATAATTATGAACACATCAAGTCAGATTTCCATTAGTTAATTTCTGTTAAAGCAAATTTCAATGAAAATTGTAATGACGTCCAGGCTATCATGAAATAAAATTAAAAGTATATTAGATTATAGTTCAGATCCTACCTGGTTTCTGGTACACTTGGTACACACACTTGAGCAGCAGAGGCGGTGACCTGAGAGGGTGCTATAGCTGGTGTTGCCACTGTGACGGTTTCAGCCGGAGTAGCTGTTGTGGCCATTTGAGGCAAAGCCTCAGAAGATGCAGGGGGCGCCATGACAGTCGAAGGCATGCTGTTATAGTACGAGGTGGCATCTACACCTGGGGGAGGCGGGGCTAAGCAGAACGATCCATCTGGGAGCATGTAGTATCCGTAGTACACTGCAGCTGCGTTTGCTGCGGACAAAGAAGGGGGAAATAATTACATGAAATAATTCTGTTGTGCCTGACAAAAGGACAAACAGTTCAATCAATTCAAGTGGGATCCATGGGTGAATACACAGCTTTGTGTCGGTAGTTGGGATGTACAGACGAAACTGCCCTGGCTTTGTACATGAATGAATGGATGAGTTGCTGCGCCTCTGAATGCGAAAACAAACTGCACAATATAATGCAATCCATTTTCGCACCCGTACAATAAATAACAGCTTTAGCAGGATCGTAATTTTCAGTTTTTGTCTGGCACGGCCATAATCATTGATTCTCCTCCATGCTTCAGAGTGAGGGGTGTTTCTCTGCCCCCCCCCCCCCCCCCCCCCCCCGTATAGTTAAGTTGAGAAGTGGGAAGCACTGTGAAATAAATGCTTACATTTTATGGGAAATGATGGAGCATTTATAACAGTTACAAGATGATTTACTAATTCATTTCTGACTTGCATCATACAATCTTTCCATTTTAACCTTGGTAAAGAATATGAGCAGGTCACGGAGAAGCCATCCGCCACCAGAAATGGAAGCTGTCAAACCAGGGTTGTTTAGTGAGTCTATAAATAACTCAAACGTCACATATGAGCTCAATCACTGTCGAAATTACATTTTCAAGTCGGCGGAAAAATAGGAAAGCGAGACAAACTGATTGCCCTTTACGACCACAGTAACTTTTCCAAGAACTTTTTTTTTTTTTTTAAGTACTATTCTGACCACAATCCCGTCATTTGCAGTCTGCAAATCTACATAGAAACAAGGACATGAAAATGTTCATCAGCCTAAGTAACAGAAGTGCCACTCCAAGAGATTCAGGTTATTAAAAATACTTTACACTGTGTCTAAGAGTGGTAGCAAAAAGAAGGCAGCTGCATTAAAATTGGTCACTGGGCAGCAATACAATGTGGTTGATGAGGTCGGACTTCAGGAGTTAGGGGTGTAGAGGTGTAATGGGCCTTTTGTTGCCAATGCTTGCTTTGACTGTGGTCGTTTTATGCTTTTTTTTTTATGATACGCTTAATGTGTCAATTGCACCAATTTATTTATTAAGCAGAATTAAAAAACTATAAATCAACATGTGACCTGTGCTAAAAAAATAAAATAAAAATGTCTCTCTTATCAAGGGGTTTGTATTACAAATGCCATTTAGTGAAAGTGGAGAGGGGGGCAAAACTGGGACAGGGACAAAACAAATGGAGACAGTGTGATATTAACACATTAGTCACTGAGCTGGTTGACTTTAATGATATCCAATTTTCTCTAGTCAAGAAAATGGAAAGCCAAAGCAGGGGCTCTCATTTACAACACATGATACAGGATAATGTCTTAGGATGGGTACGTGGAAGGTCAAAAAAACAATTAAGTTCAGTGGTTGGCCAACCAGATATATAATAAATTGTAAGATGGATTTCATTGACCGACTTTTAATTTGAAGTTAGTTGTTTCTTTGATGAGTCTTCGGCATACTTTTTACCATTAAAACAAATGATTATATTCACTAAGCTAAGGCAGGCTCTTAAGTTTAAGACATAAGATGACACGACTCATGTGTTATAATTGGTGGCAAAACAAACAAACACAAATAAAAAGACAAGCCACTGGACCAAACGAAAGCACAGCGTCATTGGTTTACAAATGAACAGCATCTGCGCTGAGCAACAGTGCATTTCAGCCGCATTAAGCAACCAAGCCATGCACAACCAATTTACAAACATCAACAGCCCCATTCCAGCACCAAAGATGAGGTCAAAGTACAGCCCACACGACTGTCTAAGGGATGAATATATTTCAGGAAGACAAGTGAACGTTCACGGGTCAGCAGGGACCAACGACCATCGCTATATTTAAGTACTTATTTCAGACAAGGATGAGCACGGCCCGTACATGGCACAATTACCTCAGCAATTTGTGACGCACAACTTGGAGGCAGGGTAGATGCGACTCATTATGAATGAATGCACTTATGGCCTTGCACACCAGATGATCTTTCTTTAACATAAAGACGATTCTATTGTTTAGCTTCATTCGATTTAAAATGACGTTTTGATTTATTTTAAAAGCTTGAATGATATTCCATCTTAATGCTGTGTACTTCATGTATGGGGATGATTAATTCAATTCAATACTAAGGCAGACTCAGAATTGCCAATCATCCTCCAGTGATCTTCTAAAGTAGCTCATAACGCAATTTACGTAATTGTGTGTCTAAGAGAGAAGTAGCCGTGGGTCTTGTGGTATTTAGGGTACACTGTTATCTTAGAATGTCCCCAGAAAAATTAACTCAGACACTTTTTTCAAGATTTTATGATTCATCTAATCTCTTCCTTTGAAAGCATTTATTATTATTTTGGAGCCTTGTAAGAGTTGAGGCTTATGCGCTTTCTGGTGTGTCCATTTCATTTACTAAGAGCATGTCTCAAGCTTGAGAAATGCCCATAGTAGACTTGGTAGACTTGCATGAGACTTGTTGGCACGTTGTTGCTGACGCCATCCCTTTAGAAGTGGTAAAACAAGTGCATATGATTGGTTCACGAATCCAAAAAAAAAAAAACCTCAACTTTTGATTTGCAGCACGCCATACCCAACACCCATTTGCTGCTATGTGTGGTGCGTCTTATTGTTGGCTTTTTTTGAAAATGAATCTTAACTTGTTGCTTTATCCGCATTTGACCAAAAGCAACAGTGGGCCAGCTGACCATTGAGAGCAGAGTGGGCTTTTTGGGGGTGGAGCCTTAAAGAGATAGGTGCTACAACAAAGCAGACAGAGGGTGAAACAAGAACAATGGCCTCTTTATTATGTGTCTAATGTACATTGTCTACAATCAAATAATTAATTTTGATCCCCTGACCTCTGTTGCAGTACGTGCAGTTAATGTTATCAAAACTTATTAGGCTGATTGGAATTCTACAAACACAAGGCCACACATCTACTTAAAGCTGACCTGACCCAGAACCTAGGTTCTGTTGGGATTTGAGAGTTGGTCTGGGTCAGGTCCTCTTTGTTTTCAGGAAGTCTGGCATTGCAGGCGCTCTGAACTGATAATTAGTTTGCTGCCACGTCACGGAAAATCCCTGTACACTAATTATTGACTACAGTTAACAGCAGCGCAAGAAGTTGCACTGAATGACCAGCGGACGGAAAACACTATATACTCAATAACAGACGTTACATTGCAGTTTTTGGTGGTCAAAGGAAATAGGCAGGTTTAATACCTGTTGTGTAAGCCTTTATATTGTTTTCAGAAACTTGTTTGAAACTTACCAGGCTAAAAGCAAATAATAAGGAAAACAATTGTATAGACTAAAGAAAATACAGTAATACACAACCAACATGTGGTGTTGTGTCTCTCAGAAACTATACTCACGGTCAGCAGTGTACTGCGCTGGTGTAGTGGATGCAGGTTCCTCTGATTTAGTTGCCACTGTCGCAGTCCCATTTCTTTCCTGTCTGGCTTTTCGCACAAGTTCTGCCAGAGGATGATCTGGGTCCATTACCCGAAGAGGCTGCAAAAGATCAAGGTCAGCTTTGTGAAAATAGAGTACCACGACATTTTTATTTTTTGCAGTATTTCAGCATCTGAGATCACACCACATGTGTATAATATGAGACAGAGCCATTCTACCATTTTAATACAGTGCATATACTATGCATGTTCTCTCAGTCAGAGACAGTGAATCAGTGTTAGCTTGTACTTAAATACAGTGCAAGATTTAATTACTATTATGCAAGCAACTTTATATAGCCATCTTCTGTCATCTCAGTGCAGTGTAAAAGATCAACAGAATTAAAGAGTTAACCGCACGAAACACAGAACATGCGAGTCTTTAGTAGACAATTAGAATAGATGATCTGAAAAGAGATCATGATAGGAGGCAACTGTTAGACAGCTTCTTACTAAAAGGAGCTCATTATGCTTCTTTAAAAAGACATGCTTCTATTCTTGCTGCTCAAAGACTAATGACTGTCCTGACAAGGCACATGAAAGCACTAACAAAAAACTGTAACAGCATGAAGGCAGGGAAACGGAACAGAGTCGGTGGGTATTAGTCTCAGTAACAGATGTGGGCAGCACAAGGGATGTAAATAAATAATGTATCATTTCAGTGGCAGTCAGTGGTCGGCTACCAGACAGAACTGCAGCACACACCGATAAGGCATAACATTATGACCACCTTCCTGACATTGTGTTGGCACCCCTTCTGCTGCTAAAACAGTCCTGATCCATTAAGGCAGGGAGTCCACTAGAGCCCTGAAGGTGTCCTGGGGTATCTGGTGCCAAGATGTTAGCAGCAGATCTTTTAAGTCCTGTACGTTGTGAGGTGGGGACTCTAAAGAGGGGACTTGTTTGTCCAGAACATCCCACAGTCGCTCGACTGGATTGAGATCTGGGGAATTTGGAGGCCAAGGTCAACACCACAAACTTGTTGTCGTGCTCCTCAAACCATTCATGAACAATTTGTGGCGGGGTGCATTATCCTGCTGAAAGAGGCCGCAGACATCGGGGAAAACTGTTTCTATGAAAATGTGTACATGGTCTGAGTCAAAGTAACATCCACATCGCAGGAGCCATGGCAGGACCCAAGGTTTCCCAGCAGAACATTGCCCAAAACATCACACTGTCTCTGCCGGCTTGCCTTCTTCCCATAGTGCATCCTGGTGCCATGTGTTCGCGGCCATCCATGTGATGTGTACAGTAACTTACTGGATCGGACCAAACTTGCCAGCCTTTTGGAGACTATCCGACCCAGACGTCTAGCCGTAACAATTTAGCTCTCGTCAAACTCGCTCAAATCCTTACACTTGCCTATTTTTCCTGCTTCTAACACATCAACACTGAGGACAAAATGTCCACTTACTGGCTTATATATCCCACCCACTAACAGGTGCAGTGATGAAGTGATAATCGGTGTTATTCATTCATAATGTTATGCCTGATCTGTGTATTTACAGATGCTTATAATAAAAATGATGTAATAAACCAGTTTCAGTTGAGCTATTTAAAAAAAAAAAAAAAAAAAGCAGATTATGGTTCAGTGAAGATCATGAATCTCTGATTTTTCAGACTATTAGAAATAAATGGTTCTCACAGGACTGAGACACTGTGTATCAACCGTAAACGTATCACTCATTACTGGGTCCTCAGTTTGTATTACCTTCATAAGCTCCTCCAGACGAGAACTCTTTTTAGGGGCAAACAGGCTGGGATGAAGGTAGCTGCCATCTCCATCCTCGTCTGAATCATCAGAAGTAGATTCTACGTCAAGAGAGCAAAAAGAAATATGAATGAATGAATGTGTGCATGTACAAAAATGTTTATCAGAATTAATGCAAATGTTGTTTCCTGTACTAATTGATAGATAATCTATTACAGATCTGACATTTATGCATGAGTTAGAGTATGTGGCACTCTGTACCTCACAGAAATAGTGTGAACTCACCCTGCGACTGCTCTTGCTTGTTGGCAGAGCTGAGGTTGTATCGACCTTCCTTCATGGCCCGCAGGATGTGTTTGTAATAAGGGTTCAGGTAATGGTCAAAGCGAAGAAAGTCAAACTGGGAGTTACCGGCCTGCTTAGCTTTCAGCACTATCTCAAACTGAGCCCCCTGCTGACACACGAAGTTGGCTGTCCTCTCAATAATGTTGTGAGTCTTGACGGTTGCCGGCTACAAAAAAAAAAGTAAAGAAAAGATTAATTTTTTACATTCTCTGTTTCTGGAAGATATTTTAAAGAAGTTGCCAACAGAACATATTTTGATCTTAATCAGTGGATAAGAGTGACTCAATATGAATGTGAAGTACAGAGAGCATTCAAGCCAAGGATACAACCATTTTGTCTGAGAAATGCTTTCATGTCAAGCACTCACATGCTCGCGGTGGGTGACATTCACCACGCAAATACATAAGGGCTGGAAATCAGTGGAACAAGAAACAGTCCATAATTTCTTTATCATTGTTCGCCTCGTGTGCTTTTAATGATTAATCATTGTCATTACCGAGAGAGTACAGGGAAGTGCAGTAATCTTCAAATGAAAACACATATCTCATCAAGATGAAAGTCATAAAAATAAATATTGCCTTTCAAGACACTGGCCAAAGAGATGCTAACGTCCACCACCAATAGGCCATTATTGTGTTTTAAGCTGCCAAGGACTTCCTGACATACAAGGACCTTCTCCACTTCAATTTAAGAATTTAGCCATTAAGGGGAACAGTGTGTGAGATGCTCATTTTTCTGTGATACGGGCAGGGAAAGCATCCTTACAGGCAGTTGAGACTTCTGCATTTAGTTGATGCAGAGGCTACGGCGACAACACAGACCCCAGCGCCATAAATGAAGTGCACCTCCCCAGAAATGTAACTATGCGACGCAGAGCGCAAGAGCTGTGAATGACCCCGCTTGGTAGTAGCATATTTCCGCTTTAGTATTTCGTCTGCTTCTCCATCTCCGCAATTTCCAATTGATTGTTTTAGATCAATAAAGATAGAACACATTGAGGAAAAGTTAACTGAGGAGGTTCAGAGATATAAACGCGTAGACTACGTATGTAGGTTACGGCGTCCCACAAAGGTATAAACTTCGCTTTACTCACACCTCTAAGTCAACAACAGCGTTACCCACTAAGCACGCTCAAAGTATAGACTGTGTAGATTTTACAGCCGTTTGTTCTCTCATTTATGCACACAAAAGCAGTGCCTTCTCTGGTAGCCATATTGAATCCCAATCTGATCTAGAACTTTTGACGGATATACACATTGTTTCTACCCATAGCATGCAGCGTACTCAAGCTACCATCTCAGTAATCTTAGTTTAACAAATACAATATTACAAAGAATAAACAATTTCAGCACTATAAAATGCATTGTACTTTTAAGTATTTGCTTCTTGGTAATTTTTTGGTCTAAGATGCATAAAAACCTGGATCTGAAAAAATGATTTCCCTTTTCCCTGCTGATTCTTCGTCTCTATCTCTCGCTCATCAAAAAAAAAGGTGAAATCCGATAAGGCTTTTAAATTAATAATGGTAAATGGTAATGGTGCGTCTCTATCCTAAGGATAGGTGTCAGGACCGATCCTGGCATACGTATATTAATGGACTGGTATCAGCTATAATAAATCCGCCTTTTCAGGTGATATCAATAATTTAAACTTACCAGCCAAATCATTTCGAACAAAGGCCTGGAGTATTTTCATCAAGAAGCCAAAGGAAAAGGTCAGCGTCAAATTTAGGCTGCTGCTGTTAGTATTTCAGGGTGTCAGGCATATTTATTTACAACTTATGTAACTTTAAATATCAGAGCGGACTGTTGGAGATACCCAACTTGAGTCTTCGGTGGAAACTGATTATGTCCCAGTGGCATGTTACCAGACTCATAGTCTGATAAGATCAGGCTAGATGAGAAACACCCTTCAGTGTATACAAAAGAATTGTGTTCCTCAAAAACAATCTAGGGAATAGAGCCTATTAATTTATATATATAACGTACCACAGCTATGCTGTGCTCTGTACATATGCACACACTGTAGTCTTGGCTGTGTTATACTCTGTTTAGTATTGAATATGCACATAGTAGATGGCAGCATTCAAGCTTGTTTTTTTTCTCATGCATAAGAAAGGGGCAGCAATGGGGAACTGAAAAGTTTCTAGTGGCGGACAGCAGGGAGAGCAAAGCAAATTTAATTTAAACGTGTCAGTCTACTGCTACGGCTATATGTTGTGTCACTGTGAAACCTTACCTACATGCACTCAAGTAAGGACTGTACAATCATTAACACTTTATTGACATAAATCTTTCGCCATAATATTTCAAAAAGAAAAAGCCTCAGTGGCTATTGATTAGACTGGTAAAGCAAATGACAGAAGATTCATCAGCATCAATTCTGATTAGCAATTGATTGCAAGGTCACTATAATTTATTTGGGTTTTCTTATTCTCTTATTATGAAAATAAGTATTTGGCTCTTTTTGGACTCCTGGTCAGAAAACATACTTTGGGCTTTGGAAACTACATTTTTTTCACTAGTTTATGACATTTTACAGACTGAACAATGAGACGGTTCTTGACACATTTATCAATACGTCATTACAGTAATTAATTGTCAATAATCCTAATTTCTACAATATTCAGTATTTAAAGAAAGGTGAGCCGTGACATGAGACTTCACGGCTACATTCTTCAAATCTACAGCTGAGTGTGGTCACACGAGAGGACGGGTGACAGTAGGGGTGTAACAGTATGTGTACTCATGCCAAACTGAACAAAGTGTACCATAATGTATGAGAATAAATGTTCTCAGCTGGTACGCCCGGTGATCCAAACAATTATCGTCAGACGTCTATTTATCATTGTGTAATTGCATCAGCTAAACAAAAGCTGTTGTAGTAGCGTAGGTCCACCTGGAACGTTTTGGCAGTGCACCAGTTATCGTCTTTCAGCTACAAACTGCTAGCATTGTTAAACGTTAAAGCTGATCTGACACTGTGCTACTTTCATTAATTTCACATGTACAATGTGTTAAAACACAGAAGTTAAGCATAAAAGCTCTCCTTAGTTTGCTACTGACACATCCAGTTATGTTTTTATCAAACAGTGATGACAAAAAGAGAAAAAGGTAGCTTCACTTTGTGCTGAATTATGACGATGCTGCACTTGTCCAAAACATATATTTTTATTTTATTATATACTTGGCATTGTCTTTTCTTATTAGCAGTATAACAGCATTTGAATTCCTTTACTGGTAGAGTTAGAATTGAGGCCAATTTTTGATTAGAAACTATTAAAATATTAATTTCTGCACTTTCTATTTTTCTGGTCTTAAACTGCAGTGAATTGTGACTTTTGCATACTGTTAAACTGCTAGTTGACACCAGATACTGTGTATTTTCTCATGGTTACATAACATCTAATCACATACTAGAATACATGCATACTGTATATATGGGCCCAGTGGGGTACCGGCATCAGCAAGGCAGCAGAACATCTAACACTCACCAGTTCCACATCAGGGGGGATATCCAGCCCCGCGGGAGCTACGAATGGCTCTTCATTCTCCTCGGGCTCTGTCTCCTCTGCGTGTGTTTAGAGGCACAAAAAGAACGAGATTAACTCCGGTTAATCATTTGGTACAAAACGCTAATATCCCCTACTGGATATCTAAACAGGGATTGTAATTCTGAATTCCAAAAACATTTTTAAAAATGGATGAAACACATGCCCGCCACACTTCTCCCAACTACACGAAAACATCAGAGTAAAATGTCACCCTAGCCTTTAACTCCTTCTTTGTAACAACACACAGGTCAGGAGGAAAAGATATTTATTTTTTTATGTTGTACTGTAGGGAGTTTGCAGAGCGATAAAGACTTTTTGCTATGTCTATTGATTTCACTTGGCGTTTGTTTCATGCGCAGGCTGTTCCAGTACGATCTGAAACCGCTGGTGTTCACTCCATCTTGAATTTGAACCGTCAGGACTGACTAAACTGTATTTGAACGACGCAGCCAAAGCTTAAGTGGCATATTATGTGAACCTCATTGATAATTGCACTCCACAACAAAACCATCAAAATGGATGTACTCTCGCTTTTATATAAAAGTACAACGTCCTTTTTATTCAAAGCTGCAGTACGGCTGCACATCCACTCAGCAGCTCAATATACATAGAAAAGAAGGAAGTCTGCTACGGTGCAGTGGGCTGGTGAAAGCAAAGTGGGTCGATTTAAATATATTCAGCTAATTTATATTAAATATTCAAATTAAGTTCCTCAGTTTGACAGAACATGAAATTAACAGGTGTACTGTAAAATGGCTGAGTAACAATTAATGTGAGCTTTTTACGGGGCGGTTCACAATAAGACATGTTTGTCATGTTTTGACAGGGGACATGTGATAAATTATACCGCAATTAACCTTCTGGCTTATTTGGCTTTCACTCAGGAGCAAGGAACGGTGATAATGATTTGATTTCAACTGTGATTATGTGTGTCTGTATCCGTCAGCTCAAACGCTGTCTCTCCGAGTCTATAATGTGCTTTGTAGTGAGGGAGGTACTGAACAGTTTTTAGTATTAACATAGCATTTGTTTTACAATATCAAATATTTTAAAGGAAAAGTTCAGATCAAAATAGCCAGAGAGACATGCATACCTTCCAATTTAATTCTACAGTCATCGGCAGCTTTGGAAGACATGGACACAGATGTACAAATTCCCCAGAGGGATCTAGTCCGTTTACCTACGAAGCCACTGGAAGTGCTTCCAGCAAACTCTCCATCAAATATTTAAAGTTGCACAAGTGCGCGTGTGTGCTTGTGAGTCTGTCAGTGTGGGGACAAGTTAAAATGTAGGCCTTAAGAGTGAGGATATTTGTGGAAAGTTAGGTTCAAAAGTCTGAATAAGAAATTAGATTACAGTTAGGATGAGGCTGGGCATCAATGGGAGCGTCAATGAAGGGCCCTCAAAAATACAGGAGAATGTGTAATAGGGATGCACCGAATATTCAGCCACCGAAAGACTTTAATCACCGAAACAACACGGCCGGAAACAGGATGTTGTAATGACGCAAGCAAAAACCACAGCCAGCACGGGCATGTCTGCCTTGTGGACATATTTCAATATATAAAGTGTTATATAAATATTATAAGACCCACTGATAGCGATTTGCAAAACGTGGTATACTGAAATTTCAAGTGGCAAGGCAGGGGTGCCCAATACGTCGATCGCAATCGACCGGTAGATCACGAAGGCAGTGCGGGTAGATCGCGTATTTAAAATGTTATAAATGTTAGTCTGATCATTTATCTGCTGCACCTCCAAAACAAACAGCAAGACAAACATTTTTGTTTTGCTTTTTCACTTTTTATTGCGACATGCCCGTTCAGCGGCACACATCCACAGCTGTGCACAACTTCAATTACGACTACCGTCTTTCTTAAAGGGACAGCGCTATTTTTCTACAGGTGCAGTGCACCAATTTTTCTTAATAAAAATAAAATAAATATGCTCAGTCTAACCGCACAGTGGATCGATGCTGATTTCCAGCTGCAAAATCGTCATAATAATTTCTTCCGGCGTTTCGGCCTCGGGGTCTTCATTTTCGGTTTTTGGCCAAGAATTTTCATTTCGGTGCATCCCTAATGTGTTAAGTTAGGGAATGTGGATGGAAACCAAACCGGACTGGTGGTGAGAGGTGATTAGTAGTCTAAATCAGATTGGGGGTCATATCACACTGCAGAAATTCAACTTCAGAGAAAAACCTCAAGGGTGCTTTGACTGCAGCAGTCAAACATACATAAGTGGCATACCAAAGATGCCAAGTTTTCATGTAGAACATTTAAATGAACACTGCAATGTGATTATTTTTGATTAAATCCAATTAATTAAATGACTGAAGTCCAGAGGGATGCTTCGTAAGCTATCGGAAGCACATCAGTGTCACATTGGGCGACCAGAAAATAGACAGACTTTGAATCTGCAAAGCACTACTCTGCATATTCCCTGTGCTTTGTAGCGCTAGCGTTGCATCGTTCTCACCAGCCGCCTTGTTAGCGTCTTCCTCTTCAGTGGGCTGGGAGGGGTCGTAGTAGTCGGCGCTGTATTTGAAAGCCACCGCGTTGTAAGTGCCTTCGTCAGCCAGCGCCTCACTCAGACGTTTGTACTCCTCCTCTGTGGAGGATAAGGAAACACAGAAGAACAAAGACAAATTGACGCTGATGATCATTTTAAGTGCACTTATTGATCATGTCCTTCTATCCATAGCCTTGGAAAACATACATTATCTAAGTAAGTACATTTTGTATCAATTACAACTACATGACTAATTACTAGTTAGTGCGAAATACTAACTGACATTCTTAGTGCATTTTCAAACCTCTAATTAGTTTGCTCTGGTATAAATCTGTGAATGACTTAGTTGTGTTTTCTCCTGGTTTGGTTTCTTTTTAAGCCAGAAATAACGTGTTCACTCTGTTCATTGGTAAGACATGTATAAAGAACCAGTAGTGGCAAAGCTTAATAGGCAGTTTAGGCTTCTGCGTCAATTTGCACACGGCAACAGCACACGGTATACTCAGACCCTAGCACCATAGCCTGACGTGCACCTCCCCGGAAATGTAACTACACGCCACGGTGAAGGAGACCGCAAGAGCTGTGATTGGTCTGCTTGGTAGTAGCGTGTTTTCGTTTTAGCATTTACCGGCTGCTTCTCCATCTCCACAATTTTCAAATTTATTGTTTTGGGTGAATAAAGATGGAACACATTGGGCAAAGGTTAACTGAGGAGGTTCGGAGATACAGACATTTGTATTACTCGACTTTGCACACAAGTATAAATGGCTCGCACTAGTGTTGGCTATGTGCGTAGGTTACGGAGTCCAAGTTCTGCAATCCCCTAAATGAGCCTTAACTGTGGCATCCCCTCCCCTCTCACCTCACCATACTGGTTCTGGGACAATATAAAATGCACTAGATCACAGAGCTGGCCTCTCCTGAACAATGTTGGTTCACTTCCGCTTTATTGTCTGCTTCCTTTCATCAATGCCAGTTCTCTTTTTGTGTGTTTATTTACCAAGCAGAGTGAAATCACCCGCTGCTGGCTTATTCAACACGCTCAACTGACCAACAAGCTGCTCACAGGGGTCTGACTTTTACCAAGAAATTAGGGCCGCAGGCACTCACCAGCGTCCCACCATTTGCCAAGAGCCATGAATAAGCTTTGTGTGTCGCAGCCCTAAGGCGAAAGTGAGAGCAGCTTGTTGCTAGCAACTGTTGATTTCATTCAATGCAAATTGCAGCTGGCTATAAGAGGCGTTTAGGTCAGAGTCACTGAGCGCAGCTTATTATTAGGTCAGATCGCTTTCACAGCACAAACAAACCACTTCAGAATGTGTGACCAACATCTCTAACTTTTGATACTTTATGATCTAGAAATGATTGCTGGTGTCTGGAGATCACTGCTCAATGATGCCCTGGCTGAGCCTTGATACTTGACAGAGGTCTCTTGAAACTGTGTTTACACTCTACTTGAAAAGTACTTTAAAACTGATCTTTTATTGGTATTTATACTTCGAACAAGACTCTCTAATAATAACTTATGATATCTATTATATAATATCTGTATTTTTGGTGCTCTGAATATTACAGTGACATTGTTAAGGGAATGAGAATGTCCAAGAGCACTAATTAATAGCAAGAACAGATAGAAATCATACTGCTCTCTAGGAAAATATATAAACACTTAGCCTCAGTAACTGACTCGTTCCAACGGAAATTGATAGAAACCATATAAAAATAGCAAGGGCAAAATTCCAACTAAAACCATGAGTATTTCTTGTGCTTTCCCACTGTCCTTTTAACGGACAGATGGGTAATAGCTCGAGTGAATGGGGTCAGGCCTCCAAATTCAAGGGCAAACCAGCCTCGGGGATGAACCTTCTGCAGTGAGTGTGTGACACAAACCATTAGCTGACTCATTCTGTCCTGTCAGTTTGAGCGTAAGACACCATATTTCACTTAAAACTGTGGCTTATTAATTCAATTAGAGTCATTAAGTCTGTCTTTCAGACGGGTCCTTTGTCATCAAAACAGCCAGTTTCATTATAGTGTAAAATGACCGAGATGCAAGTATCGCAGAGGAGTCAAAAGTGACTTCTATATAAATGGCGGCGTTTGAGCTCAGAGTCAAAGCCGGTCCCTTTCAGAGAAAAAAAGCTGAAAATGCCTTAGATGGGGATGTCACTTTGCTCTGAGGATTTGTCCTAGAAAATCAAATTGAGTTAAGAAACCAAGATTAAAGCACGTAACAAGTGTAATTTGCCACTTTTAAATTTTTTATTTTTTTTGTACAGAAAGACTCGCCATTTTCTCCACAGTGGGGGTCTGTGGGAAAATTGTTAAAAGAGAACGTACGCCTGAATTTAAAAATTTTCTGGACAAAAGCGTAAGCGCTGCCAGTGAAGATGAACCATGAAACAGCCGGACAACACTGACAACAGCTCATATAATGATGAAGTCATTATATATTATATGAGCTGTTTTTATACAATGAGACATAATGAGATCAACCACCACACTGAGCTTCAGTGACGTACAGCGTACAGTCCATGACTAAGGGATGAGTTATAAAAGCAGTAATAAGCAATAACCTCATATGTGCCAAGGTTGTGTGATGTTGACAGTGTTCAGATGCGGCTCGCCCTGCTAATTACCCCACCACACAGGTATTAAAATCTAAATGTCAGCTGCCTGTGTTGATCAGTATTTCAATCACGTTTACTCATTTACCTACTTTCCAATTTCCAAAAACTAAACAGAAGCATAGCATGCACGTGGGTAAAGATCCCCATCTTCTTCAAAAGATGATTAATGAGAGATGTTGCACCAACAACAACAGTTTTCCTTCATTAAGTGTGAAAGAAGATACTCAGTTTAGGAAATTAAAGACATCAAATTCCCTCCTTCATTACCCATGAGGGGTAGGTTAACCTTAAGGTGTGCCATGCATATTTTCAGATTTTTAATGGCGCGATTCTTTTTTTTTTTTTTTTTTTAACTGAATGTGAGAACCGACATCCTGCCCACCTTGTCTTGCCTCCTCCTCCAGCAGGTCAGTGTGCATGGCCAAGTACCGCTCCTCATCGCACAGCGCCTCGATCCTGGCCTCCTCCTCGGACAGCTGGTAGGATGTATTCCATGACCCGCTGTCATACTCTGAGAGGTCATGTAAGTGACCACGCCCATCGTATCTGTTGAATGATAAGAAGGATTAGAGAGAAGGAAGTCCACAAAGCTTTTTATACAAAACATGGACCTACTTACCAAGGCAGTGGGACCTAAAACCCACAATTTACAACATTAAAACTGGTCTACCTCTGTAAGTCTGCCACGAGGGGTTATAAATGCAAAATATAGACGGGCTGACATTTTCTCTAAATACACAATGACTTAATTAAGTCCTTGGGCTTAGTATATCTAGAAAGGTCTGAACTTCTACTTTCTTCCTTGACAAGTCTTACAAACCAACCAGACTACGCCGCAAAAAAATAAAATAAAAATAAGAACAAAAGAAAGACAAACAAAGCAACTCGTCTCTTACCTTACAGGGTTCAATTCCCCCCCTATTACTTCTACATCTGCAAAGAAAGTTACATTCACACAAACCCGAGCACATAAATACCTATCCGTAAGAACCCAAATGGACGACATTTTCCAGGGTTCGTCCCTCTACGCCATCTCTCTGTTGCAGTTTCTTCATGAAGGCAAAGAAATGGGGTGCCGAGGTTTGGCATTCAGGGTTTGGAAGGACCCCTTAGCCTACCTTGCTGGGGAAGAAACTGGGTTATGTAATAAAGACACACATATAAAAGGCCGTACAAATGAAACATAAGTTGGGTCGCTGCAGTTCAGGGTGATTCAATAAAACTGTCTGCACTGTTCAGAGCAGTTTCGTTTGTGTTTAAGCTTCTGCAAGGAGGTGACAGCAAGACTCCTTCAGCTGCAGAAACTTTTTTCAGAAAGGTTAAAAGCACCTTTAAAGCTTTTGTTAGTCGAATGTGAGTTTATCATCAGCATTGGGATATTTTGAATCACCTTAACTACAGTAACTTTAGTCTTGGACAGAAATTGCCTCTGGATTTTATCAAGAATATTAAAATCCCATGTCATTTAGTGAAAGAATGTTTCAGGAAAAATGGTCAGAAAGAATGAAAACTCTCCTGTGTCGTACTTTTTCATTTTAAAGCCACTGTCCTTGGAGTTAAAGTTCCCAGAGGAAATTCTCCTAACATGCCAAGATGCAAAGCCTATTTCAACTAGCCAAAGCAGAACTTGGGTTTGAAATACACTAGTTTGCCAGTTCATTAGGTACACTCGTGAAAATGAATGCAATGCATGTAATAGTCCTGCACCAAGTACTGCTCTCAGCTTCATAAAGATGACGATATGCGCCGTTTGTTTTAAATAACTTAGAGAGCCGTTGATTCAGTTTCAACATGAACAGTCATGAAGAGGGATTTGTTGCATGACTGTCATAATACAATGGATTTGCTTTCACTGGTCCTAAAGTTTTGGCGTAGGTGTATATTTTAATTTGTCAGCTTTGGAAGTGCACTTAGCTAGAAGTAAAGACGAATCGTATTGATAGCGGAGTTAAACAGATCATCTCCAACCCACTTGTCTTACTGTAGTCTATTTTAGAGTACAGTATTTTTAGATGGCGTCTTTATCAACAGGTAACTGAGTGTGACGACAGGCCAATCAAGGCTAATGCTAGCAAACACTGGAAGGCGTTTGCATGTTAGCATGTCACAGCAAAAACTTCAGAAAATATTTCATGTCATTTCAGGTACGTCCAAAGACAAGTTAACAGGCAAGAAATAAAACATTCGTCGCCAGTTGCTGGTGTTCCCAAGCTTCTGCAAGACAAACTCCAAGTGGTCCCTTGCATTTTGAAACAGGCTAACGGACAGCATAGATGGTTAGCATAATGTTTCGGTTCTAAGTTTGTTCAACCGACCTATCAATCATGATGCTCTTGTCCCCCATCCATGGAATAAGATGTTTTCCATGTTCGTGGTAAACAGCCCTTTCGTCGTCTCGGAAGAGTTTGCAGGCATAGCCGAACACCAAGAGGTCGGCGTATTTATCACTGTCACTCACATCCTTCACCGCCGGTTTGTTGTTGTGGTCTTTCTTTGCCGCTGCGCGACGATACATCTCCCGGATATTCGTGGAAACACACTATCTTACAAGAAAAAACAGTAACAAGGGTACTGTGGAGGTTTTCTTATAACCAAATAGCCGGCAGGTGGTCTAAATGTCACAATAATCCGTACGTTTTCTCCATAGACAAAATGCTACATGCTGAGCGCCGCCATGTTGGAAAGAGAGTAAAAGTAGCTGTGTGTGCATGTCGGCATATACGACATTTACGCTGCAGAATTATAAGTTTTAACAATGTGAATTATTCAAACTTAATAATATTAAATATTTTTTTCGGTAGCAGTTGGGGAAATATTAAATATGTATATCAACTGCATATTCGCTATTCGCCACTTTAGTCTTTTTCAAATGTGTCGAATGTGCTGCGATGAATCAAGTCTACATTGAATACAAGACCATTATCCGTTTAAGTTGTTTAAAAGAGTTTATAGATAAAATAAAAGCATACATCGTTGATTTATTTCAGTAAATATATAGTCAATTTACTCTAAAATAATAAGAAAGATGTGAGAGACACAGTTGGCCCAATGCTTTGGGGTTTAAATTGGGGAAATTTTAATGTAATGTTTTGGAGACTGAATTTTTGATCTAACCTTGAGGCTCCTTACCTAGACTTGTTTCAATTACTAGCTATAAAGTATAGCTACAGTATTTAACAGCAGTACAGTAGTACAAATATGATTATCTGATTAAACTCATCTGTGGTTTTGCGTGTTTTAAACAATTCACTGCACACTGAGTGGATTTCATTAGTGCTGCAACATTGTGTTCGCTTAATTGTTTTAGATTTTACATGTAATTCTTTCAAATTGTAAAGATCATTTTAGCAGAAAAACATTTCAACCTCATTACCATGTTCAACATATAAAGCAGTAGACAGAGGATTAGATTTCTTTCCTCCAGTACTCCTGTGTACAATAAATAACCACGTCAACACAAAAAAACAAAGGCTTTACTAATCCTGCATGGGAAATTTATTTTCTCTGCATCTAACCCATCCATTTGTTTACACAGTAGTGTGTGCACTCTTAGCAGTGGACTTCCGCAAGCGCAGCACCCAGGCAGAAGTTTGCAGTAATAACATGCATCATATTAGTTGGGTGTGATGCAAGTTTATTATTCTGGGCACAACAAGGAAAGCCTTTGCTGGCTGTTGAAGGGCAACAATGCTGGGGAAAATTTTAGCATTACTTGTCTATTTATGAGAGAAGCGGAGCGTGTTCTGAGAAATAGTGACCTTAAAAGCAGATGATTGGCAGTAGCAGACTTTAGCATTTTTAAAATGAATGTTGATTTTATAGCACAGGTAGGCGTAGAGAAAGATTATTGGTTCTCGGTGCCAATAAACCTGTACTGAGTTACTGAATCCTGGCAAAGCAGATGGTGAAAT
This sequence comes from Chelon labrosus, assembly GCF_963514085.1. NCBI lineage: Eukaryota > Metazoa > Chordata > Actinopteri > Mugiliformes > Mugilidae > Chelon > Chelon labrosus. Next base: position 9,464,625 of record NC_140355.1, read on the forward strand.
TGAAGAAGTCACTGGCCATGGTATTCTCTCTTATATGTGATATTGCCAAAGATGTGAGCACACATACAGCAGGAAAAGATGACTTACACTCATACTTGAAAAGTGACTGTAGGAACCTACAACCATTCATTCATTCATCTTCTGTATCCGTTTGTCCTGTGAAGGGTCGAGGGGGGACTGGAGCCTATTCCAGCTGTCATCAGGTGAGAGGCGGCGTACACCCTGGACAGGTCACCAGTCTATCGCAGGGCTAACACACAGAGAGACAGACAACCACACTCACATAGCAGTCAATTTGGCTCATTGTGTAACCAAATCTATGCATGAGTCACACACACACAGAGGAGATTCTAGATTCTATTGGGATGCTAAGCAAAAAGTGTCACCACAACAGAGCTGGACACACTCTGCTAGCTAAGTTAATTAATATTAACTGTCAAAGACAGAACAAACAAAATTACATGATGCCTACTGAAGTTATTTTATTCAAATGACTCTCCCTCATAGTTTAGGCCAGACTAGCAGCATTCAGCTAAGTAATTAGTACTGTTATTTCACTTACCTTACTTACTCTTTCTTTTTCTCATTATTTTACCCATAGAGGGATAACTTTTAATTTTGAATCCAAACTATTTTAAAGAGTCATGCATGTGTCTTCTAACATGATGGAATGTGCACAGTTGTGTCAGATGAGGGGCCTTTAGGGAGGTCTACTGCTGTCATGGAAACTTAGCATATTGCCACTACTTTACTTTAAGTTTGTCAGCCATCAAAGGGCCGCCTACTGGCCCGGGGGTCCAAGCCGCTTCCTGCCTTGCCTGTTGACAAGCTGCGCCTCTGCACTTGCACTCAGATCTGGATAGAGATCAGTAGCTCCAAACATAAAAATTGATTTCTCAACGAGCATTAAAGACATCAAAAGCTGATGCAAAATGTTGAAGGTCAAAAATTCCTTGAAATATGATGAAGCCAGGACTTCAAATAAGTTCGAGCAATCCTCTCAGTCGTTTCTGATTATTCGTTTATTTATTTATTTATTTTTCTGCCAGTCAGATTTCACTTTATCTGCCCGTGGCATCAAAAGCGTGTGGTGGAGGAATAATAATTCATATGGAAGACGTAATGCATTCTGTGAGGAGCACGAGCAGAGATACACTACTATGTTAATTTATTATGATGAGGGTTTTATGCATGCACACAGACCGTTCTATCGAATGTCAGATGATTTATCACAGGGCAATTAGTTGAGTGGATCACAAAGCCGAAGTGAGAAGCAAAGAGGGATAGAGCACATTAGCTTTGTAGCCCGTGCCTCCCTCTATTATTTACAACCTCTGGCTGTGTTTTGTTCACATTTGTCCATAGGTTCTCATGAAAGCAGAGGCTACAACAACCAGGGCAGAGAGAAGGTAAGGCAAAGAGAATTAAAGCATTCAGACGAAGCCTTGCAGCAATGCAGTGGATACAAATGTACACACACTTGTACAACACACATCTCGCCAGTACAACTAGAACATATCATATCATTCAACTGTACACTAATATGCAACATTTATTTGTAAGCATGTGCATCTATATTTGGAAAAAAATGGAAACATGGTATTAAAAAACTGAGTCGAGTCGCTTTTTATTTTCTCAGAAATGATTCCTTTGGCCCATCTTTATTTAAAAAAATAGAAAAGTGTTCAAACAACTGCGTGTCTGTGGTACAAGAAGTATGCACATTTGTCAGGTTTGAAACCAAGGATTAATACAAATGTGTCCTAATTTCCATTAGTGATATACGTATACCAGGCATATCGGGCATAACATTATGACCACCTTCCTAATATTGAGTACAGTATGTCTCCCTTGTCCCTCCAAAACAGTTGTGACTCATCAGAGAATGGACATGGGCCTTCTGAGGGTGTCCTGTGGTGTCTGGCAACAGATTGTTGTTAGTGGGGGCCTTTGGGTCGTGTGGGTTGAGGAGATCATCCACATGAATGCCAGGTCCAAAAGTTTCCCAGCAGAACATTGCATTGTTACAAGATGGTCAATGTTATTCACTTCTCCTGTCAGTGGTTTTAATGTTGAGGCTGATTGGTGTACATCTTTTAGGTGGTGTTCACAAGAGCTGGTATGTAGGTCATGTTTAGCTTCCTTTTGGTATTATAATATCACATTCCTTAGACCAAGGTTATAATTAACCACCTTGGAGAGCTATACTCATAAATGACCAGAGGACTGATGTTAAGCTCAGCAACAATGTCCCCATACGCTCACGGATTAAATGTGGGTAATTTATGCCTCTCTTAATCTTTATGCTCTTATCCCTATGTGAATTTAGAAGGGAGGCCATATGTAAACATCTCAGTGCTCAGGACGTGACATTTTTAGTAATTTAGCACCAGCAGAATGGCATGTTATCCTTTAACACCTGCTGTCCTTTTCTGTGTGATTCTAAGACCCTGACAGTAAAATGGCAAAGATTTCAAGGATTTATGACATTCGTCAGCCAGACTGCTTTGAGCGAATGGTGACGCTTTTGATGTAGTATGTGGACACAGTGACCACAGATTAAAAGATTCAAAGTTGTTAAGTATACAGTTAAATATGCGGAAGAATAAGACATTTTAGTCTGTGAAAATGTTAGTAGAAAAACCAGGACATTATGCTGCAGGTACTAATTAAGGCCAGCAGCACACACAGTTTGGAGAATTAATATGCACTAAAGATAACTTTGTGCTACATTAGGCACAGATTACAGCACTCACGTAAATGGCAAATCTTATGTGGCAAAGGTGGACACATTTAATGGCGGTATAAGGAGACCAACTACACCACCAGGGAAATCACCAAATACAAATTTGTTCACACTTCAGCAACAGCAACACAAGCCCACAAGGTCGAGCAGACTGGGATTCGGAGATGAAGATTTTTTCTGTTTGCTGTTGTTGAAAAGAGAAACCAAAGTTAATACTGAAAAGGGGGTTAATATTAAAAATGAAAATGCAAAATAAGATAGCTAAAATACAGGTTTCCAGTAGATTAAATCAATCAAATTAGTTTTCTTTGGTGGGCAAAGGTGGCAGATTGTGCAAAGACATGTCCATGGGTGCAACCCAGTACAAATCCATTGAGTCAAAACACACTCACAGTGCCAACAGATGGCCATTCGTGCATCCAAGCACCATTAAACACGCCAAACTGACAATGTTCCTCAAAAACTTCAGCTACAATCTTTAATAAGAAGAGATCATACGGAAGTATTGACTGGAATTTCTACTGCAGTGAACATGAAAGTATTTTCTTTTGCCGGTTACACTCCAATGAGGAACTGGACGATGGAATGGAGTCCTAGACTATGAAACAAGATAGGAATGAGACCCTGGGAGTGTAGTCACTGGTAGTGGTGTAGCGGTGGTGTGGGACCTCAAATGAAGACAAGGTGGAGGTGGAGAGGAGGAGGAGGGTTGTACAATTGACCGCCTAAAGTGTGAGTGACAGGTTTACGATGAACTTGAGGGACGAGTACAAGGGATTGATTGGCTCAGATAATGCAACCCAGTAGATCAACGGAGCAGAGTGGTGACACTGATAATGAAGTGATTTTGACAGCGTGGGAATTGTGGAAGAGAGCAAACACAGCAGGAATAGTCCTGAAAAAAGCAAAAAGCCAGGGGCCTGGACCACCTTGTTGAACTTTCACCTGTTGAAAAAAAAAAAAAAAAAAACAGCCAGGCAGTGGTACAGAAAGAAAGCACACAGTTTAAAATGCAGTAAAACATTTAAACACTAAAACTCTACCGAGTCTAAACACTGGACAAAACTGCAGCAGGTGGAAATCTCTTGGGAAAGATTAGAATTTCCTCCATCTCCAAACGCAGTTTATCATTTTAAAATCAGCCCTAGCTGAAGAATATCAAACAGAACAGACTGCTCAGGAGGTTCAAGGAGTTAGACAGCACTCACTACCTGCTTCCCTGTGAATATTCCTCCTCTGATTACTCCGATCAGGCATAACATTATGTCCTAATATTGTGTAGGTCTCCCTTGTGCCTCCAAAACAGTTGCGACTCATCAGAGAATGGACATTGACCTTCTGAGGGTGTCGTGTGGTGTCTGGTAACAGAATGGGTGTAGGTGGGTGGTACATGTCTAAGTAACATCCACATGAATGACAGGTCCAAAGGTTTCCCAGCAGAACATTGCATATTTGCTTGTTTGATGTATAAGGTGTTACATGGACTTGACCCACCTCCCATGTCTGACTTTCTTAAAAAAAAAGGGCTCACAGCAGTCTCAGGGCCAGGGTCTCCTCTAGAGGGGACTGTGAGGTCCAACACAGTAAAACAGCCTTTGGACAAAAGGCCAGTAAGATCTGTAACAGTCTTCCACTCTCCATAAGGGAGTGTCCCACATTACAAACTTTCAAAACTTACCTCAAGCAGTAGTTGAAAGGAAACCAGTCTTTTAACCATTGACTTTTATCTTCTTAGTAATGTACTGTCTTGTGATGTGCTCTGATTGTGATCTATTGTCCTGTCCTGTGCTATATTGTCATGTTTTTGTGTTACCTGCCTAGGGACTGCGGGTGCAAATTAGCATTGCTGCTATAATCTGGCATATTTACGTCTATTGCTGTCTGAATAGATGTTCATTAATGCGCACTGTCCCTATCAAATAAATAAATAAATATTCACAAGATGGACAATGTTATTTACTTCTACTGTCAGTAGTTTTAATGTTGTGGCTGATCAGAAAAGTCCAAATATCCATTTTGTTTTTTTAAAAACCTTTGCTTCACCTAGATTTATAGCAGGTCTGGACTTTAAAAACCAAACCAAACAGAATCTCCACTCTAGACTGACGCTTCGGGTGCAAAGGATTAATAAGCAGGAAGAGCAAGACTGAGCGATCCCTAAGCAAGCTCACAGGCACATCAGAGTGAACAGACTGGCATGTACCAAGATAGTCATGAATGATGGTAGAAAACAAGGAAGCAGTCCCGCAGCAGCGAGGAGTGATTGATTTCAAATTGTGACCTCAATTAACAATTTCAGTCATCTGAATAAATCATGCGCCCACTTCTTTAATATGTATGAAAAACGAAATAAGGTTCAAATTTTGCAGCATTAGCATAGAACACAGACTGACTAAAGGCAAGCGGTATAGTCATGCATTCTCCCTGTAATTATTGACAGAGCAGGGTCAAATCTATCTAGACGTACAATTATCTTACATGCTGATGCTACTATAAACTTCATTAGTACTATTTGTCCATTAAAGCTGGGTAGAACAGAAACATAATAGTGAGCTGATTTAACAGTATTGTGCAAATACAGTACAGTAAGATGCTTTAAGACAAATACAAATACATTTTTATTTATCATTTTGTGCAACATGCAACACACAGTACAAACAGTACCTTTTATTAAATCACTGTTTCGAGTGATCACGCTCCAATGCCTAGCAGCCTAGAGATTATATGGCTGCATTTATTTTTGCCCAAAACAAAGCAAAAATAAATAAATTAAAGGGAGTTGGTCTTGAAAATGTTTCTTGGAACTTGCCGAAGACATTAACTTGTGACCAGGGATCGTGTTTTTTGACATTTATATGTATCTGATCTCCTTTCGGCTCCCGGGAATTACACAAAGCCTGAAGGCAGGCAAAACCATTTACACTTGGTTGCTTTTCAAGGCAGTGTATGAAATGAAAGTGATGACAACACCACCTCTTATTTGGAAAGCTGGAAGTTAGCTAGGTTTGTTTGCAACCAATACTCTGCTCCCACTGAGACAGACAGGGGAACTGGGATAGTTTTTAAAGCCCATTGTACGCACACGGCAGGATGTAGAGCAGGTGTGTCAAACATACAGCCCGTGGGCCAAAATCGCCCCGCCAGAGGATCTAATGTGGCCTGCAGCATGAATTTGCAAAGTCCAAAAAGCGGAAATTATATAGAAGAGTACGGGTATTTGGGAAGGTTCATTATTCATTCATCTTCTGTACCCGCTTATTCCTGTTAAGGGTCGCGGGGGTCTGCTGGAGCCTATCCCAGCTGTCATCGGGCGAGAGGCGGGGGTACACCCTGGACAGGTCGCCAGTCCATCGCAGGGCTAACACAGAGAGACAGACAACCATTCACACTCACACTCACACCTACGGCCAATTTAGAATCACCAATTAACCAATTAACCCTGAGCATGTCTTTGGATGGTGGGAGGAAGCCGGAGTACCTGGAGAGAACCCACGCAGACACAGGGAGAACATGCAAACTCCACACAAAAAGGCCCAGTCAGCCCATGGATTCGAACCCGGGACCTTCTCGCTGTGAGGCATCAGTGCTAACCACCTTGCCACTGTACTGCCCGGAAGGTTCATTATATGGTATTTCCTATGTTCAGCATGGTTCCTGAACGCACCATAATCTTGTAAATGGCATGAACAGGTGACAATCTGTTTGATTAGCCAATTTGATGTTCAGACGGAGCAAGAAAGAAAGGCACCGCTAAAACTTAAGTAAGCTATAATGTTTTAAGTTGGTGTGATTTATTTAGGTGCCTGTTTGCATGATTTAGTGTATTCGTTTGCTGGAGAGACTGGACGCTCAGTGGGAACATTTTTCCGTGGTGAATTCTGCTTAATTGATGCAAAGCCGTGACCACGCAGAACTGTTGTTAGTTAGCTCCACTGTTGCTAGTTAGCTTCTAGTTACCTTCACTGCTGCTAGTTACCTTCACTGCTGCTAGTTAGCTCCAATGCTGCTAGTTAGCTCCAAGTTAGCTCCACTGTTGTTAGTTAGCTCCACTGTTGTTAGTTAGCTCCACTGCTGCTAGTTAGCTCCTCTTGCTAGCAGTATGAAGAAATTTTTTTCTTACATAAGGAACTGTTATTCCTAATTTGTCAACTATTTTAGTCAGAGTAGATCCAGAACTAAACAGCAGACAGCAATGAAATTGCACTTATATTTTTTCTTAAAGAAATTCCAGGTTATTCATAACATGTTTTGTAAAATGATACCTCATTAAATGTAAACATTTTCCTATTGTACTTGTACTTCTTCGCACTTAACCAAAGGGAAATAATTGGAGTTACTATACTATAATGTTACTGGTCTGGCCCGCTTGAGATCAAATTGGCTATATGTGACCCCTGAACTAAAACAAGTTTGACACCCCAGATATAAAGAAAGATGTGTTGGCATGCTGCAGCGTTGATGTTTGCGTGCTTAGAGTGAAGAAGCGCGGCGGCACACCGGACATTTCCAGCACAAACTGAGAAAATGTGCTGCTTTTCTTTCTTCTTCAATAGAAATGACTTGTTCCAGAGCGGAAAGGTTTAGAATCCTGTGTTTTTTTTTGCAGCATTCAAGCTGAACACTGACACTCAATGAGTCAGCCTTCCAGCCACTTAGTGGGTGAAGATGACTTCCGCTGACTATGACATCATGTGCATAACCCCTAATCTCAAAGGTATGCTTGGAGTTTTTTGAGAATTGTTTCTTGGGTAATTGTCACATTATCCAGGACTATCTCCATGATGTTCAGGGTTCTGTTGGGGTCGCACCATCTGTTGCAGGACTGCTTGTTCTTGTTCTTGTTCTTGTTGCTGAAATGTCTGCAGTTTATTTATGACTCTGGATGTGCGTTTGAGATTGACGTCAAGCTACAGAATGAATCTGAAACATACTGTGTTACACGCTCCCTGTTGGATAAATCTTTTTGGATAAAACAACTTTTGCATAGTAGTGTATGTCCAATTTAATCGTTTTAATATTTAGGCTAAGCTTCTTTTGAGCGTCATCAGAATTGTGGTTCTGTATTAGTTCAAACAAAACACAAAGATTACAACATCAGTTCTTGAGTATGTAAAAGTGCATTTGTGGAGGAGCCAAGTCATTCATTCATTCTGTTAAATCCTGTGGTCCCATTCAAAAAAAATAAAAAAAGTATTATGGCAAGATTTCAGGATCCAGCCCAGTGCATCGTCTTACGGAGCTTTAATAACAAGGCTTTGCAGTGAGCCCATGCTGAGAAGTGGGAATAAAGAAGCTTTTAAAATTCTCTTTATAGGACTTTATATTTCTCCAGCGATTCAGTCAAGAGATCACAGATTTTGCAAATGTATTATTCTGCCTTCTGTATACAGTATTTCGTGCAAAAGATAAAACAGGGGTCACGCACAGATTCACAACGCTGACAAAATGTATGGCCTTCTAATCACAATAACATTATTCTTCCATTCAAATAGGTCTTTCTGCATATATTAGTTAAACATAGTAACCTTTTACAACCTAATGGAGAAGATGCCCAGCATTCAGAATATATCCAATGCGAAAGTCTATTCTTCTATCTTGCTGGATAGTTGTTTGAGAGGATTAAACTGTCATTTTAGATAGATTTCCCTCTATAGAGAAACATATAAATCTTCTAGTTTCTCCACAGTGAGATCCATAACCTCTTGCATCGAGCAGATTGTATGGCAGAATGAATGAAAAATGCAAATCTTTCCCAATTTAGACACTTTGTGTTTTCTCTTGTTATGCTTGGCACAGCATGTCAAAATTCACTAGGGTGACAGGGAAGAAAAATTGACAGCCGTGCATAAAGAGGTTGCATTGAAATTATTGTTGCAGCAAAGCGCTGTATTGAACCAATTCTTTTGACCGAGCATGGGTTGTTTTACTGATACAGTGACCGCAGGCGGCTGCTGAAATTGAGTCGGGTCTTCTGTCGTTTTAAAGTCAGATATCAGACGGAGCTGTTAAAAATGACCCTTTGACACCCATTATCACCCGCCAGTCACCCAAGTGACGTCTTCACGTCAAGATTTCTCTAATCAATCCAGCTGATCATCCTCATTAGGGACAGGTTGGACAGGAACGTGAGCCATCAAGGACAAATATCTCTATGCTGCAGCCGTTATTTAGAAGCAAGGCAAGTCAAGTTGGACTGTACCGCAGAGGCAAGAGGATTTATTTGGATTAGTGAGAAGCCTAATGGGACCCCTGGGCTCTTATCATTATTTCACACAGAGCCAACCCTTCCAGGTGGGGTTAAACAAAGTATGAAATTAATTTATGAATATTTATAGTTTTGTCAAATGAGACCCTGCTAATCAGGATTTTGGGTGAGGATGATGTAGATGAGATATTTGGAGTTTGGCACCTTTAGGGATGTTTACCTGCTTTGCTCGCGATATCTGGGTGATTAATGCCGTGATTAAGCCTCACCTAAGACAGATTTCCCCTTTTATGAGCCACCAAGGTCTTTCATCGAGGTGTTTATAGTTTGTCTTCAAATGATTCAGGACATGCACACACAAATTAAAGCACACGTGCAAACTCACACCTAGAAAGAGGATGAGTTAATAACGCACTAAAATGTTTATGGGTTAATCATGTATATTATAAAGTGATGCGCGTTCCTGTTAGTGCAGCTCATACACTTCTTATTTTTTCATGCATTTTTTAAAAAAAATTTTTTATACAGGCTCCGACTCTGTAACTTTCTGAGGATTTGTGTCTTTCATCTCAAATTTCAGCTTCACACTTCACAGCTGAACAGAGCTTTTCATCTGTTTTTTTGGTTGTTATTGAGAAGAAATTGTAATAAATTGCTAATTTTGTAGCTGATTCTGCCTACTAATTAGGCTCCCAGTCATGTCACCATGGAATTTTAGTGCCCAAAATCTACAAGGATACATTGTCATTCAGTTATTTTAATTTCAGCAGCTAATATTTGCACTTCAGTTAACTGTCGGCTGTTAAGTAATGCTAATCTTACAAAGTTAGGAGTGGAAAAATAAAGTCAAAAGCTTCAGTGACAACCCACGCAAGCAGACAAGCCTGTACCTAATTCACACGAGAGAGCGTGTGGCAGACATGAACTCTGAGGGTTTATATAGGGACTGGTCAAAATCCACAGCTATTTTAAAAGTAACATTTTAATAATCAATGGTAGCTCTTTTTCAGTAAATTGACCTTCTCCTGTGGCCTTTTCCCACGAATAACTGAAATGCTGTGTGACAGCAGCCCTCGGCAGGATTAAATTAGTGTAGAGTAAAGTGCATTTTATCCTGACCACTGTCTCTGAATATAAAGATGCTTTCATGAAGCCTAGACTTGGCATTTCACTAACAGAGCTGCAGCTCCAACATATTTAATCACAGGTGACCACGCAGGAGACCAAAACACCTCGGATAGCTCTGATCACAGAGCAGAGTTAAATTTAGTAGCGTTTCAAATTAAAATGGGAACGGAGTTATTTTTAGCCTTGGTCTGTCTATTGGTTAGTCAGCTTTGGATGGGTTCCTATGAAGTTTTCAAAGGAAAGTCCATGTCCATTTGATGACCCCCTTTTAGAAAAATATCATGATAATTATTGAACAGTTTGCCATCAATTTTTGTACAGTTATCAGTGGTCCACAGAGGATGAACTAATGACTTTTCTTTGAGGTAGCAGGTTAAAGTTCCCATGTATCCTGTGTAATATCTCAAAAAGTAAATAATGAATTTACGAGTCCCAAAAAATTAAACGCAATTTCTTTCACAATCATCTAAATTTTTAGTACTGATCAGTACTTGAAAGATGGACAAACCCTCAATGACACCACCAACATGATTCCTAAAGAATGTTTTTGAAGCTCAATATGGGTCCCACAGACTGTCGCCATGTTGAATTCCTGACTGCTCACAACTCAAAACGAACACAAATATGGGTAAAGACATGGAATGTGACTGTGCACCTGCCTGTCACTCATAAAAATCTAAAATATCATCATTTTAAGCCTTGAAGAGTGGGTTATTTCAAAATTGATATCAAAACTTGTCATGAACGGGGAAATTAACAGTTGAGATCAAAACAATTTTAAGTGCGTGACTGTGAAAGAGGCCATCTGAAGAACTGCAATGTTTGGCACTTAAGTGTTGGCTTGTCTTTTTAGCACCGGAGGTCACCACTTGTTGGTGATCAAATATCTGCAAAACTATGAAGACATTCCTCATCAGCCTCAGCTAATTCAATGCAAACACTAGAATTCTGACATGCTGAACTAAGATCGTGAACACAGCACATCATATCTGCTAACACCACCATGTTACCATTGGCATTGTAGCTTTTTAAGAGCAGACTTGTCTTTACTTAGAGATTGTTCCATGAATAGGGTGAACAATGCCTTGTTCATGTTGGCGAGGATGTGATTGAATCAGTGTAGTTTTGTGGCAACAGTTATGCTATGGACATGTACAGGTCTTACTGAAAAGGAAGTAATAACGTTCAAGTGAGCTGCTCATTAGTATAACATTCACACTAGGAAACAATTAGTAGACAAATATAATTTTTTGAATAGATTGGAGAATAGTTGAGCCTTCATTTATGCCTTAGAGTGCCATTTCTTTATACTGTGAGTCACTGTTAACAAGTATCCATTGTTGTGAATAATTACTGAGAAGCACTTAGAGGTCATTGTGTCAAGTGGTTGTTTTTTGTTAGAGATTCAGAGAACGTAAAACACACTCCCAAAGAGCAGAAATTTTTAATCAATCACCAAGACGCAGAAATAAAGAGAGCAAACTAGACAAACGGAGAAATTCAGGGTGAAGTCAAAAAGCGATCACCAGGCAGGGACTAACCAAATAATGGGCAGAGGCAAGCAAACACAGGCAGACAGATGCCGGAGTGAGATTCGTTTTTCGGATGCGACTGAGAGTTTCTGGGGGGAAATCTTTGAAAACTGTGTGCCTTTCCCAGAGCAAATGATGAATAGGACTCTTCGGCGGCACTGGCTGGGCTGTGGTCAGTGCACAGCAAAGTGCTCATTCTTCATCTGGGCCTGCTTGGAGCCAAATGGAATGGCAGGCTGGCAGTCTTTTGACAGAGGGAGCACTGGAGGGCAGGGCGGCGGCATATTTCAGATGCTGGACATCACAGAGTATAATTCAGTTTCTTCCAGTTTGTGTCTTAATTAACATTTCTAAGTAGCTCAACATTGCAGCCCTGTGAATTGTTCGGCTGGTCCTCGCTGTTGAGGTGACAGATTTGCAGCAACATTACTGCTGATTAGGCAGAGAAGTACATTTTCCCATATAGAGTATTACCAGTTGAAATGAGTCCCATTTGTAGGGGTCAGTGCTTTATTTCAAACTTATACTCTTCAATAATGAGTCCTATAGGGCCACAGCATTAGAAGTTAGAACGATAATGTTCATTTCAGATCATTAGTTTTTGTATTTGCCCTTCATATGTGCTATTCTCAGGGCAAGGATTTGGTTGGAAAACCAACAGGCTTCTAGGTTTCTAGGAACCAAGCAGAGTGTCACTCTATGAAAATGTGATGACAGCTGTCATGATGCCGGGGAAATGCTGCTGTCAATAATTTTGATCAAAACACGTCAACACATTGTTGACAAGGACAAGACACGTCTGAAATGGAGCATGGTGTCCCCATATGTCCCTGAAATGTCCCATTTTTGACACTGGCAAGTAAACATGGTTGAGTTTTTCTTACAGCAACAGCCTTCAGCCTTTGACGGTCAGCCAAGTAATTACAGTTAACTAAAACTAAAGAGAAAAATATTAACTGAAATACTGATCAGTGTTTGGAATATTTGCAATATTTTTAGACAAACTAACAAAATATACAAGAAATTTCTACAATTTTAGTCTTTAGCCACAACATTAAAACCACTGACAGGAGAAGTACATAACATTGACCATCTTGTGACAATTCAGTGTTCTGGTGGGAAACTTTTGGACCTGGCATTCATGTGGATGTTACTTAGACATGTATCACCCACCTAGACCAGGCACCCCCACCCCATAGCAATGACACTCCTTGATGGCAGCAGCCATCCCCAGCAGGATGCAGCCTGACACAGACACACACACAAAAACGGTTTAGGAACAACTCAAAAAAACATGAAGAACAGCACAAGGTTATGACCTGGCCTCCAAATTCACTGGATCCCAAACTGATCAAGTATCTGTGGGATGCGCTGGAACAAGCCTGATCCACAGAGGCCCCTCCCCTCAACCCAAAGGACCCAAAGGCCCCCACTAACAAGATTCTGTTGCCAAGCACCACAGGACCTCAGAAGGCCCATGCCCATTCTCTGATGAGTCAAAACTGTTTTGGAGGCCCAAGGGAGACCTACACAATATTAGGAAGATGGTCATAATGTTATGCCTGATTGACGTATAAACAGTAAAAACTAAAACTGAAAAGTTGTTCTTTTGAATGAGTAATTGAGTTGAACTGCAAAAAACAAATGCCTAATGCAATATGGCAATGTCTAGTTATCCTGCTGTTAATTTATCCATTGTACGGGTCACCTTAGCTATCATTGCAGCATTGGCCAACACGAGGATTTGGCAGTGCCACTCTACAGAACAGGAGCTCAGTGTTGTTATGTTGCAGCGAGCACAGTGAATACAGACACTGCAACATAGTTAGAGAGCTATCCCACGGGTAACGAAAAAACACCAGTAAATGTTTTTTTCCCCCCCTTTCCCCAGATCTCCATTAGCAACTAGGGCTTGTTAATGGACTGATTCTTTGTACAGCCACACAATGTAAGTGTAATTGGACCCAATAAAAGGAGCACTACGTTTCCTCTGAGGACACACAAAGAAAGGAAGAAACAGCCTCCTCCACAAACAACCCCAGATCAGCTATCTGTTGAAAGTGTCATGAAAAATGATTTATTGTCTTGCTACCACACTCTATAACGCTGTTTGTATAAAGCAGTCAGCATATGGAGTCTCTGCTCAGCTGCTGCTGTAGGGAATATTTAGGTGAAGAATTAATTTACCACTTTGGTTCAACTCCCTGTGACAGGCCTGGGAGCTTGTTTTGTCCCCGAGTGAGAAAGACACTAAAGGAAACTATTGAAAGGCTCCAATGTACTTCTGCAAACTGATCACATATGAGATGTAATGAGGTCTCTGTTCAGAGCCAATCAGTGTGAGTGCAATTGCTCTTTGTCTAGTGTGTCCATATTGCTCTTCACTTTGTTGTGTTTTCTTCCTGTGGAATAAATTAAAGCTTGGTGGTCCAGAAAAATGTATTACAAAACCTGGCTTTTCAGCGAACACACTTTATTACAAATGTTCATGTCTGCAGTTAGTCATTGTAATTTGTTGCTTTTCTCCCACATGTAGATTTTGATCTCATCTGATCTGTCTTTATTCAGTCACTTGCTTGCAATACCGCCGCTTGGATTTGGATTGATTTGGCTGTTGGAATCATCATACTTTGTGACCCAAGTGTAAAACAGATACTGACAAATAAAATACTGAATAACAGAATAACAACACTGAGAACAACTCTTACTTCTCCCATTATATATGGTCATAAAATGTCAAGGTGAAGTTTTCTTGCCATGTTTACGTTCAGTGTTACGCAGCACACTGTATCTTTTAGCTCTAGCAAACCTATTGAGCACTTTCCCTTTTGCATTAATTTTGCAAAGCTGTTTTTTTTTTCTCAAACCAGTTTCAAAAGAATTTTTTTTTTAATACCTGATGCATTCTTCCTTTTTCGTGGGTGCGTCATTATGTTGATGTGTTTCTTTGTGCTTTACTGCTACTTGAGTATTTGTGTAATAGTGTGGTTAATCCTGGCAGGATGCAGAGTTGCATCAGCCATGTGCATCGGCACTCCACAGGGTGCCTTTAAAGGGCCCCTTTACTATCATTCATGACAATGTTATTCTCTTTATGTGTTTTGCTAGCACATACGCAAGGACACAAAGATTATGCAGTACATTTCTGCTCACAGCAGAGGGCATACGGTCTGTTGATAGCTGGAGGCAGTAATGAACTGTAAAATATTTTAAATTTGTCAGTGAAAGGAGAAGATGACTGTTATCTTCAGAAATATATCCAAGTGTGGATATACAGTAAGAATGCCTCAAAAGGAAATGAGCAACTACTAAAACATTACAGTTTGGTAAGCTGCAGCAAAACATTCGATCATTGGCTCTTTTGTTTGCGCTGCTACTTCGTGAAAATGGCAAGCGTTATGTTTCCACCTCTGATACGCACAGATGCTACAAATTAGAAAAGGATTAACCTCCAGCTTCAGTCGTCTTCATCCTCACTTTTCTCCTCTGTTTCCATTTCTGGCAGTTTGTGAGAAATGATCACTTGTGTGGATTGGTGCTGGATGCTTCAAGGCATCATATAAATAGGCCTATAATGAGGATATGATTCCATTGCCCACCTGGGCTGGAAAGGGTGCAAGGAAGGAGGTGAGAATAGCAGAAAAGAAGAGGCAAGGGGAGGAGAACAATAATGGTGTTTTGAAGCTTCCTACTTCCAGAATCCCCAGGCTCTGTCTAGGCCCACAGGCAACTGAGGCAGCATCTGCTCTGGGCCACAGGAGATGGGTGGAGGAGCTAGATGTTTCTGCATCACGTATTTTCAACAGTAGATATTACAAGGTATACATATCCTATTTTCTGGATGCTTTGATGATCACCTCACCAATTAGCACTGAGCTGACAGTTTGGACACTGTATTTTTTCATTTTTCTTTACGAAGGTATCACTAATTTATACCTTCGTTTTACGTTCAGTGTAATAAAATGTTAAAGTATGCACATGTAATGAGTGAGCAAACAGTGGAAATATTATAATTACCACTGCCTACAGGGAGTCCATCAGTCAGCAGATCTTGAACCTAGCATAAGCAGCAATAGTAGAATTCATCATCTCGAAAGAAGAAAGTTCTGCATTTTCCTTGTTATTTGTCAAACTGACACTGAAAAAAGACTCCCAGACTTGCAGTGATGATTAAGCACACTGTATCTGACACCTAATAAGTCTGGGATCTGATAGATTGTCCATCGGGAGGGCAGAAAGAGAAAATGTTTCAATGCGTTTTTCTGTGGGCTTCACAGAATACTCTTTCTGCTGCTCTGGTCAGGCTGTGATGGATTTAAGTTTGTGATATTTGCGCTAAAACTCCAGACTACAGTACTTTGAAGAAATTCCTCAAATCCTCAAAGTGTGTTGAGAAAGCCATACATTTAAAGTTATTTTCCTTTTGTTGGTCATCACTGTTGCTCTTCTAGCTGGTGATGACATGTACGGAGGACCCAAACTATCATAAATGATAAATTAATATATGATTCAATGAATAAATGCATGCAACTTTAAATGCATCAACAATAATATTAAGAATAAATGTAGAGATTTTTTTAAATGATAAAGCTTTGCATAAATTGATATTTCTTTTTATTTTAAATTTGCTTCTGTATTTGTAGACCTTTGTATTAATTGAACTTACTTTTTTTTTTTACTTTTAATTGCGTGTTTTATTATCTTATGTTTGTTATGTTTTTGTTTGTATAAACTCATACAGCTTTTTTTTTTACATTTCTTTATTATTTGAATTGGTTCATGATTCAGATTCAGATTCAAAAAACTTTATTTGTCCCCGCAATTTAAGGCACAAGTGAGCAGCTTAACGTGCAAATACAGACATTTTAAGAAGCAATA
Source organism: Chelon labrosus (assembly GCF_963514085.1). Taxonomy (NCBI): domain Eukaryota; kingdom Metazoa; phylum Chordata; class Actinopteri; order Mugiliformes; family Mugilidae; genus Chelon; species Chelon labrosus. The sequence continues at coordinate 9,481,114 of NC_140355.1, forward strand.
AAACAGGGATAAAACAAGATACAAAATACACAGTATATACAAGTTACCATGCCATAAATGTTATGACTATCCAAAATGTCCATGGAGAATGTAAACAGACTGTATAAGTAAAGTGACTAAGTAAACAGTATGTCAACAGTAAACAGTAGTTACTTTATTATTATATATTTACAAGTTATAGCCGAGGTAGAATGGGTAATAAATTGGGGTCAAACGTTCACCATCTGACAGAGTCAGGCTCTGAACAGAAAGGGCTATCTCCTGTCAAGAGAACTCCTGCTATATATATATATATATATATATATATATATATATATATATATATATATATATATAAGAAAACCTTTATGTAGGAGCCATATATTCATTTGTATTTTCTTGGTTTACTCCTCCTGCACACTAGCGGGTGTAATGGTCACGGCCGAGGCTGGCCAGAAGACATTTAAGTTCTCGTTAGGAATCACAGGTGTTGCTAATCAGGGCGAAGCAAACAGTTTTTGACTGTGCTTGAAGGACCTGTATGGAACGTTTTAGTTTAGATTATGTATGGTAACTAGTTTGGATAGTATGCAAATAAATGCATTTTGGATCTCAAGTACAGAAAGTTTCAGCATCAGTTTCTTCGGGTTACACGTTGGAACATTCCATCAGTTAGCAACCAGTAGTGGCCGAAAATTGGGTCTCACTTTATTTGTCCCACAATGGGGAAAAAAAAAAAAAAAAAAAAAAAAAAAATATATATATATATATATATATATATATGGCGCATATAGTTATTTATTTTTAATTACAACAGTTTTGTTCCTCCATAGACATGTACATGCATACATTAGGGCATCGATATGAAAACAAGGTTCTCTGTGTGTTTTGGGCCTAGTTGTACATTTTTTGTAGTTGTTGTTTTTTGATTATCTGCCCCGAGGCTTGACATGGCACCTGTCAGCAGCACAGAACCTGATTTATAAGTCAATTTCACCTATTAGCTGTCAATATGCCACCTTAGAAGGCACACCTCTCATTACTGGCGACGAAGAGCAGAATTTTAATTTGCTGAGAAGGTGTAATTAAGTCTCATAATTACCTCAATCTTGCCATGTGTTATGGAAATGTGGTTTACTGCTGCTTGTTCTCTGTTTAGAGCAAAAACAACAGTTGTAAGATGTAACACATAAGTTTAATGACACACCAGAAGCATTCATTGCTTTATATTTTACAGCTTTGTTGATCTCATCAAACATTTATGAAGTACATATATGCGTGCACAGGCAAACAAACTCTTCTGTGTTCTTTATACTGGTGAAGATTTACACACCAAACTTAGAAATATGGGGGAATACTGTGCATTTGCAATAAAAGGCATATTTGAATACATTTATCTTAAACCTGGTCACTTGTTGTGACAACATAAAAATGTGCTGTAGAAAACAGAAATGTGCTCTACACTATAATTGCAGTTTTTAAAAGTTTTGTAAGCACTGAAGACGCACGACCATACAAAACCACATCCTTATATATAAATAAAGTAAAAAAAGGCTTTCTTTGTCTCCTGTTTCTTTTGTGTATCCCCTGTTGTATTTTTCCTTTCTCTAGGCCTATTTATTTGTGAAAGAAGGCAAAAGAAAGGGGAACAAGACGTTATGTCTGATGCAGACTTCAAAGAAAACCGCTAAATTTTACCCGTTGTTCTTCAGCCAGGTCATTAACTTGGCAAAATGAAGTCATTAAGCTTGTCACTGCAACTCCTGAACTATACAGGTACTTTTCTAGAAAAGGAAAAAAAAAAGGCATTGTTTCATATCCCACACAAAAATCCCATCTCCTTTTAACTTGGCTTATACTCCCCCTCCACTTTCCTCTTTCAGACTTCCTAAACAAAGGTGTTGCTCTCATTGTGAATGGTGCAATATGTGCAATTTTGTGAGATAAGGGGATTAGCATATAGTTATTGTGGCATTGGTGTCCATCAGAAGCAAAGAACATACCCTAACCCAACAAACACTTTGGCTTACACATTAATGCCGTTATCATGATTTGCTACGTTCGGATCACTATCACATGGCCAACAATTACCAGCTGTTACTTACCAGTCTCTAAGAAATGTAATTAGTTTAACATCAAATTGAATTTCTTTGCTCTCCAAGAGCAAGAGCTGTCCCCTGCAGTGGAAAGCCACGCTAATGTTAGCTGTTTTACTTCACTTCTTTTAATAGCGGCTAAACATGGTGTTTCATGCTGGAAGCATCTGAATGTGGTAATAATGGACGCTTGCCAAGAGCTTCAGCCATTATTCAACTATTCCATCACACAAAGTGGTATTACAAGACAGGACCGGCCTGGGCTAGACGATTAGCATGCTAACTTAATCAGAAATCAGAAGACATTTAAACAAAGTGTTAATTTTAGTATGTTCTCACACACACACACACACACACAAAAAAAATATGTCGCACCTTTAAATCGTTTGGTAGGGTAATGTATGCAATTGTTTTTAATATGGATATTATGCCTTTGGAATTCATTTCATTTTGATCCCATAACTAAAGAGAGAGTTTAATCGCATGACATGACCTTTTGGTGAAGCCCCACAAAACCGAGCGTCCACCATGATTATGTACGTTTTTAAATGATCATTGTGAATCAGCTCATTTTCTGTTTTCTGTTGTTAACCTTATCAAGGAACTGCAGAAGGAGATGCACTGTGAAAGTACAGTCGCAGATCCAGATCTTGTCATGAGGGGGTACGTCCAAACCCATACGAACAAACTACAAACATTAGATATGGGTCACAAAGAATGCCTCGTTATTAATTGGATATTTAACACGGGCTTGCTTGTAAACTTTGTGATGTTGTTGTTCATCGTGGCTATGATTAGATAACTGCATCGTTAAATGCGACTCACTTAAAATCACAGCACGGGCGACCTCAAAACGGCAAGCGCACGCGTGCGCGTGGGTGCGTGCTGCCAACGTGATGTTTCCATGCTGTGCTATTCTGTTTCCACGGTAACGGCCACATTGAAGTTTCTGACATTTAAACCCTGCTAATTTAGCGAAGATGTGTGCACATGCTTTCATTTATGCAGCATCAAACACGACGCACACTTTCAACAAGTTCTATCACCAGAATACAGATAGGCTATATGTTTATGATGAATTTATCAAAGTATCGTACAGAAAAGTGTTCCTGCAGTTTGGATTTCCTAAACTGCTCATTTGTAACGTGTTCAAACGACAATTCGATAACTAACGATTACAAAAATAGCGTGGTCAATTACTAAGTACAAAAACTGATTTAAATTTGGTCAAGCCTGTGAGGGAACTTTGGAAATCCCTGTTCTTGTATCAGCTATAAAAACACCTGTTTCTGGGTAATTGCAGGTGATAAAAGTCGCTTTGTCCATTAGAGTAGGCAGTGACTTAATTTGAATTGCATAGTGTGTCACAGATATACCCATTACGTCCAATTACCAAAGTTTTGATTTGATCCATCATTCACAGTTTAACCAGTTACCAGTTAGAACCTGTGAGGCTTATCCAATTAGAGCCACTGCAACCTGCCTATGTAGAGAGAAGACAAATAACAGGTGGAAGCAACACAGCAGGCACACATCAGTTAATGCTGGTCTTGCCTAAAATATATTCATGCCTCTGTGCTGGCAAGACCCATGGCCCAGAGGCATTATGTTTTCAGCTTGTGCCTTGAGAGAATTTCTTCAAATTTAGCACAAAAGTTCACTTGAGCTCAAGGATGAACTGTTTAGAACTTTCAAAAGTCAGTGTCACTGTGACCTCACAAAAGGCCTTGTGACCTAGAACTTCACTCTGGAAAGTGAAGAAAATGAAATTTCTTCTTCATTTTCTTCACTTGGAGTCAAAGATGAATAGATTAGAATTTGGAAGTCAAAGGTCGCCGTGTTCTCTCTTGAACACAATAGCTCAAGCACACCTTGGATGAATTTCTCCTGCAAATGCAGTGCATATTTTTGGACTCATGAACTGATTAGAATTTGTTGGTCAAAGGTTTAGGCTTTTTTGTCTATTTGACGGCGTAGTTGCGGCAACAGTCCAGTCCCTACCCAGACCCTAATACGGTAGCCTGATGTGAACCTCCCCAGAGGTTCTAACTACACATCATGGCGACACAGACTGCAAGAGCTGTGATTGATCCGGTTGGTAGTAGCGTATTTCCGCTTCAGTATTTCCAGCTGCTTCTCCATCTCCGCAATTTTCAGATTGATTGTTTTGGATCAATAAAGATGTAACACAATGAATGAGTCGTAACTCAACATGACATACATCGATCAGCCACAACATTATGACCGAAGAAGCAAATAATACTGACCATCTTCTGACAATCCAGTGTTCTGTTGGGACACTTTTGCACCTGGTATTCATGTGGATGTTACTTAGACATGTACCACCCACCTAGACCAGACCAGGCACCCCCACCCCATAGCAATGACACTCCTTGATGGCAGCAGCCATTCCCAGCAGGATGCAGCCTGACACTAGCCTGGGTGTTCCCATACTGCTTTGCGCGCGATTTCATTCTCGCTGCAAAAGCAGTCTGGAAACCATCGCCCATATTTTCTCCTGAGATAGGGAACCAATCACAGAACGGGGGGGGGGGGGGGGGGGCAGCAAGACGATGACGACGTCTATGCGCGACACCGAAGCTTGTAGTGTGTTAATCCAACATGGCAGCGGACCTAACGTTACCGTTCGATGCAGCCTTAGACAGTGTTTTAAGTAGCTTAGAACGCAAGTTTATTTTAAAAAAAGAGCAACGTTTGGCGTTGAAAGACTTCATTGCCAAGAAGGATGTGTTTGCTCTGCTACCAACAGGCTTTGGCTATGAATCGCGCGCAAGGCAGCATGGGAATTACCAGGCGCATTTGATAGACATTCGTAGCGCCCAATAAACGGCTCTAGGCATTTGTAAAACCACGCCTCAAATACGAGAAAATAAACACGTAGTTTCCAGACCAGCATCTCATTGAGATGTGCAGTCGCGTCAGCCAGGCTAGCCTGACACAGGCACACACACGAAAACAGTTTAGGAAAAACTCAAAAAAACATGAAAACCAGCACAAGATGTTGACCTGACCTCCAAATTCACTAGATCCCAAACTGATCAAGTATCTGTGGGATGCACTGGAACAAGCCTGATCCACAGAGCCCCCTTCTCACAACCCATAGGACCCAAAGGCCCCCACTAACGACATTCTGTTGCTAGACACCACAGGACACCCTCAGAAGGCCCATGTCCATTCTCTGATGAGTCACAACTGTTTTGGAGGCACAAGGCATACCTCCTCAATATTAGGAAGGTGGTTATAATGTTATGCCTGATTATTTCTCCTCATATTCCTAGGCATTACACGTGAAACTCTGTAATTTCTTCGACTGAGCAAAGAGTTGGCTCATGGTTCAAGGAAAATCATGGTTGTCAGCCCATGAAATGCTCTGACTGCAAGCCACAGTTCAGAGCACTCCGTGTGGTTTACCCCACGCACGCAAACGGTGATAACTCTCCTGGCACCCCGCTGATGAAGAGACACTATGCCAACTGTGGAGCCTCAACAGGGCATCAAATGCCAGGCCTGTCAAAACTGTCAAATACAACTCCTCATCAAATAGCTCCATCCACTCTTCCAGAGTATCTATTTAATGAGCTTCTGTAAAAGACATGTTTGCAGCAAGCAGGCCGTAAAGCGTCATGGCTTTAATACGATTACGAGCTTTCGTTGAATGTTAATGTGAAGATAAAACACATGGCGTGGTGTTACCTGGTGTGGAGATATCCAAGCATCACATGAATACAAAATGAACAGATGACTTTGTTTCTCACTGAACTGTGCGAAAATCCCTCCTCGGAATGAACAGCAGCCCGAAAGCAGTTATTGATTCTGTGCGCAATCACCTGTGTTATAAAAGAAACAAAAAGAAACGGGCGGCCCAGAGAAATGTGGGTTGTCTGTCCTCCCTGCAGACCGAGTATGTTGACTCTACGTAGTAAGCTGTGTGGGTGTGTTGTTTAGTAGTTTTGATCTGTTCCTGCGAACCCATTCAGCTTGTCGGTGCCAAACATGTCTTTACATATCTACAGAGTACAACAACTATGTACAGTGTCTGCTGGCATAATCAAACATTTATAAATGCACGCAAGAGATGGTGGAAAAAGTGGGTCAGGCAGGCTCTGGCAGATAACAATAAGATTATGCCATCAGTTTTATCACAGTTTGATTACCTGGTATTATAACATAATTTTAATTGTTTTGTAGGTTCTTGTAGCTGTAGCTTGTAAAATGATTAGTTCACCTCACAGTTTGATTGAAATGGCAACAGAAGTTTAGTTTTTATATCATAGATATAAAAAGTAATTTTAAGTAAAAATATATGCAGAAATTCTCTAGTTTTCAGTATAGGAGTGGGTTGCTAGGAAACATAACTAGGACGTGAAGGGAATCAAAGACAAGTGGTGCCCTTAGTGTAAAACACACAGAAGGAAAAAAAAAAAAAATAGAATCCACTTCAATGTCCCATAGAAAGCCTTATGATGCAATTTCAAAGGAGATGATGAGTTTAATCTGTATTTCAATCTTTCAAGGTAGCAGCCCTCCTTATATCGCCGCTGAACCAGCAGCTCATCCGACGAGCCGCGCCTTTGATTTCCATAGAATCTCCCAAGAGCCACAGCCTTGCTCTGTTTCACACTAAAAAAAAATACCCCTTCATTAGGACACGGATGCAGCCACCCGTCCCCTTTTTCAAATGGATGCTCACAGGCACATTTCTAAATATTCATGCCGCTTGCAGCCTCGCATAAAACCGGCATTGCTAATGCTACGCTCTGTGCTACTTCTAAACCCCTTAACCCCGCTCTGCACAACTTTTAAATCCCATAACCCTTACCAATCTATACTTGATGTTAAAATGTAAACATCTAACCCCCCCCCCTCCCCACACTCTCCCCTCCTCCTCACCAATGTTGGAAAAGGAGGGAGCGAAGGAGGCGTGACTGAGAGGCTCAGCTGGAGAGCAGCACCCACTGGGCTCACCTCCCTCAGCCAGAAGGCAAAATAAGCATCTTATTTAATAGTACATTGTATGAAAGCCGATCTCCCTCTGTGCTTAGGGCTGGTGGTGGTCTCAAGCGAGATAGCTCAGACTTTCAGAAGTTCGCCCCAGATGGTGACAATTACCGTTTTTGAATTAAAAAAAATACAGTGAAGGCTTGAAGGTGGTGAAATGTTAATGTGTCTGACTGGAGTATAATGTTCAGGAGCAGCGGCATTTCTCAGTAATGAAGGATGTGATATAAATCACGTTTGATAAGGGATAATCCACTCATGCTGCAATGAAAAGTCCTGCTTAATGGCAACGTGTGTTTGCATGTTTGAATGAAATCATAGGTCTAGTACCTCACAGGCTCCGACTGCATCACATTCCAGCTTTATTTGGTCTGTGTCATGCCTGCGTTGCAGATTTAATCTCACGTGCCAGAAGAAGTCAGTGCCAGTCTGAAAACTGTGATACAAGCAGCACATCACTGCTTCTCTCTAGCTTCCTCCCTCATTCTCTCTCACGCGATCCAAAGTTTGAAAACAAGACTATGCAGTAACATAGTGTGCTTCACGCCTGAGGGATGTTAGCTGCTCCAGCAAATCCAACCATACAGCTATTTAAATCCTCACTTCCTCGAGTTCAACGTCTCTGACTGAACAACACTTTCAGAGCCATCGCGTTCCTGTTAAACGGTTCAGAGATAGCTGCAGCTTGGCTTCGGAAAACGCTGATGTCTTCACTTCCACGGGTTAACATGGAATCCAGAATGAAGGTGGCGCGGCTCTGATGTAGTCCAGAGACGACAGACTGGTGTAATGACTGACACCACCGGTAAATAGTTAGCAGAGCAGGAGAAGCCTCTGCCGGCACCGGGATCCGTTGTGCTGAATGTGCAGCTCAGCATCAATTCAGCTTGCAAGGTCTTTGTTGTCTTGTTGTCATAAGCTGTTTCGTAGGAAGTCTGCGTGCAGGTTGGCACACACGGCTCAGGATGTTTGTTTGCACGCGAAGAAAGAAGAAATATGGGCTCATTCTTTTAAATTTTTTACGTTTACTTTGGCTTCAGACAGTACCTGCAGTACGGTAAAAAATAAAACAACATTCTTGACACAATCATTCCAATTATGGTGTCATCCTTTTTTATTAAGAAGTTGAGCCTTTATTTTTTCTGAAGCACATTTAAAAAGTTGCAGTATTTAATATCTACTATGCGGATATTAAAAGCCTTTATCATCTGTCACTGAAGAAAAATTGTGCTTAAAAAGGTTTGTTTGGTTTCTTATTTCATACAGTGTTAGTTCGCCTATGTTTACTTGCGGTACTCCGACTGGACTTGAATCCAAAAAAGCCTTCCAGCTGTCATCAGTCAATGTGCTTCATGGTGGTTCTGGGTTAGATCCAGTAGTATTGATGTCCTTGCTCCAAGAGGGGATGTTAAGTGTATGGGTGGCTTTTAAATTTTAAAAAGGCAGTGAAAGTCAAGCACTCTCGTCTTGTTTATCATACAAACCCTTCTCTTTCCTCCAGTCGTGATCTCCTTGAGCGTGTCTGGCCTCTTAAACGCAAACAATAGTTTTTACAGCACCTGCGTCGTCTTTTGTTATTTCAGTCATGTTTTGTGTTGAAATGCATGAGTCTTTTGCCCCCCCCCCGTTGCGGCAGCTTTCCAAATGTCTCCAGCTACTAAAGCTTTTTGCTTGGCTTGTCAGCCTCTTAGCTACACACAGTGATCTGCCTCGTTTTCGGCTGCTGTCAATATCAACCGAGTCTCTGCGGAGCAAAAGTCAAGAGTGCAGGGTTATAAGGCTAGAATCACCTGCTTAATTGTGCATTTCCCCTTTGAAGAAAACATGTCTGGTAGACGAAACTGAGACTTTAAAAAAAAATTGTCTGCAACTTATAATTGCAGTTTTGCTTGTGTTAGTTCAACTTTTGTATTATTGAAGTCACTGCTGTCGGATAAAACCTGTAATCTCCAAGAGAGTAGACTGCCAGACCGCCAAAATAAATACAAGGGGGAAATAAATAAGAAAAATACAGTGACTGTAATGGATGTGTCCATATTAAGAGAAACAGGCAAAATCATTTGCTACCACAAACTGAAAAATGGCAACCTACTGCTGATGGCTCTTATGAAATTTAAGATACATTGTACTTTCTGACAGCCCCTTTAGAAGCCACTTGAAGCAGGAAGAAGTGGTTACTTTTCTTACTCTTAAAATTCAGTGAACACAAACACTTCAGTGAAGACCAGGCGTGATGGACTCTAAATAATAAAATACAAAGAACAAACGTCCCTTTGGGCAATGCAGTGCAAGACAAGATTGTACTTAAACAACAACCTTGAATTAAATGTATTTACTATGCAAACTCACAGCATCTCAGGCCCTGCACGGAATCGGTATGCGGTGTGGAACTCTGACCCAGCTTACATGTAAAATAAACAACACCAACATTTAAGGCAGGTTTTGTGTCTAACATGTTGAGACTGGACATTCAAATAAAGCGTGGCTAAAAATTCCAAAAGTGACCAGTCCAAGAAAGGCCGACAACATATTGCAAGTATGGTCAAGCCTTAGCCTCTAGGCTGCGAGTATCCCCCCCCCCCCCCCCCCCCCAAAAAAAAAAAATAAAGCTATAACAAAGTCTTCTGGACTTGTTTCCCTGAAAATGTTTCACCTCTCATCTAAGTGCCTTCTTCAGTTCTGAGGAGTAGCTCCCTTTTTATCAACATGGCAAAAATCCATCCCATCCCCTTGTCAGCATTCTATCATCCACTGTGCTGTGTATTGATTCATCCATGGTGCTTTCTGTGGTGCTGAAGTAGCGGATGGATTTGTAACTGCCCTTTTTTTTTCTCTCAGCCTCTCAGTCCTTTCTGTCAGCTTTGTTGTTGATCTGTAATATTTTCTAAACTATCTACGATAGATCCACAATTCTCTGTCATATTGTAGCCCGCACTCTGCTATATAGAGTAGTTTTACCTTCATGTTCATGGAGATAAAAAGCAATGTAAAGTTCCGGAAAAGGAAGGCTATGATAGATACACACTGCTCGATGTAGTGTCCCTGGAATATTTCTCTAACAGTTTTGCAGTCAATCAGACACATCCACGCTGCTGAAAATACACCCCGGAGCAATCCCTCTCTAAACAAACTACAATTTTTTTTAAGGGGAGACATGATTGCAGATTTCTGTCAGATCAAGGACAAGTACTTGCTGTGCATCTGGGTACTTGCCCACACCAAGTACCAATACGAATACTTAATAATAACCATAAAAATGGTTAATAATAATCTCTAAGATATGTCAAATCATTTTTAAGAATTAATATCAGTGTAAATTTTGCATTCAAATCACTATAAAGATATAAGTAGCACGTAAAAGTAACATACTAAAAACTTTTAGGCTGGTTTGCTGGTAGATTGGCTTGATATATAATTGTAGCTGGGAGAGAAAGAACATAATTGGGTGAACATGGCACAGTTATGGTTAAGGCTGTCTGTCTCTCTGTGTTAGCCCTGTGATAGACTGGTGACCTGTCCAGGGTGTAACCCGCCTCTCACCCGATGACAGCTGGGATAGGCTCCAGCCCCTCATGACCCTTCACAGGACAAGCAGTTGAAGATGAATGAATTAATTTAGATTTGCCATGTACCACATGTTAAGTGTGTACTGTATGTTCTTCTAAGCAATCTGTTTTAGTACAGAATAACTATGCACATGAATTCCCATTACAATCATATAGCTTGGCCTGTGTGTTTAAAAAAAAAAAAGCCCCAGGCATTTCCTTCAATTCTTTGCGGTGAAAATGAAATTTTAATTCTGCCACCTGCAAACTGATGAAGCTGATGGAAATGTATTTTGGTTAGCAAATACAATATAATAGGCATGTGTCCATGATTGCATTGAGCAGAAAAGCTTTCACGTTGTCAGTTTTACATGTGGACAGTTAGCCAATGGGGCATAAAGTGGTAGCTCTATCAAACATATTTGGCACTGATGACAGGGTAGGAAGCTGACAAGGGATTACAGCACTAGCAGCAGGTAAGTCACAGTGACTTTATAGAGGGTGTTGGGATCTGTTGGTGGCAGATCTAAACTGAACTTTCTTACACAAACAGGCTTGAAGGCTTATCAGATGCCAAAACCGTATGGCTGTTATCAGGAAATCTAGTATTTGTCACAGATATTAACAAAAACACAATTAAAGTTGCACCTTGTATTCGAATCACCAGTATTAACTGATGATATCACACTGCACTCTCATTCAATTTTTTGTGCCACACAAACCTTTCAACATTCAAATGAATGCCAAGGCCATGATTTTTTATGCAGGACTCATGTCTGTCTGAATGCAGCATTAGGGCAGTTTATGTAAGGTGCTTCTCCCAGACCCCAAACATTTTCACTCCAGTGACCTCCAGTAACCCTAACCCTAACCCTGGTTGAAGTGCTTTTAGTGGACCATCAGATCTGACTGCTCATAGTGTGAGGTGCGTAGTTTCTTCTTTATTTGAAAAGCCCTGTTGCTGCTAATAGTCTATGCTCTTTCTGCAAGCTTTTAAGTATTTGAGGAGTGAGGTAAAACTGAACATGAAAAAAAAGAACAGAAGTTGGACAAAGGGCAGGTGCTAGAGGATGTGCATGAATATAAGGTAAACAGCATGCTGTTCAAGTTGCTGAGTGCCACCAGTTAATTTGTTACTGATTGCTGAGTAATGGCTAACTTCCCACGAGATAGTCTAAAACCACTTGATTCCAGTGAAACATAGTCTTGTTTGCTGTCTTGGCAAAAGAGTTCTGCAATTTGCTTTATAGATTTCTATCTCCGATTCCTACCAGAGTGTGAACACAGTTGTATTTATCACAGAAATGGGATCTTTTTGGGTGAATTCTGTGCTGGATATACTGAGAAAAGTGCATGAATATTTATATTTAGTAGTCTGTTGCATGCATAAGCAAGTGGCCATCCATAAAAATGGTCTCTGTGTGATTTGGACCAAGGGCCCTTGGCGCCTTGGCCAGGCATGATATTGCTCCACTCCTGATTTTTGCTACAATATGGCCAAACCACCATATTGCAACAGTAACAACAGTTAATGAGGATCTAACACAGTGGCATACAGGGAAACTGAGCCCTTGTCTTCAGACTCGATTCAAGTCGACACAAGTTAGCCAGCATAGCCTAGTTATGACCATCATAGACTCCAGTTGCTTACAAGAAGACCTGGGTATGGGGGTAGACAGAGCTGAACTGAAAACAAAGCTGAAGCCCAACAATGGCCAAAAAAAAGCTACAGAGATCACTTTCAAACACGGAGAGATAATTAGCCTAGGCTAATTTTTAAATTACCTTTGGCTGGCACACGACAATCGGGCTTACCATCAAGCAAATGGTATCCCTTCCGTCGCCGTTTCCCCGCTTCAGAGGACCAATCTTGGAATGTGTAACTCGTGGTGGTATTCTGTGCCAGGAAAGAGTCTGGCACAGGTTTCCTGCTTAATTTTGAATAGAAGGACATGAAGCAACAGTTAATTCCCATGGCAGGTCCTAATTGTGAAAACCAAGCAAATTAATTTGGTAACATTAACGTTACTTCTAATCATGTTACCCCTAGTCCCGAAGACCTATAAGAAAAACATGTCAGAATACTGATCAAAGCAAAATAAATAAATAAATAAATTAATAAAATAGAAATATTAGATTAAGCTCAAAATAATAGTGTAAGACTACCAAATTAAGAATGCATTTCCCCAAAGTGGAGGCAGTCACCACCTTATAATAGTTTTTTTAACTTTGGATGCCAGTATGAGGTGTATCTTCTGAGCGGAGTTTAGGGCTTTTAAAAGGCTCAGACTTACCTGAAGAACATTAACCATTGAGCCAGAACAGGATTAATGCGATCTCTTTTCCTTGTTTGATACAGGCTTTTCCGTCTGCCGCATTTCAAAGTAGTTGTTGGCCTTGGTGTTGAGAGAGTAGTGCAGAGATCCTGTCCAGAAGGAAGGAAAGCATACATAACTCACAGTTTGGACTGAATGACTGACACTTCTTAACAGAAATATGGGCAGATTCTAGTAGATGGATTTAATTTATTGGCAAGTTCATCCAGGGTGTCAATAATATTTAGCGCAGCCTTTTAATACCTCCTGTGAATCTTGTGTGGTTCCCATGCATTAGTGGTTTGATTTAAAGCTTGGTGTCATCAGTATGAATGTGAATGTAAATGGAATGGAATGGAAATTCCCTCCTTAATGTCTAAGGAAATCACATAGGGGGTCACATGATGGGGCCTTCAAAATTACTAAGGTTCCTGTCAGTGACAGATTTACAAGTATCAAACATCCCGTAACCCAAAGTCCAGACCACACAGACAAACCTTTGTCCAACAAAAAGTGGCCTTTGTCAGGATGTATCAAAACCCTGTTTTGGTTTGGTTCCAATCCATTTATTTATTTATTTTTTTGGATGGTTCAGACTTTCAGGCCAACTACAGGATGTCAAAGCAGGCTATTGTCAAAAACAAAAAAGGAAAAATGAGCTGAGGTACCAGATGGGTAAAAGAGTAGGGTAAGTTTTTAAATGAACTATAGTCAAACAATGTCACAAAAAGTCAATTGAAAAAAATCAAAAACATGCCAACACACAATTAATTACACAGGTAGTTTTTCTAGAAGAAGAAGACGGAGAAGGAGGATGTATATAAGGGAACAGGAGTATCCAAAAAGGTTAAAGAAAGGCAACTGGACCTGGTTTTTTGAAGACGTTTCGCCACTCATCCAAGTAGCTTCTTCAGTTCTAAAGGACTGGTCGGGAGTTCAGGTTTAAATAGGAATATCTGTGGGTGTTATCCACCTGAAACTTTCCTGACTAGTGTCTATTAATGACCAGATACTTACACAACTAGTGTCTGTTAATGGCTAGTAGGGGTTGTACACACTAGTCGGTTTTTAGACTTGACTTCTGTGCCACGAGGCTTTAAGCATCAAGTCGACTAGTCACTGATCACACAACAATAATAACATGGACGCCTCCAAGAAGAAAGGTGAGGAACCCAGTGGGTTGTTGCAGCAAACTAGCAGTGGTTCATCAAGTGTATGGGAATACTTTTCACTAAAGATGAACCCCATGCTACTGTGACATGCAACATATGTAAGTCATTCCTGTAATACAACAAAAGTATTACTGCAATGTACACTCATCTGAAAAGGCATCCGCTAAAGCTAGCAGAGAAATAGTCTAAATCTTCTCTACAGCAGTCGATTAACAACTTAACCAAACGTCACCGAAAAGGTTTCGGAGAAATATCCTTTCTTACAACACACCGTTAAGTACTATGAAATGCTATTGACTGGGTCCGTTTATATAGTCCATACATATCTGCAGCACACAGTATTGATAATGTGTTTATGTTCTGTTGTGTTCTATTAGTTGACATTGTTGGTTGTAGAGTATGTTTTTTTTGTCCTTGATGTCAGTGAATGCACCACCAGAGATGGACATTATGGTGGAACTGAGAGTTTGCTGAGCGAGAGTTGCATATTAAAAGTGTCAGACTGACGGTGTTTATGGTGTTGCCGTGGGCTAGAGCCGACAGTAGTAGTATTCAAGCTTCAATAAACTTACAGAAAAGCCTCCATAGATTCCTTTGTGTGAGACGCTACAATATGTATTCAGGTCAAGAATATAGATTTCATTGTTGCAAAGCATTACTTTTTCTACTTTTTAGTCGTGACGTCATCTGCGACTAGTTGACACGACCTTCACCATACATTTGTCGACTTTAAAAAATCGTAAGTCGTTCAACCCCTAATGGCCAGACACTTACCCGCCATGGGGGGGACTGTTTGTCCCTGTCCTCTTTCTTCAATGAATGCTGCTCTAACAACCCATTATCAGTCAGAGGCTAAGTATCTAGCTGGACAGGTGAGTATCTAGCCATGAACAGACACCTCAATTCCCCACTGGTCCTTCAGAGTTCTACAAGTCCAGTTCCCTTTCTTTAACGTTTTTGGATATACCATGACCTGGATGACTGAGAACCTTCGCAGACAAGGGAAAAGGAAATCACATTTTAACATTATTATGGCAGCAGCAAAATTAATATATTCATTCATTGTTCTTTAGTCTTTCAAATGGTGACAATACACCGACATCAGATGAATGCAGTCCACAAACGAATCACCAGTCCATGTAGCTGATGACTATGACCACAATGGAAGTAGATACATATATGCCATGTAAGGTACTTTAGGCTGAATGCATGAATGCAATGTGAGACTAAAACTCACTGGATCGAACTGTACAATAATGTAACAAAAGCATGAACACTAGTTTGGACATTCAAATGTGAAAATGCTCTAAGACCCATGGCACAAGGCCCAATGAAGCTGCACTGCTTCCAAAAATAGTTGTTGAGACAATTGTAACCCCTTTTTTTTCTGTCAAAATGAGCTGTATTCTCATCACTCACTTGTTAGTATGTACAGTTTATTGGCCTGCAATGGAAACATAAAGGCGTTCCATATGAGTTATGGCTGCGCCAACAAGACATCTCAGAGCAGTGGCCTCATACTCCCTCTTTTCTAATTACTGATACAAACTTGTCTTATTTTATTTTTTTGTGGAAAATATCTTTCTTGTGTTTTCCATGTTGTCTGGGTAGGGTGTCAGGAAAGAGCATGCTTCTTTGAAGCCTAAAGCTCTGGGCTACAGCAGGGGCCACAGACCAATTAAACATTGATTCTAATATTATCAAGATTTAGCATTTTACACAGCCAATTAAAAATGAACTGGATACAGTTGAAAGAGTGGTGGAAAAATAACTATGTTCCTTAAAAAGGGAGAGATTCTTGTGGTGATACTTACAGGGACCTAATGACAAGCATGGGATCAATATTAGAACATAATGAGGACAAAAATGTGGGGGAAACCTATAGCATTTTTTAAGTGTATCAGAGTGGGTAGATGTCACAACACAACGCTTTAATTTCTCTTTTAATTAAAATGTCACAAGAACCAGACTTCATGACTCTGATATGAAAAGGATTTATCTTTCATTCTAACTGGTTGACCATCTCCACATTTTGTCATGTTATCTGTCCTCTGAAGCTTTTTTTTTTTCTAACACTTGAAAAGAGAGTAAAGCCCGAAACAGAAAAAAAGCAGAGAGGGAGGGATTGTGCTTAATCTCTGAAGAGTATGAAGGGGAGACGGAACAGAAATAGGATGCAGATGAGACGGGGAGTGTGACCGGAAAACAATGCTTGGACCTCAAAGTTACATACTACCTCTAAAACCTTGTCTGACACCAATTTCAGGCTGTCTCATATTGTGTTTTATATATATATGTGTGTGTGCGTATATATATACTGTCTATATACAACATATTCACTGTGCAGCTATTTTTGTTACTTCTCTGAAACCTTAGTACTGTGCCACTCAAAGTGGAGGGAGAAAATCTAAATACGAAAAAAGTTTCTGCATGATAATTTACTATTTGTCAGTGCCTGCATGTGCATATATGCATTCGTTCCACAGAGACAATGTCAGTCTAGAGTTCCCAAGGACTTCAGGGCTGTGGGTCATTTATCATTCGGGTTGTTATCGTTCATTTTCTATCATTCCAATCTCAGTCTCTTGCATTCTTCTTCAATTGTCACAAGATACTATCTTGGACCTCTTAATCAGGTTACCAGTCAAAGCTGTTTATGCCCCTGGGAGGACGGAGTCTGTGTCGACTGTCGGTACACATTGTTCCACTGGTGAAGAAGAGGAGATGAAAAGATTAGAGCCTGGGAACAGACAGATCGATGTGGGGAAAAGGGGGAGACTTAGAGGTGTGGGTGAGAAAATGTGTCCGTGGTGACTGGGATCTCATAGAGCCTTAAAATGGCCACAGCAGGGGATATGTGACTTCAGCAATGCTGTTTTTACATCTGTTGTTTGTTCTTTTTTAGACACGTCGCATTCTATTTCCCACACCTATAAAGGTGAGTTGTGGTCTTGTTCCCAAACTGAAGTTGTAATAACTTAATATGTTTCCTGGGGAGCAGTTTTTGAAGCCCAGTGTGGTGTCTCCGGATGGCGCCATCTTGGCATTGCCTACTGACTAATCCAAAAATAGGCATAGAGATTCAGTGTTAGTTGAACTGAGGCAGACAGCTAACGACCTGTGACGGCATCCATCTGTGACTTGAAGCCGCCTTCTCCTCGTAATGAATAGCTTTAAAGCTTAATACAATTTAAACGGATCAATTATATATAAAAAAAATAAAAATGCTGTGGAAATTAGCTATGATCATGTTTATTTCTGCTGCAAAGATGGGCGTTTTGACATGGGGGGTGTATGGAGATTAACTTGCATTTGAAGCTTCAAGTATCCATTTGAGGCACTGCAGTTTTTGGCAGTACTGTGTTGGTTTCAGTTTTAGCCGTAGACTGTATAAAAAAATGGACGATGACACAGCTCCTCAAAAGTGAATCCAAAGCAAGTTGAGTTCCCCCTGGTGACTGGCTGTAGTAAGTGAGTCTGGTGGAAGTGTGGGCGGGTCATTGATATTGCGACTCCGCGTGGCTCCACTCTCAGACCGTACTGCTCACACTCTGGCTCAAATTCACAAAATGGTGTTGCCCGTATCGCCGGGATACTAGCGTCACTTTGGCCAGTGCAACGAAGTGGGGACGCATTGTCCATATTTATATACAGTCTATGGTTTTAGCCCTTGAGGTTGCCACTTGGTCCGACCTTTACCTCCTAGATGTCATGTAGATTGTGCCCGGCGTCACAGACATTGCTTCATTTTTTTCAACACCACTCTCTGGTTTCTCAAGTGGATGATTCATTTTTTATTATTATTATTTTTTTTCATGATAAACAACATTTTTCCAATTAGATGGATCGACCAGTCTTTGGGCCCTCTTTGTTATCCCTCCTGCTTTTTCCCTGAACATCCTTTTGAGTTGTAAAGGCTTGAATGCAAATTATTGATATATATTTTTTTCCCAATAGATTGTTTTTGTTTTTTTAACAGTGTAACCGGTGCTGCAGAGATTGTTTGTGATAGGCAATAGCTATACTTGAAGAGGAAAACATTTGTCTTCTCGTCCTCAAAGGAAATTACTCATGACACAATTTGATGTTATGGTTGAATGAGTGTTGCATTCAGCATGCAGTATCAATTATTATTTTTTTCAGCCATCCGGCCAAGCAAGAGCCTGCATTAGATGTCTGCACAGGACGACAAAGAAGGCACTTAACAATGGCTGTTTCAGTCTCAGCAGTCAGTTTGACCTTTCTGCCCTTCTGTCATGACTGACTATAATCATACAACTGCAAAGTGGGTGCAGAGAAATGTCAAGCATTTGTATTAATAATGAAAAAAACAACACATTTTACGTGCTGGAAAGCAGGCGAATGGAATTTTAATTCATGAATGCCATTGTGGAGCTCTGATACTGATAATGTATAAAAATGATCTATTGTGCTGCCCTGTGGTACAAAACCAGAGAACAGTCAGCAGCAAAACAATGCAGAAAAGAACTGAGCTTGCTTTTGGCCCATGTACATTAAAGCCACTATCTGTGCAATTTCAATATTTCTAACTACGTTGAGCTGAGAGGCGGCATCATAATAGACACTTCTGGCAGTCAAAACATGATGCAGATTTTAGATTCAGTGTCAAAATTGTCTACAAGTTAGCATAAGGTCTGAACGAGTGGGTGCTAATAGATGCAAATCCAGGCACAGGCCTGTCCAAGTTGAAAATTACTTGAGTGAGGAAAAAAAAAAAAGTGCTTTTCCCAAAGGTGTCTCGAATTCTGGATCTCACAGTTGATGCTTAACAACTGTTTGGGACAACGTGATCTGATAAAAACAAAATTTCCTGACTTACAGAAGACTTATTTGAGCTTTGTGTTACCACATGAATCTGAAAACACAGTCGAGAAGTGGATATGACTATTTTTGCGACCTCTGGTGTCAGACTATAAAACTTTTTTATGAGCTCAAACCAGGATCATTAAGATTTTGAGCTTGTAAAGTTATGTTCATAGATAGTTGAATAAAGTAACTCAACCTTTGTAAACCTAGCAAACAAAAAAATGTATGTATAGAAAGATAACTGCTCTTGCAAACATCTGTGTATGGAAACAAGGAGAAAGCTGTGCTGATATTAAAGTTACACACCGATCAGGCATAACATTATGACCACCTTCCTAATATTGTGTAGTCCCTTGTGCCTCCAAAACAGTTGTGACTCATCAGAGAATGGACATGGACCTTCTGAGGGTGTCCTGTGGTGTCTGGCAACAGAATATTGTTAGTGGGGGCCTTTGGGTCCTATGGGTTGAATGGAGCGGCCTCTGTTGATCAGGCTTGTTCCAGTGCATCCTACAGATCCTTGATCAGTTTGAGATCTAGGGAATTTGGAGGCCAGGTCAACGCCTTGTACGGTTTTTCAAGTTTCAAGTTGTTTTTTGAGTTGTTCCTAAACCGTCATTGCTATGGATTGAGGGTGCCTGGTCTGGTCTGGTCTAGGTGGGTGCTACATGTCTATCTTATTACGACTCTCAGATTTCTGCATTGAAGTATTGAGTGTCTGAAAAACATTAAAACCTCCACAATATGTCACAGTATGTGACAAACAGGCGATCACTTCTGGCCACCGGAGTAGAAACAGGTCGAGTCAAGTGTGAAAAGACATATCTATATCATAGTCATCACTACCCATAGTTTATTTCCCGTTAAAACCTTCCTATCCCCCCGCTGAGAGGTACGAGACAACTGCTCATCCCAATTTAATCGTATTCCAGTACAGCAGATTTCAATTTGTGTAAATGCACTTGAGTATGAAGAGAAGTTTAATAAAGCCTAGAAATGTACCTTCACTGATATGACTGCATAATGGCAGTCTGGTGTGTATTTAATACCAGACATCATGAGAATAAAGCAAGGGAGAGGGATAGGGAGTGGGCAGAGAAGAAAATTAAATTCAGATGCACTGAGTTGAATTTCATTCTGTAATTCAGATTTGCTATTTATTTTGATAACAGGTTTGTGGTGTTCATTTAGGCTAGGTAATAGTGTTTTTGCTGTGTTGTTGTTGTCTGTTCTGTTGATCAGAGATGCTGGTCCGCACTAGTATTGGGAATAACTGTTCTTTGATCATGCGGCAATAAATCTTTAAGGAGCGTTACTCTACAATATGGTGGCCCGAAGGCTCTTCTGAATATATTCATAAGAGGCCCTGCTTGATTTGTTGAAAAGTAAACAACAATTTAAATAGCCGCTTTGGTTTGGTTTTCCTTTAATCCCCTGAGAAAAGAGTCGGCAGAGATGTAATTGAAACCAGAAAAAGATGTCACCCGTTATATACGTGTGCATACGTGCATTTATTAATGATGAACTCAACTCGGCGCTGATGGGAGTTCAGTTACATCTAAAGTGCATTTCGAGGGCATAGGGTGGGCGGGGTTGCACGGGCGAGAGAGGAAACAAAGAGAATAAATATGAAGAAACAAATACGAGGGAAACATAGTGAGCGAGAACGCGGGACAAAAGAAAAAAAAAGAGAAAAGTGAGAGAAGCGTTCAGTAAAGCAAATATGTATGAGCCGTGATTATATTGCGTTTCCAATTTGCATAGTGCAAAACAACTGAATAATTAATAATAGTATAAATGTAAAGAGGCTTTCTCCTCTTTAACTATTCCATTCTAGGTGCATGGCAGTTTTATAGAGCAAACGAAAGCCTTGCGGTTTTATAAGACCTTTTACAAAATGTGATAAAGTTGATGAGTGTCTATTATCAGATCTGTTTGACAAAGAATAACGATTTCTTTCAATTTTCTCTGTGAAGCTGACAAGGCCAGAAGACTGATCATGAAAATCTCTTTCTCAAGAGCTGCATGTGTGCGTGTCTAGTACTCGGCGTCTCACTCGTAGAATTGGACCATTTTCCGTTGATTACGTGGCTTCGTTCACAGTGTGACTGAGTGACAGGACTAGCTGCGAGTCAATGACACTGTGTGAGAGAAATGACCTGTAATAGACTATTACCGCACAAGAACTCCTGCCTCTGGATGTTCACCGGCACTGCAAGAGAACACAGAGATGAAAACAGGCGGACTGATTGAATGGCGCAAAGAGTTAAAGATGCCAGGGGGAAATCAAAGGTGGTGAAAAAGCCTCCAGAGATGTGAGAAGGTTTTGTCAGTGAGAGGGATAATTTCACCTTTTATAAAGGTAGACCACGAAGGAAATGAAGCTTTGGTCTGAAAATGTCATGTTTGTATGATGTGTTTTAGAGACGTAGTCTGTGGTCCTGATATAAACAAAGCATTGCTCAACCATCTCAGGAGTGTAAAGACATGTAGTACATTTACTCAAGCAATTTGGAGGTATTTGTACTTGAGTATTTACATTTTATTCTATGACATACTTCCACTGCACTGTATTTCAAATGGAAATACTGCATTTCCTTTACCTACTTTTAAGATGAACATTTTACAAAGTGGCTAGTCTAACAAGAATAGACATATTAAAAACACATTTCAGATCTCTGTGAGTTGCTAACAGCCCCACCAGATTGATTGTTTTTTCCCCCTCTACTCTTCTCATGTTTTCATTTTGATAAATGTTAATATGGTTCAACGATCAAAAACAGATTTTCATCAAAAAATGAAAACAGATCTGTTTTTCTTGTGGTTTTCTCTCCTTTTAATCATCTCTTGTGTATAAAACTGTATATAAAATCCACTCCACTTCCAGCAGTTATAACAGTAACATACTTGCCGTTATATATTAAAATCTATCACTCAGAGGGACCTTTAAATACATTTATAAACAAGTTAAAGACACGAACACGGGCATTTTGACTGTTAAAAACGTTGTTTGTGTGGATACATTATGTGGCTGCTTGTGTGTACTATTAATTACAAGGAAATAAGATCTAGTATCACGTGTTTCCTGAGGGATTTTTCATATTTTTTTCCCCATGTTGCAGCGTCCTGCCACATATTGTAAATACCCGCATGGCCATATCTGGATCAAAAGGTCAGGATGTTGATGGTGGGTGGAAGCAACTGACCAGAAAGTTATGAGATTTGATATGAATATCCACAGGCTCCGCTGACCTTTCCCTTTTGTTTATATGAGATCATTGCAGTTTCTTGGAGACTTCAGCCTTTGTACTTAAAGTTTTTCAGAGGGTCTTTAACAATGACAACATACAAACCGAGGATGTCCTGATCGATATCGGGAGATCAGTATCGTGGATCCAGGCATTTTTTAAATGATCAGATTGGATAGGTGTCGGGCTACAGCCAAGCTCAACCTTTGGAAGTTATTTATTTTAGGTTTGTCATAAACCGAAACCACGTCCCTGTAGAGTCAAAATGTCTTCTTCCTCTTCTGTTTTAGTGGCAGCTAGCAACAAAGCAGCCAGAAATCAAAAAAGAAGACATCTCAAATGTACCGTGGATAAACAAGGCTGCTGTTTGAAAGCATTTTACTGTGGATGCAATGTTTCACGAGGTGGTAGTGGGAAATCGTCACTCAGTACCACGAAAATGGTGTGGATGACCGCACTATTCCAGTCACTCCGTGTACACATGATCTTGGAGAACACAAGCGAGATAAGAACAGCCTTTATGAATCAGATCAGGACTCAGTTCAGCCGATACCGAATATTAAAAGATCGAATCGGCTGTAGAAAAACTTGATCGGTACATCCCTAATACTTAATGACTAAATTATTGTATTCTGTACAACGGCATTGTTGTACTTACACTTCACTATGGTTGGGAACATGGGTCATGTATTGAACCTCAAGTGGGTCGGCAATTTCCACAGAATGTCACAAACATCTGCATACGCTTCAACATGGCACTAGAGCAGTTGGTGGTCCAAAGAAGTGGAACTGTTAGCTTCTAAAATGCTTGCTGCAGAGTTGTGGAATAAATCTGGACTGGAACAGTCCAGCAGCAGATAGACAGAAGTGAAAGAGCACAGTTTGGGTAGGAGTTCAATACTTGCGGATGAAGCAATTTTGTGAATAGAAGAGGGCTGTGACTCAATCTCTGCAAACAGTCCTTGTTTCCTTCTTCTGCTCAGCTGCCATACGCAGTTATTTTCTAGTTGTCTATTTTTTCCATGTAGAGATAAAAAGCCAGTATGCAATATATATCTACGGCGTACCAGCTGCCTACAGTTTTGAGGTTAGAATAAAGATAGACTTCCAATATCAATCATCTAGTGTACTGTATATACAGTGTTTTGTCATATTTCTTCCAACTTGAGCAAGTAGAACTGAAAAGCTATATGGATGTTAATTAATTAAAGGAGTGATTATCATTATTATTATCATTATTTTGTTTACTCGCTTTTTGTTTGATTCTCTTTAAGATGGGGAACTGAGAAAGAGAATAAAAAGCAACTTGACTTCTTACTGAAAGAGACCCTTTCCACTTCGCAGCCAGGATAATTCATTCATCTTCTGTAATCGCTTGTCCTGTGAAGGGTCGTGGGGGGGCTGGAGCCTATCCCAGCTGTCATTGGGCGAGAGGCGGGGTACACCCTGGACAGGTCGCCAGTCTATTGCAGGGCTAACACAGAGAGACAGACAACCATTCACACTCACATGCACACCTACGGCCAATTTAGAATCACCAATGAACCTAATGAGCATGTCTTTGGACAGTGGGAGGAAGCCGGAGTAGCCAGGATAATTTAAGAAGGAAATATTTTAGTCATAGAGAGCTCCTGATCAGTCGCTGTAAAAGATATTTGTTGGGGCAAAAAGCTTGCATGAGTGGGTCTGTCTCCGAAACTATGTTTTTGCTAAATGAGGTTGTAACTTTGCTCACACAGTAAATGTCTCTGAGCAGTCGGATGCCGTTTTTATGCACCTTTTAATTAAATCTATTTGCTGACTAAGCTTTCTTTCTGAACCAGCAGCGCTCTCCTCCACTCTTCTGGGCTCATATAAACGAGCAGCTGTCTGGTTATCAAAATTTATGATTGGCAGTTTACCTGTTGCTGCTGAGGATCCCGCTACGGCATATGAGGCAAAACACATGTTTGGCGCTTGTTACTGGAAGACATGAGGGTACAGGGACTGCTATCGTGAATACTCTTACGATCCCAGAGACAAAATTGCTCTGCCACGCTAGTCCTTACCAAAATGTATAACGTATGAGCTGAATTGGCTACCATTATTTCAGTTCCACAGAGATCAAGCTGAGTATAATGATATTAACCTGCTATTATGCTGTCGTCTTTACTGTACAGTTGTAGCCTGGAAGCTACAACTGGTTTTGGTCTGGAACCCCTCAGTTGGGAACTGATTATGCTCTGGCAAAGATCTACGAGGCAATCAAATTTGGACGGGCTTGTCAGTGACGGCTGGGCCAGTAACTCCATTTGGACTCTTCTGTCCAATCACATCTGAGCACCATGGAGTTGAATTTGTTTACAACGAAATGGTTCTGACTGGTTGTAGGACTATCCAGTTTCATAAAGAGTTATTTTTTCCTCTTTATCGGTTGAAACACGCCCCATAATGAAATCCAAATGGAGTCAGACTCATATTCGGAGTCTGGCTACACTAAGATAGCAAATAAGGCAAAATGCACAAAAGACTGGTGCAGCAGTTTTAAAAGTTATATAACAGTCACTCTTTTTTGTTTATCCCTTGGACTTTCCTCAACCACCAAGGCTAAAATGTTCACTAGACTTTAAAGTATCTTTAAAAAAAAAAAAAAAAACAGCCAATATTCCTTCACTTGACTAACACCGTCTAAATTCTATTTTTCACTGGTTTTGATGTTGATTCAGAAAGTGATAAATCATGAATTACAAGGACAACTGTTTTACCTGCAGGACAAATAAGCAATGTCCCTTGCAGTGAAATATACTGCATATCAGTTTCTTTTAGTTGTCTCTTATTTTTCTCTTTGCTCACAAAAGTGAGTATTGAGTCATTCACCCTGAGGAGGTACACAACCAAATTTCCCTCTTCATTATCCATCTCATATCAGATTTAATGGAGGAACTGGTAGTCCTTTCTTTGAGTTAAAATTTTGAATTAGACTCGGGTTATAATTCATTCTTCTATAATCAACTCTGAGGCTGGGTAGACTAGAAAGGAAATGTGCTGAGTCCCGAAATGATTGGCCATATTTTCCTTGAAAGCAAAATTCTCACTATAGTTTGCATGTAGAATCAAACTCACTATCTTGACCTTAGTACTGAAATAAATGCTGGACAAAGTGCAGTTTGAAGACATTTCCCTTCTTCTTCAGCTCAAAACAGAGTGGTGGGAGTTCTAGACTTTTAACCTTTCCTGTGGCCGTTATGTAAGAATTGTTGACGTTATTTGTGTTTAAAAAAAAATAATAATAAAAAAAATGGAAAAATGTACATCCTTCTGCGACGTTACACATAGGATTCCTGAAGAGCAGCTTTGAAGCCCAGTGCGGTTCCATTTTGACAGTGCATGACTCCTCCTGGCTTCCAGCTAATTCACCTGTGACAACACCCACCTGTCACTCAAAGCAGCCACGTCCTCAATTATGCACATATTTAAGCTTTGGCATAATATAAACAGGTAAGCTATATAAGAATTTACGGTATAGATTTCATATCCTTCGATAACCAGACTCAGTTCTGATCAGAATTTGAGTCTGGAATTCATTATGAGGCGTGATTTAGCCAATACAGAAATACACAGTTGGATAGTCCTACAACCAACTGACATTATTGTTACTCTTCTATCCTTCACCACACACACCCCATCCATATCAGTTGATCAGCATGGTAGATCTGCCGGGGCATAACCAGTTCCCAACGGAGCAACTTAGACCAACTTTGCCCCACAACAATTTTGTGAACAATGGAAGTTCAGGCTGGCTTCCAGGCAAGAAATTAGCTAAGAGACCATTTTGGTTTACCATGTTGTAAACATTTATATTTCTGCAGTCAATTTTGGCATTTTAACATGGAGGTCTATGGGAAAGGGCTCTCTTTTGGAGCAAACCTCAAGAAGACATTTGAGGAACAGCATTTTCTTTTTTCTTTGCCTTTTTTATTTCTTCCTGGTGGTTGCTGCTAGGTTTGAGATGTGAATGGGTGTTAAGTCTTCTACTTCAGACTGGACCAACCATCCCCAAACAGACTTACCAACCACTTATAGTGCAGTCTTAAACATAGAAAATGGTTAAATATAGAAAGATCCTTCTCCTCTCTTCCAGCCTTACTGTTATCATCTCTTAGCTGTATTTCCTGAATCATTAGACAATCCAGTGGTCCCTCATGCACATAAGATACAGTCACAGGTCCGAAGATTTTATGAATGGCAGACTAGTTCTCTTCTTAGTCCTCTAATAGAAAATCATTCCTTTGTTCCCTCATTTAACAGTGCACTGAAGACTGGTATGGGAAAGGAATTCATAGTTTTATGGCCATATTCATTGAGGAGGCTGCCCTTTTTTTATGCACCTGCAGGTGCGGAAGTTAAGCAAGACGCTTAAACTCCCCAAACCAGTCAGGAATGGAACTTTCTGCAAACTGCAATGGTTGTGTATATGAAATATAAAACAAATTGAGCCAATTGACATGCACAGAAACTATAGAACACTAAATATCTGCTTAGCGGGTTGATCTAGGGAAGGAGATTGGAGAAGGGTAGTGGTGGACAGGCTTTACAAAAAGATTGATAGTTCTTCAGTCTGTGCAAGACACAGCCTTTTACAATTTAAAGGACTACAACATAGGCGAAAGTTCAACAAGGAAGATCTGTTCCCCTCCAGTGAATGCGGGCTGTCGCTCTATTTCCTCATCTCTTCTATTTTCCCACGCTGTCAAAATCAGTCCGTCTTCAACTGGCACGTCATTACTCCCATCCGATTAAGTATTACCACACATTCTCCCAGCCAATCACTAGGTCCACCTATAAACTTTATCTCCTCCTCCACCACCATCAGCGTCTGGACTCCAGAGGGTCCTGTACCTATCTACCTGCATTGTCTGAGATTCAGTTCTAAGACACCATCACTCTCAGAGTCTAACCGGCAAACTATTACCTTGCATGTTTATGTTTCCTCCATAAATGTTCATTCCACATCTACTTGATCTCTCCTTATTAAACTGGATCAGTCAGCGTCTATCAGATTAGCGGAGGAATAGCTTTCTGATCCACTGATTTAGATCCTTCAATAGCATTTCTGGTTTTGATACTACAAAACAGCGCTGAACAGAATATGGCATATTTGTCAGCCTGTCGGAGCGAGGATTGATATTACTCAAGTGGAAAACTGTATCGACAAAGTCAGGCCTGAAGAAAGAGGAGACGTGTGTCCAGAATTAGAGATTTCATTATGTCTGGAAACAAATTGGAAAAATGCAAAAATTTCAAATGTGGCAACCTTTCATTGATCACTCCTCTCAAATGAATGGCTCGGACCAAAGTCGAAGAACACAAATTTGCAGAGCAACTGAGTCTGAAGTCTTATCAGCCTCCTACAGCTCTGGTTTCCAGTGGTTCTGTTTTGTTGTATGTTAAAATAATAAATGCAAATTCAAAGTAACATATGAGCAATGCGGTTTGAGTGGTTTTAAATACCCTCGGCATGGGGCGGATTTTAAAAGGCGCTTTCATACCCTACACTAGACCCCCAGCTGGCAAAATAAATCAGCAACACGGCGTAATGTCAGAAAATGTTTGGAGTATCCCATTTCTGCGATGATTACAGCGCGATGCTGTCTGACACATGAATATTTCAGCTGTCGCGGAAAAAGTTTCAGTTCTCTTAGGTGTTACTTGAGATAGATGCGTGCGTGCGCGAGTTGAGAAACTGACTCGGAAGAGGTTGCATCAACATAACAGATGCGCCAGTCTACAGTATATGCATGTCTAATAAAAATGTAAATGGTGTGAGGCGGGAGGAAAGACTGACAAAGTTACATCAACATTACATATCTAGCCAAGGGAAGTTGCGATGGGGGTGATGCTCAAAAAAATAAATTGCCTGATTCTGCAACATAGAAGACACACTTAATGTAGGTTATAGCAAAGTCTCATCTCCACAGCTCAAGGAGGAGATACTGGATATGAAGTGCCTGACATCCATTGTTCATCTGACAGCCTCATAATGTACAGTTCCAGACTATAACTTATAAACTCTATAACTTGTGACAAAGTCCATCATGTCTTGTAATTTTTGTTCCTGAATTATAATAGGGACAAAGTGTGTGCTCGCATATGTGTGTGACAGAGGAGGAGAGCCGACAATTTAGGAGCGCTTATGGCACCGCAGAGTTATAACCGATGTTAATTTTGATGAATTATGTGCGCCGGGGTCTTTAAGTGAGCCCAAATCCTGACTCCCATGCTAACCAGCTGTCTAAATTTGCCCATAATTTTCTTAGCCAGACAGGAGCAAAGGCTCTGGGAGTCGCGCAAGAGGAGGGGCTGTGGAAATCATCAAGGACACCTCCGGAGGAAGAGGGAGGAGGACGCGACGAAGATGAAAGGGGGAAGAGGAAGAGGCAGCCACGGAGCAGGAAGGAGGTGTCGGTTTTACAAGTGCACAGAACAAGGTCTGCGGGAGCAAATAAACATTTTCAGATGTGCAATAAGACTGAAAGACCTGTAAGACAACCCCATGACAGTCGTAGAAAATGTCAGCCAGTGAAGCTCTGTGAAAATTATTACTCCTCAGCCAAAGCTTCGCTGAGCTCCTCGGCACATCTTAAAAAGAGCAATAACCATGCAAAATTGTGGCCAATTTGACTGTAGTGTGGAAAAAGAAAAAAAGAAAAAACGGTCTGTTTACAGATTGCAAAGGAAGACTGAAGAAGTTGCTCATCCTCGGCGTCAATATTTAAGAACGTCGACCCACATGTGATGCTGGCTTCAAGCAGCCATCAAGACTGGTGTGCAGCGTGCAGCGCAGCAATAAGGAGGCAGGGAGGGGGGAGATATTTGGGGATCTTTGAACTTTATTTTTGGGGTGAGATCATTTTCCAGTGAATTCTCAGATGTCAGAGCACAGCAATAAGTTTGTTTAGAGAAATGATTTTATTTCCCTCTGAAAGTCTAAGCCCAATAATATTTCTACTGCCTTCCACTCATACTGCCACTAGTAACATTACCCCAAATTCTAACTATTATGACAATGATTTAAATAATTATAATGACAACAACTTAATGTGAATATGTTTAAACCCTTTTCATAATAATTTATCACACCATGTTTCATGTGTATCTAGCTGCTGGTCGTTTTGCCAGATCAAATAAGGCTTGGAGAAGCTCTAGTCCAGCTTGTTCTCCACCACTTAGTTCCATTGCATTCAGTGACGGAGCCTTTGGGATTTGTTGTGTTTTTCTCGTTCTTGTCTGCTGCTTGACTTTTATTTTTACCCTTGTTTTATTCTTTGTCCACAATTCACTTGTGTGAGCTTTAATCAACATTTACCAACCTGAAGCTTCATGACCTGGGACTGTCTGCTTCTATAAGCCTCAGGATCAGGGATTTTCTTACCAACAGACCTCGGGTGGAGAGAATTGGGGGCTGCACATCGTCCACACTGGTCCTGAACACAGGAGTGCCGCAGGGCTGTGTGCTCAGCCCAGCCATCTTTGCAGTCTTCACACATGACTGTTCTGCCATCCATCCCACAAACACGATTGTGAAGTTTGCAGATGACACCACCGTGCTGCTGGGTCTCATATCAGACAATAATGAGACCCATTACAGACAGGGGATCCAACACCTGACAGAGTGGTGCTCAAACAACAACCTTATTCTGAACACCAGCAAGACCAAGGAGCCCACACACACTCAACCCTCCCCCTGACACACACACATTTTTGTTTTGTTCTTATAGTGCTTATTCTATTGTTTTTATATTTGCACTATTTAAGACAGGAACTACCGCCCAAGATTGTCATTATGTTCTCACATAATGACAATAAAGGATTCTTGTTTCTTGATTCTAAAGAGAGATAAATGTGATGATCAATCCAATAGCCCCTGCTGCAAAAAAGAGCCAAAGCACTTATCTGTATTGAGTGAAACCGAGTTTATGCAACCACTGCCCGTGTGCCCCTCTCAAGCTTTTTCACATTTCTTGAGGTAAATGCTGCCCTTCTCCTGTTCAAGCCGGGCTTTCAACCAATCGGCATTCAAGCTACGCATCCTGTCACCACTCAAGGTGCTGTTCTCTTCTTGGGTGACTGCACAAAAACATGTCTCCGTATCCCCTTAATCATTCACTCTGCGTAGACAAACACAGGATCACAAATCGGCCGAAAGACAAGGAAACTCGTCCTTGTACACAAAAAAAAAAAAAAGATTATAACATTATGACCACCTTCCTAATATTGTGTAGGTCTCCCTTGTGCCTCCAAATCAGTTGTGACTCATCAGAGAATGGACATGGGCCTTCTGAGAGTGTCCCGTGGTGTCTGGTAACAGGATGTTGTTAGTGCTGGCGATGGCTGCTGCCATCAAGAAGTCTCGTTGCTATGGGATGTAGGTGCCTGGTCTGGTCTAGGTGGGGGTCATTTACTTGTTATTTACTTCTCCTGTCAGTGGTTAAAATGTTGTGGCTGATCTGTGTATGTTGATTACTTTTGAAGGAATTGATTCAATTAAGGTTTTCAATTATTCTTTCAGTAATCAGAGTGGAGCCTATTGTGCATAAACAAACTTGAAAAGGGGGACCAACCACACAAAAGCCCTGCTGACATTATTGTGGTGACTGTTGCCTAAAATACAAACCCAGTGTCAGATACAATTTACTTTGTGTGACAAATAAAGAAACAGACGCATGAGAATACAGCATGAAAACCATCTCCTCAAACTAGACATTACATTCCGACTGTTTCTAAAAAATATCAAATTCCTTTTAAGTGCTGCACTAAATTTTCACTTTTCTGAGGCAGAAATATGGATATTGTTTATAAATGGCTCGGAGAATGGGAAATAAAAGAACTTCACTTCAATCTATGTTTAAACGACATGATTTAGTGCATGTCAGATAAGGAGAAGACTCTCGGCATTCTCCATAAACTGTGAGTGGCAAATTGGCCCGGAGGACGACTCCACTCCACCCTCCACTGAGCTCACCGCTCAGCCAAGACACCTGGGAACAGTGTCAACATACACTCCAGGGCGCGTCTCCGTTGATGAGGCAGTCGGGCACCGAATCTGAACCAAAAATAAAGAAATTAATTCCAATAATTCCAAAAATGAAAAAAGTCCGTATCCGCAAGGGGAAAGCTTTGAACTGACCCCCAAGAGAAAAGGAGACCGAGATCAGAATTT
The DNA here is from genome assembly GCF_963514085.1 of Chelon labrosus. Taxonomy (NCBI): domain Eukaryota; kingdom Metazoa; phylum Chordata; class Actinopteri; order Mugiliformes; family Mugilidae; genus Chelon; species Chelon labrosus. The sequence goes on from NC_140355.1 coordinate 9,512,514, forward strand.
GGCAGGCTGCTGTCTCCTGGCCCAAAACACATATTATCCTTTCCCTTTCTCCCACCCACTCAGTTTTCCAATATGTCACTGATGGTGATGTTGCCAACCGTGAATGATAAACATGCAGCAAAGTGAGCGTTCGGTCCATGGTATCGACAAAAGGAGCTGTGATATTTAACGTTTTCTCTCCAAATGTCAGCTTTCTTTAATATCTTTTTTTCATCCACAATACTTAAAAACCTTTTAGTCGGTGCCTTTTGCCGTATCGTGAAGTGTTGCAGTGATTGACACCGCGACTGTTTCGTTTCTCCATTTAATTGTCAGTTTTGGTGTAAAAGCATGACTTCATTAAAGCTATTTAAATTAAATAAATTAATTAATTAAAGATACTGCAACTCCTTCAGATTTTTCCTCCATTTCCTTTATTCTGCATTAACAACTTACTGAATCAGTTTCACTGAATAAAAATGTGAAACGAGCTAAATCTTTAACTCTCAAAAGCTGAGCAATTAAATGAGGCAGAAAGGTTTCTTTCACTTTTAATACTGAACATAATTAATTGGCAAACAGTAGGAAAGTATAATGGTGTGTGAGTAAATAGAAATAGGCAGTTAAAATTAGAAAGAAATCACTATATTCTACAACCAGTTTTGTGCCAGACATTGCTCGTCCGCGTGCACGAAGCATTCCAGCCGCAACTACAGCTAATGGGAAATGAAAATCAGGATTCCTTCAACAGCGCGAAAACACCCTCCGTCTTTCATCACGTCTGGAAAAGGGTCAGTGTTATTATACTTTTTCATTCCAAAAAAAAACCTGACAGATATGCTCAGATAATGTTGTGTGTATCTCCTTCTGACCAGAATTCTACGCTTCTCTTTGTGGGCCTCGAAAATTACTGGCTATTTGGCTTGTGTGCAGTGACAGAGGTGACTATGAAGAGGCCGCGCGAACCGCAGTAAATTGGGACACACGTTCAGAAAATGCTTGTCTAAAGAATGCTATTAAAACGTAACTAATATCAGCATATCCAACACGTGGGTGCACATTCGGAATAATAATTTGGAACATCCAAACGATGTTTGTACCATATATCAAATTCAGAGGACTGTCATATTTTGAATAATAGTGGAATATTAGAGTGCACAGACTGACTGGCTGATGCAAGCCTGTCAACAAAAACCTAAAAAAATCCCCTCAGTTCCAAAATTGCAGGACACGAGCCTACACTTACACATTTAATGCCTTTTTCACCTGTAAATAATGACACTCCTGAAACATGCTGGCTTGTCAGGGCGTGTTGATTGTCACTGCAGTGATTGCAAAGAGACAGAATATCACTTCCCACCTCAGTGAGAACATCTTACTTTTAAAAAGTGAAAAGTTGACCAATCACGGCTGTTCTCAGATGTCTTTGGGAAGAATTAATTTGCAATTTCCGGTGCATAATGAGTTGCTTCGTTGAAAGGGTTGTAACATCTCCTATGTGGATGTTCTGCGCTGAACATGTTTAGTTTTCTCTGCTCTGGCAACCTATGGAATTCTTGTGTCAACACATCCGCTGAATTTAATTGAAAACTAGAGTGAGCTGAGCGACGTACGGAGTACAACTGTTAACGAGTTGTTGCAACACAGTGCTTTAAAATTCAGCGCGGCGTACGCCAAATTAATTCAACTATTTGAAGAACAGAATGAGGGCAAACATGATCCAAACATTCCATTAATGCTCGGAGTGAGGTTTCCAAATGGACTTGCGTATAATCCAAGAGTCCCCGAGTCATGACAACGCTCCGGCGGGGGGAGTTTGAGGTGTGAGGTGTTGCACTGTTTCTGAGAAATGGAAAGTAACCCTGGCAATGAGGAGTGCATGCATCTTCTCAGACAGCACAGTATATATATTTTTGGCTCGAAAGCGCCATCGTCGATTCCGTGAGCAGAATTCACACTGACTCATTGCTGAGATCATCACACATGTTGGAGTGTAGCATCCTGCCGCATGTTATCACAGTCTTGGAGGGGTAGGAAATGTGACAAAGCACAATTCAAATCAGAAACAGTGCTGACTCTTGGGAGTTATGATTTCATTTTCCATTTTACAAAACAATAAGTGGCCGCAAGACCAAGACTCCCTTAAAGGCTAGAAGAGTGGCACTTGATTCTGCATACTTGATATCGAGTTTCCAGTCTAATGGTTTGAGCAGGCCATATACACTGATCAGGCATAACATTATGACCACCTTCCTAATATTGTGTAGGTCTCCCTTGTGCCTCCAAAACAGCTGGAGGCCAGGTCTATTTGGGTGCTACATATCTAAGTAACATCCACACAAATGCCAGGTCCAAACTTTTCCCAGCAGAACATTGAATTGTCACAAGATGGTCAATGTTCTTTACTTCTCCCGTCAGTGGTTTTAATGTTGTGGCTGGTCGGTGTGTGTTTTCAAGCAGATAGCAGTGCTGCTGGACAAGAAGCTGAGGGCGGAGGAGGGACATTCATATTTGACTAAATGTGTACATGCTCCCTAGTGCTAGATGAGTCATTTACATTTTTGTTTTCAATGAAGTTGAAAACTTTTTAAAATGCAATTTTTTGTTGTTGTAATTTTTAGGCCAGATATGACTGTGACCATTTATGTAAAAACACTTATAACTGGATTTCATTTTATGGGGGCTTTAAGAGTCATACTAAACAAACTACTATGCAGACAACTTGAAAAAGTAATACAGGTCTCCTGAAGTGGTTCCATCACATTTTATGAGTATTAATCTATATTAAATATTGACTCAACCCTTCAGTTTTTGTCAGAAATACAGCCAGTGAAAAATATAGTATTTCAAAGTAATGGTCAAAGGGAGTGCTGCAGGACTTTTTATCTCTAACCCAAAGGTGACAACACCAAGGCAACCTGCCAACTACTTCTTTCTATTTTCAACCTCACTATTGAAAATGTCCTGATAACAGGGCTGCTGGGAGGATATCAGCATCGCAATCCGGTGAATTCATGAGGGAGAGAGAGGACATAAAATGAAAATAAAAGCGCCGGAGTAAAGTGGAGATGACAGACAAGAGCGCACAAAGGGGAAGTGCACGCGGGCTTTAACGCCCTTCCTACAGAAATACGGCTGAGGCAGATTCTTTTAGTGTCAGATTTTTAGTACGACAGATCTTCTCTGATCCCATAGGAATTATGTCAGGGAGTAAATGGAGCTCTCACATGTCCTCTGCAGAAAGTGATGATATTTAGTTTTTCTGTTTTACTCCATTTTCACCATGGGCGGAAAGGAAAAGATTTATTTATACCTTTTCCTGTGTTCAGTTCATTTTTCAAAAAACAACAAGCCACCACAACAGCAAAAAAAATGCTTCTACTATTTATTAAACTGTCAACTATTTTAGTATTACTCTAACATTACGTGCTTTACATCACACTTGATGTCAGAAATGTGAAATCAGCTGAGTAAATTAGGACTGTTAATAGATTCATTATTTGTGCAAGGAACATGGTCCTTTCAACCGAGCATTAGTTCAATTTTTTATGCCCACAAATGTGGATCTGTATATGATAGACACTAATGGCACACCGATCAGACATAACATTAAGACCGCCTTCCTAATATTGTGGAGGTCTCCCTTGTGCCTCCAAAACAGTTGTGATTCATCAGAGAATAGACATGGGTCTTCTGAGGGTGTCTTGTGGTGTCTGGCAACAGAATGTTGTTAGTGGGGGCCTTTGGGTCCTATGGGTTGAGGGGAGGGGCCTCTGTGGATCAGGCTTGTTCCAGTGCATCCCACAGATACTTGATCAGTTTGGGATCTAGTGAATTTGGAGGCCAGGTCAACACCTTGTGCTGTTTTTCATGTTTTTTCTTTAGTTGTTCCTAAAGCGTGTTTGTCTGTGTGTCTGTGTCAGGCTGCATCCTGCTGGGGATGGCTGCTGCCATCAAGGAGTGTCATTGCTATGGGGTGGGGGGTGTCTGGTCTGGTCTAGGTGGGTGCTACATGTCTAAGGAATATCCACATGAATACCAGGTCCAAAAGTTTCCCAGCATTGGTTTCAATGTTAAGCCTCATTGGTGTATGTGGATTTTATGATGGCAGGCTTAACTGTCCTAAGAATCAATATTATTGACCTACCTAATCCTGAAGATGGAACTTAGATGATAGTAATAGCATTTAAAAGAACAGCCTAAATTTATTAGAAGTTAACACCTTTTGATATGCTTCTTCTTTTATGTTTAACTATGAAAACTATCCTCACAAATCAACTGCAGCACCCAGTGCATAGTGAACGAGCCATTATTACACCCGGATCGCATTTTCTATCAACCTAAATAGGACATGTTAAGTCACACATGTGCTGAATGTGTCAGCAAAGTGTTTCCTACGCATCACACCGAGCCTGAGTGGAAGTACAGAGTATAGGTGCTACTCAGAAAGCAGCAGCAGCAGTGTCATTTTCGCGCAAGAAATCTCATCAAATGATTTGTTTATTCCTAACTATATAACCCACGTGCACAGTCTGGGAAGCGATGGAGATTAAAAATAGGCTCTTGTGCACGCGTGCTTTATGTGTCTTCGCTGTTTTTGATTTGAAATGTTTTGACTTGTGGCTCCTGTAATTTAGAATACAGTATCATTAGAGATGAAGAGAGAGCTTGAGTGTATATATCTTGTATTTGTGTGCGTGTGGGACACTATTTTGAGCATTTCAAAGCCTTATAGGTAGAAGTGAAGTAGGCCACAATGTAGACTAATCATCCGTCATTGTTTTGTTCTGTTTGGACTAATCAGCTCAATCGATTAAAGGAGATGTTATTACATCTGACAAGGTTACTGCCGAGTTCTTCAACAAGAGAGAACTTTTGCTTATCAAACAGTGTCTAAATCTGGAAATTTACTGCAGAGGGATTTCTCCTGGGAGTTCTGGCGGCGGTCTGAAGCTGGGGAAATGAACACCTGTCACGGCGTTACAAAGGGCAAAATGATCTTTTTCCGAATCAAAACTAATCAAAAATTACTTCTGGAGCTGAATGGCACGAAAGAGAGCGAGACAGAATGAATGGATTGACCATTGTATCCGCAGAAAGGAATCCGAGCTCAGGATACAAAAGCGATTGTTCAGGATGTTGTATAACACTGAGCTCATCGTAGAGCAGCTGCCAGGCCCTTAAAATTAATTTCTATGCTGGGAAGCTGCCGACTGTCCTTTTGATAAGACTTGGGCAGAAGTGCTGTGCAGAACGGCGCCGCTAATGCAGTGCAACACGAGCCGTGGCTCAAACTCTGCGGTGGTGCTGCAGCAGAGGGGAGGTTCCTGTTATCAGCATATTAGCCTCATTTAACGCAAACATAGTAGCAGTAACAATTGATTTGTTTAGCTGAAAAAAATATGGTCAGACGAGACACTTTCCGCCGAGGCCATCACAGCTCCATAATTAAAATCATTTAAACTGAGCACAAACTATTTAGCAAAAAAAGTTCTTGTGTTTCTTTTCTCTGCCAACCACCGCTCATTACTGCTCATGTTTGAACCCCACTTTCCTTCCTCATTTTACTCTGTTCTCGGTCACTAATTGGACAGGCGATAAATACCAAAATTAACAACAATTCCGGGCAAATAATTGGTCAGAAGTTTCTGCGGTCTGTGTTCAATGCTGTTATTTTCCAACAAAAAGAAATATAAATGGAAGTTTAAGAGAGAGAGAGAGAAAGAGGGAAACAGCGAGGACAGCATGAGATGCGGGGTGTGGTGCTTGACAGTGTTTTCCGACAGAAGTGGAGTGCAGAGCTCCTTCCATGCTTCCTCTGCCTTTCTTGCTAGACTGCTTTGGGCTAGCGAATTAGCTCTGTTCTGTTCTCTGATTGTTTTTTTTTTACAAGCGTACACACAGAGATCCGGTTTGATCAGAGCCAAGTGATACATCTCGACCAAAGTAAGATGGCTCCTTTCAGCCATCAGTGGTGCCTGTGCTTTCCATCACCATATGTGCTGCATTATTGCTCTCAGTCAAGGACGTGTCTGGCCAAATGCCTCCTCTTGGCACAGCTACTCCTGTCGCTGCCTGCCAGGTACACAATTGGACAACAAGAGATGGCACATGGCCACTGACAAATAGTAGTCTCTAGCACATGCTATGCATGGGTGGCTTTCGGTTCCTGGAAATGACAATGGCACTGTTTTTAATTTGGTTATTCCACCACCAGGCCTAATGGCAGTTCAGTTTATTTCAGTAAGAGCCTTGCAAAGCCAGCGCTACAAAGGATGATTGATCAGTTTGTGGCCTAAGGTAGAAGGACATGAGTTATACTGGCTTGTTATGCATTTTAACTCTTTGACTGATTGCACACAAAATTTTAAGTTAATGACTTTTGTGCTACTTCTGTTTCGGGCACTGTGAAAATCAGACTTTGTGCAGTCATAGACTACGTAGCTACGAGGACTATCATTTGAGAAGGTCCGTGAGGACATGGGGGCGGCACAACAGCATGCGGAACAAGTGGGACATTTGAATTCAAGAGCAAGTATCCATGGACAATATTGAACCTACTGCGAACTGCGCTCCACATATCAATTCTGGCTTTGTTCAACTTTTGTTGGTTTTCAGGGCTCAAGACCAACCCCCTAATTTGTTGGTGTTTGGGGAGGGGTTCATCAGGAGTGATGGCGGACCCCTGGGTTGGTGTGATTGCTAACCTATATCTACTGGTGTCTGAGTAGTTTCTTTCTGTCTCTCGTTCTCTACTTTGGTTTGTTTGGACTTTGGTTGGGTTGAACTTGGTTTGCTTTGTGTCTGTGAAGGTTCTCAGTCATCCAGGTCATGGTACATCCAAAAAGGTTCAAAAAAGGCAACTGGACTTTTACTCTCCTATACTAGCATTTGCTCACACATATGACTGATTTACCATCTGCACATTTGCTTTAGTTCTGTATAATAACATTACTTTAGTTAGAGGATTTATGTGGTGTCCACTTTGTCCTTCCTCTGGACCAGTTTGTGACAATCTTTTCAAAAATGTGTTTGAAGAACTTGTGTTTTTGCTCTTTTTTTGTTTGGAGCCGCCATGTCATTTCTGGTTTACTCCGCATGGGGCAAACATACACAAAAAGACTATCTGTTTCCACGCAGAGAGAAGCAATTGGACCCAGTGATTACATAGGTATTAGACGCTAATATTTTCCTACTGAATGGGTTCTCAAATTGACTGGAAAATCCTTCAGATCGGACTGTTCTGATTGAGATGGTTGCATATTTATTCTGACTATTAGTGCTATACTTGTGCGAATGTAAACACGGCAAACAACGATGTCATCTTCACTGTTGGCCACAAGTTTTTTAATCACCCCTTGTACATACATTGTTGCTGAGCGGCATCCCCGCAGCGTTTGCATTGAAATGTGTGCCTCACAAGCTGTCATAGTCCACAAATAATCGTACAGATGGGGTGGGTATCCTGTCAAACACTGTTTGTCATAATTATAGCCACAGACACACTGTGTCTTCGCTGATGTGTGCGCTCCTACTTTTCTAATTGTTTGGTGATGTGACTCATTTGCCCAGTCGCTGACTCTTTATCCTCTTGTCTCTGCGCTCAATTGTAACTTATATTTATTTTATTCTTTTTCTTTATAATTTTTTTTTCTGTAAATAAGGCATGAAAACGGCTGTTGTCTTTTCTGTTGTAGATTGTCTTTGTCCATAAACTCATTTTCTAAGCGCAAAAAGCTAGAAAGCAAATTCCATGAACAATGTAATAACCAGAAATAGTTAAATCCAAAACTAAACAGTGAGATTTGTCTCCAGAAGCTCCAAATGCTTTTTTCTCAGCGGGGGCAGATCCTGTGTAGCTGGAAGAGACAGCTCCAGTCAGCAGGGGGACCGAGTGACAGACATGTGAAGACCTGAAATGTCACCACGAGGAAGGGAGCAAATGAGCCAATTAGAGACTACCTGCTCAAAGGCCTGTGACCTCCAATCAAACAATAGTTTAAAGGTTATTTAAAGTTCATAGGAGCACACCCCTGGAGGTGACAAAAAGTCTGACGGGCCAGTGGTCTCCGGCGCCCTGCGCTTGTTAGCCGCGGGGTGATGCAGCCTATGAGACTGATAAGAGATCGGCTGTCCTGCCGTCTTTACCTACGAGGGGGGAATCTGGAAACTGAACTGTCCTCACCCTACTTCGTCTTCATTATCCAGTCAGTGAAATACTTTCCAGACTGGGTCGGGTCATGCATGTAGCCAAAAATAAAGCGAGACTGGAATGCTTAAAAATAGGTACTTTTCTTCTTCTTCAGCGTAACTTTGAGACACACACGAGAATCCAAATTACACTCTTGCTAAACATTAATCAGAACTCCATGAACTCAAAGAGGTTTGGCTAAAACTGCCCCACGTGTTAGATTTATAGAGATAAATATATCAAGTAAATATGCAACATGCAAATGAGCAAATGTCCCATCTACATACAGCATGAATAATTAAATTTTTCTTACGCGGCCTAAAAAAATGATCAAAATAATTTTCTAGATGCTTCCCCGAACCCAGAGCTCGAAATCCACTAAGGCTGCAAGTAAAACCTTCCCTTTTTAACAGGAATAAACCTGTAAGAGATATAAGAGAATAAGAGAGACAGAAAAAAGAAAGGAGGTGAGACGGAAGAGAAGGGGGGAGAGGAGGGGAAGAGAGAATCAGAAGCAAGCAGATAAATTCCTACATGGATATGGATAAAAGAATAATGGCTAATAATAATAATGATAATGAGTCACACATTCATCATTATTTGATATGTATGCATCATTTGTCATGTATTCAGTGCACATGCAGAATTGACAACGACAGAAAACAGAGACAGATATAGTATCGTGAACATATGATACTTTTGAATTTAACTGGAGTGCATAAAAATACACAATGTAGATATAAAGTAATTTAGTGTAGTAAATGTAGTTTTCTAAATAAATGAAAGGAGACGTTAATAGGTTAATTAATGTGAATGAATAAATTACATTTTATTGATATTTACATGTCTGTCTGTGACGTGGTACGACCGACTGTTTACTTGAATACTGATAGAAAATCAGTCTGCTTTCAAGCCATTTTGAGCTAATTGGCTGACGTGACATGAGGGTTTTAATCAGGAGCTGAAATGTCAGCACTTCAGTGCGCTACGCAGCGTTAAAAGTCATAACAAATAAAGTAATTTGGGTTTTAGAAAACAGAAAACTTAATTAATCGAACTAATTACCTACAGATCCTATTTATACCCGCATTCAAAATGTATGTTGAAGTAAACAGACTGAAAACTAACTGAACTAATATACAACATGAAGGCCATCAAAGAGAATCAAACAAGTGCAAATAACCTAAGGTTGAATGTAAACGGTTTGTGACATGATTCTGAGTAAACATGAAAGAACTGCCAGGCTACGGGAAGAACGGTAAATGGAACCAACAGCTGGAGTACAAATGGCACCAGATGTTCTCCGTCACTGCAGACAGACAGCGCAGTGCAAGCCCAGCTAATATGCATACTGTGAGTAAAAACAAGGGAAGTGAAGCAACTATAAGAAATGTCCATTTAGCAGAGAACAGGACTCCCTCTGGTTAGATAAAATTCCTGGTTTGGACATTAGAAAAAAAAATAGATTTCTGGCGCGACTTCACCTGCTACCAAGATGCATGGAGGAGGAAAATAAACTGTAGAAAGGTCAAGACTCCAGCAGCACTTGCAGTATATGGAACCACTTTAACAGACCTGGAAGCTCATGTACAAAAGGCGCTTACACACACAAACGTGGCGTACGTTTTTTTTCACGGCACCTCAGGACAACAAACATATTTAAAATGTAGTAATATCGGAGCACAAACTAGCCTGGAAGCGAAAATACTTATTTATTTTAATTTTATTAAGGTGATTTTCACTGTAGGGTTAGTACCTTAAAGCAGGGGTCTTCAACGTTTTCCAGGCCAAGGACCCCCAATCTGATGGAGAGATGGAGCGGGGACCCCCTACTTATATATATATATTGTATAAAATTGTGTTTTATATTAAACCGGTCCTATAGTATGGCACAGCAGCATAGATCGTTTATTTACATCAAGATGGTTGACTCTGTTGCCGTTTATGATCACTACTATCAGGAAATCGCCCATAAATATATGTTATATAATAGTTAGAGCCTTGATTCTTTTCCCCATAATCCCCAAGCTGTATAACATTTAAAAAGAACTTCATGTGTGTTTAAAAAAAATTGTGGAGGTGAATATAAAAAAATGTCTAATCAATCAAAACATTTTCGCGACCCCCCTGCAGTACCTCCGCGGACCCCCTAGGGGTCGCGGACCCCCTGTTGAAGACCTCTGCCTTAAAGGATTTGGTCAATGTACAGCCTCTCCCAAAAAGTTTGGATGATAATAACGAAAACTGTCTTCACTAATAACTGTACTAACAAAGTATTTTCATATATTGAAACTCATGGTTGTATTTCACGGCTGTCTCCGCTATGTGAACGAAAGCAAAAAAAAGGTATGTTGGCAAACAAAATAAATAAGTAAATAAAAAATTGATGTCGAAATGATTAAAGGGAAGCGACTGTATAATTTAAAAATCAAAGGCCCATTTAAGGCTTCATTTAAGGTAAATGCTTGAGTGAGGCTTTCTAATGGAAACCGAGTTGAATAAACTTGGTTTAAAATGTAGAACAAATAAATAAAAATAGATCTAATGTAACACAACACTAGACTTAACAAGATACTCCGTGTGGCTTTCACACTCCGTGAACACTAAGCACAGAAAATGCTTTTTTAAATGAATATGATTTTCTTTGACATTATTTCACTTAAGTTGTTTTAGGTCTATTCTGTGGCATCAAAAAGCAGTTTCCCATACTAAAATATGTAAATGTATTAAGAGAGGTTTAGATACGTATTTTTAAAAGTCAAGACTGTTAGCCCTCAATCCCAATCTAAACAACCTAACAACAGAAAGCATACGTACTTTGATAAGCAAACACACATGTGTGAGATTATATAGTTTATGGTCCTTAAAGAAAACTCTTGGAGTCATATCTTAATTATGTCCTCTTGTGAGTTTCAGCATCTGTCATGGATGTGTTAATGGACCTTTGCCCTACAAACTACTATACGTTAATTTCACGCATGTTATACCCGTACAGAAGAACACAGAGCGGAGGGTGAAGGAAAAGTGAATCTCCTTCTTCACACTGCATCACATAATTTCATTCAGCCACTTCTACCACCCATCATTCATTCCCTCTCCGAGCGAGCATTTCATTAGGAGCCGAGCGACAAATCGTTTTTTGAGGTGGCCCCCTCTGAGCGCTGATTTCCTGATTCCGGACTGACTGCTGCTCCACTTTTAATAATTCATGAAATGCAGAAGTTAGAAACAAAATGGAACAGTTTCTTTATCTCCGTGTCATTTGTGCCACACGGGGGCTGGGGCCATGAGAAGAAAACCACTAAATATTCATTCATTCACTCATTTTTTTTAATAAACCAGCGTGAATGTATAAAACACAAAAGTATTAGATCTTCTCAAAGAGCATCACTTTAGTCGGATACATCAACATATTGATCTTGTAACCTTGACGTGGGCTTACTCAGCGGAGCGCAGATGACATGAAGTTCAATGCAGGTATTTTCCAGCATTTTATAAATAAAATTCACTGACCTTTGTTCGGTAACATTTATGGATTCAGATGTTTGCAAACTGCACAGTTCAGATGCCGCCTTCAAATGAAACTCATGAACTTGTAGAAATAACTTGGGAAGTTGCACCGTCGGGACAGGCAAACCAAGCAATTGTTTGGGGCCCCCTGAAAGAAAAATAAGGAAGGGGGCCCCCTGATAGCTACTATTTGGGATATTTTACAATGGCAACCTTAAACTCCTTCAAACCTATGAAGGCCCTACAATGCATTGGCAATACTCAAGTCCCCTTAGATATCCCCTTCTGGCTGTCTTATAACCGATTTTGCCCCCCCCCAAATGCCTGGCATACGAGTGGTAAAATAATCCCTAACTCACGAGACCACCCTCTGGCATTTAGAAGCCATAAGCCTGACAGTTTAGCAAGCACACACACAGGAGCAAACCAGAATGCTGCAAAGCTAAGGCACAGTCTGGTGAGTAAGTACCGGTGAGCTTGGAGCGGACGGCATGTGCCACATTGGGGGATGATTTACGAAGTAGCTCACCTGATTCAAAGATCATCACTGGACTGAATGGGCGTTATCCGTGGTTATCTGCCTCTTTGCTATAGTGGCCTGCCACCTTCACGTGAAGTACTATTAGCTGCAAGTAAGTGAACAGGAGGGTCTGGTCAGATGAGTCTTCAGGCAAAATGACAGGAATGGGCGAAAAGAAACCAACAATCAGAGCAGAGCGGAGGAGAAAGGCTATATTGTGACAGGTGCACTCTGAATATATCAAATAAACCATGAATATATTGTGTATGCTTAGTAGAGATAGACATGTGCATGACTCAATGAGTATTTGATCAGTGCTCAACAGAAAATAACTCCGAAGGTGAAGGAAGCGCGCCCTTCATAGGAGTTTGATCGGGAAAAACAGTGCTCCCTTTAAGTGGACTCTGTAAACTGAAAAAACAAAGCCGAGGCCTCTCTGCAACCTTCTAACAAGGTGAAAAAAATATTTCATGCCAGTACATCAATAACACATTAGACATTGTGACTGGTTAAAAGACATGTGTAATTAACAGAATGAATGGTGGCTCGCACTGAAACAGTGATTATCAGGTCGGGGCACTTTTGCAGCTTCCTGGCAATGTGTGGAAAACTCTAATTGACTCGAAATAACCCAACTATCTCAAGTAAAAACAGAGCGTGATGCTGACCTTATGTGAATTTATAGTGAGATGCCCAGAAACCTCCAGTCTGGTCACACTGGAAGAACATGTCATGCTGTATTATATGTTATACTTGGTAATTCTCATTTAACCAGCAGTAGCGTATAGGGAACTGATCCAACAGGTAGTGCTGTTTGAATTGAAATGGTTCAGTCTTTTCCAAGGTCCAGAAAACTCCAGAAAGGTGGTGGAGCCACCTGGTGTCACGTGACATACTGCAGATATAAGGAAGCAGGACTTCAGTAGCTTATTTTGAACTCAATGAATGTCGACGAATGAATGATGACTTGAATGTGAACTGCTGGTGAAATTTCATTATTGAAAACTGGAATGTTTTTAGGTGTTAATTGTTCCATGTTGCCTTAGACTCTAAGGCTTAGAGGCTTCCATGGCAGCTGATGCTACAGATGGACAAAATTACCTCCATAAAGGACCCACAAGTCAACAACAAACAACATCTTTTAACCCTTTACAACAAATAATAAATAAATGTTTCCAGTTGCTTCTCACATCCTTCTGACTCCTCTATTGGGATTTTAGCACTTGCAAAAGCCAAATCAAAGATATCCAATGGTTTTCAAATCTAGGAGCTGGGATGGCTACTGATGCAGTTTATTCCTCTGCGGGACATAGATGGTGTAACTTACGCACGTAGCCTACGCTGGTCCGAGCCATTTATACTTGTGTGCTCCTCAGCCTGGCTCTGTAAAAACTCCTCCCGCTGTGTTTTCATTGCCAGTCGGCTTCACTTTCAGCAATGGCGACTGAAACTTTTGGCGAAATTTCACCGAAGACGAGTGACACAAGTGTTTGCATCTCCGAACCTCCTCAGTTAACCTTTCCTCAACGCGCTCCATCTTTATCAATCCAAAGAGATTGAAGGAGCCGGGAATACTAATGCGGAAATACGCTACTACCAAGCGGACCAACCACAGCTCTTGTGGCCTGCGACGCCATGACGTGTAGTTACATTTCTGTGGAGGTGCACGTCAGGCTACGGCATTAGGGTGTTCATATGTGTGGTTTAAACGCACATTAACAACAGGACAAACAGTTGATTGTTGAGATGATGTTGTGTCCTCACCCTTCTTATGGTAGACGGTAGAAGTAAACAGTTGGTTTAGTTACCACAATCCTTACAATACACCGACAGAAGTTTCTAACATATTCAAGAGGACCTGTTTGTGTGCAAAAGTCAAGAATGAGGTGCAGCGAAGCTTCCGGTTATGAAGTCATTGCTTGTTTCTTCTTATAGTCTGTACCGGTGTCATCCTGAGGTCCTCCTGCAAGTCTTTGATAGTAAAAGAGAGGATTTTTTTTCTGAGGTTGCTTTCAGATGTTGGATTCCCACTGGACACGTTTTGCTCTTTCTTCCACACCCTGGAAGGTTTGCTGCTGCACCACGAGCTTTAAACTTGCATACGATGCTGTCAAGTGTGTTTCTTGGAACTTGAAGCGACTTGGAAGTCTTTCTTTTCAACCACTGCACTTTCGGTGTCGCAGCAGTTTTCCAAAAGTTTGCCAAATTACTTTGAGAAGCAGACCTACATACTAGCCAAAAAAAAAAAAAAAAAAAAAAAACACAGTTCAAACCTTACACATTATCATTAGCAAGTGATATTTTATAATTTTAAATTCCTTGCATTTGTCAAGATGCTCTTAAGAGGATTTCCTTTTAGAGATTGAGAACGTACATTTCTGAGAGTTTGAGAAAAAAAAAAAAAGAGTTTCCAAGTTTGAGGTTAAAAAAAGCATCATTGTTTCTTTCATGCACAAAAAGGAAGTAATACCAAATTCCACTGCTGGAACAAAGCTTGTTCTTAATGTCAAACAGGGAGAGAAATACCTCTTAGAGATACAGAGCTGCTTAGCAGGCGTTAATGATTCTCAGAATGGATTGAGGTTCGCTGACAGCCTGTAGCAGCAGGACAAATCAGGATGGGAAGCATGTAATTCTGCACCCAAGTCGTGTTTTTTCCCCCCACTGGACTGTTTTCTTCGGGCTAACCACTGTGATTACCACGCACTCTGCTTTTTGTCATTCCCCATGTTTGCTTTTCTCCTCTTTCATCTATCCATCTGTCTTGTGTTACAGTTTCCCCTTGAACTTGTTTCCCTTAAAGTCTTTTTTGTAACGAGCTGTGGAGGAGCTGGTAAAGCGAAACACGATGCATTATTGATTCCGGCTACAGAACTTTTAAGTTGTTAATGACTGGGATTCTCCACGAGACGCTTTAGTAGTAGATCATAGTCAAAGTGGATGCATAAGACCCATAAGGGCCTAGTCAAGTGTAAAGCTACCAGATGGGGGTTTATGATTGAACATTGTGCCAAAGCAGCAGAGCTACAGAAAAGCATTATCTACAAGTCTGGCAGACATAGACATCTGGACTGATTCCAGCTAAGAAAGAATCATGGATATAGTGTCCACACCGATCAGCCACAACATTATGACCACTGACAGGAGAAGTAAATAACATCGACCATCTTGTGACAATTCAATGTTCTGCTGGGAAACTTTTGGACCTGGCATTCGTGTGGATGTTACATAGACATGTACCACCCACCTAGACCAGACCAGACACCCCAACCCCATAGGACTCAAAGGCCCCCACTAACAACATTCTGTTGCCTGACACCACAGGACACCCTCAGAAGGCCCATGTCCATTCTCTGATGAGTCACAACTGTTTTGGAGGCACAAGGGAGACCTACACAATATTTGGAAGGTGGTCATAATGTTATGCCTTATCGGTGTATGTTTCCATAGTGGGATAAGAGCCAGAAAATAAGGTTCTTTATGATGCAGACATCAGGAAATGTTTTCATGCAAAGATTCAGGTTACAAGGTTGGTTCTCCCGAATGTTGTTGTGTCATGTACAACAACTCAATATCTTCAGTCCACGGAAGGGAATTAAAATATATTCGTCTATTTAGACACATTTCAGAAACATCCCTGTGAGTTTGATGAGCGGCAGGCAGCTGTGGTGCTACCTGCCCATTCCATTGCGCTGTCGACTGTGACAGTTATTGATATCCAATAGCAGTCACCATCAGCAGCTCAAGAAATTAAAATCCTTTCAACACTCTAAGCCGGGAAGGGAAAAGGTAAATAAACCCGCCTGTCAAATGCCAGTCTGGAGGAAGGATGTGAGTGAAAAATAATATTTGAACAGATAAATGACCGGGCAAATAATGGAAAGGTCTGCATTCAATAATCCAAATCCAAATTTTTAATTTTTTAATTTTTATTTTTTTTAAAAAGGTGCCATTTGTGTCATTTTAAAGGCGTCCACTCTTCTGAAGGATTTGTTCCATTTTATTCAACAGAGGCTATTGCTGATATAGGCTGCATGGTGTTGTTTTACTCCCTTGCCGTCCATAATGATGGACCAAGTATTTTAATGCTGCAACTTTGTTAACGTCTCACCGCAGGACTCCCCTCTCTGTAGTATCTTGAAGTAAATCTGCTAGAACAGCAGCAGCTAGTAAACATTTATTACATTTAATGACCTAAATGTATTTATGCAGGTGTTTCCCTTCGTTATGCATTTATTGTATCGACACAGTAATTCAGTTTTGTTGCATAAGTCAAGAATATAGGCGGCTGACAAACCCTCCTTAAGGTGTCGGGGTCACTCCGACTAGTCCATTTGTCCCAGTCCTTTCAGCCTCTGTCAGAATCATAATTTATAGACACCTCCCAGGCTACATGTGGCGAAAAGGCCGTAACGTTGCCGCCGTTCTCTCTTTCCCAGTGATTTATTTTCCTGTCACGATGCCATGCGGTTGTAGTGAGCAGATCAAAAATCCAGAAAATTAAACTTCAGGCCCGCAGGTGCATTATTATATTTGCCAAATTCTGCATCCCGTCCCCCCTCGGGCTCTATATCAGCAGTACAGCTCCAACTTCAGACTGGAAACAATTGCAAATGCCCTCAGCGGGGGCCGAGCTCAGTGACCGGTGAGGTCAGTCTGCCACTAAAATCAGCTGGAGCAGCATTCAGGTATAATGGATGCTCTGTGGGCTTCCCGTAGCTCAGCCGCAGATTTACTGTTAACAGGTGCAACATTGTAATCGAGCCGAGGCTCAGGGTTTGTGTTGTAAAATGAAAGGAGAAGTTTTTCGACATCTGAACCCGTGAATTTATTTGCTTATTCGATTGAAGGATTGAAATGATACCACCGTTACTGCTCACTTTCTTCTTGGCTGAGCAAAGGCTCAAACACAAATATAAAGCATCATATGGCATCAGCTGCAATTGTTTTGACTGAAGTGAAAAATGCTGCTGAGAAGATTTGGGTTGTGGAACAGATATGCATTTTCTCCAGCTGATTACACTGATTTTATGGGGTGTGAGGAACTGCCTGAGTTTTGATGGAGGCAAAATTAAAAAACCATGAACAATGTGGATGACTGATAGTTCTGCAAATTCTTTTGAGTGTCACCGGTGGCCTGCGCCGCAGCATCAAGCTGCAGCTACAGCATGTTGATGTATTGTTCTGCGGTTTATTATTGATTTTTGGATAGCGCATGTTATTGCTCTGCAAGAGCAGGTTATTAAGATTTAAACATCGCTGCCTGCAGCTTTTGTGATCTGTCGTACGTCAGTTAGGGCTCTTTCCTCTGCACACAGTGAGGGATATGCACGTCAAAAACATCAGCATGCCGCAGCACTAAACATTAAAACTGACAAATGGGCAATTTAATCCTCCACCACTTCAAACAAGAGCGACATTAGGATGAGAAACGGCGTAAAAATGGTCAGTGTTTGTCAAAAAGTGAAAATAAGATTTGATTAAATGGAATTCTCTGTCTTCTTCATAATAACAAGATGCGTCTGCCATGAATTGACAATGTCAATTAATTAATCATTAAGTGTACGTCTGGGTTTCGTGTGGTGCATTCGCACAGGATAAGCAAACTTTGTGTTTGAGTCAGATTCAAATCTACTGACATTATCCCTGGTCTCTGCTACCTTCCGCTTCCTCTCCACTACATGTCATAGTTAATATTATACCTTTCCTACCTCTACACCTTTTGACAGCTTTAGTTACTTTGCAAATATCATCGTCCTTCATGAGTTCATTCTTCTAATGGCTTTGAGTTTGGGTTTTTTTTTGTGAAAGAGTCTGCATGTTATGCAGTGACATACTGACTTTGAACCCAAACAGCTGTCAGAACTTATAACACACCTTCATAAGCGGAAAATAGGCCGAAAAAAAGCTGTGAATTAAAGAAAATTTTTAAAAAATCACAGAGATGCTGATTCACGTTGGATTAGTGTGTGTTAGGTGAAATAGGGTCGATAATTGGCAGTGGGATTTCTTCTTTAGAAATGACGGACATGGACAATTCGCACGGGATTAAGAACGCAGATGTCCTCGGCAATTATTACTGATTAGTAGCGTGCTCCCGAGGTAAAACTAGTCCCGCGTCAGTAGGGCTTTAGTCTACGTTGCTGTTACTCTTTCCTTCACCACATAAAGACCACCCCAATGACTGGTAAAGATGAATGTCTTGCATTTATTTAGCTCTTTCCAGTCACGTTGATGCAGCTATTTGTTCACACAATCACACACATATTTGTGCAGCAGTGCAACTCAGGTTTCAGTGTCTTGCTTAAGGGACGCTTCAGCATGTGGTCCATGTACCAGGGATCGCACCACTAACCCTCCGGTTCATGAAAAACCCTCTCTACGCACTGAGCCACAGCCAACAGGCCTGGCCGATCTTTGCAGGGTCATAATCCTAAAGGACCGACTTTCAACACAAAATGTTTATGGGTAGGGGAGGTTTGCGCTGGCTTTCAGGCTATCAAATAATAACATTTGGAGAAGATATGTTTTGGTTTTGGGCGGCACAGTGGTGTGATGTGATGCCTCACAGCAAGAAGGTTCTGAGTTCGAATCCAGGCCGACTGGGGCTTTCTGTGTGGAGTTTGCATGTTCTCCCTGTGTCTGCGTGGGTTCTCTCCAGGTACTCCGGCTTCCTCCCACCATCCAAAGACATGCTCGTTAGGTTAATGGTAGACTAGCGACCTGTCCAGGTTGTACCCTGCATCTCGCCCAGTGACATCTGGGACAGGCTCCAGCCCCCCTCCAACCCTCCAGAGGTCAAGCAGTTACAGAAAATGAATGAATGTTTTGTATTTTATGTATTAACACCATCAACACCAAGTAATATAGCTCAGTAAGGTGCATGCAATTTCTCCAAATACATTAAGTTTCTATTCATTTGCTGCTGTCAGTATTGGCTTTCAATCAGTGGTTGCCTTTATTTTTTTTTCTCTCAGAGTTTAGAATTCACATATTCTTGAAAAGCACTACTATTAAAAATCCCAAGTGCCTCAAAAGATGGCACAGCATTTAGATGAAGAGCACTCTGAGGCAGTAAATGTTGATGGTTTTCATCATCCAGCAAAGCTTTTAAGCCCTTTAATGGCCACATATGATAGACTGACAGTCAACCTGCAGATTGACCTTTAGCCCGCTGCCATAATCAGAATGTATCTGTGCCACCACAGTCCGCCCGGCGCCCACACAGTGAACGGACACACGGTTTGCAGCTTCTTCACCTTCGAGTGAAAGCTGAGAGGGGAAATTGCTGGTGTTTTCCAAAGGCTGCCTGCACCTCGGTCATCGACGGACTCCATTCATGTACAATTTAAAAAAACATTTAAATGTAAAAATCCACTCATCAAGTCTGCGGCACAGCAGGTAGCCTTGACGGCATGATGGATTTTTTGCTTGTTATTCAGAAAGAAAAGGCCACCTTGGTATTCCTTATATAACTTGCATGTGCGCCTGCTAAGACCAGGTTTGTTAAGCTGCCGGCTGATCAATTCTTCAAAGACACGAGGGAGCCTTGAAATGCTTAAAAACGAGAAGGATTATCAAAATTGAATGGAAGGCAGCAGTGGAAAGCAGTAAGTTTTATTAACTTGTATTCTACTGATATCTCAATGACAGCAGTCTGACATAATGCAGCACCCCTGACATATTAAGTCAGACGTTGAACAAGAGAAAAAAAAAAAAAAAAAAAAGACACATGGGAGTAGATAGAGAGCCTTGGAGAGCCGGGAGTGGAGAATTCTAGAAAGCTCAGCTAAAGCGCTGTCCAGAGTTTAACTTCTTCCTGCAGTTTGAGGTGAGAATAATGAGACAGGGTTTGGAGCGTAATGCATTTAAAATAATGTAAAGTATATCTACAACTGAAGAACGACTGGGGTGACTGGAGTGTAGCATGATTGAAAGGGCATCGGTGCATAAAGGAGTTCCATAATAACTATGTATTTAATTTCTACATTTGCGTGATTATAGCCAAATGATGTTTGAGTGGTGCTGACCTCATCATCACTAAAGCCAGCCAGTTTGTTCAGGTCGCATATGCAGTTTAATTACACAGATCATCCATAACATTGTGACCACCTTCCTAATATTGTGTAGGTTTCCCTTGTGCCTCCAAAACAGTTGCCCTCATCTGAGGGTGTCCTGTGGTGTCTGGCAGCAGAATGTTGTTAGTGGGGGCCCTTGGGTCCTATGGGTTGAGGGGAGGGGCCTCTGTGGATCATCCCACAGATACTTGATCATTTTGGGATCTAGGGGGTGTCATTGCTATGGGGTGGGGGTGCCTGGTCTGGTCTAGGTGGGTGGTACGTGTCTAAGTAACATCCACATGAATGCCAGGTCCAAACGTTTCCCAGCAGAACATTGAATTGTCACAAAATGGTCAATGTTATTCGCGTCTCCTGTCAGTGGTCATAATGTTGTGGCTGACTGGTGTATGTCCGGAAAGTAATTTAACACCCTGTTATTCCAGTGCCATGCCCTGACATAATAATAATAATAATAATAAAAAAAAAAAAATGTCGATAAGCAGAGTAATAGCTTACTTTTTTCGATTTTTAATATTAATCTCATCTTGATGAGTCAAATAAACAGTTGAAAATTGAATTGAATAAGTCATCTGAATCTGTAATCAGCTCTGTCTGTCTTAAACTGAGAGCTGTCTCGTTTGTTACCTGCCACGCAGTTGTGTTGTTGATGTTATGCTGTGCATCCTCACATTCCACTGCATGTTCTTGTAGAAAGAAATGTGGATTTTTGCCACACACGTAATGTAAGGTAGGGTAAGGTGCTTTATTTGTCATTATACACTATACAACAAAATTGCATGGTTGAATGGGGGGTTAGTCCTGAGCCACTGTGGGCCAACCTAACCCGGCCCCTAGCACCCGTGTTTTTGATGATGGTGGGAGGAAACCGGAGTGCCCAGAGGAAACCCATGTAAACACAGGGAACATGCAAACTCCACACAGAAAGGCCCTGAGAACCGAACCCTCTCTGGGAATTCGAACCGAGGACCTTCTTGCTATAAGGCACCAGCGCCACTGTGCCACCGTGCTGCCCGTGCTAACTTACCAATTAATATTTTGGCTAGGTCTAAAAATCTGGCTCTCTTGTTGCCAGATTCTTTGGTCCCACTCACGTTGCTTTGGCCTCAGAAGAGTGACGCTGCCAGATTAGCAGCTGAGGCATGTAACCGGATCAGACCGTGGCTGGGAAATCGAGCTCAACTTTATTTCTTCTGGACTCAGGTGACGTTCACCTTTTAATTACACCTTTTAGTTAATTAAAAACAATTATGGAGAAATTATTCAAAATAAATCACTGTACCCCAGTCTACATTACACACAGAGAGCTAATGAAAAGTCATATATCCTCCTTCTCTTATGAATTTCTTCACTCGTAATATAAACTTTCAGATTTATCATTCGGTGGCTTACAATATCCCATCCCTCTATTCTCTGATATAAAGGCATTCACTACTGCATAGTAAAGAAGACTTACAAAATATCAATGTCCTTGTCCGTGGAAGGAGTGTTGGTAATGAGGTTGGTATTTCCTGATGGCAATGTCAGTCACCGTGGATTTTCATTTTTCTTTTTTTTCGGTGGGGTCACAGATATTAAATGAACTCACTCTGTTCTGTTTAACGTGCTTTGACTCTAAGTGGCTGCATCATGAATCGCCTGGATTATAACGAACGTGACACATTTCAATTACACCATGTCCGTACCTGCTGTGAAGTCCTGCGCACACACACACTGTTCAGCACATCCTTGTGTATATAACCTTAGACTTACCATTATAACTGGCATTGAAACCGAGCTCCAGTCCTTGAAAAATGTACACGACAAGTGCTTCGCTCCATAAAAACGTCCTCACTCTGGTGCGCAGGCAAATGTGCACTAATTGTGCTACCCCTATCAAGCTTTTCTTTTGTTGAACAGCCAGTTAAACCAACCAGCAACAACAGAAAAAAAAGTTTGTAATTGGCTGGGCGAGAGGCAGGAATCTGAGATGAGACAATGCCAGGTGGCTGAGTTCTCTATATGCCTTATTTTAATAATAGATTTTCTTTTTTGGCATGTCTGTGTGAACTTGTCTGCTTGTCTAACTATATTATGACAGAACTGTAGAGCGACAGGGGATTGCATCAGGGTTTTTGAGGTAATGGGAAACTTTTCAAACACACTATATACTGTTTATGTGCTGGAAGTTCAATTTTAATGGAAATGAAAAGTAGGAAGCGGTTCGTTCTTACTTAAATCCCCCCTTTTCTCCTCATTTTGATGTAATCTGCTGTAATAAAGAACACAAATAACAGTTCGGATGGTTTGTGAGCACATATTGTGAATGCACACATGACTGTAAACAGAACAATGCAATACCAATTTGGCCACGAAGCCTCAAAGAAAAAATATTTTTCCCTGTCAAAAACATTTTATTTGAGTCTGGAATATCCAGGTAAATGGTTTAAAAAAAAAAAAAGAAAAGAAAGAATAAAAACGTTATATTTTGTCTCAACAAACAGGCTGAATTTTCAATTTCAGCCTCAGACAGAGAGTGCTTGCCTACTCACATCAGGTATGACAGTGTCCAAGGCTACGGACGGAGTAAACCGGCGCTTGATCATACTGCAGACTACGGTATACTACGGACTACGGCCACTGGAAAATAACTCTTCCGTGAAACTCTGAGAAATGCAACTGGCTAGGAAGCTAGGAAGAACGACAGACCAACATAGCTGGCCTCTCCTGAAACATGCTGATCAGTTCTACAGTTCAGCTTGTTCTAGATGATCACGTCATTGTGGAAATATTTGTGTATTTGAACGTTCTGATCAGACAAAGATGTCAAGTGAGAAAAGCCTCCTGTGCGCTCTTTGAACTTTGTCGTCTTGTTTTTACTATTATCACGTCCGCTTTTCTTCTTTGCGTGCGCTGGTAAGCAGAACACCCAATAAGAGAGATCCCTCTCTTGGTTCCACTACCAACTCAACACGATGGTGCGTGGACTGAAAACCTGGCAACACGGGTGCAAATAGTGCGGGACACACTGGAAAAGGGCTGACCGTCAGCTTAGTGTGTCACGGCTTCAGCTGTAAAAGAGTGCGTGCACCAAGTCCAAAATCCATTACGCACTGATGCCACAACTTTTGTCCTTTATTAAAGTTTTTGGAACAGTATTGATTTTCTATGTTTTTGTCATGGCCTTGTGTTCTTGGTACTTCTGTTGTAAATGTGTGTTTCCAGTTTTTACTTTGCAGGCTTCTTCCTTGCTGTTTCTTGTCCTGCTTTGCTTCTTCTACCCCTTTGATTGTTTGATTAGTTACTCCTTGTGTGCTCCGCCATCATTAGTTTCACTTGTGCTCGTCAACCCCTCTGAGTCCTGCCTTTCCCCGTCTTCTTTGTCAAGTTGTCTGTTCTATTACCACTGTTGATTTGTCTGTGGTCTGCCCTCGATGTTTTCATTGTGTTTTTCCTCGTGATTCCGTGCTTGTGTTTCCCCCAGTATCTGGTTATATCCTTGTGTTTTGACATCTTTTTTAGTACTTCTGTATTACTTTTGTTGAACTGCTTTATGCTGGATTACCTCTTGCTGAACTCTGTTTGGTTTACCTGCCTTGACTGCAACACATTTTATTTTTCATCTCAGTAAGTCACATTAAAGTGAATATTTTTATTTCATCCTGCCTCACCTCGTTTGCCATACCTCACCACCACAAAACGCTACATTTATTTTTTTTCACATCTGCTAAAAGACTTTTAGCCTGGTGTAGCCAGTAGGGATGCACCGAAATGAAAATTCTTGGCCAAAACCGAAAATGGGGGCCCCAGGGCCGAAAACCGAAACACCTAAAGAAATTATTATGCCAACAAAATCTTCTATGACAGAGAACGGCTGATCATCTAAGGCAGGGATTCCCAAAGTGTGGTGGGGGTGCGGGAGCTGCCTCTAGGGGGCGCGCGAGATGAAAAATGCAATGGAGGCGAAGAAGTTATCTTCTTCTGCGTACCGTATATGCGCACCTAGCTGAGCCACCTGCGCTGCTCTTGAAAAGCCTCAGATGGATCCTTTTTTTTTTTTTTTTTTTTTTGGCATCCTAATTTTATTTCCATAACTGCTGTGTTATGATGATGGGATTGTGTTAGCTTCACGGTCATTTAAAGTTGCTGCAATTTTTGTTTTCGGTGCATCCCTAGTAGCCAGACTTAATCAGAATCAGAGTCTGGTAACATGCCATTTGGATTTTATTATGGTGTGTTTCAACTGATACAAAGGGGAAAAAAAATATCTGCACGCAGATGTTTGACTCGCTGTTACACCACCTCACAAAGATCACCCAAATGACTTCATTGGCCTGGGAGATCTTTGAGTCATAATCAGTTCCCAGCGGAGCTGTTCCAGACCAGTTTTGCACCACAAAAACTTTGTGGGCATGGAAGTCCACCTTGCTTCCAGGCTAAAAGGCCTTTTTGACCTCTCGGAGCCACCGTGCATCCAAATGTCATTATTTAAAAAGGCTTTTGATAAATGGTTTGTCCTCACATGGTAGACACACTGTCAGCTGCTGCTCACTGTTTCACTCCAGTAATTGGTGGTCTCCTATAGCGTCTTTATAGAAGAGGAAACTCTCCTGGCCGTTGATATCTCCTCAATATTTTATGAGAGCACAATATTTTCTTTTTCTAGTTTCAAGAAGTGAGAGGATCACAAAGAGGACTCCATTTTGTCTCTCATTGCGTTTTCACAACAAATATTGGAATGTACTGGCCTCAGTGTGCAGGGTTTGTGTTTTTTGTGTGTGTTTTATCAGATGGCGAGTTAAAGGTCGGCATGTGCAGTTTACACACTGCATTTCAAGGAGGGCTGAGTCTGTATTCAGCATTACTGTAAGTGAAAGAGAAATAGGCGTGCTCACCGTAACGCTCAAACAGATTAAATAGGATGAGATACTCACGGAAATGAACAACAGCGAACAAGACGTAGGCAAAACTGGACGCTTTCCGTGCTCAGACGCTTTTAACTGATTGGCTAGAACTGAGAAAAGCAAGCCATCTCTAAATCATTGTCACAGATGTGGCTCGGCGCAAAGGCTTTTAAAATGCAGCAGACATCTCGCCAGGCCTCCTTTCCTCACTTGCCGGGAATCATTTCTGTAATTGCTATAGCCCGGCACTCTTTTTAATTTCTTCAAGTGCATCCAACGGACTCTCACTTGCTCATGGCGTGTCTCCCACGGATCATTCCGCCCAGCCCTGAAGTTTGAAAACCATCTTAATCAAGCCTCCATATCAATACGGTCGTGTAAATCAGGGCAAGCCAGCACTCTCATCAGTCACAGGCTTTACCCTTACAGCGCCACTGCAGCCCTGGAGATTAAAAAGCCAATATCTTAACCAGGGACTTTTACAGGTCTCGAATGATTTTTTTGTAGTTACATTATTGAGTGGATGTTTTCACTTACTGGTCTGTCCTTCAGGGGATTTTTTTTCCCTTTCGTGTTCAACACAATGGGATTTATTTGGATTAACTGAGACCCCGTTAATGTTTTGGACAAGTTTATTTTGGCAGCTTTACTTTATTTGCTGTGGCGCTGAAAGAAATCCTTGATGCCAGAGAGAATTTGTTGAATACAACTCTTTTAAAATAAATAAGTCTGCAGAAGTATTGATAGATTAGATAACATGGTGTTTAAATCATATTTGCCTCTACCTTTCTGAAGTGTTTATCTCTGAGTTATTGATGTGCTGTTCACAAAGACACCAATTTTCCACGTCTCTGAAGTAAGATGGATTTATTTTTATTTTCCCGTAACCGCTTGTCCTCTGGAGGGTCGCGGGGGGGCTGGAGCCTATCCCAGCTGTCATTCGTTGAGAGGCGGGGTACGCCCTGGACAGGTTGCCAGTCTATCACAGGGCTAACACGGAGAGATGGGATTTTTTTGGCTCCTTGAAGGGAGCTGGATCTTGTTGATCTGTTCATTTCAAAGAGTCGTTCAAACAACATATATTCAAACAATATTTATTTATTTTTAAGATGCCAGCCTGGCGGTAACTTAGTTTATCCTCGATCAGATCAGAATCATTCAAACTTAGACATCCCAACAATACACATTCTCTTGGTGGGATATCTGAGTCTATCGATATCTAAAATAAATATTCTAGATAGAAAGATGCTTTATTTATTGTGCAAGAAATTCGGTAAATACCTTCGCGCTGACATGCTATGAGTTTCCGTGTGCAAACACAGCACAAAAAAAATAAATAAATTAAAAAAAATGGCTCGCAACTACGACTCTGTTCCCGTCGTTCGTCTAAAAGAGTCGGTCAGTAGATTCGGTTCGTTCGCAACCGTCACAACTCTAGCTAACATAAAAAGACAGACTGCACCATCGTGCCGCCCACGATGAATTCAGATGTTATTACTTTATTTAAATAACTAAAAAAGTGCAAATACTTGTTCAGTGTATATAACTCTTTATCCTGATTAATGGTGTTAAACATTTATAAGTAAGGATGTCCTTGCTGTTCCATGAATTAAGATTGAATCATTCTTAGTTAGATAAAGATTTGTCCAGTCTTAAAAACATATAGTAACTGGTTTTTGTTGAATTAAATTTTAGATTGAATTAAAATTATTAAATTTCCTTCAGTCTAAACAACTAAATAAATTAGGTTGTACAGCTCAGCCGTTTTTATTTTTTATTTTTTTCACGTGTGTTGCCTGTATCATTACTTTCTCGTTTGTTTACCTTCCATTTACTTTTCATTAAGGAAGCATCAGGCCTGTGATTGGAACTCCATTTAGCAAAGCAAGACTCCTTTCAGGGGGGAGAAGGAAACAGCATTAAGAAAGAAGTGTGCAAAACGCCTGTTAATGGTTTGTAATACGGCTGGGAAGCCAGAAGCTATGCGATATCTATTTCTGCCTAAGCCCGTCTGCCCCCTGATCCATGACCAATCTGATCAGTGCGGCTTGCAGGGGAAGTAATATGCAAAATGTAATAATCTGTTTAAGCGGCTCTTTGGTTCTCACACTGGAAACGGAGCAGCACCTCACAAAGTGGCAGGGAAGTAGCAGACAGATAGAGCTTTAGATTCCATCTGAGTTTTTTGTGTGTGTGTGTGTGTATGAGTCATGAAAATATGTATGAAAGGCTGCTAGGCATCTTGGCTTAAAAGAAAAAAAAAATCAAATCAAATTTGCCTATCTTTACTAGGCATGTGTGTTCTATCAAACCCATTCTGCTGTGTCTAACATCAGCTCATGCTCAGTGGTTGTCCCCTTTGTCTAAAGCCCTAAAGCTTTCTCTCCCTGCACACAAAGACTCAGTATATGTGTATGTGCATTTTTTTGAGGACATGCACGTAATTTCTTCAGAGAAATAATTTAATTCATTCAAAATAACTCAATTTTTTTGTTCCCTTCTCTGGGCTCGCATTAACTTTTTACTGCACTTGTCCTTCGGACCAGTAAAGTCACCTTTCACTTGTCCAGACATGCAATTAGAAAGACTACACACCCAAAAGTAATGTTATGTTATATTACCATAACTTCAGAACTGCATAAGATCCACATATTGTATATTACGGTGGCCCTGGAGGTCAAAACACAACGACATTTCAGAAAACAAGAAATTACACTTTATGAATGGTCAGCTACGCAGAAGCGTAGACACTGTGATGCGCTTTGAAAGCAGACGACACTTACTGTCCACATTGTGGAAAGAAGTATGAGTTGTTGCCAAATTTCTGCATGTCTTGCAGAAAGACATTGGCATTATTTAAAGGGGCCGAGAGGATGCACGATGAGGACGTAGTTGCCCCGTCTCCTCAGTCCTAACTCCTTCAACCGTGCTTTCAGGTTTCCGAGGTGCATGTTAATGTCATGATGGGTTGATAGCATATCAAGAATGACATTATATGTATGTCCTCTTTCAAAATATTCCTCTATTAGTGCCATCTCGTCCTCCATTCTTTCCAACGCGGAAAAACTTGTGCATGGACACTGTGGAATAAAAACAGGAAATGACGTTGCGCTGTCGGGTTCTGT
Source organism: Chelon labrosus (assembly GCF_963514085.1). NCBI lineage: Eukaryota > Metazoa > Chordata > Actinopteri > Mugiliformes > Mugilidae > Chelon > Chelon labrosus. Next base: position 9,540,800 of record NC_140355.1, read on the forward strand.
CCAGTCGTAAACAAGAAGTGTTGTCCCAACACTTTCCGTAATATGAAATGTCGTTGTGTTTTGTGAAATGTTGTTGTGTTTTCTGTAATGTCGTTGTGTTTTGTGATATGCCGTTGTGTTTTGACCTTCAGGGCCACCATAGTGGAAAGACAGTATTGATTTTTAGCTCCTAATTTCCTCATTGTTGAAGAAAGACGTTAAAATGTACGAAATAAGAGATGTAGTTCAGTGAGCGGTTTCACACAAAACTAACATCTCTCTTTACTTTCAATGTTTATGACAAACTGAGACTTCTTGACTTGCAAATATATGTTTTAAATTGACATAGCACCAATTAACCTAACGAGCATGTCTTTGGATGGTGTGAGGAGGACGGAGTACTTGGAGAGAACCTGCGCAGACACAGGGAGAACATGCAAACTCTTCTTGCTGTGCCGCCCTGGCATAATTCAAATAAGATCAAAAGGTTTTTTGTTTTTTTTCCCCTCACCATTGACTATCCTACAACCTATTACTGAAATAAGACCTCACATTATACACTAGAATATGTGAGAATTTGTCTCTATATCTGAGCAGCGCGTGGTGCATTAACACACATTATCTTTTTTATTGACTTATAACTTGTGGGAGAAAGTACACTTTTCGTACAAGTTAAGTGAAATACGCACAGTATGATTAAGTGCACTGCTTTTACCTTAAAATAGTTCAGCAGAAATTAAAAGATGGGAAAGTGGTAGTAGTGGTAACAAAGAGAGCTGCCACTCTTTCTTCTACCACCATGCCCAATCATCATCGTGGGATATAACTGTAAAAGAAATGTAACCGCAGTTGCAATAATATGGTTAACCGACGTCTAGGAGAAGAATTCTGCTTATGATGTGTGTATTCTGAAATGTTTTAATGTACTGCTACTGTGCGCTGCTGTTCGGCCTTGTCTACCAATCGATTGACTTGCAGGACTGTCAGATCTAAGGTTAATGTATCATTCAATAGGTGCAAAACTTGTAACCAACACTGCCCTAAGGTATGACAGCATTTGATGAACTACATGTCTAGGCTTCTTTACCATGCCGGTTTTTTGTCGGTATAAAGCTCTAACATAATTTGGAATTATTTGTAGGTGTATTTGCAATCCTTCTACTACCTAATTTGATCTGAGGTAACTGAAAACAGGCTATTACAAACTAACCTTGTTCTGGAGCCGTTTAAACCACTTCTCATTTTGTATAGGCTCCTTACATTTAAGAGTCTCTAATTGAACCTTTTTATCTTTCTCTCTATAAATTCTTAAAACGGTAATGAAACCTTAAATGGCATGTATGCATGAGCAAACGCAGGAACCGGCGAAGCTGGAAACCATGCAGGAGCTAAGTACAAGTGTAAGATATAAAGTGTAAAGAATCTAGGATATATAAAAGGCTCTGGGGGTTTCGTTCTCTGGGTTCTGTAAAGCCTTTTAAGACGCTATATAAATAAAACTGAATAAAAATGAAAGCCAAAATTACACAGTTACAGTCCGGTTATATCCTCTAAGGGAGGAGAGAAGAGCCGTATAGCCTGAGGGACGAATAAAATCCTCAACCAATCCATTGAGCAGGACGGCAGCCTGTCGCGCTCCTTTGTGTGTGTGCAGAGGGTGATGGACATTGTTCATTATGAACATGAGTTTGTTCAGAGTCCTCTCCTCTGCCTCAGATGTTAACTCCAGCTGCGCCTGCACGGAGCTAGTCGTCTAATAATGCCTCCCCAACACAATACAGCATAGCAGAGGACACTGGCTTGTATAGTGGGTCTCTGTTAGCTGACCAGTCAAGTGTGATCAAGGTGGAGACGTGGATACTTGTAGGTCTGAACAATCTCCACACAGTCCCTGTTGATGGTTACTTCCTGCAGGTCGGACTCAGGCCCCCTGAAGTCAACCACCGTCTCCTTGGTGGTTGGTTAGGCCTGCACCACGTCACAAAGTCTTTCGCCAGGTTCTTGTAGCCCTTTTGCTATCCATCCCTGATAGACCTAACAATTGGTTTCTGGTCTAAATCATACTTTATAGCCATTTTCACAAATGAACTCTGGGCAAGAATTGCCAGAAATCCCAGAAGAATAAGACGTGCCTGAGGTCAGACAGGCAAAGCCGTAACATTCAGTCAAATGACAGGAATGCACATTTTGAAAGACAGTCAGCTCGTACGAAGGGATCATGTATTTTGAAGGTCCGATATTCAAACAACATGTTATCATATCAATTAACATTTTAGTCCCGCTCCATCTCATTCATTCATTCATCTTCTGTAACAGCTTGTCCTGTGAGGGGCTGCACGGGGGGCTGGAGCCTATACCCGGAGAGAACCCATGCAGGCACAGGGACAACATGCAAACTCCACACAGAAAGGCCCCAGTCGTCCTGGATTCGAACCCGGAACCTTCTTGCTGTGAGGCATCAGTGCTAACCACCACGCCGCTGTCCCGTCCCCCGCCTCGTCTCGTTAACGAAAAAAGGCGCACGTTTCGTCATAGTTCTTAGCATCAGATATTAGTTTTGGCACGTCAACGTCTCGTCTCGGTCCCAGAAAAAAGTGTTTGTTGGCAAATGTTTTTCATCGTCATCATCTTGGTTAAGGAAATTAACACTGCAACATAGACTGTTAAGGTAGCCAAGAGCTTTTCATGCCTTCACATTGCTGTCTGCAGAGAAACAGTCAGCATCTGGCAGGTCAGAACTGTAATACCATGGGCGTGAAGTCAAGCATGAGACAGGAGTGCAGATAAACATAGAAAAAAAAATGACAAAGAGACAAATGAAGCAATGCAGAATAAATGAGAGGGGGATAGACTGAGAGAATGAGAGCATCGGGATGAGGAGAGCATGAAGCAAAATGAGGGAGTAAGGGTGATGATGACTATCCATCATTATAGGCACTCCCAGTGCATTACAAGGTGACATGAGTGATTACTGAGCATGTCTGAATGCTGTAGACCAGACCCCAGTATCCCCTCTGACTGCTCCACTCATGAATGATGATTGTTGCCTGGCTGCTCTGGCAGCTACACAGGCCTCAGAGATGGCAATGGATAAGTCTGAGCTGCCAGTAGGTCTTAGGGTCTATATCACCAGTCCATCAGCCAGAGTGAGATGAGAGGGACATTGCTCATGAGTAAGGCAATGGTGGTGATTATAATGACCCCAATCCAGACAGGGTGTAATTATGTTCACATCATGAGGCGGATGAGGGGGCAGTGGCAGGGATCAGGATGAAAAGTTTTCCAGAAATAATCAGTCCAGACCTGAGGCTGCGGTATAGTGCAGTATAGCAGGGTGGCATGCATGATTGCTTGTTTATCAGTTCATTCATTTATTTTACCATTTTTCCTCATGAAACATAGTCTGGCTAGTTAAAAGAGGAGAAAATACTGAGCTCCTGTACCACTGGTGGACCCACAATGATCAGTTGATGTGATTAAAATCAGTGCAAGGGAACCTGAGATATTACCTTTCTTGTTTGATTATTTGGGTCTGTTCCAGCATTTCTGTAACCGAAGCTGACTGGTGATTCACACCCACTTTATCTGCAAGGATGTGAGAAAGTATGCCGGATTCAGACTTCTATCCAGCACTCTTTCTGTCATTTGCTATATGACTGTCTGGGGCAGTTTTCATGTGAGCACTCAGCTCCGTGAATGTCTTCCTTCCTGTAGAGACTAAAAGATGTGCATCATCTCTGGCCTCTGTATGACCACCGGCTTTTCATTCCGCTTTGAATGTAGCCGCCCTGAACAACTTTTCCTTTCTGAAGTCATCTGACAGCACATTGTACTAGGAATTTCGGAGCCGCTAGACTCAAATAGAGACGAGGAGCAAGTTAAAGAGGTCTAGTAAACCCATTAACTTTACAACTGGGACTTTTATTTTTCATTTTTAAACTTTCAATGAAGTTTGGCTTCAGAGCTTTAAGCCAGGAAGAAACCCTTCTAGCAGAAAGGCAGGAAGTCTAAGAATGAGTTCACATAAGGAGGAGGTTGAGGTGTCAAACACAGGACTTTTACCCAGGAGACTGGGGTCTGTGTCCTAAATAAAACCAGAAGTGTTTATTCATCAGTGTTTATACACTGATCAGACATAACATTATGACCACCGTCCTAATATTGTGTAGGTCTCCCTTGTGCTTCCAAACAGTTCTGACCATGGACTGTACAAATATGAACAACTTCCTAACATTGACCAAACTAACACTATTTTCCCGGGGATACGGGCCACGCAGAGCTGTGATATCGATGACCCCAAACACACTTCCACCAGACTCACATGCGTTTTCCTTTAATTAATACTACAGTGATTTTCCTCCTCCAGTTACAAGGAAATGTTGGATTATACAATGTACGTATTTGTTTATTTATTTTTTACAATTCTCACGGTCCAACGGGATGTTTTACAGAGCGGCTGGCATGGCAACTAGTAGTCGGCATTATGTCACATCCTGTTTCTATTGTGTCAAATAACTAACTAAAACTAAACTTATGCAAAAAAATTACACTTGAACATGTATCAACATTATATTAACTACCTGAAATGACAGAAACCATCCTTGAAAAAAAAAATAATATTTGACATATTTGATGTATTTAGTGTTTGAATTTTCCCCAAGTCCCGTCCACTAACATGGAGGAGGTGGAGCTTATGACCTATACTGCAGCCAGTCACCAGGAGGAGCACTACTTGCTTTGGCTTCACTTTTGAGGAGCGGTTCCGCCGTCCACCTTTATACAGTCTATGGTTCTGATACATTAGAGAATGGACATGGGTCTTCTGAGGGTGTCTGGTAACAGAATGTAGTTAGTGGGGGGGCTTTGGGTCCTATGGGTTGAGGGGAGGGACCCCTGTGGATCAGGCTTGTTCCAGTGCATCTTACAGATACTTGATCAGTTTAGGATCTAGTGAATTTGGAGGCCAGGTCAACACCTTGTGCTGTTTTTCATGTTTTTTGAGTTGTTCCTAAACCGTTTTTGTGTCTGTGTGTGTGTGTGTGTCAGGCTGCATCCTGCTGGGGATGGCTGCTGCCATCAAGGAGCATCATTGCTATGGGGTGGAGGTGCCTGGTCTGATCTAGGTGGGTGGTACATGTCTAAGTAACATCCACACGAATGCCAGATCCAAAGTTTTCCCAACAGAACATTGTATTGTTACAAGATGGTCAGTGTCATTTACTTCACCTGTCAGTGGTTTTAATGTAGTGGCTGATTGGTGTATTTCTGAATTAATTTCATGAAAATTAACATGACACATACCTGACTCTCAGACAGAACTAAAACTAAAAAAGAAAGAGTCATGTAGAATAAATGACACACAACATCTCTGGTTTTGATTTGACTGATATATAACTGAAGAGCAACAATGTTATGGAAGTATAAAGTTAAACTGGTGAAGTACTTTTTTGATCTTTTTAATAATAACTAAAAATGTGCAATAAAATATATCTAAATATACAGTAGCTACACAGTGTGAATACTTTGTGATAGAGTTGAAAATCTCTGACACTTTACTTTCAGCTCTCTGTTCTTTTTGCAATAAATGTGTCTCAGAGGGATACAGGAAGAAAACAAACTCCTTACAGCACGCACAATGTGGTGATGAAGTTCCCTAATTATGTTGTTGTTTTTCCTCTGAGCTCCCTGACTAATTCATAATCGAGCCTGTGGAACTGCCATGGATAAACGACGGAGTCTCCAGGCTGGGGTGGTTAGCACCCATTTACTGAAACTAAGCCGAGGACGTGGAGCGAGATGCGTCAGCCTAAAACAACACAGACAAAGCTTTCCACCTTGGGCTAAAATATGGAGAGAGATTCTCGGGTTACGATTCTCATGGAGGTTTGTACTCGTTTGTAATCGGACACTGACAATGCGATGTGAGTGCCACTTTACAGTGCAAGGTTGTGTTTGCATCTTCTTCTGTCTATCATGTTTCTATGAAAAGACTTCCCTGACATGTGGCTTTGAAGGATGATGAGCAGGGAACACGCTATGGAATGGTTGTTAGCTGTAGTCTTTGCAGTGTGTTCAAGTGCAACATTTAATCCAGACACTGGGAATTTGAGGCAACACTACACACGTTTTTTGTTGTTGGCGGTTCTTGGATATCTGTTTGGTGTGTCTACCCTTACATGGAAAATACTTCTGGTCTTGATGCACCTGTAGCGCCTCTCAGAGGGCAGTAGGTTGAACAGATAATGGCCCGGGTGCAGACTGTCCTGTGCTATGTTTCTAGCTCTGTTTAAGCATCGGGAGTTGTAGATGGAGTCCAGGGAGGAGAGAGGGCGGCCGATAATCTTCTGTGCAGTCTTGACCACTCTCTTGTCTGCATCAGTGCAGCTAGCATACCACACTGAGACACTGAGATGCAGTATGCCAGGATCTGTAGAAGGTCTCCAGCAGCTTGCCCTCCAAGTTGTTCCTCCTGAGCACCCTTGGGAAGTGAGTTCGCTGAATAATCTGAATACATCTGTTTTGATGTGGTTCTGCCCATTGTCAAGCGTCAAATTTGCCGGACAGTAGTTTTTGACATTTTCAACATCCTTCCAAACACTAATAGTTTTGCTACTGCCGTGGTTCTGTACGTCACATGGTACATGGTTATGAGGCCTACATTTTTCACTCCTCTCAAACCTGTGTCCTGTTTAACCAACTTACAGTAGCTCTGCAACATCTCTCCTGACCTTTGCACAAATAAAAGTTTGTATATTCTCCTTATAAATACCAGTAAATGCCGTGTATTACAGTAGGTTGTCTAACTCGTCTTGGTCTATTAAGGCTAGGTCTATAGGTCTGGAAAGCCAAGCATTTTTTTGTCACGTTGGCATATTGCTTTTCCCTCCATTGCTGCCCTCTCTTGACTGTGCTTGACTCATTTGACCGCTTTTGAGATGTCTAAACACATTATCCCATTGGGTTGCTTGAGCACTTGCAGTTTCCTTCATGTCCCTCAACAGGACAAAAAAGCAAAGTGGATAGTTAACAAGCAGTGCTGAGAATGGCTGGATTCTGCTGGATTCAAAGATTTTAGCCTCCTCTGTGTGCTGGCACTCATTTTTGTTTGACAAGCCTCCGGCTCAATAGACACCAGCTGCACTCACCAAAAAAGCTTTCCAGCCTAAATATTGCCATTGCCATTCAGTCTGCAGAGGGTAGCTGTCACAAGACTGAAGGCCAATTCTTAGGGCTTGGTTACCACTTTACTGTAAGGACGAGTATGTTCTTGTTTACTGTAGTCTGCCAATAACTGTACCTGCTGACACATGGTTGTCAAACTTTTTACCACGAGATACAACTGTGATTGGCCTCCAAAAACAAACTCTCTATTCCCTGGAATAGAAGAAGGACCAATATAAACTCATGTTGCGCTGCCAACAGCTTGGACCTGAACATGTAAAAGGAAAAAAAAAAATGTAGTGACCACGTACAGAGAAGCCTTTTAGACTTCTGTGCAGTTCATCATCTCCTACAACTTTAAATGAGCCAAGACCATCTGTTTAACCGCAAAAGCCAAACAATGCAGGCTTTTCACACGTCCTTTCAGGAAACTATTTTAACAAGACATTTCACCCCACTGTCGAGTATTTTCTCATGCAGTTGGACTGGGCCTTGAAATCTAATTTTGGTGTTAAACACTTTCACTGTGAGATCAGAGAAAAGCGAGCTCATGTCCAGAGGGTTGCAGGTTTCCTTCTTTTACTACTCGCAGGCTGAAGTCCAATGTATTGTCTACACCACAGAGTGGATAATTGGCTGTCAGCTGCCTCCTGAAATGTAATGCCCAAAGCCAGAATGAAGAAGAGAACAGAAGGTCCTTATCCTGTATTCAAGGACTAGCTACCCATTTAGGGGTGGTCGATAGACATGCAATTATGGTTTTTAACCACACGCAATCTTGCTTTTCCCCATCTCTCTTTATCTCATTATAATCTGACTGAAAACATGTGTAAAATACAATTAATTATGTTTTTGTTATTCAATTTTTAAAACTTGTGTGCTTAAATTAGTGTTGATTTACTGTGATAACAATGAGTTAAGGTTTGCTGTAGATACCCTTGTCAATTAAATAGGAGCAACAGAGCGTAACATTTAGATAGCAGAAATACTGAAAATCACCCCTTTCTTTTTTGTTTCATACACCTCTGATTTAGCTGCTATCAGTTTGATACAATTAGATATACGTATTAAAATCAGCGTAGCTGTCTGGCTATAAAAAGTAACCTAACAGGTCCTTTGTGCAAGCAGTCAATAGTTACATACTTACATAGTATACATTTCATTGTGACAGTGCATTATAGTTATTACAGTGGGTGGAAATGAGTGAGTTGAGAAAGATAATTACAAATAAGCAAAGTACACACAGGGTGGAGGCTGAGGTGGATGGATGGGTTGACAAACAGTGCAACTACTGTTCGTTTTCCAAACCAAACCATAGAATTGCATTTAACCGTGATGCTGTATTGTTAACTGTCGTCCATGTTTATTAATGGGACCATGGCAACAAATGTCAACTGTTTTATCTAAAACTTGGTTCTGCTAATAAATTTACAGATTAAAGTTAGTTTACAGGTGTTAGGAAGTGATGCTAAAAACTATTTATACAGTATATGGCACTTAAAATGAGAGCCCGTGTTTAGTATCAGTCCATCTTAAATTACCGTAATAACACGGATAGGCCTACTGGATTTTGCGACAAATAGCAGCAGTCTGTGCAGTTCACATACAGGAAAACTAAACATAAGGCTGTTGAGACGTGGCATTCTACGGACAAATATATGTAAGATTAAATAAACTATCAGTGAATAATCATATAGTAAACAGTTGACTTTCAACCTAATTTTGCTAGCTAGCGCTTATAAAGTTAAGCTAGTTAAGTCACGTTTGGAGTCGTTTCCTCCAGGTTTTGACCAATTCTCTCTAAATAACTGTAAATTTCCACGGTCTAAAAAATCAAGAGCACAAACATCGGGTTTTTACGTAAATTTTCATTAGTGAACAACACAATTAGCTTCACACGCTACATGATTTGTCCGTGCTGTTTTCTCCGTCAGGGCCATAAGAAAAACAACACAAGCACAACAAGCTTGCATTGTTTGAGACGTGCAAAAATATTTCCGATTTGCTATTAGACCCTGGTGTGCTGCCATAGTATTAACATTGTGTGGAAAACCCTGATCTTTATCTCATTCCTCCTGCTGCTCTCTTTTCTCTCTTTTTCTGTCTATACCTGGCTGGCTAGGCAGATGGGTCCTTCCATATGAGCTTGGTTCTGCTCAAGGTTTCTTCGTGTTAAAAGTTTTTCATTGCCACTGTCGCCTTCATGATTGCTCTGGGGGTTTCCGGCTGGGTTTCAGACAGGATTTTGTAAAGCATCTTGAGACAATTTGTATTGCTATTGATGCTATATAAATAAGATTGAATTGAATTGAACTGGATTGAATACGCCATGTAAGCTGTTGTTGTTGCTGTAAACTCTTTTGAGGCTTTATGAAGTCTTGAGCTAGAGATTTCATAAATTGTTGAGAAACAAATGAGTTTGCCAGTGCTGTGGCCTGCTCCTCATCTCTGTTTAAGGCCAGCAAATCAACGCTACATCAGCCAATATAAGGATGAACCAAATATCCTATCAATCTGACTGAGTTGCTTTGTGGGTAATGGAGATGGTGGGTTTGGACCAGGAAAAAGAAACGGAATCAAATAAAATCTCTGCCTCTGCTGCATCAATTTTCTTTCTTTTTCTTTTTTTTTTTTTCAAACTGTCCACTGTGATTTAGAGAGTGTTTTAGGAGGGCAGTGCTAAATCAGAACAGTTAATTATCTCCTGTCTCGAGCTTCATATTTAATGGACAGATGTGAGTGTGGCATTAATTTCCCCATTTAATTCTTGGCAAGATAGGGAATTTTCCAAAATGTTGAACTATCCCTGTTAATTTATGCACACAAGTTAATTTGAAAGCATGAATCACATGTTCGTGCATGAGATGAAACTGAATGTACTCCTGACACCACCAGGCTCTCTACAATCCTACATAAAATGAATACTACCTATAAAACATTGTTTACTGTCAATTGTATATTTTGGGTCTGAAACTTTGTAGGCATGTTCGGGCTGTAATTTCTGGTTTTACATATGCTGCATTAAGGTCATTTATGGTAATTAATTTTATTTTACACAGTATATAGGATAGAGATAGGCAGGGCTTGAAGCATGGTTCAGAACAGTCCAGTACAACACCAACTACAATACAGCATCAAAATAAGCCAAAGCATTCAGCCAAGAAGTTCCAACTAAAGCAAGTTATTTGCTTTGTTGCCAGTGGTTGCACTGCATTACATCAGGTTTTTTCCAGTCACTCAAGAAATTGTTTTAATGCAATTGAAGAAACGTAGAATGGATGCGCAGTATGTGACTCACAGGGTTTGGATATATACTGTATGTGTGAAGTGAATTCACAAACAGCATTTGTTTTTTTGGGTTATTTATTCCAATAAACCTTATGTATGCATATGGGATGTATGCCTTCCCAAGACAAAAGACCAAGAAAAATTGATAGTCAGTAGTCAAGGATTCCACCTCCGAATTCTCTCCCAGCAGAGAAATACAAGTTGCCTGGGAAGTGCGTTCAGTTTTGTCCACCTGCGAAGTCAATGTACTTTTCCATGGTTGCATTTATTAACTTATCTCAGAATGTTTTATCTTAGAGATGGATCGTCCTGCTGAAAAAACATGGAATTATTCATAAAGCACGGTACAGTATACTGTACAATATATACAGGAAAAATATGACATTTTCACCACAGTATTAAATGGTCTGGTTGTGGCCTCTACTGGTGTTACCAAGCGACAACTAACAGCTAAAGCCAGTGTGCCAATACCTTAAAGGACAATGGTCTTTTTCCACTCCAAGAACACACTGCACATGTAGGGCCTCTTTCAGGGAAACATGTACTGTAACTACTTTGGGGTAGATACTACTGAGCGTCCCTGAAAGATTGCTGGCCAGGGCTATTTTGGTGAAATTTAGCAACATCTTCCATGGCTTTTCTTGTTTTAAGGCCCTAGGAACTGATGATGATGCCGAAGCTGTTGATGTTGCAACTTCGTCGCCTCATGAGTCCGATAGACCCTGCACTACAGTGGAAACAGAAGACTTAAAGGCGCCTGCCTCAAGCTTGGAAGTCGTGGAAAAAGTCCTACTGAGGCTACAAAAAAATCCATTTGGATCCATTTGATTTCCATCCACAAAGTTAACTCCTCACTTAAAATACTGCATATTTCTCTTCATTATGGTATCAGTCACTTAATCTCCAATAAGTGTGCTGATGTTCATTGTGGAAATCATGGCTATTTGAGTAAGATTTGAAGGCTAGTGCAAGGTTTTATGGTAGACACATTTATTTAGAGCAAACAGCTTAAGTACAGGTTTGAACATGCTCAAGACGCATTAAGGACCCTTTGAGATCCAATCACACCCCATTTGGAGGTTGCCTTGCAAAAAAACTTGCAGGTGTTCCGGATTCCCAGATGATAAATCCTAGTGTCATCATCAGACCACCAAAACAAAATGCGTCCAATACTTAGGTTAATGACCAGATGTGTGCCAATTTCATTTCCATTAGACGCAGCGATAGTTTGTGTTTAGTGACAATCAGCCAATATTATCGCAATGACACACCATTCTAAGGTTATTCCTGTTTACCTTTCTTGTTTTAAAGTCATCTCTTGACGGGAGTTAGATCAACTAACACGGCAACTTGACATTTATGTGTTTCTCAGAAGAAAAATAATGCCAGCATCTGGCTTTTGAAGAACAGTCCAAGCATCTGTCTTCATCAGCAAGACACTAAAACAAGCGGCATATGGGAAGAGTGCAGGAAATACATGTTTCCTTGAACAAATTGTAGGCTAGTTCTGGCTAGTCTGACACATTTTACACCTCTTGAAATCACAATAAGAAAATGATATTTACATACAATGATCATACATTCATAGGCCTGTGCTTCGCAATCTGGTTTCTTTTTAGGCCATACATTCACTGGGCTTTGGAAAAAATGCCAAATAGACATAAAACATGCATATTAGTTTTGTTTATTGCGTATTCTTTCACATGGCTGTGTTGATTGTGTGTGGATGCAACTATTCAATGTGAGACAACTTGCAGGAGAGGTTTCTCAGAAGTTAGAAACAATCCTCCGTCTATTCCGGTTGAATCCCAGTATGATTTTCCTCCCTTCTCCTTTGTATCCCCATCAAGTAGGCCAGTTGATGTGGGACAGCAAAACAAGCCCCTCTTTTTTAATGCCTCTCTCTGCGGACCGGGTGGTAAGCTCACAACATAGCACCAGGAGTTCAGGAATCGTCTTCGTCTCGTCTCTAACCTAAACAGTTTGTGCTGTACCGCTCGCTTCGGGGGGCCATCATTTGAATATGTTTAACAATGCATTATTTTTGCAGCGTCAGTACAATGTGAAAAGAAACAGATTTAAAGTGAGCAGACTCATCCATAGAATTTCATCTTAATTGCCCAGTTGCTGCTGGTGTGGCCTTAAACCACATTACAGATGAGCTGATTTTCAAACAAGTAAATCTTTTGGGATTATTTAAAAGATGAAGACTTAAACACATGGCCTTGTTTTGATCTTCTGACAGATTCATCTTTTTTATTTGAAACACCAGCCCGATCAGCCACAACATTAAAACCACTGACAGATGAAGTCAATACCATTGACCATCTTGTGACAGTTCAGTGTTCTGCTGAGAAACTTTTGGACCTGGCATTTGTGTGGATGTAACTTAGACATGTAGCACCCACCTAGACCAGACCAGGCACCCCCACCCCATAGCAATGCCTTGATGGGAGCAGCCATCCCCAGCAGGAAGTAGCCTGACACAGGTGAAGCTTACCACAATTATTATTCCAAAATGCATCTATAAAACAGGACAATCACCATTTTTGATACATTTTGAATTATTTCACCAAGTAACAGAGAGGGAGCAGCCACAGTGAGCTGGAGATGAAGAACTGCAAACGACAGGCTGCACATCTCCAACTTCTCAGCAAGGTATCCAGTTCCATTCACTGTGCTCTCCCTAAACTCATGCCATGTGCAGCATTAAATTAGATCAGGGTTGGTCACACAATGATGGAAAAAGGCCAACAATGAAAATAGTTTGTTTTGCGACCCGCAGCATTTTGTGACCTGCCGTATCAGACCACATTTGCTGTTGCCACCAATAACTCATACAGGACTGAACTCTTTGAGATTCACTTTAAAGCGAGTTTTTGCAGAGCAACCGTGCTGTATAACACCACATTTATTTTTTTTCACCCTATTAGCATTTCCATTGTATATCCAATATTTGTTCTGCCTTGAACTTTTGTTCTCACTTGTACAAACACTGTGGTAGAGAGCCATAACACCTTTTTGCTCTTGCTCCAGTCATGTCCGGGTCTACCATTGGGAATTAACTTGATCTGAACTGAACATGATAGTGGGATGAAGGTCCGGTTACTAACTGCAGCAGCAGCAGTTTAGATTTCTCTTTATATTTCAAACAAGCCATCTAATATATAGATTTGCATAAACCTGTGGTTATTACTGTGGACATGCTGATGGATTGGTAAATGGATAAAATGTAAAGAGAAACAATGCTTAGCAAGTTGGTCTTCTAACCACGCATCGTGTCTCCAAACTGTATCTTACTTCAAACACTCACCACCCCACAGATGCTAATTCAACCATGGCTGTAACATTACTGCTGTCACCCCAGCTTAGCTTACTAATTAACCATTAAGTGATCATTTATACACATTAATTAGAGAAGAAGCATTAACATTAACTCTGATTCTCCTGCTGACACGCTCCCAGAGGCTTCTTCTGTGCTTTCCACCACACCATCCCTGCTAGAAAAAAAAAAAAAAAGAATAAATTATTTGTTGTTTTCTAAAATCTGCACCTGAACTGAAAAAAAAATAAAAATTCCAATTATGCAACAGATTACAGACAGATAATTTAATTGTAATTCTTCCTATCCCATGCGTCCCAGTGAGTTGGCGTCCCCCTGCAGCATGGCTTGCTAGACCTTCACAATCAGACGATAGTGAGCCTGACAAGGCCAAATAAAACAGATGTAGCACTTCTGGTAAAGTATAAAGAATGTATATAATTAATAGAAGTGTAATTCAGCTGCTCTGTAATGCGGTGTCTCTTGGTGTACCTTTTTTTAAATTCTCGCATTAATATCTTCTCTCTGGAGATAATAGCACGACTTAATTTAGCTTCCCATCCAGATCTAAAAGGCGTTGTTACAAACGGTAATCAGACAGGAATTGCAGGAAGCAACTTAAAAAAGCAAAAGTTAATTAATACCATTAAAATGTGAATGAAAACTAAACTGAACGAGTTCTTTCTTATTTCCAAAACCAGTCACGGCGGCAAAAAAAAAAAAAAAAAAAAGATCCAGATCCAGATCAAAAAGATCAAACAAAACTAAAGTCTGACTAATGTCCCTGGATAACACAATTAATGACTCTGAATTAATTTTTATCAGCGAACTAACATCATCCCAGTGAAGAAGGATATTAATTGTAAATTAGAAGATATCATTCGATCAACATGTTCATGTTAGTTCAGACAGTCTAATCAGTGCTGTATTCAGTCTGTATTGTAAGAGGAGACTGATATTTAATCACATGTATTTTGTACGTTGTACACTTGTCAAGTACACGTTCGCTTCTATCAGTTCAATCAATCACTTTTAAGTATAATCATAATCATAAAGTTCTAAGGCATTCACACTGCTCTAACATGTTTCCTTTATTTCAAACATAAGAACATCAGAAAGAAAAAAAATAAGGGAAATCAGATCTGAAGAAAAATAGGAGATGAGTCCTGTTAAAGTGCTGCTCAGTGAATACACCAAAACATCAAAATGAAGTACACACACTTGCACTTATTTAATTTTTCTGCAATTTCTATTCAATTATTTATTACTTAACTATTAAACTATGTACTCTACTTCCTCTCTGTGTCACAGCAACTTCGGTGTCATTCGTATATACTTGACATACTGATGGATATATATAATATACGCTTTATTCGTCTACATGTTTTCGATAGTGATACGCGGATCGATACTGAAATATCATTACCAGATCTCTATGCTCAAAAATCGATTCTCAAATCAAAATATCGATATTTTTGATATTTCAGTCATTTGAAGTATTCTATATCATTAACAGGAACACAGTAGAAAGTAACTAAACTATTGAGATTGTCTCTAAATGATACGCGATTGGTGGGAACTACTTTTTCTTCCGCCGTAATGCGGCAGCATGCTGCTCCATCAGTCAGTCAATCACTCAGTCTGTAGACACAATGGCAGAGCGTAAACGGAGTCATGTGAGGAGCTATTTCAGCTCTTGTATTCTTTATGAATATATGATTTGAAATACGCTACTTTTTTAAAGATTTACCAGACACATAAGGTGTATTTGCACAAAGTATCAGTATCGTATCGGTATCGCTGATACCAGCCTCAATTTTACTCAGTATCGGATCGGAAAGGAAATGGATGGTATCGAACATCACTAGTTTTCAAATAGCAGTACAGAGATTTTTTTCATGCCTCAGTTCGTAAACTGCACCTTTTTGAACCATGTGACTTCCAAGCCGGTGTGACTCATGAGCTTTTCTCTTTTATTGTTATTAATAGGGGGTAAGTGAGATAGTAAGCAGCTCTGAGGACCTTGCCTAAGGGCCAATACCGGCTTTGCTCCTGAGCAGGAACTGACCCCCACCCTCCATCTGTACACCAGTGCTTGTCTACAGGTCTGCTGAAGCTCACGTGGATGCAGAGTTTGTCCTCAGATCACTGTCTGGTAGTTGTCCAGCAGGTTGTGAAGCTTTCCTGTTGTGAATTTATACGTTGAGCTGTAAAGACATATCCATAGCTCTTATGGCTGGGACCCAGATATTACCCACAGCTCATTATTTTTAATTAGCCTCACATTCCCAATCTGGTTGTAGATAACGCCGCTCTGTGTCAACAATCATTAGCCCATAACGTTGAAGGCTAACTATAACAAACAAAAAAAACAACAGATCAATATAAGAAATTGCAACTGTGTGGCTCCAAAAGTACTCCATGGCACCGTGAACTGACCTCGTCAGCATTCCACAGCTTGACTGCAGAGAAAAACCCACCTGCAGCCTGATTAGGGAAAGCCGGGGCTCTTGTATGCAGAGTGCAAGCAGATAAACACCCCTCATTAATCCTCAGAGACGCTCCGAGGTGATGCTGAAAAGCAGTGCCCACACAGATGGGCACGGGCACAAGACTGCGGCGTCTCCCATACAATTATTTAAAAAAAAGTAAAAAAAAAAAAAGATTCTCCTACATATTAGAGCAGACATAAACATCCACACGCCCACCTACGCATGATGAAAATAAGAGACAATGAGATTCTCTGAGATTATTAAACTCTGCAAGAAAGAAAACATTTGTGCGCGCTCACACTCTGTTAGGTGAGGAACCCGCCCACACACCCAATAAAAATTTGCATGAAAACCCACTTAGCAGAAAACATGAACTCCCATCACTGACACTTTCTCCCATAAGTCCTGCGATTTGTAACATCAACAAGAGAATTAAATCCACCGCAGAGTAAATGACAGACTACATAGTGCTGCCTATGGGTGTACAGCAAAGGGCCTCCACTGTGGCACTGTTTTAATTCTCATCCAAACAGTGACTGCTTATAGTAAATGCAGCTCCATCCCTGTTTTTAGCATTTGGCTATAGATCTCGCAAGTTACAACTCAATTAAGGCAGTGACCCGAAATAATGAGCGAGGTTGTTTTATGCAGACTGGGGCTAATAAGCTGTAATGAGCGCTACCAGTCTGAAAGGAAATTTGCATGTTTTTCCCCATTCTCTCCTCGCTACTTTTCATTTTTGGACAGTCAACTTTAAGTTTCTTTTCTTTTCCTTTCATTATGTTCTTTTAGCAACAAATCCCTGCTTTTTTTCCCAGAGTATATGTTAATGCTTGTCTTTTGTTCCTTCAGCCTCGATAGCTACTGATTGTCTATATTAAGCTCTTATTCCTGCTTCTGGAAACCATTTCTTGTGTGTTATGTTTTCTCCCAAAAAAAGTAGTTATCTGCTATGAATATGGCCATAAACCCGCTCGGTGTCATAAATCACTTTAGACAGAAGAAGAATGTGAAATGATACGGCCGACTATTACTTTTGCCCATCACGTTCACGCTTGCTTTTCCGAACGGTGTCAATCTCGCCTCTGGATTTTTAGGCATTTGTGTCGATAATGCAGCAACAAAGTTTGTTAGCCTCAATTTAAGTAGATTTTTTCATGTCAGAGCACATAATTACAGGAGCGGTGGGTGAGCAACTGTTTTTGCATGTGGGAGATAGATACGAAAGACTGAATACATGAATATATTTTGTTGCATGTGTGTGCTTTCGATAAGACGGGAGCGTTTGTGAGGGTATGTGGGAAAAAGACAGCGTCTGTATGTGGGTATTTGCATAAAAATAAACTCCTTACAGTCAAGTGAAAAACGAAATCTTAGACTCATCTGCGGTTGTTTGATTTTTAAAAGTTACATTTTTTAAAAGGGGAAAGAATCGCAGATTCGCTATGATTTTACTTCATTTAAAGTAAATGAAAGTGTTGTTTGAGCGGACGGTCTAACTATTAATGAATGATTTATAATTAATGGCCAGTGATTCTTTTACATGCATTACATTAATATGTCATTTAAATTCATAATAAAAGAAAGGCTTGGATGGATAATTTAAAAACTCTGGAACAGTAATTATTTTCGTGTCGGTTTCTGCTAATTATAAGACTGTGAACCCAGCGTGAATGTACAATAGCCCGAGAGATTTATTGAGAACCAAGTGAGATGCTTTTTCTGAAGTAACCGACAAATGCACAAACACCCGGAAAGGCACATTTAGCTGAAACGGTAGGAACGCGAGTCTGTATCAAGATCCAAATGACGAATTGTCCGTGAAAATAATGCCGTTATTTGTCAGCAGGCTCATCGGCTCATTACGCGGTGACACAAATTTCCCTTGACCGCCCCCCTCCCCAACTCCACACTACAGGCAACCTCTCCACCTCTCTTCATCTTCCTTTACTGGCACCCAGAGAAAGCGCAGTGCAGGAAGGCAAGACAGAGCCATACGAGGAGCAGCATATTTATTCTCACTCGGCTTCCTCCTTCTCCTCCCTGCTTAAACACTCAGCTGGATCCCAGCCTCTGTTTCTCTGTATTTTTTCCCCCTCCTTTTTACTTTTGCTCTCTCCCAAGGCTGCCAGGGAAAGAATCTCTTTGTTGTTCATACTCCCACCTCCTGCTACCAACTGTGGGTATTTGCCTCTTCAAACTGTCTCCCATTCTCTCTCTGGACTCTCCCCCTGTGTCTGACTTTATTCCACTGTCTGCTTCCAGACTCTTTTCTATACCTCCCTCTCGAAACTCTTCTTTTCTTCTGTGACCCGCCCAAAATCCAAAAGTGGGCTAAATTACAAGAGTCATAGACAGGGACAGACAATGGGGATGAAATGAGTGCTCTTTTTTTTATTTGCAAATGTAAATTTGTACATATTCTTAATACATAAGGGACCATATGGGAGCAAACAACAAAGAAAGAAAAGGACTCCATTTGAGGTGTAAATCCTAGGGTAGAAGGAGGAACAGGCTAGAACTGAATCCAGAGAGACCACTGACTGACTTCAAAGTAGGTCAGCAGGTTGACAGATGAAATCTTTGTCACTGTTTTACCACCTGAGCATCGATAGGCACTGTGCGAGACTCATGGATGAACAGCGGATTGGACAGAGAACTGATACTGCCAGAAGCCAGAGGGGATGTTTTAGATGCACCACAGGAAATAAAAAGACTGTTAAAACATCTTTGAACAAGATTTGCCAAGAGAAATGCTTCCTCTGTCGCATATGGAAATCAGCATCTTTTCTTCCACAATGCTTGAGCAAGTGAACGGAGGCACAGCCGCTTCCTTACACATGACGGTCTTCACTGTTGCCAGATCCTGACGCTAACATTTCGTGACAAATATCCCATTTCACCGCCGGTATCAAAACTCTGCATGCGTCAAAGAGACTCGTTCAGTCTACCCCAAAGAGTTTTGGAGCTGCTCTTCTGTTCTTCTGTTCGTCCTGTTTGCTCAGCTTTGCCCTGCAGCCAGTGGGAGTCAGATTCTATGCCGCCGCCTTGGCTGGGGAAACAGCCAAGTAATGCTGTCTGCTCGCTGGCGGCAAAAACATTTAAGAAACATAACAAGTCATCAGAAACAGTTACTGGACAACAAAATACTTGGTTGCACTGAATCGTAAAAGGACTACGTGTTACTGCACTTTGAGGGAATGGAGAATAAAGCAATTAATTTGTTGGCAGAAGGCCGTTGCACCTAGGCCTTCAATGCCCTGCACCCTCATTCAAAACACCTCTTAATACGATCGTTATGACGCCACTGCCATAGAAACCATCGACAACGTAGGATCCGCAAAAAACAGGACATTGAATCGTGTCTCATAAAGAAAGATGAATGCCATTACTAAAGCAGAAACTAACTTAAAACCATTCAAAAAGTCTCCTCTCACTCAATGTTGCACTGTGCAACAAACTTATTACTGATCCTTAAAGCTAAAGCTAAACTGTTGTCTTCCTCTTCTGACAGTGAAAAAAACGACACAATGTTGATATACAGTATATCTCCTTCAGTCCTTTTGTGCATTCCCTTCTTCAACGAGAAAAAGTCACATCAGTGCTTATCTGGAGTTGTCCTTGCTATTTTTTTAAACTGAAATCTTTCCTCTGAATGGGGAAGTTCATTCATTCATTCCCTTCCTGTGAAGGGTCGCGGGGTTTGCTGGAGCCTATCCCAGCTGTCATCAGGCGAGAGGCGGGGTACACCCTGGACAGGTTGCCTGTCTATCGCAGGGCTAACACAGAGAGACAGACAACCATTCACACTCACATTCACACCTACGGCCAATTTAGAATCACCAGTTAACCTAATGAGCATGTCTTTGGACGGTGGGAGGAAGCCGGAGTACCCGGAGAGAACCCATACAGGCAGAGGGAGAACGTGCCGCCCACATGACAACATCATTTTGCATAATAATTACAAGAAGGCAATCAAAACATTCAGCTTATTGGCTTCACTACTGTAATAGCAGCCAGTTATTAGTGCGAATCAGATCTTGCTGTGGTCACTAATGGCACTCGCCGCAGAAAAGACAATAAGTGCAGTGCGCTGTAGTTTGTACGTGTGAGTATGTGTGCGTGCAGTCTTCCCTGTATAACAGTAGGCACAGTAGAGGCCATATCGGATCGCATTTCCACCAGCTCATTTAAATGTCCGAGTTGAGTGCTTAGATCAGGGGTGTCAAACTGATCCGTGAAAGGGCCACTGTGGCTGCAGGTTTTCATTCCAACCATGCAGCACCCATGCAGTGGGTGTGGCTGGCAAGTTTTTGTTCCAATCAAGCAAGAGGACACCTGAAATGACTGCATGAAGGCAGTTCAGTTGATTGATTGAGCCAAGTCAGGTGTGCTGCTGCATGGTTGGAATGAAAACCTGCAGCCACAGCGGCCCTTTCACGGATCAGTTTGACACCTGTGGCTTAGATCCAGACGTGCTACTGAAGAGCAAACGCCTGGGCTTGCCCTGCTTTGAAGAGTGAATCACCAATTAACCTAACCAGCATGTCTTTGGACAGTGGGAGGAAGCCGGAGTACCCGGAGAGAACCCACGCAGACACAGGGAGAACATGCAAACTCCACACAGAAAGGCCCAGTTGACCCATGGATTCGAGCCCGGGACCTTCTCGCTGGGAGGCATCAGCGCTAACCACCTCTCCACTGTGCGGCTGAATGGGGAAATGGCAAATTCGTAGAACCGTATTTTTTTCCACCATACACCACTCTGTGTTTCCATTGCTGTGGTTGCTTTCCTCTTCAGCTCTGGCAATCCTTGCTTGAATTATGGGTATGTCACTAACACCAGATTTTAAACCATGGTATATGTGAAAATACAGAGACAATTATATGATTATTAAACTGAATGTAACAAATTTATAGGGCAGATATTAACAGAAATTACGCAGTAGGGCATCGTATTTCCCCCCCAAAATGAAAAGCTGTTGTAAAAAGTTTCAAAAAGTCCATATAATAAGCTCTGTTTAAGCAATCATTGTGTTAACCTTACTCCGAGGATCAGAAGCATATGCATTTTAGTTACGAGCTGAGTTTTAAACGGACAGACAGAAGGTCAGGAGAGAGTCAAGGTCAGTAATAGATAGTCTAAAGCATATTCTTCCACGCTTGAGTTCCCGGTAATTGAGCGTAATTAAATCCTGCCGTCCAGAAGGGAGTTAAGCTTCTGGACCTGATTTGAGTTCAAAGCGAACAGGGTGATTTAATTCAATCTGAGTACGTGTTACGTGCAGGTGTAGGAAACTCAAAGGAGCTTCCATATCGGAAGTCAGGGGCAACCAGATCCAGTCAGATCGCATCAATAATACACGGCCTTGTCTGATAGCACTGAAAGATTAATATTACAAATAAGATGGGCTTTAATTTATATGACATCACATCCTCCATGAGTCAAGGCTAGGGAGGTGATGCTCTGTGCCGTGGTAGGGGAGTTATCTAATGTAATATGAAAGAAAACCTTATAAAGGTCAAGGTGGATGATGAAAATTTGATTTCCCCTGCTCTCTATGAGTAGTTTAAGAGCGTTCGTCACTAGTCACATTAGTGGCAGGTCTTTAGTTGTCCTATGAAATATCTCAACATCTACTGGATGAATTAGCACATAATTGTGCTGCACTATTATAACCCCCCCCCCCCCCCTCCTTTTGCAATCACAATAGCTGAAATGACTGACATGTGGTATGTGTCTCTGTCTTTTAGAGTTATAACAGGCAGACACAGCATCATTTTGCAAATAATGCTCCAAGTCTTTAATCCGGTCACGGTGGAGAATGAGTTTTCCTTAAACTCTCCTTACTGTGACGTAGAGGAACATCTCTATTCAAAGCATGCCCTCACTCAACTTGACGCTACATGTTGAATTATGAGGCCTTGTGCTGATTCTAGCCTTTTACAGTCCACTGAGCCACCAAGTAAGACATACTGTGTGCCATTTCTGAAACTGTTGACGCTAAAGGTTAAGGGTTTGCTTGACCGGCTGCGCTTTGCTGGTCTACACGGTGCGTTCCAGACCCTTCCGTCAGAAAAAGTGTTCGGATTGCTGCCTTGTCAGATGAAGCTTTAGATCGGCTGACGCGGCGGTGCTGATTGATTGACAGTTGTCGTGGCAACACTGACGTGATGTGTCACAACACAACAGAATTCCCACTGACTCTAAGCCAGCGGGACAGAGAGCCAGAGCGGTGCGTTTGTTTTGCTGAACAACGGGGCAATGGAAATTAAGTGTGCATGTATAAATAGAAGTTACTTCCGTGGATAAATACCATTTTTATGAGTCAGTGCAAGTTTATCAATTAACAGTGGATTTGAAAAGTAATTTGCAAACAACTTAGTAAGGAGTCATGGACACATGTGTTGACCTCACTTTAATAAACACTGGTCTAATAACTTACATCATCCACAGGTTTTTATCTAGCTCCAACGTGAGGTCCAGCATTTATGGTCTGAACTGAAATCCCTCAACAACTGTTGCACATATTGGAACGAAGCTGGGTACAGACGCTCACACCACCCTCAGGTTGAATAGTAACAACTCTGGTGATGCTGTGACTTACTGTTTATCTCCTGGTGGTTGTTAATTTGTCCAGTGTTTTAGCCTTCTGGCCAAACACCTGCTAATATCATTAATGAAGTGTGCATGTAGAAGTGGAGTAACATTAAATGACAAAAAAAGTTTAGAATGCGTAATTCTTTTCTTGTGTGTTAGCTAATAAAATAGCTAATTTATTCTCAGGACTATATACAAAGAGCAAAACACAGCAAGGTCCACGTCAGGGGAGGTTGTTTGCTGCCAAAGTTGAATACCCTCCGCTTACCATTAGACAAAGGCAGAGTTACTGAGGATAACAACAAGCTCTCAGGCTTTTCCAGGACACGTCCAAACACTGTCCGCACCTCTGCCACTTCCCTGAGAGAGAGAAAACCAGCTGCGCAGTGTATTCATGTACAGATCCATGTGCAGTCGGTGAACCATGTGTGAACTTTGTAAAAAGCAAACAATGACATGTTACCGTCATTTCAAAAGTGATAATCTTTAAGGCTAAATGGAGTCACAAGCCTATTGATAACCTCTGTGAGGTTCACGCCTGCAGTACTAATAGTCTGTAGTCTTAGTCATTGTCATACTTTTTATATTTTGGCTACTGATTCTGTGCAGTCTGAAACATTTAATTTAATAATCATCTGATCATTAAGGAGAGGGGCAGGAAAGAGGGTGTGAAGACACTTGGAGGACAGATAAATTTAGACTTGTGTTAGTTCAGTAAAATAATAGCATTTAATTAACAGCACAACAAATGGCTGAGAGCAGCTGAGCACAGCTGTTCAATGTTAAATCCTCCGACAGCAGTTGGCGCGCGCGATTGTTAGCAGCGTGCTGATTAGATTTCTGCATCAAATGCACAAAGAACAACAGCGCCTTAGTTTTTAGTTGACAACTAAAATGAATGGCGTCTTAAAAATGCATTCGTGTTTTCGAGAAGAGTCCATCGCAGTGGGGGCTGATGTTACGACTCAAACGGCATGCATTTCGCGCGCACAACTTCCTATGCCGTGTCTACGAGCTCACTGGTTCCATTTGAAGGCCACATAAAAGATCACAAGAGTATTTCTTTCCTGCCGGGGACACTTTCAGTTTTTGGCGTGCACCTTGTTCGTGAAATGTGTACAGTTTGATTACCAGGGATTCATATTTCGCTGAGCAAGGCCACTGTATTACCACATCAATTATGTAACAAACAGCAGTTACTTATTCATTGGTGATTAGTACAAAGCCCTTAAGAATTTGGAAGTAGGACGCATATGTACACACGCAACCATATAATTTAACTGGAGACTATAGAACATCATCAAATGTGTGCTTCACGAGTCTGCGCTGTCCAAAGATTACAGGAGTGCAAATTTAAATTAGCACTTGTGTCTATTTCCTAGACTTCTTCCTAGAATTTAAATCTGTAGTCTTTGAATTGCATGAAAATATTATTTATTTGATTTATTTTTAGTCGGTATAAGACAGTGGGAAACCATACTGTGATGTTTCAGCTTTTCCAAGATAAGTTCAAGGAACCCTGAATGCAAAAATGAATCGTTAATAAAACAGAAGCTAAAGTAAAATGAACAGTGCACTTCTAACCCTACAGGCTCGCTCAGTTCTTAGTTAACAAGGGGAGAAAAAAAATGAATAAGCATTTCTAATAATATCATATCACTGTACATTAGATCGTATAGTGTAATAGTGTGTTCTTCTGTTTCCTGGCGGACGGTCCCTAGAGCATATTTCTTTGATGCTGTGGTATGACTTTGAAACGATTAACATCATCATGTTTATGTGCCATTTCAGACCTATAACATCACAACATAGATCACTCAACCTGTTAAGCTGCTAACAGAGGCTGAGCTGTTTTCTAATCACTTGATTAACAGGGGCCCAGGGAGTCAAGTAAACTCAGAGACCTGGAACCACAACAACAACAGCAGCAGCAGCAGCACAGACTATTTTTAATCTGCATCTCTCTGTTTCTCTTTCTCTTCACTGTATATATTTCTACAGTTTTTAGGATTATTTTTATTTAAGATTCCATTTTATGCTTGAGTTTGTGCTTGCAAAAATATGCACATGCGTTGAGCTGTGCATGATCAGTAGCAATATATTATTTGCTGCTGTCATCTACCACCACTGGGTGTGTTATGTACTGCACTGAAACTTTATTTTTTCAGTATTCTGTCTCAGAGACACATGCATGTAATTAAAAAGCGAAGATTTCACATAACTTCCTAGTGCAGATTTCTGCACTAGCCACAGTCTGCAGTGAAAGGTGCTGGACAATATTTGGCCAGTTTGCTGGAGGCACTATGTTGTTATGCTGCACTGCTGAGGTTTCCAGTAGTGCAGCATACAGGTTGTGGCTCAGTAGGTAGAGGGGGCTCGTCCGCAAACCAGATGGTTGGCAGTTTGATCCCCAGTACATGGACCACACTCCAAAGTGTCCTTGGGCAACACCGAACCCCGAGTTGCTCTCAGCGCTTGGAAATGTCTGCTTGCTTGTGTGCATGCTAAATGTGACCTTGTGACTGTAAAGCGCTTTGAGTAACCACTGGTGTAAAATCGCAATATAAATACAAGGCCATTTACGATTTACCATGAGAATGCCGCAGATTCACATTTCTTCTAAAAGCCATTTGGAATTTAAATGTGAAATAAATGTGCATCCTGGGTACACTGGGCTCCAGCTGCAGTTTCAACACAGACAGACACACACACACACACACACACCCATGCACTTTCTCAGTCAGACAGCGTAAAATAAGATAATCCTGATTTTAACCTAATCATACACAATGTTAAAATGGATCTCTATAGTCCACACTGAGGTCACATATTGGCCTCATTTCAACAGGTCTCTTGTGTCTTGACTCACATGCACAGTTCAGGATGCTGGTTTTTACCAATCACGTGCAATTATGTATTTCCGTTGCTGGCTCTTTTTTTTCTATTGGGTTACGATACGTCGCCGACCATCCCTAGGGGTGGTTTGGCTGATTGAATCACAGTCCTTCCTAGGCGCACCTCTACTTTCATATGGTCAAGCTAAATCCAATCACCCAAAATTCATTTCAATACCAGGATTAAATGAGGTCATATTGAGCGGCGAGTTTCCACTTTCCAAGTGCATTGAACCTTGGGAGAAATCTGGGACACCTGTAGGAAGCTGATACAAACACCAGTGAAACATGCTGATTCCAAACACTCACTGGGTTCAAGGCTATAAACATCTTGCTGTGAGGCTACGGTGGTAACCACTGAGCCTCCTGCAGCGTGTACCATCTAGAAACTGTAGTTTGCATCATCATTAAAAAAATAAAATAAAAAATAAGGCTTAGAAGATAGCCTTCTGGTGTTTGCGCTTTATTGGACACTGGGTTTAAAGGACTTTAGATCTCTTACCATTAAAAGACAAGAATCTCAAGAAACCTTTAAAGGTTATGCAAATTAATTTGGATCATGTTCAGTTAAGTGCAAAATCATAAAAAGGTCAATAATGCTAAAGTGCACCTTTTTATTTATTCACACGTCAGAGTGGTACTTTTGATTTTAATTCAGCATCTCTCACCAAATTCAAGGACTAAACAGATGAACAGATGAACCGCTGTGAACGCAAATAGTCTTCTGTGAAATATGTGCAAAGCCATGAATCCTTAGAACCTTGAAAACACATCATTTACATTCTGTATACCAGCTTCTGTCTTCTTGTGTAAGTTGCAGATGCCTGCAGTATAATACAAGAATACATACAAATCAGACAGTATGGTTTCTCTCTATGCCACAGAACACACATGGCATGAAATAATAATGCCATGTCCACGGTGTATTAAAGTAAGATCTCAGATTTCATCTTTATCTGGTGCAGAGGTCTACAAACTTCAGGCCTAACAATAGAATGATTTATTGCATCCTCTCTGGGCGGCACAGTAGTGTGATGGTTAGCACCGATACCTCACAGCAAGGAGGTTCTGGGTTCGACTGGGCCGTTCTGTGTGGAGTTTGCATGTTCCCCCTGTGTCTGTGTGGGTTCTCTCTGGGTACTCCGGCTTTTTCCCACTGTCCAAAGACATGCTGGTCTGCAGTATAGGTCATAAGCTCCACCTCCTCCATGTTAGTCGATGGGACTTGCGTCAATTAGTTATCCGATGCTATAGAAACAGGATGTGACATAACGGCGACTACTCATGAAATTTTGAGGGAAACACTGTACTTGATTGGCTTTTTTCCATCAGACTGTGAACAACCACGATCTGATTTTATGCTGCGTACAACCTGACTCTATAGAAAACAAGGCTCGGTGAAAGGAGTTGGTTATCGCACTGAGAAGCTGGAGGTGTGCAGCGAGTCGCCTGCAGCTCTTCATCTAACAGCTCACTGTGGCTGCCCCTTCTCGTTCCATTACTCCCTGCAATATTTCAAAAGGATCAGCTATCAAAGAGTGCCAAAATAATAGCACGAGTATAAAACAAATGGCATTCCCCGTGATTACTTAATTATCAAGGACAAATTGTGTTTTACCCGTTAAATGCTTTTAATGTGATCCTGCAACAGTAGGAAGTGTTCACTTTGCATTAGCAGCAATCAGTTAATTTATCAGCTATTGCCTAATTATGATTTAGCATAAAAACACACACTCAATTTATTATAATGCAGATATACAAACATTGGCATGTTTCCATCAGCGTGTCAAGAACTCAGTCAACATTGATTGATCTCATTAAGTGATAGTGACTTGACATTTATTCAAATTAACATTTTGGAGATTGTCTTTAAATGGAAGAAAGGTCCTTGGCATTACCTTGTAAGTGTACTGTGGTTAATTAAGTAACTGCCACTAAAACCACTGACCACCTTATAGCCGAACAGAAAAACTGCAGAGTGAGTTCTGGAGCTGAAATTTCGACAACAGCTTAACAGTCAGACATACTTTCCTTCTGTTAACAGTGATTTATTACTAAGGACTGAATTTAGAATTTATTTATTAAGTTTATGCATCATGTATATATCAGATTATGATTCTCTTCCTGCCTTCTCCAACCTCTTACATCAAGCACCAATCTGTTCCCTTTGATTTTTTTTCCTGTGCAATATGCCGCTCTATTGTTGCTTTTGTTGGCAACGGAGCAGAATTATACGAGCACATCAAACGGCTTTGTCTGAGGCATTTCATTACGTTGTTTCTGAAGGTGAGATATCTGAGCTTGCCTCTGTCCTGGGACACAAACAGTGATAGATCCACCCCCAGGACGGATGACAGATGGTCAAAAATGTGCACAGGCACATACAAATTTTACACACTGGTTTGTCTACTGAAGTTTTTACCTCCTGAAAATGAAGGTGGAACTGTCAAAATGCACAGCCAAATAGTCACACAGCAGCATGAATTATACTTTTCGCTGTGTGGCACGGGGCAGCACTGATGACTGAAACACACTTAGGTTAGTAGCCTGCTCATTAATAGACCTGCTTCTCAACAACTTTTCTGTTTACTGTTGCTGGCATCAACCACGCCACCGAAGGCAAATAAAGAAGCGGGCAGTTGGCAGTGGTGCGACTCCATTTCAGTGAAAGCGGGCGATGTCTTTAACCACAGGAGGACAAAGCTGTCTTTAATATTTTCAGGATGTGCCAATCAGCTTTAATAAGTGTCCCTGTGTACAATTGTACACAGCTCTGTTAGGGGTGAGGGAAGCAACATTAAACCAGATTGAATTGGCTTGTTGTTAAGGTTTATTGTGTATGATTGAGGTTAACGGAAAGAGCAGGACTAAGGGTGTTGAATAAAACAAAGAAATTAGTAAAACAAAACGAAACTAAACATATAGGCTGGGTCATTTCTAAAAATGAAATCTCAAAAGAAAACCTAACTCCTTATCCAAAATTGCACCACATCAATAAACCGCAATCCTAAATGTGGCTATACAAGCAATATCTAGATAGAGGGAACCAAAAGGTGTTTAAGTGAAAAGTCCAGCTCCTAGGCAAGCAAAACAAAGTGCTTAAATGACAAAGTTCTCACTAACTAAATATTTCTAAGGTAATTCATACCAACGATAAGCACAAGTCTAAATACAGTGTTTGGTACACCGGTGTTGGGCGAACTGTTGGAGTTCAATTCCAGCTGTCCCAGAGTGGTGTCAGCATGACGTTTAAATAGGAACCTCAACCAAATGGTCCTTCGAAGGGGTGTGGCGATGAGTCTCCAATGGCAGATGAGGGACAGCACAGGAAAATCTGCAATGTTGAGCTGAAAGCTAACAACTTTTACCTATAACTGAGCATCTGTTACATACAAGCCCTTGCCAAGCTATTTCAAACTATGCTGATAAAGCTAATCAGCCCTAGGTAAAGAACTCTCTCTCTCAGTATACTGGAGTTTTAAAACAAACCAGCAATGATTGTTTGCCAGAGGGCAGCAGGTATGCCTATGAATATATCAACTATGAGTTAGGCACAGCCTGTGGCCACAAAAGCAAGAGTTACAAATGTAAGTTCACCTTCTCTGGTCTGAAATAATATCATACAATGTAGGACACAATTGTGAAAGGTTTATGATGCTCCAGATATGAAGAAATAAAACCTCCAAAAACTACAGTCTTATAAATAAAACGTGATGATTAACATTGATGTGGGTGTTCCTCAGTGGGGAGTGTAATTGCTGTTATTGCCTGAAGGGGGAGACACAGGTTTCGCACTGTGGCTTTAAGCGAAGCTTAATAATTTCGTTTTTACACTGTAAAGATGCTTTGTTTGCTTTTGTTTTCTCAAACACAGATGTAGTGTGTAACCTGTGAGCTTGCAAACAGCATCTATGAATATCTTTATGTTATGGCTCTGCAATAAACAATAAACAGCCACGCGGCTTCAGTGACAGAATGGAAGTAAATGAAATGAGCAATTGTGCTGAATTTGATGATATTCTGTTTCTGTTTCTTTAGCCAAGAGTGAGTATATAAAAATGGATCAAGTATTTGATATGGTGAGTTTTGAATCAAATTGAAAGCCTTTTATTCAATTTCTTGTTAAAACAAATAAGAGCTCTCATTCCTTTTACCTTTTCGAAGCCAAAAGATACCACAGGAAAAGTTATATTAATGCTGGATTCACAGTATTGCAATAGATTACTTATGATATGTGTAATCTATACTAGTTAGTTAGACCATAATATACTATATCATCATTGCAGAATTCTAAATGCCAGCTAATGTCAC
Source organism: Chelon labrosus (assembly GCF_963514085.1). NCBI lineage: Eukaryota > Metazoa > Chordata > Actinopteri > Mugiliformes > Mugilidae > Chelon > Chelon labrosus. The sequence goes on from NC_140355.1 coordinate 9,570,848, forward strand.
TGAGCAATGCACTCTCCAGGTATTGAAGGTCCTTTTTGGAACCCGGCACTCGCTTTGGAATTGACTTAATGCCAAAATGTGAACTTCACTGATTACTTTTGTCCAGGGACCATATGGCTGCCGGCAGCAGTAATGGCACCTCTGTACGTCCCACAGGATTCCTCAAAAAATGCAGTCACAGTCTGACAGAGAAAACTGACTGACGCCTGAATTACGGTACCTCGGAGCAGAGAAAGCAAGAGAGGCTGTTTGTTCACACTCAGAGACGGAAAAATATAGTCCCTCCTCATCCTGAATGTCATTCCAGGTTACAGGAGACGGTCGCACACATAAATGTCCTTGCGTATATCAAATGCTTGTGCGTGTGTAGGTTTGTTGACAGTTAAACGACTCACCAATCAGCCCCCAGCAGATGAACTGCTCCAATTAATCACTGCAGTGTATAAGCTGAAAGACTTACAACACCACCCAGTGATACATTAAATTTTGCCTGCAGCATAAGTAATTGATTTCTTGAAACGGATGCATAGCTCTTTCTTATGGATGTTCAGACGAAAAAACTTACTTCATTTCCAGTGTTCACAAGGGGCCTTTCAAGTACACGCAGAGAAACAAATCATCACAGTAGTACCTTTTATATTGTTAATGCCTCTGCACAGCGGTGATAGAACTCAAAGTGAAATGTAAATTCATTATGTCTTCAGACCACCGAGCACAGCAAAGAAACTGAGGACTTCTCTTCCTTCCATACTATACCGTTTTTTAATTTTATCAAGCTGTAGCTCCCAAACGACACAGAGTGCCCAAGATGTGGCATGCTGTGATGTGTTTTGTGCATTTGTTTATTTTCAGATGCTCCGCACCATTTTAATGAGAAACATACTGTGTTGCTTTCCAAGAAAAAACTCATTTCACACATTAAGTAAAAAAAATATATATTTAACAATAGAAAAACATATTTATAATATTCTCATAAAGGATACTTTACACATTGAGTAGAAGTTTGACTTCAGCTGAAAACCCTGACAACTTCTCTAATAATAATGATGCTGTAGTTGGTTTTATGTTGCATGTTATTTCATGTTTTTAAAGCGTAAATATTCCCATAATGAAGAAAAAAGGCTATTGTTTCTCTTTAAACCTCTTGTTCACAAGGGGCCTCATTATTCGGTAGCAGTGGTGAGACACACGTAGCTAAACAGAAAATGCCTTCTACTTCAGCAGCTTCTACCATAACAACTTTTTTTTTTCTGACTTTGGCCTCTCATTAGTCCGTTTAGATGATCTCTATCAGTGTCTGTCGCGACTGACGTGAACATTGAAGTTAGCTGTCAATGCCAGGGAAAGAGCAAGAGAGTTGACATTTTTGATAAAACAATAAAATGTTGCGATCTGTGTGCCATGTAACAGTAACATAAACACAAATATCTCAGAGCTATGGAAAGGTAAATACCAGCAGAGGTAGTTAATCTAAAATTTTAAGAATAAGGAGACACAATGAGTTTGAATAACTTAACTCATGTTTCCTCTCTGTACAAATATTACACACGGTTAGCATCGCAATGTTAGCATTTGCATTGAGTGCACTGAGAGCGCTTCCCACAGTGACCATACTATGTATACTGGGATTAAACAGCGAGGACAATATAACATACAATCATAGAAAGAGGTGCTGGTTATGTGGAGGTGGCTATCACTATTGCTTTAACATCTCCATTGTAGTCCTGATGCAGTGCTGTGTCATGATGAGTTGTGTTACACCACAAAACATTATTTGTCTCCCATTACCTACAGAAAGGTTCGGGCCATCCTCTGACTCCAGGCTAATGACTTTAATCCACTCCTAGTCAGACTGTGACAGCTTTTGGTCTGGTCATATGTCAACGGCAGTGTCTCTTGTCCTTCGTCTGTCATTAAACCAACATCCATCCATTTTCTGCCGCTTATCCACGAACTGGGTCAAGGTGGCAGCAGGCTAAACAAGACAGTTCAGACATTCCCCTGCTCCTCAATGTTGTCCAGCTCCTCTGGGGAGATCCTGAGGTCTTATAAAGCCAGATAAGATAATCTCTTCAGTGTTTTCTGAGTTGATCCCGGAGAGTCTTACCAGTTGGACATGCCCAGATAACCTTCAAAGGTATTCACCTGGGAGGCATCTTAATCAGATATCTAAAGCACCTAAACTGACTTCTTTGAACGCACAGTTGTCCAACCTCCCTCCGAATGTCCTACCTTGAGAAAGGCCAGCCACCCGACAGAAGGAACTTATTTTGGCTGCTTGTATCAAGGATCTCATTCTTTCGGTCACTGCCCAAAGCTCACGGTCACTGGTCTTTAATGCTCTATAAAGCACATGAATGACGTGCCTCCCTGTTCTTCTTCCATGTCTAAAGTATGCTACGCTCTTTGTGAAAGGATTTTATACTGAAAGCCCAAAGAATGAAAAACAAACTCTTAAGTACTTTATTGTAACTTATAAATCCATCTTCTGCCTCTAACTCTAAAATAATTTCAGCAATTTTCCACTTTTTGAGAGAGTAGCAGTTGAATGGAACAATAAAGAAAGCAAGAGACAATTCACTCGCATTCAATGCGGCTTTCATGAGTTCAGGAGACAGCAAAAAGTGCTTCTCTCTTTTTTTTTTTTTTTACACATTTTACAGTTATGCGCTCCATGCTGCACATTACACTACCATGGCAACGAAATCAGCAAATCAAAAGCGAGTTTGAAGGGTGCACGGTGAAACACCTGAAACAAGAAAAGGCAATTCAACAACCCTTACATTAACGTCCCAACATGGGGGCACTCAAATAGAAGGCTATGAGTAGAGGGAAAAATTGAAATCTGTGTGTGTGTTTTTAGGGCGGTTGTGGGACGAGGTGGAATGGAAGTGCTGAGGGGTCATTGTCTGGGTGAGGCTGATGTGGATCGCAGACAACCTCAGTGTAAAACAGACCTGTCACTCTATGACAGTGATGAAGTGACTCTTTAAAGCCACATATGGAAGTGGAATTAAATTCATTAGTACCTAAGCAGACTGGAAAAGGTTTCATCTCTTGTGTGTGAGTAGCTTCAAACACCAGCATGTGTACTGCTGCGTCTTTTAGGTCACAGTGCAGGGTTATCTCTAGATGACGTGCCTCGGATTGATCGAGTGGGCCTGTGTTATGCCTGCAGAATAACAGATGCCTTGGTAAGTCTTTAGATCACATGGATTTTGAATAGAGCCATTCAAATTCCATTTCATTTGTTATGGTCTAAAAAAAAATGACAGGTTTCATTTTGATTTATTGCACCATACATATCAAATGTTTTACTGGAAAATTCAATAATACAAATACATTAGATTTAACTGACTTTAACTTTCCTTGTTGTACCTCTTGTGTGTCATTGCTATGCTCTTTACATCCTGTTTTATGGCGTTAAATGAGATGCTTAGAGTTAGGGCTAAGGACATAGGCTGTCCTTCATTAACATTACACGTACTGATACCTAGCAACATGACTTGGCGTGTTACGCTGCCAGATGATACCAGGCAGCTGTTTGCTCCCAAACTACCTTGTCCTTTTTTATTTTGCATTGGCAAACTCTGGCGTTATAACTATGTCCCTGCTGCCAATACACGAGCGATTAACAGAAACAAAATTAGGAATACAGCAGAATCAGCCGCAGATCAAACATTTTCAGCACACCATAATAATTATCTCCAATTATTTCATATTAAAAAGTTAGTTTTCCGTTGCTTCTGAAATGAAGTTGCTAATAATAACATTAATTCTTGCTAGCAAACTGTGGAATGGAAAGTTTATAATGTCCTCCATAACATCAGCTCCTTTAACCTCAGTCACAGAGCCTGATGACAGGTGAAACAGCAAAACCTGATGACGGGTCCGTTGTTGTGTTGTTTTGCATTTTGAGGCCATTAATGCACCAAAATGAACGTGAAGCTTAATGATCTTAATCAAGACCTCAGATTACAAACCTACACCCCAGACTCGTGATGAGTGAAAGGAACCTGCTGACAAGAAACTTAAAGGCCGTATTATTTCATTGTTTTGAATATGCTAATAAATTACGGTAATGAAAAAAGTGGAAGATAACGCCTTAAAACAGCCAGGATCAAAGCTTCTCAATCCTTTTTTCTAAGCATACAAATACCCTACGGTGATTTGGTAATTAAAACTTTAATTAATTCAATATGATTGTAGGGGTCTTGTATAGAACGCATTGAGCTCATTACGCAGTAATTATGTGCAATTTGAAGTCTATTTCACAGTTGAGCAGGCCGCTGAACTTTGTCTCTCTCTGCTAGCAGTTTGTTGTTTAATGCCACAGCGAGGAGCAATGAACTCTGGGTAAATTCTGAGTGGGACCAGCCGGGCAAATGTTCATTACCAGATCCAGGTCTGGTCCAGCTGGAGAGATTAAAATGGCTTAAAGTCTAAATATACCGTGCTCTGTTTATGAAACATCAGGTGCCTGTTGCGGTGAGTAACGGATTAATTCTGCCCTGTATCAGGCTGTGTCATTTACACTTAAGTAAAATGGGAGCAGTGTCTTCAGATGTGTTTTGCTGGTTGAATGGCACCTGCATTAACTATCAACAGGAGGGTGAGCATATAGGCACAATATGATTGTGTCTAAGCGTCTTGAGTGTATGTATACTGTGTAGTTGAGTGTACAAGTGTGACAAATTGATGAAAGACGGTGCTGTCATTTTAGATTAAGTATACTGGCAAGCATCGGCGCTTGACTCCATTTGATCAAAACCCCCACACACCTGCCAATTTTATACCTCAGTGCTTTTCAAGCCCTGCAGAGATACTATGTGCTTTTACAGGATATATTCCAAAGCGATGCCATTGTCTTCCCATAATCTACACTAAATATCTTTAACGGAGCATTGTGTTAGGGACTGTGGGGGGGTTATCATCAGTCATGCTGCATGTAGAGTGCAGACATTAGTTTCTAACTGTATGCATGTCTGGTGCAGATGGGTACACCTATGCTGATACAGAATGGAAAACATGAAAAACCTAATCTTTATATTATGTTACTAAAGTTTCTTTCACAAATAAACCAATATTATCATCTAATATTTTAGGATTTTATGTCCTTAATCACTGTCAGTTTCTACTTAAAGTGTTCGGAGAAGAGAGGAATGTGGATGGGACTAAACTACCAAGAGAATACAGTTTGTGTGTGAGTGAACAGTGCGCTGTACACCGATCAGGCATAACATTATGACCACCTTCCTAATATTGTGTAGGTCTCCCTTATGCCTCCAAAACAGCTGTGACTCATCAGAGAATGGACATGGGCCTTCTGAGGGTGTCCTGTGGTGTCTGGCAACAGAATGTTGTTAGTGGGGGCGATATTCCATATCCATATTTTCTTTTAGATGCCACCAGAACAAATTCAGTGCTCTTCAGAGACACTGGAACTCTAAAGGAGGAATCCAGCTTTTTAACTTAACATTAACTTTTTTAACTTAACATTCATTCATTTATTCATTTTCTGTGCCTGCTTGTCCTCTGCTGTTGTTGGGGGGGGGGGTGATGGAGGGTCTGGTATAAAATCTACTTTGGATTTGATCAAGAACTTGCATCCGTTCTGGACTCATTGTGTCACCATTTGTGAGGATCTATGCAAGGTGAAGCGGATGTCATCTAAATAGGACACATCTATGCGACTCAGGAGTTGCAAAAAACTGAGGAGAGGCTTCTCTTGCAATAAAAAAACTACAGCGTTAAAAGACTTTTGGGATTTATTGGGGATGCATGTAGAGGGATGTTAGTTACATGGTACTTTTAGTTATATATAGATATTTTGGAACTACTGCTACTGCTTATACTGATGTAATTAACTGAAAATAAATGCATGCAACAGCATAATCCAACAAACAGCCAGAGTAATTTTGTTGTAAACAAACTCACACTGTAAAAAGCCTCTCAGTGGCATTGTCGATATGACTTTATTTTTAAAACTATATTTACTCCAACAAATTGATTTCTTTTTGTTTTCTTTGTTTTTTGAGTTAACGCTAAGTAAAACGTGTGTATATTTTCGTAACTTAATATTTTCTATAATAAAATTAATTTCATTGGATTACACCATAAATTAATTTCACAAAACTCAGTTTTAAAGCTTATGTCAGACGTAGAACGACACGCCCCGCCCACCTGCAACGGAAGAACGAGCCCGGACAGAATCTTCATCTTCTCTGAGTAGCTTCGCACGTTTTTCACTGAGCCTGCGGATAAAAAATACTTCACCCACCTCAGGTAAGTAACTATTTTTATTGTTCAAAGTTAGATTTTGTCCGAATTAACATGACTGTATTGCGCTTGTTGCAAAGGCATTACTCTGTTTCCTACATTATGCTAGCTACATTAGCGGCCACCAACGCCATTTCAAATATACACAACAGTTCGTGACCTTCAACCAGTTAGCTAGCTAGCTAGCTAGCTACTGTCTATACCTGTGCGCGTTTTATGATAAGCAAGTTATGTATTTGCGCAGTAGTTTATTTCATACAGATAGTGCGTAACTTCTAAAAAAAAAAAAAAAACATTATCGTTGCTTAGACTTCCTTACTGTCTGTCTGGCACACACACACATGTTGGTGGTGACTGTCACATACCCGATAAACAGTGGCGAACATTACCGTTTATCCGCACAATGGCTTAGTGTGGAATGACCCGAAGGGTCGGCATTTAACAGTCATTAGCTTGTGGTGAGCAGTGCAAACTACCACGGCGTCCCGGCACCATAATACAATATACAGTATTCTCAACCAGCGGAGCTCCCTGCACCTTAGCACGGAGCCACATTTCCCGCCTGCAGTAACAGATAAACAGTAGTACTCCTCCAGGTGTAACTCCAGATAACAAGAAGCTTTGCTATGGATATCCAACAGTGTCTGTTGGTCCCACTGTGGTACATTCACACATTTGTCAGTCATCCCAGTTGTTCCACTAACACACCTTTTCACTGAGAGGCCCCATCGGCTGCAAACATGGATTATCAGCACTGATTTGAATATACCAGTTTTACAGCTTAACAAGTGTATGCTCACCATGTACTGTACGCAAAATTCATTCATTCATCTTATGTTAATCTTCTGCTTATTCCTGTTAAGGGTCGCAGCTGTCATCGGACGAGAGGCGGGGGTCCACCCTGGACAGGTCTCCAGTCTATCACAGGGCTAACACAGAGAGACACACATCTACGGCCAATTTAGAATCACCAATGAACCTAACCAGCATGTCTTTTCGACGGTGGGAGGAAGCTGGAGAACCTGGAGAGAACCCACGCAGACACAGGGAGAACATGCAAACTACACACAGAAAGGCCCAGTCGGACCATGGATTCGAACCCGGGACCTTCTCGCTGTGAGGCATCAGTGCTGCTAACCACCTTGCCACTGTTCCGCCCCTGTACGCATAATTTCATTTTTCTGTGTATTTGCTGATTGAAAATGCCTAACCCAGATTTCTTGATGTGTATTAACTTTGTTGATACGTTTTGAAGCCATTTAAGTTAGATTTTTGATTAACTTGTTATTTGCATTACCATCCTTCCTCTTGATATATGATGATATCATCACAAAAAGTCAGTGGGGGTTTTACATGATGTTTTGGATTATTGCCTAAAGTTGGATCTGTGGTGAAGGACCTTTGGACACAGCCACGCCTTGCCATGCATTCATTTAGATGGCCCATGTTGTTTTAAATGCTCTGCTAATATCTTTTAAAGGTGTTCTGCTAATATGAGGTCAGATGTTCATGCTTGTAAATTGTTGCAAAAGTGTTAATGTTAATGTAGAAATGTTTTTATTATGTACTTATGGTGTTTTCCTAAGCAGCACATTATAAGCTCATGTTCTTTTATGCACTGAATATGGATGTACTTGGTTTTTCTACTTACCACTGTTTGGATATGGTAGTGATTTAATAAATGTTCAAAATTGATATCTCTCTTTATTTGTTAAATGTATGAAAATGCTAACTAAAACAAAGAAATAATAAATAAAAAATAATAAAATAGAGTACATGAGTTATTAATTTTTAATTTCATGTTACTTAATTTAATTAAGTTTCATATACGGATGCTTTTTCATTGATTTACTCAATTTCTTGCCCATTGTTTGCAAATGCTACTTAATATTTTAGCATACAGTCAAATGCATATTATTAGGTTCTCCTTACTCAACTTACTAGTTAGTTCGCTAAACTTCGAAAAAGTGGTCGGAAAATGTTGCCTTAATTTTTTTGAGTTAGATCTAAGTGACAGTTTTTACAGTGCAGATGATGTGGATACTGTTCTGATTATCATCACCCCATAAAGCCCGCAGAAACAAAAATTTGAAAGGCCCAGCAAATCTTTGCTGGAGCATGATCCATTCCCAACGGAGTGACTCCAACGTTATGCCGAAAGTATATGCGTGGCTTCCAGACTAACCGCTTCATTAAGTCAAGGTAAAACATTTGTTATATATATTTTTTAACCTTGCATTGTATTTGCAGCATCATCATATAAAACAACCTGTTGCCTTGGAGTGATGTGGACTTCGAATGATAAATGCATTTGATCAAAAAAGGATTCACCTGAATGTAAGAATGCAAGCTCGCAAAATGCAGTGACAGCAAAACACAACAGCACAGCATTAGCTGCAAATAAAACCGAGCTTGAAAAGTAAGAGAGGCAATTGGTTCTTGATCATGTGGGTAGAAAAATACAATTTGTGGAGAGTGGTTGGGGAGATAAAAGCTGCATGATTTATTTGTTACACAGAGCTCAAGGTGAATTCATAAACCATAATAATGTTTTTGATAGGTTCCTATTTTCTGTGGCTTCTTCTTTAAAAGCTCCCATTTGTTGTTCTTGGCCAGTTTTCCAAAACATCCAGGCTGCTGCAGAGTTTGTAAAATAGATTCAAACCCTCTTGGTGTCTGAGAGGATGATGATGATGATGGAAAATTGTCCCTAGGGGATGGAGCACTCTTTAATCTCGCGGTTGATAGGTTTATAAAGTAGAAAGTCAGGGTACGATTCAGTAGAGAAGTGTTTTTATTTATGTGAATCCTCACTACCTGTGTGCCGGTGTGTATTGTCAAGCAGTGGGGGTACAAGCAGCCAATCACAAACAGATCCAAGTGTGTTGATATGAATTTCTCCACCTGGATATGAAGCGCTGTGAGTGCAATGGAGGCGCTGGTGACAGGAGCAATGATAGGCAACATTAGGCACTTAGCACACACCTGTCGCACATGGTGAACCACGGCTGACAACCACTCCATTATTGGACGGCTGACGGAGCAACGGAGAGAACAAAGAAAGAATGACGGGAATAGAGTGAGACGGGGAGAGAAAGGGAGTCAAGAGATAGAGGTGAGGAGGGCCTGTAAACATTGGATAAACAATTGCCTTCGTGTGAAATGAAAAGCATAGAGCGGCTGCATTAGTGACCCTGTGAGAGAGTGACTGTTTGCGTCAGAGGCTCACACAGTCAGAAATAAACACAACTTTCAGCAGCTGAAGATTACAACTTCTGCTAGGTCACCTTCCCAACCTCAGTATGGAACTTTCTTGCTTTTCCTTCCACGTGCTTTCAGTGGTATTACTGTATTATTGTTTCTTTGGTACAAGCATATCCGCAAAAGCGCTTTTTGTTGCTTGGAGTGAGTGTCAAATGTGCGGCGATGTAAGAGTACAGAGTGTGCAAAGAACAAACTAATTATTGTATTATTTGTCAGACAGCCAGAGGACAAGAGAAGAGAAGGGAGGAGAAAAGAAGAGTTACTGTACATCAAACAACAACCTAAAAAAGTTTAAGAAGGAAGTAACTACAATACACGAAACACAGCCAAAGTCAGATAAACAACAAATTGAGGCAATACCCCAAGTGAACTAGCAGAGCAGAGTGGGAGATATGAAGAAGATGAAAAGAAGCAGAGTAAGTATAAGATCGTAACTCTCAGAGTTTCTCAGAGGAAAGATTATAGAACTAACTCTCCGTTTTAACAACCCTGCTTTCTAACAATACTAATCGTCTTCTGTCCCTTGATCATTCATTTTGTGAACAATGAATGTGCACTTGTGGCACATTTGTAAAAATGACCTTAACTTCCAATATACACCGATTAGCCACAACATTAATACCACTGACATGAGAAGTGAATATCAAGTATCTGTGGGATGCACTGGAAGAAGAGAGATCCACAGAGGCACCTCCCCTCAACCCATACGACCCAAAGCCCCCCACTAACAACATTCTGCTGACACCACAGGACGCCCTCAGAAGACCCACGTCCATTCTCTGATGAGTCACACCTCTTTTGGAGACATAATTGAGACCGACATAATATTATAACTGCAAGCCTCTGTACCCTCTCTGCAAAGCTGCGCTTTGATTACAAGCAGAAAGTTTTAGTAATACTGTAAATATACGGTTTGGTTAAAAATGGTGCTTTCAGGCAACGTTTAAATGTGTTACCGACAACTTTAACCTTTTAACTTGTGATTTTACAATTACAGGACTGACCGAGTAAAATTGACACCATTGGAAGCTGCATTTACTCAGCACGTATTGGGATTTTGCAAAGTATACATGGAAGACAAGTTAGACATTTAACATGGCAGCTGGTAATTATAGACTATTTTCATCGGTAATGGTACTGTTAAGCTCTTAACATGCCTAACCTAAAGTTAAAATTTGCCATCACTGCTGCCCAAGAGCTGGGCACTGTCGAGTTTTTCATGGCCTGTAAAATGCTGTGTTCCACATTAAAAATGCATGATAGAGCCTAAGAAATGCCACCACAATTGCCTGCCCAGAAAAGTATAGTGTGGACAGTTTATTCAAACTATACTCATAGCCATCATAAAGAAAGGGGTAACTAGCTACTTACACACAAAACAATTGACACTCAACACTATATGTCCTCTACAACTCTTTGCAATTCTCTACCATACCTACTCTCATGAGAGGGTGGCAATGAAGCATGTCTGCCAGAAGTCAGTAGTTTCTGTTTGTATTCGGGAAAAAGCTGCGAGACAAAAGCAATGCTGGAGTCATGTCAATTCAGCTAATGATGATAAACACGTAACACAAAATGACAGCCTGTCTTCCATCAATGTTGCCGAATCAGACAGCCATCTGTGAGGAGTGATGCAGTCTGCCTGGTCCCTGCTCCCTGCTACTTAGTCTTCTGCTCGGTTACTTATTTATTTATTTTCCAGCGTGAGTAGAAAAGTGCTTAGTCATCCAGCATCTGTTCGTTTGCAAGTGATATCAGTGAATGAACAAGTTTGTTTGAATTTGTATCACCTGTTGTAACTTAAAGGACTTTCTTGAGTGGACAAACACAATATAACTTGCATTTTAAACTTTGCATTCTCAGCATCAAAGAGTTGCTTCTCGTTGGAGTCACAGTAAAGTATTTTTAAGTAGACTTAAGTAGCAAAGACATATTTTAAATAGTTAACTGTTTTAAATCACCTATATACTATGCTAACTATTTAATTAATCACAGTCTACAGCCAGGACAGATGTTTTTTTTGTGTGCATAGACAGTGGTCATTTAAACTAAATGCTAACCTCAAGGTGCTAACATAATTACAAAGGCAATGTTAACAGACAATGCCATTAGCCTCTTTGTCATAAAACTATTTTTGAACAAATGACCTGATCGTGGCACTAAAACTAACTTGTGCCTGCTGCCATGGGTGTTGCATGCCGGAAACCCTAGTTTCTACAAGCATAGGTATGAGACATTGCTGTAAAGTGGTATTAAGAGTGGTTGGATTTGATGCAACCAGTAGTCATTAACAGAATCCATGTACTATGAATGTTTAGTTTGTTTGCACTAATCTATACTATCCCATGTCGTATCCTATACTCGCAGGAAACTTCAAAATTTGGTATTGGGGTCTCTCCATTGCTAATGTGACATAGCCAGACTCAGTATGTCTGGTAACGTGCCATTCAGATTTTATTTTGACGGCAGCTCTCATTCGATACAGAGAAAAAAAATACCTCTACAGCAAACATTTGTGGGCGAGGGAAGTCGGGCTTGCTTCCAGTCTACTTATCACAGCTCAGCACAGAAATAGTATTTGTTGAAAAAACGAAAAGGAACTCTTGTTTCGATGACCCATCTATCCACCCCAACCTCATATCTCCATGGACATTGTAGTGCTGTAACAGTCCTCCAATTGGTGTTGCTAAACAAACAGTATACAGCCAGTCGACAACACAAGAGTGAGGATGTGGCCTTCAGGCTTCCTGTTTAAATGAGACTCTTGTAAAGTGTGCTGATCCAGATGAGGAGTGAAACTGAATCAATGAAAACATACATTCAGTTTTAATACAATGGTTGCAATTCATCCATGCTAGCGCTCCATATATGTTTACCAAACTACATAAACTGTGCACGTTATAAGCACGTTAGCACGACATTATCATCAACCAAACGCAACAAAAACATCCCATCAGCGATTAATATTCATCTTAAATGCACAAGCACACCTTAAAGAACACTGGGACAAGACAATGCTATAGATGTTAAACACCATGCTACTCTGCTGGCATCACTCTTAACACTGCAACATGCGGCCTGCTTCCTGTTTCCTTGTCCTGTGCTATACCTCCATTGCTAATCAAAATTAAATCTATTGCCCAGAAGGCAGAACGCTCCCATCTTGCACAAAAGGCACATGGGCTGTTTTATGGGAGGACAGTCTCATAATTCAACAAACCTTACTATAGAAAAGTAATTCAAGTGCTGCTGGTAAAGACACAGGGGTGATAAATAACTACTAGTTTAGTGTGCTGTCAGTCAGAAAAGAAAATGAAGTATGGCATCTCTCAATAATCAGTTCTTCACTCTTTTCCACACCACAGTCTGAAGGTAGTTGCTGTTTTTTTTCCTTTATTTGTATGTTCCATATTAGCTTTTATAAACCAGTAACATAATATAACCCTTTTAGTAATCAATCATTCATTTAGGCATGTCTCTTATTTTTGCCCTCAGACGATGCAGAGTGGTCCTATTAAGCAACGCCGAAAAGAAATAATTAACTTTTGTAATTTATTAGCAGTCTGTCTTCCATGGTGAATTTTCGACTGCCCCCTGACTGGTTCATTATACTTGATTTTGAAGTTAATTCATATTTCTTTCTCTTTCTTCCTTCATCCCAGCCCTCGCTCACATTCTATGCCAACCCTCCCTATTATTCTTTGATTCAGTTTTATTGGTCTTCAATGCCTTGCCACATCTTCTAGTGCCCTGCTCGGAGAGAACAATTCAGACACGGATGGAAGAAAGAAACAGGAAGTAACATGCCCAATGTGAGTGCAAAGGAGAGTGAAAGACAAATGGAGAACAGGAAAGTGAGAAAGCGACTTTCATAAAATGTGGTTCACACTGTGCGATTATGCTCCCCTAGCAGCGTGAATTGGATCGCTGTTGTCGTTGCTTATGGCCTACACTTTCCTGCGGAGCAGATGAAGGTTGTTAGTCAGCACCACGCGGAGAGCCAGACGAGAATATCAAAGAAACACAAAGGCTTGTTTAGACTGCTGTCAATCTGTCAAAATGTAAATGGATTTAAGGGCACCTCAGCTGGGACCTTACACGGGGTGTGATTTGTGTAGGCTGTTATACAATGTTCGTGGCCACCGAGGAGGTCTTAACACACGAAAGCTTTAAACACATTATGATTACCTCTTGTTTGCGTAATGGAATCTATAAAAATGTTATATGCAGCGTTGGAATAATACACACATATTAAATCAAAATCACAAGGCTCTCTTTATTAACTTTTTACATATGTTTTACCTCCGCAGGGACAAGGAAAGTTCCCTCTCTTTTACTTTTCAGGGCTGCAATAATGATTTCCTGACAAGATTTCGTTCTTCTCTCTTTGTTTCAATATCAAACCCCAATGGAACCAGCATTACTGTGCCATAAATTGGATGATACATTGTTTAAAAGAGATGTTAGCCTACTAAAAAGACAAGTGGAGCTTATTTAACTTCCTCTGCACTACTGTAACTCAATAGTGTGCCATTTGAAAGAACAACTGCTAAAATGTACTGTGGAATTTGGATGGCCCAATCACAGGGGTCAACACCAACAAACCACAACTAGATAGTTATTATTTGTTGGGTTTTTGTCATGAATAACCGTGGCCAAATGACCACTTTGAGGCTGGCTCATGCAAAACCTCCATGCCCCTCTTTACAGTAGAGATAAACAGCAGTCATGCTCCACCTCTTGTCCCACTTTGGACTTAGCCAGGAGTAACATGAAGTCAGTCGCTGCCAAGATGGCGACAACCATAGTCACCGCATTTTGCTTCTTAAGTGTACTTTAGAAAACCCACAGCCTACAAAGGGTTTGTCCATGTTTATATACAGTCGGTGATTATAGCTTAAACACGTCGAGGTTCCGTCCCATTAGTTCCCAGACCACAACGGCCTTCAAACTCAGCCTCCATTTTGATCTCAGCCGCGCACATGAAAAGTTTTGTGCCTGCACAGATTGTGGGCAGATTGTGTGACTATCATCCGTCCACAGACTGACATCTAAATACCTTCTAAAGTGCTTGAAACCACCTTTGTGTTAGTAACAACAGTAAGTGTCTCCTGGACCACACTTTGTCTTAATGACACACAAACACAGACGGATAGACTCAAAAGGTAAATACAATGCCAGGCACTGGTAATAAAGAAACATGTCATTTTCCTGCCAGTCTTCAAGAAACACAAAGAATAGATCTGTATTTGTTTTGTTCTTGATGAGCTACTCGAAAGTTCTTTTCTGTTATGAGTATAGTTTTAAAAGCGCCTGAACACCGTCCACTGATTTTCAATCGGAGCTTGTCTCACACCACACATCACAATCATCCTGTAAGAAAAGGATTTACACATGTACACACACAAAAGCGCGATTGAATATACACACCTAGAGGGGAAACAAGTGGAGAAGAGAAGGGGGTCTTGTCATCTGTAGGTGACATGAGCACAGACAGAAAACACTTTGAGAGGCTTCGAGCAAGATGATGATGCCATAGTCGAAGTATGACATTTGAACAAGGCCCAGATCTCTAACCAGGCCCGTTGCCATGGTAACAGTAAAACTGATGAAAGACTGGACCTCAGGCAGAATCTTGAAATATCCCCGTTCATACGTATATGGCATTTTATTTATATATTACCCATGGATGAAATGCATAGGGCTAACACACAAAGAATTTTCCCACTCATTAATAGCCTTGGTGTATTTTTGTTCACTTTCGGACTCTTACAGTGTTCAGGTCATAGCAGGCACCAGGTCGTTCACGGTGGTTAAGAAAAGCACTAGCACAGTGGAGCGTTTAGACACTGAAGAGGCAGAAATTAGCCTCATGGGTTAGCGGGGTTCAGAAATAGGAGAGTACACTTAAATTCATCAGGTGGCCCTAAGGCAAATATGCAAATTAACTTCTATGCCCATGGGCTGAGCGCCCAACCCCACAACTGTTCCCCGAGCATCCTGCACGGCTGCCCACCGCTGTAAGTGTGCTCACTTGGATGGGTTGAATGCAGCGAACAAATTCCTTGTACAATTGCAATCAAAATTATTAAATCCCCCACTGCAAATTAGGTTTATTGGCAAAATGCTGGCAGCTGTTTGCAATAAACGAATCAAACAAGAACTATTTAAATAGCCCAACACAACCAATATTACAAGTGGTTCATCCAAATTCAACACAGAATGCCACTTTTAATGACTACTGCCGAGGATTCCTCATAAGAGCACACTTTTGCAAATCAGGTGTGCTGAGACCACAACCAGCCAAGGGCTTCGTTGGTTGAATTAGGTATGCATGAGATAGAACACCTCAAAAACCTATACTGTTGACGGTGACATTTGATTGCATGTCAGAAACTTGGCAGAGTCAAGAGAAGAGATCATTGCCTTGCACAAACAAAGGAAAAGGTTACAAAAAGCTAGCAAAGGCACTGAATGCTCCTGGAGATACAGTCGGAAGCATAGTTTCAAGTGTAAAGTGAAAGGAACAGTGGCTACACCACTTGGACTACATAAATAAGCCAATGAAGTTTTGGGATTCTGTTCTGGGGAGCGATGAAACAAAACTGGAACTTGTACGGATCAGCGGTATGTCTGGAGGAGCAGACATAAGCAAATCCTGAAAAGAAAACCCTGCCTACGGTGAAGCATGGGAGCGGTTCAGTGATGCTCTGGCACTGGAAAACTAGCGTGTGGAGAAAATGCCATACCATCTGTGAGGAAACTGAAGCTTGGGCGTCACTGGACCTTCCAACAGGACCTCAAAGTCCACCAAGGCTTGGTTTCAGAAGAAGCACTGGAAGGTACTAGGGCAGCCATCACAGTCGCCTGACTTGAACCCCACTGAAAACCTCTGGTGGGATTTGAAAAAGGCGGTTGCAGCACACAAACCCAAGAATATTATTGAACTGGATGATTTTTCCCATGAGGAATGTTGGATTATTAAATTTGGATAAACCACTTGTAATATTAGTTGTGTTGAGCTATTTAAGCTTGTTTGAGCTTGTTTGAGTTTTTATTGTAAACAGCTGCTCATTTGTACATTTTTCCGATAAACCTAATTTACAATGGAGGTTGAATAATTTAATTTTGATTGCAGCTGTACAGTTGATTTGATAATACCAGTTTAAAAGCTTATACATCAATGCCGTGTTCAGTTTGTTGTTTTTATATTCCATAAAGTGAAAAAAACTGCAAGTTTAAGCACTTATTCCACACTTACTTAGTCAATGTCTGGTAGCGTGCAGTCAATTTGCATAAGACTTGAAACCCTTTAGCAGCGTCTTGTATGTTACAGAGTGCTCTTGAAAGCATCACATATTGCTATCTGAACCACCTGTGTGGCTCTTAATCCTCCTTGAATGCAGTTACAGTGAAATCCAAACCTGAATTAGTTGATTCCTTTATTATCTGCACACAAAGCCTCTGTAATAATAACGTTTCATGTCATTAAGTCTGAAAGACTCCCCGAGCGCAACAGGTGGAACGGCACTATCCGCAGATCAATTAAACTTGCTGAATTGTTACAATTGCGCAACAATGCATTGGTAACGTTTTAGAAATCGTTCGAATCATTACAATCCCCTCACTGACTCTGCGCAGTCATTAATTTGTCATTCCCCGCCACAGTCTCATGGTGTTTGTGGTTTGCACAGCACTGTTTGAGCCGCTCTTCCAGACAATCCTCTGCAGACATGGGTTTCAAGATAAATATGTTTCATGCCATTCAGCTTGAGAGACTCTTCACTGAAATAAATACCAAAGAGCAGTGTCTAGTCATAGCTCATTAAAGCTAATATAATACTTACAAATAACTGCTTTGCAGAGCATGACAACATTCATTCATTCATTTTCTGTAACCGCTTGTCCTCTGGAAGGTCGCGGGGGTACTGAAGCCTATCCCAGCTGTCAACGGGCGAGAGGCGGGGTACAGCCTGGACAGGTCGCCAGTCTATCGCAGGGCTAACACAGAGAGACAGACAACCATTCACACTCACATGTACACTTACGGCCAATTTAGAATCACCAATTAACCTAATGAGCATGTCTTTGAACGGTGGGAGGAAGCTGGAGAGAACCCATACAGGCAGAGGGAGAACGTGCCGCCCACATGACAACATCATTTTGCATATTCATTACAAGAAGGCAATCAAAACATTCAGCTTATTGGCTTCACTACTGCAATAGCAGCCAGTTATTAGTGCGAATCAGATCTTGCTGTGGTCACTAATGACACTCGCCGCAGAAAGACAATAAGCGCAGTGTGCTGTAGTTTGTACGTGTGTGTATGTGTGCGTGCAGTCTTCCCTGTAACAGTAGGCACAATAGAGGCCATATCGGATCGCATTTCCGCCAGCTCATTTAAATATCTGAGTTGAGTGCTTGGATCCAGACGTGCTATTGAAGAGCAAACGCCCGGGCTTGCCCTGCTTTGAAGTGTGAATTCTTGTTACACTGATGTTAAAGCCTCGCCTTTCGTCGACCGTTCAGTACAAAAAGGTACAAGAACGCAGCTACAAACGTAAAACTGGAGAGGAAAATGCTAAGGTTACACAACTGAAAACAAAGTAAAGCCTTTTTTTTCCATCTATATCCCTAAGTCAATAGGATGATGGAATTATGGTTGATTAGCAGGTGTTCACCAGCCAAGGAATTTGCATTCAAATTGTGTTTACTTACCGCTTTAGTCTTGGAAGAAGTACAAGATGCTTTATTAATTCTGTTTTGCTCTTCACTCGGTAAACAGCTCCAGGCCATTAAATGAGATGGTAATAGCAGTTTGTTTTATGTTGCCCTCAACTGTTGCTTCTACTAATGACTTTTAATATGAGTTCTGTCTATCATCAACGGAAGAACCAAGTGATGTCCTTCGTGTTTTCCGTAGATGAGCTCCTTAGGAGTTTGTCATTCATTGTTGAGGAAAAAAAACTGAATATTAGAAGTCTTTTGAAAAGGTTTGGTTTTTATGAAGGTGAGGAAATTAACATGGTTTACAAAAATGAATTTAAAGATCAGTGCTGCTTGTTTCGTTCTCACTTCAACCGGCGTCAGTGTGTGGCTTGTGATTCCTTAGGATTTGTGTAGATAATAAAAACCAGGAAGTTGTGAAGATCGACAGCATATGAGGAATGCTGATTGTAGCCATTGTGGTGGGGCTCTCAATGCCTGTCTGTCTGTCAGTCCACCACTTTAAAATATCCCAACTACTATTTAAAGGGATTACAATTTGCAGTTCAAGATTGTAGCATGATGATCCTACTGAAAACTGATATCATCTAATAAACATTTATAGGCTTCACCCCCTCCTGTCTCTACATGACGCTGATATGCTGTATGTTGGATTTGTCACTTTCAGACTTAATTATTGTAATGTTTCCTGGTATTTCACATGATTCAAAATGACTGCTGCAAGGACACTGACAAATAAATAAATAAATAAAAACAAGAAGAAAACGATCAACAGTTCTGAAATCGGTCCACCGGCCACCAACACGTGCTAGATTGGATTTTAAAGTTTTATGACTCATTCGTGAAACACTCAGCGGCTGCATGGCGGACTCGCTCCAGCCTTATCTGCGATCACATGTTCTGCAATCACACAACTCCAGATTGCTGCGCGTGAAGGATCTCCAAGCTTTTGGTGTGTTTTTCTTATTGCACACCTTTCACAGTTTGCCAGCTGACTGGCAGCTCTATTTATTTTTAACAATTGAAATCATCTTTTTTTCCCATTGCTGTTTAAACTACTTGCTAAATAGTTTTCATCTTGAACTATCTAATGGATAGGCCATGGAAGTCGGCGCATCTAGTTGTTTTCCCCAGAACTTTGGTCAATCAAGCTCAAGAATTAAACGTTCATTAAATGTTCTTTGTGTGTTTGGGGGCAAATGATGTATTGCTAAGGTGATTTAAGGTGTGAATGCAATTCCCAATAATGACTTGTCTTCTAAACTAGTAGAGGAATCAGAGAGCTGCATTCTAGAAATCTTTGTTAAAACTCCTCCAGTGGCTGAGAATCCAGTCACTGTTTTACAGCACGCGTGTTGTTTTCTGCCCGCTCCCTTCCTCTTCTCACCTTTATAATTAAACTAGTTGTTCAATGAGCTGCACTGCAGTCGGTACAGACGCAGACCGCTTGCTGCTGTTCATCTTTCTCCTAAAGCTATTTACCAGGTGCTATGGGCAGCCATTAATGATGCAAAGCGTTCATTCCGAGAGAGAAGGAGAAAAGTTTTTGAAGTGGGATGGCGCATTAACATTATATGATGAACACAGAGCAGAGAGGGACAAGAGCGTTACGCAAACACTCTTCAGAATTTAACGAAATATGTGTTAAAGTTGAGCCATATTTCACTTGCACGGCCGACGCTGTCACCGTTTATACACAACACAATCAGTTATCGCGTTGGAGAGAAAAGGGAAGCAGGCAGAGAGAGAGAGAGAAAGGCTCGTGAGAGGCTTTTTTTTTTTTTAGAGCTAACACACAAGCGGATGGAGTCAACCACTCAGTCTGTGGGAAAATTTAATCTGCCCTTATCAGTATTGCTGGACTCGCTGCAGACCTACAGGGTGACTGGCCCACCAGGAAAACTCCCGTCTCTCCAGATGGTCAGGTCGGCACACAATGAGAAAAATTGACAGAGATATTGTAGGATTGTATAGTGTATGTGGGTGTGTGTGTGTGTGTGTGTGTGTGCAGGCTGGAATAAATCTCTCAGGAATATTTTGACACGCTTTAAGATATAGACTATATGTTCTGATATAATAATGGTGACTGCGACAGAAGACAAAACTTTACTTGCATTAGATTCTTTTTCATTTGTTTCTGTTCCTGAGTGACTAATTGAGGTTGTGAATTGTGGATTTACCGCCATAAAATAAAATGTTTTCCAAACCCCCAAATCAAATTCAGCCTAAAGCCTCGATTCGGCCTTGGGCTGCACTGTTCTGTCCTTATCATTTATCATGGGAGACGCATGTGTGGCAAGGGTTCACTCGAGTGCAGCTCCTTGCAGAGCACCAACACTGCCACCAACAGGTCGTAATGCAGAGGCGTCTCTCTAAATGACCATTTTCTATCCCAATGCCTCATTCTCACTGCATATGATTTGTTGGAAGTTCACATTTTGTGTTTTCTTTTTCTTTGTTCCAGTTTCTTTCTGAAAATAAAAATTAAAATATGGCAATACAAGGAGGAAATCAACATCTGCTGCTCTTGATGTGTATACAATCGCTACAGGAAACAACTGACAATAAAATGCGCACCAGGTGAGAAACCAGAAAAAAAATCAATCAGAGAAATTGTGGTAATGGGTGCAGAAATTAAATTTGGCGGCATGCAGTAGGAATTTCATCAGAATCACTCGCTCATTACTCCTCCTGCATCAAATATGAGTCTGACTCTCAGCTTCAGAACATTTTCGATATTTCTCTCTGGGTAAATTCTTTCATTTTTCTTTGTAAAAAGAAGTTGGAATGATTGAAGGTTTGGACGAGAATGACATACCGCCTACACGGCAACAGCTTTCAGGAAATTATACCTAAATTATTCTGCAAAATGTCAAGGACATGGAAAGAACAGAGGGGAATTATTTAAGAAAATAAAAACCAGGCGAAGATAAAGTGTATAAAATAAATGTCCAAAATAAGAAGAAGGGAACAGAAGTAAAAGTTTAAAAAAAGTTCATATAAAGATTATATTTTCTTATTAGAATAAAATCTTCAAAGAAGAGAAACACTGACTATAATAATCTGTGTGTAAAAAAATCTAATTTGCATTATCTCCTTCATGATCTGCATACTAACACCATCTCTTCACAATCTGTTTTTGCAAACAAACCATTTTACTTTTCATTTGCCTTCTGTGGTGCTTTTGCACAAATGAAAATTCATATCTGGACTTGTTGACTGGAACAAGGGCAAAATCTCTGTGAACACTGCTCCTTCGGTGAGGGGCCTAAAACTCATAACGTTTTGAATTGTAAGCAATTCCACTTCTAATGAAATATAGCCACATGAGCGCTGATAGAAAAAGGCAAATCGATTCTTTGTTATGTTCTTCAGGCACCGCTGTCCCTCCGGGACTTCAGTCCTGATGTGCCATTACAGTTTTCTATTATCAAACCTCTCAGCGTTTACAATGAGGGTATATTAAAAGTTATGCTGTTCTCGGAGTGTTTTAATTTCCAGGTGTCAGCTCAGCCCAAAGAACTCTTGCTGTAACTTGTAATGTTATTCTGAAGGGTAGGTGGGATAATTGTGCCAGTGTTTTGAGCGTGGAACGAATACACTGTGCTGCGTTCAGTTGGTGTATTCAACTTCGTACAAAACACTTTTATGATCAATCTTTTCTTTATATTTAATGGCCAAGCGTCCAGCTGTATCTGCTTCTAGTTTGCCTGTATGACTTGATTTGTATTTAACTAATTGCAATTCGGATTGAATTTTTTAGTTAAAAATGTTCGAGTTAAAAATCAAACATGTTTTTTAGGCAGTTTTAACCACTCTTGAGTCTCATCTCATTCACACTGGACCAAAACCTGTTTATACCCACTAACATCTGGCTTTGTCTTCAGTGGGAAAGGATTAGGATTTGGGTTATGGCATTGATTCCTGGGTGCCGAAACATGACCTGAGTTAAGCTAATTGTGATGCACATCCCAAGCTTGTGTTACTCTTCTCCAACCGAGGCAAACAATTTCCAATATTGTTCATTCAAGGCTTGGTTTAAATTGATTAAAGTTAAGAAC
Source organism: Chelon labrosus (assembly GCF_963514085.1). Lineage (NCBI taxonomy): Eukaryota > Metazoa > Chordata > Actinopteri > Mugiliformes > Mugilidae > Chelon > Chelon labrosus. Next base: position 9,593,179 of record NC_140355.1, read on the forward strand.
ATAACAATGCTGTTTACTGTTTACTCACCCCGTTTTCTGGCATGTTCAAAACTTTGACTATGGCGCATCTGAAAAATGTATCATTGTATTTATCGTTTCATTCCATTGCCGTCTGTCAGTCGGCTTTTTTTAACGGGTTTACCTGAATTTAAAAAATGTTCAATCCAAATCAGGTTTTGAGATCGTCAGTGTTTTTGCTGATCAGGCATAACATTATGACCACACCCTTATATTGTCTAGGTCTCCCTTGTTGCCTCCAAAACAGTTGTGACTCATCAGAGAATGAACATGGGTCTTCTGAGGGTGTGCTGTGGTGTCTGGCAACAGAATGTTGTTAGTGGGGGACTTTGGGTCCTATGGGTTGAGGGGAGGGGCCTCTGTGGATCATCCCTCAGATACTTGATTAGTTTGGGATCTGGTGAATTTGGAGGCCAAGTCAGCGCCTTGTGCTGTTTTTCATGTTTTTTTGAGTTGTTCCTAAACCATTTTTGTGTGTGTATCTGTGTCAGGCTGCATCCTGCTGGGGATTGCTGCTGCTATCAAGGAGTGTCATTGCTATGGGGTGGGGGTGCCTGGTCTGGTCTAGGTGGGTGCTACATGTCTAAGTAACATCCACATGAATGCCAGGTCCAAAGTTCCCCAGTAGAACATTGTATTGTCACAAGATGGCCAATGGTATTTACTTCTCCTGTCGGTGGTCATAATGTTATGCCTGATCGGTGTATAGTCTCCATTCTTAATCAGTCTAGTTTAATAAACTGACTGAGGAAACCTAGGACCAGGGTGGTCCTAGGTTTGCACACTGGGGGTTTAAGAAAAAATATAATATAGCTGCCACCTTTAGTCTAGACTCTAGATGTAATAAAAGGTTGAGGAAATGGCAGCAGTGTACAAACACAGAAGTGTGGGAGTTGGCAGAAAAGCCTCAAGGGCTACCCAACAGTTTAACTTTGCCATGGTCCCCTAGGTCACGGGTATGAGACTGAAATGCAGCATTTTTAGTCATCAGCAACTAAATACAAGGTCTGCCAGACAGTGAGGGCTCATTCGTCAGACAGACTGATGACATTACAGGATAACAAAGTGGACTGTCCACCACTCTTTGTTTTGCTGGTCCTGAACACCTGGTCAGTAAGTTAAAGAGTGCAGCATGTCGTCCACTGTCCCAAATGTCTACAATACTTGAATTCAAGTAATGGTGACAAGCATACAGCGTTCCTCTATGTATGTGGTCTAGACGTGTGCTTTGTCTGCAACGTTCACTTCTCACTTGTTTCTAAGAAAAGAAGTAACGGAATAGAAAAGTGCAGTCGGGTCACATTTCTGACTGACTTAATTTAATCTGACTGATTTAAAACCCAAAGCCTTGTCATAACCTTTGAAATTTTAAACACGCATCTGCCTCGTGGCTCGTTTTCCTGACTAGACATGCACAGGCAAACGCACAAACGGAGCTAAGTTTAATATCCCAGACAGGCATTTGGAAATCAAGCAAGGCTTAGGACAATCACCAACTGATCCGTATCTAGAGGGATACAAACACAGCTTCAGTCAGCGTCACCAAAGCAACTGCAACTGCAATTACAGTCATACTTCTCTGTGTCAAACTGCCATCTAGTGTCCAAATATTTGATCTGGTTGACAGTTGCCAAAGCTAATTTTGGCCTCAGTCTTTCCCCATGTTGAGAGCTTCATTTCCCCCCTTTGCCCTGCTGGTAAAAATCAAACAGCCTTTTCTTCTATGTCATGGATCGATGCAGTCGTCTTCTATAGTCTTCTGAGTGATCAACCGTTCTGGACAGAGGTGTCCCACCTGTTTCAGGGGCTCTATATGTTTCAGCTCTGACATGCGTATCATCATCTCCTTTTCTGGCGTTGGTCTTTGGCGTCGGTCTTCGGCGTCACTCTCCAGTGCTGTCACGGTTGTGATCAGTGATGCTTCCAGGAGTCGATGAGGTTCATCCGCTCCAGCTTTGCCTTGTCAGTGTCACTTATCTGGGCTTCAACCTTGAATACGAGACGAGCCTTGAGATGTTGCAAAAAGGCTCGATCATTTTCCTAAGCCTGGAAGCGAAACGATCAATCCTTCCATGCAGTTGAGCTCACGTGGATATACAGCAAATGATTAAGATATTTGATTGATTGCATTATCCTTGGCCCTCCTATTTTATGGCTATAAGCCCCACAGCTGGATATGTAAAATTTACTGCTGAGTTGCTTTTTAATAAGATTTTCCAGTCCAAACAAGAATACAGAAGTTTTTGTCTCCATCGCCTTAAAATGTACCCCAAGCCAGATTAAGTCTCCAGGCCGAGTCAGTCTGTCAGGGTGCGGGTGAGGGGTCCAAGTGTCAAGAGAAGTAAACATGAGATGTAATGCATAACAATAAGATTAATCCATAAAATTATTTTGTGGAGTCAGCCATTCTAGAGAAAGATTGTTGATATGTGAACAACACACGCCTCCCTTGAGTTCCGTATCTTCCAAAATTCATGGACGCCGTCGCCAAGGCCACATCATTAAGACAGTGAACACCGACACAGCAAGTCATACTGCATAATGCCGCCTAATGGAATGATAGATAATACTAATGCTGCCTTGAAGTGGAACTTGTGAGCTCCTGATTACAACGCTGGCAAACTGTGTACACAAAAGTATTGGCATTCGGATAGTGACCTTGTTTAGAATCCAACGTGCCTAAAAATTTAGCAAGCTAATGTAATGTAGGAGATGGAAAGGCGTGATGAAAAGATGAGGCCTTGGGGAATGCCAACATTTTTTGCAGTTGTATAAAATTACAAAGAAAAACTACTAAATGTACGCAAAAAATCCATCGCTGATATCTGCATCTACATTCAGGCATCAGCCCTCTCAGAGGACTTCACTGTTAGAAAGAATTGTCAATATACGCCGATCAGGCATAACATTAAAACCACCGACAGGAGAAGTAAATAACATTGACCATCTTGTGACAATGCAATGTTCTGCTAGGTGTTACTTAGATACCACCCACCTAGACCAGACCAGGCACCCCCACCCCATAGCAATGACACTCCTTGATGGCAGCAGCCATCCCCAGCAGGATGCAGCCTGCACAGGCACACACACCGAAAAGGTTTAGGAACAACTCAAAAAATAACATGAAAAACAGCACAAGGTGTTGACCTGTCCTCCAAATTCACTAGATCCCAAACTGATCCAGTATCTGTGGGATGTACTGGAACAAGCCTGATCCACAGAGGCCCGTTGCCAGACACCACAGGACACCCTCAGAAGGTCCATGTCCATTCTCTGATGAGTCACAACTGTTTTGGAGGCACAAGGGAGACCTACACAATATTAGGAAGGTGGTCATAATGTTATGCCTGATCAGTGTAAATGTGACTCCTAGCACTTACCTGATCATATCACTGGACTAATGTTATATATGTCAGGGGAATTGTTTCTTTCTTCTAGTTCACCATGTTAGCATTCGGCAGATTTACTCTCCCTCCTCTTCTTCTTATTAATGTCTCTCTTGCTCACACTGTCTACTTTGTCTAGGTTTCCCCTCTCCTGTGAACAAATATGTGTGCCCAGCGTGCCCCTGGCAACTACAACAGCTGGAATAGTGTTCTGTGGACTGGGCAGAGCCACTTCATTTGTTTCAGATGTAAACCGCACACAGAACGGACATCTAAACCATGAGCAGAATTAGCTGAGACCAAAGCTGGGATGAAAGAAAATCGCTAAGTCAACCTTTTGGTTAATTGGTCCACCGCTAATAAAATGAGTCACATACTAAACTTTGTCCTTGTCAGTCTTTTCATGATGCAAGGGAAAACATTGTTCCTCTATGCAAGGAAATAAATCTTTAGTTGTATAAATATGTTTGTTTTTTTGTTTTGTTTTTTTCTGGCTACAAAGCTGGTTTTATCTGTTTATTTTTACAGTCCCAGGATGCAAATGTGTCCAGGATAGGTCTCTTCACTTCTCTATTTTCGGTCCTCCTCCAGGGTTTGTTTTGGCAGCTATCAGTCAGTCGGGACTTTTAAATTGCCACACTGCATTTAGATGAAAATTTCCCTTAACGTGATATTTGGATTTCCATAAAGACACAATGAGATCTGTTCGCACAGCGAGCCAGGGCGGGGAAGAGATGTGTACTTGGAGTGTGTTCCTTCCCTGTCTGCCACGCTGGGTGAATGCGCGACACGACACTGCAAGATGCAATCATGAGCTATTTACATGGAACAATGCAGGCAGCTAATTAAGAGGCGCTACAAAGCCGTGGAAGCCCGGTTTATTAAAAGCCGAGGCACGCGTTTTAAAAGACAAGGTTTTGGTGTGAAATACTGACTGACTGCATTGGAGAACGCTTGAGAGATTGTCACTACAAAAACATGCTATTTAAAATTACAAAAGCATCCGGCGACTATACCCTTTAACGTTATGTTTGTTCTTTGGGAGGTGAAAAACACTTCAGAGTGACAAATAGCTGCATGCGTTCACCTCATTCGCAGCGATACAGCATAAACACACTGAAAACAGTAGTGTTTGATTTCACAGAGAATGCCTGCCCGTCTCGGTAATGTTAGTATATCCTACAGAAAGCCCGAGGACAGAGATTGAGACAGAAATCGGATGAAAAGCACTGTGAATACACGCTTCATTTTAATTGCCGTCTCGGCAGAGCGATGTCTGACAGGTAGGTAAACATCTAGACTACTAATTTGCTCAGGCCAACATAATAGTTTTTGCATAAAGACACAATTTAGATGAATTTCACATGTAAACAAGTGGTCTTTAGTGGGACAAGGTCCTACAAACCTCATCTAGCATGGCGTCAAGGATCATTAGGCTTTCACCCGCAATGCTCAAAATTATTAACAGTTTGACTTCTGTCATCTCAGTAACAAACACGTGCTTCACACAGATTATTTCCAGTGGCTTTGTAAATACACTCTATTCTATTAGATCTTTCAGGAAGTACCAATATATTTTTGGGGACTATTTCACAGTTTCATTTCAGAGAGTTTTTCGCTACTTTTTCACTGCCTGACTTAAAATTGATCTTGGCAGGGTGAGTTGTCGCCCCCAGGTGCTTTATATTCAATAATGTTATCTCCAGTTGCACGGAAAGGAACTCGAGGTGAGGAGACAGGGAACCTGGAGAGGCTTCACATTCACTTTTGAGAGGTGGAAAAAGAATGGTTAGGAATTTCAGAGTAGCACTGGTGGCTCTGCCATCCGTTTGAGAAAAGGTGATGGATTCAGCCTAAAGGAAAAAGCTGAAATGTCTCGAGAAGGTATAGGTTTTAAATCCGGATCCCTGTGTGGCAGGTGGTATTCTGTGCCATTTTGTGCTCTCTACTCCGCAGCGTTAAGTCACAAAGCAAGCAGCTTGCTGGGATGACAGTTTAATGAACGGTGTTGTGTTCGGCTCAAGGTCTATGAAGGGTAAACTTAGAAAACGTTAACTTCAGACAAGTGCTTTGTTTAACGTATCCTATTAAATCTGGAGGCATGCTTGGTGAAATGTAGCATGCTTAATGATTGTTTGTCTAAAGTCAATTAATGCACTCTCTCTAAGTGATAATACGTAAAAACATATTAACAAAACTGCACGTTTCCCAGACAATGCATTTCATTTGCAGAATCTTAAACAGAACTGCACTCATATAAATCGCTGAACTGATCTTACGTTCATGCTGCTGTTAAAATTCACCATATTTAATCGAAAAGCTCATTACTCACAGCTACACAGATATTTTTTAAATATTGAAAAATAGTCAGTCTGTAGCTCTGACATATCAAACAGAAAGCCTAATGTAGGTGCTGGAAAAAAAAGATCTAAGAAATTGATAAATAAAATCGCAGTATATTCCAGACGATTAAAGGACATATCAGTGACATTCTGTTCATAATCACAACAATATGTGTCAAATTGTGTATTTTACAAGGGAAAGATTTTATGACACAAGTATGAATAACTGAAAGAAGTCCTGAACTTCCAATCAATAGGTCATAAGAAATACAGAGAAAAGAATTCATGTCATTTAAGTTAAAGCTTCAGTGATCTGGGTGTACAAGGTTATATGAATACATATTCAGTGTTCATAGCTGAGCTGGCAAGCAAGACTGTGTCTTGTTTTTTGTTTTTACCTTCTCTAGGAGGTTAATCTATGCCCACATATTTCAAAGTGGACAAGATGACTGGCCTCATCCATCACCTGTTCTAAAATTCCTCCTCTGCTTATAGGTACTCGGTCGAAACCTTTCAAATATTATTAATGTGTTTTGCAGTGCAGTTATTATTTTATTATTGTGTCGCAATTTTGCTTAACTGAAGAGTCATGTCAATTTCTGTGTAATATTAGGAATCAGTTTGTGGACCTTAAGCATTGGTTTTACTCTGATTTCCTTTAAAGGCAATAAGTAGAGTTTTTCCCCAAAAAATAATTAAAAAAATTATACAAATATAATCCATCTCAGTCATCGCTTGTGACCTGTTGAGAGCGTGTGGCAACGTGTGGCTCTGCAGAAACCCTGCCCCTTGACTATAATCTTGTGTGTCTTCTCATTTTCTCATATAGAGAAGTCGGTGTAAAAAAAAAACAGTGCTCAACGTGTGAGAGTTAGTGACTGTACATTGCTGCCTCCGTCTTTCTTTGCCTTGGATGAATAGAGCATTGGAGCAGAGAGGCCACAATGGCGTGTGCTTTACCTGCAATCACGAAAATGGAGGAACTTCTCTCGGTGGTGTGCCTGGGCTGTGTTTATTTGCGTGCAAAAGCCAAGAAACAATCATTTTCTGATTCACCGCTTTGTTCTCACTAACGCCACTCCCTCTCTTCATTCATCCAGGTATGAACGCTGTGAACGCTTTTACAAACGATAGTAATTACTCCTTTAACGTCTTCGCTCCACTTTGTCAGTTACTACAACCATGCTCATGATTTGTTTGCTTTAGCCATAGTTTTACCATCTTTGATTTTGGCCAGTCCCCCCCCCCCCTCACAGATTCATTGGCCTCAAGAGAAACCATGTTGTTTTTAAAGTCTTCCACAGCAATTCAGGTATAAAGACCAGGTAGTCTGTTTGTTTTGTTCAATTAAAAGCCATAATTCAAACCACAGTAGAAAAAAAAACCCTAACCTAATCCTACTATGGTTGGTTGCGTGGGTGTTCCAGTTCTTTTAGATCCTGTTTGTACCTCATTGCTCTTGTTATAGTACTATGTTAAGCTTAAAGATGGAATAGTTGCTCTGCAGGCATCAATAAAGGCCACTAATGGTAGAGTAAGTCCCATTAAAAACACAGGTATGCGTGCAACTGAGTTACTCTTATCAGGTGAGGCACTGTTTAGATGAGCAAGGCCTCAATCCCTGCCCTTGCCTCCGTGCTCCGGGGCTGTAAATAACCACTGGGTTAATGAGGTGTTCCGTGTGTGGGAGCTTACATTTGCTTACCAATAAACTCCTGCCAGGGACAACATCAATCCCTATTCCTTATAATGGCATTTTAATAGGTACTCATTTCAAAACGCTGCTGTACCATCGGTGCAAGGGATGGTGGCAGGTGTGGGAGATAGGGAGGCAGAAGGGCATGTGCATTTGCATGGGCGTTAAGTGCCAGGAAGGTAAGTGCAGAGAGGATGATGATAACGATGAGAGGAGGAAAATGACATTTTAAAAATAAGTAAATAACACCTTGACAGATCCTGACATTTCTCTTGTATTCAAAGTACCCAAACCTACAGATTTACACTGATCAGCCACAACATTAAAACCAAATAAGTGAATAAAATAAAAGGGTAAATAGCATCGACCATCTTGTGACAATACAATGTTCTGCTGGGAAACTTTTGGACCTAGCATTGAAGTGGATGTTACTTAGACGTGTACCACCTACCTAGACCAGACCAGGCACCCCAGTCCCATAGCAATGACACTCGTTGATGGCAGGAGCCATCCCCAGCAGGATGCTGCCTGACACCAAATCCACTAGATCGCAAACTGATCAAGTATCTGTAAGATGCACTGGAACAAGCCTATTCCACAGAGGGCCCTCCCCTCCACCCACAGGATCCAAAGGCCATCCTGCTGCCAGACACCACAGGACACCCTCAGAAGGCCCATGTCCATTCTCTGATGAGTCAGTAAACAAACCAAATACTTGATCTCACAGACCTGATTCAGAAAAGATCAACATTTGTATGTGGTGGATGTCTGCATCCTGAAATCTGCTAATTTTAAGTTTGATCACTTAACGCATATTAATAAGGGTTGGACAGATGTATACAAATAATAGATGACAGGATGGGAAAGTCAAATAAATTAATTCTTTTTTGGGCAAACAAACCACTGGAGAGTATGCACCATCTCGTTTATCTAGTGTATATTTTATTCTGAATGAATTACCTCAGTTTATGGAGAGGAGTGTGTTCATCTGAATCAATTTGTGAACAGGGACATCAAATAAGACACATAGCATGGGGACATTATACGAGGTAATAACAGTGTGGTTCTGGTCGGAATGAGCATCTCTTTTGCTTCTTTGTTAAAACCATGTGACTTCCCCAAGGTTAAAGTAATTCCCTTTAAATTTGTACCTAATTTTCACCCTATAAAGAACCAAACTGAGGACTTCACTGAATATTAGACTCTATATTACCTAATATGAAATGTCACCAATGCCCTCCTTAAAGAAAAGTTGAAAATTTAATGATTCTTTCAGGGAAGCCGAGCAGCACAGCAGAAAAATGCATATTAATACACAAAATATACACAAAAAAACCCCCAAATAAATCACATGAAACTTCATTTGCACAAGCACCATTTCACGCAGTAGCAGTTTGAAGAATGCTTCACATCGTAAAGACAAAGACATGCACTTAAGATAAGCCAAATGAATATAATGCGTAATTGGATCTGTTCTGCACCGTTCAAAACCATAGTGATAATTGGAACCCAATTTAGTGAGAGTACGGAAATGCTCCTATCACGCAGGATCATCAGAAACATAGCCATAGCTCATTTTCAGAAATAATACATTTCAAGTTGTAATTCCTTTCGTGTAGAGATTTGTGTGCCTTGTCTAACTCGTCATGTCTGCTGTTTATCTTTCAAATGCATGTCTCCCTCTAAGGCTGAAGTAATATAATTGGCTTGTAGTGTTTTAATATTGGTATTACACGCTGATCAGGCATAACATTATGACCACAGACAGGAGAGGTAAATAACATTGACCATCTTGGGACAATACAATGTTCTGCTGGGAAACCTTTGGACCTGGCATTCGTGTGGATGTTACTTAGACATGTACCACCCACTTTGACCAGACCAGGCACCCCCACCCCATAGTAATGACACTCCTTGATGGCAGCAGCCATCCTCAACAGGATGCAGCCTGACACAGGCACACACACAAAAATGGTTTAGGAACAACTAAAAAAAACATGAAAAACAGCACAATATAACCAAATGTCCATTCTCTGATGAGTCAGAACTGTTTTGGAGGCACAGGGGAGACCAACACAATATTAGGCAGGTGGTCATAATGTTATGCCTGATCGATGTATCTTAATATGAGCTTGGTCCTGTCTTTCGTAGCCCATAAACATGAGTTAAGTAAATAAATCTTGTCAAACATCTCCTTTTCATTGAGTTGTAATTGTTATGATTATCTTACAGCATGATACACATTCTTCTAATGAGAGATTTTGACAGCATGAAAGGAACAGATGCCGCTAATAACACGAGGGCATTATACATTCTGACATGTGAAATATGTGTAATTGCCAGTTAATGTACTAATATAATCTGCCATTGTGAATTCATATTGGGTACACAGTTGGTTCTGTGAGTAATGGAAACATTTAGTTTGCTGCATGCACTGCAACATTTAACTTAAATTCAAGTGGGTGACTGGATTTTAGTGTCACCAGCTGCATCCATCCATCGAAGCTAAATGATGCAGAAATATTCGCCATAGTGTGGGCCCGCAAAACAAAATGTAGAATGTTTAAAAATAGATCATTAGAATTTATACATCCATGCATGACCTGGTAACAGACCTGACCTTGTAATCTTAGTATTGTTACCTCAAAACTAGAGGCAAACCTGTTAAAGGAGCTATATGTAAGACTTTTAAATTAAACAGCAGAAAATGACTAAATGACACTTTTGATTGTATTTAAAACATATTAACATATATGTGTTGAGTTGCAGAGATATTTACAGAAGTTCCTAAATAGCTAGCCCCGTCCGATCTGTCTTGCAGTACCATATTGTAACTCAAGGGGTGATAGTGAGTCACTGCAGAGTGCGATCTTCTGTGAGTACAAGATGAGACAATGAAGAAGTAGTGCGGTAAATAGCTTTTAATGAATTAAAAATGAAATTTGATGCCGAACTCGCAGCATTTCTTTCATATTGGTGATAAATAAATGCTAACTCTGACTATATAGCAATAGCTTATAAAGATATAATCTTACTGACACTGTTCTGTGTCTTTTGATTGACAATCAAAGTTTCTGCACTTCCTTGCAACTTTCTGGTAATATGTGGCCCCCTAATCGGTTCTGAGCGGGGAGCATGAATTCAAAAGTGAAATTAGCCGATCATCTAAAACTGTGTCAGTCTTAAAAAAACAAGTTTTCAAAAAGTGGACAGATTGTTGATAACTCTGCTGCTATATAATGACAATAATAGCTGCATTGCAATGGCTCAAAGATTTCCTCATTCCCTACAGGATTTCTGACAGCGCTGATGCTTTTCCGTTCTTTGCATTTCATCACTGCCACCTCAGAGTAGCACGAGGAGGCTTTGTGAAGAAAAAGCTGAACACTTTGCTGTCATTTATTAGAAAAACAACAATTATCCACACAATGTTAAATATACCTCATGATTAGAAATTAAACGTTTTAAACGTCATAAAGGCCAGATCAGACCACTTTTGTCGTCCTCCCTCCCATCTTGTCTCACAATAGCGTGTTCGTCGCTGGAAAGAAAATGCTTACTTTATACGAAAAAGTCTTCTTAGCCTTATATTATTGGAATAGTTTCTTACGGCTCGCTATTTAATTTGAAATATGTGGACATACTGCTTACATTTCACCCAGCGGAATAGCCCATCATAACCATCTTTGTGATATAGCACATCCAGAACCAGCCAGTGTTCAGCTCTGCCAAGCCAGGAAACCCCAAGAGAGCCAGTCTAAGCTGAATTTGCTTTGTGGCACTGGCTACAGGACTGTTAGAGGGAAATGTACAAGATGTAAGACTATGGACAAAATGTATCCTTTTTTTTTTTATTGCATATGTTAGATATACATTTATTTAAGGACTTTTGTTTCTGCAAGAAACACCAGGAAGGAAACAAAGTCTGTAAAGATGATGCTTCCCAAAAGTTACAATGATCACAGACACAAGTATGCGCCACAAGTATGATGTCAAGTGCTCCAAACCTTGAGTGGCAAGTCCAAAACGTGGTAGAAAATAACAAATGTGTCTGTTCAGGTAACTGTTTACTCTACTTCTTCCCTTTTAGTGACATTTGACATGAATTGGAGTCTGTATTTAAAAAGAAATGTGTAAATTCCTCGCCCAAGTTTGTTTTCACGGCAAGAACTGTGCAGCCGAGGTTTTGCCAGAGTTCAGCACATCTGTCTCGTCTGTTTGAACAGCAGGCACGGTGGAAGGAAGCCAAGCCTAGTCTAGCTGACACTGTTTGTCCGTCCCTCCAAAACAGAATTTCAGATGTTACCCTGTGGTTGTCTTTCGGAGCTGTGAAAAACAAACAATCCTGCTTTTGTAGAAGTGCTGAGCGCTGACGAGGTGCCGACTTTGTCTTTTAGAAGCATTGAACTGATTGTCCATTTATGGACAGCTTTGAACCATATTTATCTCATTTAACTGTTGAAATAGTGTCATTTTATGTATATATATCTATATATATATATAGATATATATACACACACACACATAAATATGTTCATATAGATATAGATATACTGTATATACACAGTATTCTTGTCATGCAGTTATTGTATAAACAGGTGTTTTGCAGTTCTATTAGAGGCAGTACTGGCATGTATGATCATCCACATTTTCTGTAATTCCTCTGTTCATTTGCTTTAAATCTAAATTCCGCTAATGGGGACAATAAAGGCGAAACACAACACAGAATGAAGAACATAGTGGAGCGTGAAATGAATAAATGTAAGTTGGCTGTAGAAGCAGCGCCATAATAACAGTGGCTCTGTGGTAGCTTACAGGGAGCCACACCGACGGACCCATTTCAGTTTAATATTCTGTTAACATTATTGTTGAACATGCTGGGCTGGAAGAGTGATGGAGAAACGCTCATTAACTCAGACACAGTCCGCAGGCAGAGGGCAGCATTGCACACCATTTTACTGCAGCGTGATTAATAAAACATGGGACTTCCAAGAGGTTCCCTTTAGCTCGGCCTCTGTCTATCTATCTATCTATCTATCTATCTATACAAATCTGTTGAGAGCACTTATGAAATCTATATATTACATTTTTTTTTTTTTTTTTTTTTTTTACCATCGTGACCTTTTAGCTGAAACTTTCTCCCTCCCAGTGCCTGTGCTGACCTCGTTCTCACATTCTTGAAGCTAAATCTGAGAACCTTTGAGGGGGGTCACTTTTAATCTGAGAGAGTATTTTCAGAGTGAAAGTGGATACGAACCAAACCCACTCAGAAAACTGTATGGGGTCCAGTTGGACTTGGTTAGCATTTGTGTATGTAGCGCATGTGCTACAACCTTAAATAAGCCATGTACCGCAGTGTTGTGACATGTGCGTGTGCTCGTGTTTTACTGAGTAACAGTGTCGGGGTACTTGTATGCGTCTCCGAGCTCCCAGTGTGGCCTTCCTTCTGTCCACGGCACCCCTCTGAAAAATCATTCCTGTGAATGGGATCCATTGACCCGGGCTGTGGCTGAGTGACACCCTGTGGTGTAGCGCCCGATCACAGAAACGGTTCATTTGTTTATAAGCTGACAATCACAGGCAGACCAAACCCTGAGAGACACACGAGAGACATAAACAATGTCTTAGCTCTGAAAGTCCAACTCAACTAAATATGATGGTTTCAGTTATTTCTAATGAGCCATTACTGTTACACTTAATGAAAAAATGAATAAATAGAATAAGAAAAATAATCTATTTTTGAAAGAAAGCAAGCTCTTTCAGCCTTTGGCTTAAACATTACTGTTTGATTGTATTTCTACAGAAATATTAGTGATGCTAGGCTCCAGCCACACCGTGACTCTCTACAGGATAAGCGGTTATAGACAATGCATGTTAGTGATGCGCATTCCTCTGTGGTAACATTTGAATTCTGAGTGTTACCAACCTCCAAAACACAAATGTTTCACTCAGTTTGAAGTTGGGATTGAGTTACTCCCCGAAGAACAAAATCCACCCCTCGCTGCACCTCACTCCACCAGCACTCCCACACTGAGCAGAGACACAAAACACAAACGAAGGATAACCGACCTAAATTGTTTATGCTTACGACTGTATATATGTAATTTGGGTCTGCCACAGAACACTCAATTAACCCGTCACAATGCGAGCGCTCGGAAAAAAACTCAATAGGGGCTTGAAAATTCAAATCCAGCACAAGCAGGTGATTTGTTTCGATTGCCATGCCAGTTTCTCTTCTAAAAATTTGGTTCTTTTCTCACTTGTTGAAGATAAATAACATATTTTCAGTGTTTGTCCGTTGTGTTATCTGGAGAAATAAGAACGGATTTCAGTGGTACAACAGTATTTCCATCGCGTGAGTCAACAATGTGTTTACTTCGAATTCTTTTGTATTATTGGTTGTGTTATATGAATCACTGCTGGTAAGAAATCAGGCAGTTGTTTTAACCACTTTAAAATAAAATATGATGGCCCTGGATCCACTTGCGTAAGCCCCTAAAGTCCAAAGAGTTTGTAGATGTAAATACCTTCTCACTGTAGCAATAACTATTTATCATTCATAGGCGAGATTCAATGGAAAAGTACGGGGAGTGAGTTCTAGTCAAAACCGTGAACATTTCCAATATGTACCTTCTCCACTGTCCTTGCAAACTCGCTGAGACTAATAGGTTCCGTAAGCCTTGGGTATTTATGTGGGCTGTCCTCATGCAGGGGAGACAGACATTATGAAAACATTTCAGTCCATGTCTGACCAAGCCTTTGGGGGTTTCAAACAGAAATCGAAGCATGTAGGATGTACAGCTGTGGCTACTGTGCGTGGAGCAAACTCCGGTCTTTAAACAAAAGACAGGTTTTCTTCTCACATGACAGTTGGTGAGCCATGTTTGAGTTAAGAATGGACTAAATGTGCTACTGTATGTATGATATACTACAAATACATTGAGGTGCATGTATGTTTGGACACTGACAGAACATCAGAGACGCGCTGATGCTACAGGTATATAATGAAAATGCAGACTCACTTCACATCCAAACTGGAGGAAGAGGTTAGGAGTTATAACTATTTTAAACACAGCACTCAGAGGTGGTCGGACAACATAACAATCGTACATCAGAATCGTACAACAGATGGCGCAAAGAAACGGGTTTCCTTCTTTGTGATGCTTTCCTAGTCCTTTATGCAACTGTTTTACAGCAGCTTACACCACTTTTTAATCTTCTCTTAAACTCCTGGGTTGCTTTCACAGGATGTATTGAATCATTCTCCGTCTGTAATGTGAAGCACCGTCCAATCACCAGTTTGCTTCATTTGGATGAATCTGGGCAGTATCCAGTGTATCTGGCATTCGGTAACATCATCAATAAATACCTGTCACCCAGTGCCACTGGAAGCCACGCACAGCCATACATCACACTACCTCCACCATGTTTTCCAGATGATGTCATACGCTTATGAGCAGGTTCAAGTCTTCTCCAAACTTTTTTTCTGCCTGTCATTCTAGTACAGGTTGATCCAGGACTGGTCTGGATTATTTCATTTCTGCTGGTCTAATCAGGCCTTTCCATTCTTCGGGTTTATGAATGGGTTGCAATTAGACATGAACCTCAGGAGTTGTTCTTATCAAGACATCTCCTTACAGGAGACCTGGATAATGATACGCCTACATCCTAGAGAGTGTTCCTCACCTGGCTAATTGATTTTTCATCATCCACGACTGTTGCCTTCTGCAGATGTCCAAACCTGTATCTGAGCTCACCAATATGTTTTTGTTTTTTTTTGCCCAGATTGTACCGACCTGTTGGTTTGGCCAACTCTTAACATTCCAGCTATCTCTCTGATAGATTCCTTTTCATTTACAGCCCAAGGACGGCCTGTTTCACTTGCACAGCTCCTTTAGACACGTGCTGTGAGTTCACAGCAGCAGTTTCCAAATGCAAATGCCAATCTTGGAAACAACCCCAGAACCTTTACCTGCATAACTGACGAAGAAATAATGAAGAAATATCCCACGCCTGTAAATGAAACAGCTATTGAGTCAACTGTCCAATCCCCCTTGAAGACAGACAGCTAAAATAACAACAAATGTGTCATTGTCCAAAAATATCTGGACCTAACAGCATCGTATTAGTAGAACAAAAGAAATGAAGAAAGATGGAGCAGGAGCAGTGACAAAACATACATAATGTTGCATCTTGTTGATTGACAATCCGCAAAAAGACCAACACATCCTGCTGTTTACCCTATGCTCCCATTGGCCAAAGCTCTAACCCACACTGATCACATATTATACATAAGCCCAAGGAGATTTACTATGTAAATATACTGAGAACTCAGTCAACAGAGCTCTTATTGCCATGGGTCTCAGTTAACACACTGCAATGACTCTTAGACCGATGCTGTGATAATAGCCACAGTGAGACCTACGGTTTATTTGTCCAAGACGGTGAGGGATTGACCAGAGCTACATCAGATAAACAATAACACACTGTGCTTGTTTTAACAATAGGAAAGTGATTTGACCTGGTGTCGCAAAATGCACAGGGAGACTGGCTCTGTACATGGTTGGATCGAGGCATGGCTGGGTGATTGAATCTTTAAATGGGCTGGTAATAATTAGAGAAATTAATATCCTGTAATGTCCTCATAATACAAAAGTTTCTGAGTATTCTGCACTCGTATCTTTTTTAACTATGTAACGTCTTCCTTTCACAAAGGATCGGATATTTGTAACATAGTAAATAACAGAGAAGAGTTTTTTAAAGAGAACTGTTACGGTAGAAATAAATTACGCAATATGTTTGATGCCATGTCTTTATTTCTACCTCTAGTTCTCCGCTTTACAGGAAATAGACGTCTGCACGGACATCTGCTTTCAATTCCTACAGGTTTGATTTGTCCAATCTGGCAAGCCCACCTCCAGCCCCGTGTGGTGTTTTTTTTACAGAACCTGTTTTATTATTTAATTGTGTTTTAAGGAGTAGATGTCTGTCAAGGGGATATTTTTTCATATTGAGATGAATGAGGACATAAAGAAAGCAGAAATTCCTCAAGGAACTTTAATAACCAGGGGGGAAAAAAGAAATCCTTTATATTTCCTAAACTTTGTATTATGTGGATGTAATAGTTACATGCATATACATTACATTGCTGGTGGTTCAGTTGCCGGGCTGAAATAATATCCCCTGAGCTAATTTATGTCTGTAATGTCAGCAGGCACCAACATCTTGGGTTTGGGTGTGGAATTAGGCTCACCTGTTATCAAACAGTCTTTACAAGCTTAAATTACACGTGGGACCTGGTTATAGCTAGGAAGTGAAAATGGTCCGTGTTGAATTGATGTCGGCGTCTCCAGATCTCGGTTTCATGCCTTGAAATGATTTTGCCTGGACTGCTCTGAGCTCTCATGCCGCTCGGTTCGACTCATGGAATTCACACCGTTCTTCATACTGTGTTTCTAATAGTAAATGAGCTGTAACGTCTGTCAGCGAGAGCACTCAACGGGAGGCAATTAGAGGAGTGACCTGCACCTTTATTTGTTTGTACTTTTAAAGAATGACTGAGTGACTTGCAAGGTCTGTTGTTTTTTAAAGTCTTGTGTTACATGGAGCGGGGGATACGTGCCGTTTAAAGTGCCGTTTTAACATGACGTGAGTGCAGTTATGACTGTCCGACTGATTTTCCCTGCACTTTTTCTTCTAGGACATAATCACACAATAAAAAGGTACTTTTGTTTAGCTCTGCATTTACATGCAAGGTCAACTGCAAAGTTGTAGGGAATAAGAAAGAAAAGATAAATAGAATTTTATCAAAGTGTCCAACGTAGGCCATAATAATGAGAATAAAAGACATTCAAGCAGCTATTTGATCATGTTAAGTAATTTACTTTTTAGTGATTACCCCTGAATTCTACATTGGCCAGACATGGCAATCTTACCCTCTGTAAACAGCCAGAGAAATTATTAATTATATACCTATATGTATACTTGATTTTTGTTTATGGAATCTCTTACCTGTTGTACATACTTACAGCATTGCCCGTACACATCAGCACATCTAGCACCCGACCCCTCTGACATGAAAGCACAAACTAACAAGTCACTTAGCCCTCCTTTCCTGTTGATATAACAAATCAATTAATTCTCATTTCCTGTACATCTAAAGAGTCAATTAGCTCCGGTTTCCTGTTTGTTTCCTGCTGGGACGACATTTGCCAGCAGGGCAGCTGTCTAGTTCGTGGCAGACCTCGTGCACACATCAAACAACGACGTCTAATAGAGGCCTTATCAGAGCACATTAGCGACACATAAACATGGCATGAACTCCGGATGAGGGCAGCGTGGCAGCATGTGTACGTGTGGGTACCAGCTCACTGTTAAACCTGCCTTTGACATACATCGTTCAGCCACAACATTAAAATAACCTGCCTAATATTGTATAGGTCTCCCTTGTACTTGATCAGTTTGGGATCTAGTGAATTTGGAGGCCAGGTCAACACCTTGTGCTGTTTTTCATGTTTTTTGAGTTGTTCCTAAACTGTTTGCATCCTGCTGGGGATGGCTGCTGCCATCAAAGAGTGTCATTGCTATGGGGTGGGGGTGTCTGGTCTGGTCTAGGTGGGTGCTACATGTCTAAGCAACATCCACACGAATGCCAGGTCCAAAAGTTTCCCAGCAGAACATTGGATTGTCACAAAATGGTCAATGTTATTCACTTTTCCTGTCAGTGCTTTTAATGTTCTGGCTGACCGATGTATTTTGCTCTTGAAGCTGTTAAACACATTAGCAATAACTTACTTAAATACTCAACCGACAAACACAAAACATTGTTAGAATCTCGAGTCTGCTAATAATTATTATTATTTTTTTTTTTTGCAGATTTGTCATGAAAAACAACCTCTATCATGTACACATTGAAATTTGATTTAATATGTAATTCGCTAACAAAGACCATACCTTAATTTATGCAAATATATTTATTGGTAAACATGGATGGACGGATGAGAAGGTTTGAAAGGAATGGGATGAAACGGGGTCGAGGGGATGGGATGAAAAGTTTTGGAGGGGATGGGATGAAAATGATCGGAGGGGATGAGATGAAAAGGGCTGAGGGGATGGGATGAAAAGGGATTGATGGGAAGGGATGAACAGGGTCGGAGGGGATGAGATGAAAAAGGTTGAGGGGATGGGATGAAAGGGTTGAGGGGATGTTTGAGAACTGAGACGAACGGGGGGGGGGGGGGGTTAGGAGACACTTTTATAGGTAAGCACAGGAAATAGAATGATATGGGGCGTGGTCTAGTTCCTGAATTTAAGCTATAATAACTTCATATATTGATTATTCCAGCTTTAAAGACACTATGGTAGAGGGCAACACATGCCATTATACAGTATATTTTTCCCACCAATTTGCTTTGCAACCAAAGATGAGCATTAAAATCCAATTTGAATCTAGATAAATATTTTATTGTTGCCATGGTAATACTATTACAATCATCTCATGCCATAAATGAAATGTGATGTAAAGCACTATGGTGTATGCAGTCTATCTATGTAGACAGCTTTAAAAACTGAAGTATTGTTACCATCATATGCATTTGAAATTGTATTGTATAAAAAAATAACACATATGGACATCATGTTGACAAAAAATATAAAAGAAAGCCATAGGGAACGTTGGCCTACAGCAAACACAGTAGTTAAATAAATTAAACAAATGACCTCTATGTGAAAAGAAAGTACAAAAATCAACACAAGTTCTTTCAGCAAACACATACAGCAAAGCCGGTGATAACACTGATACATAAAGTACAACACGATCGCATGTCCCTTTTTTAAAAAAATTCATTTCAGTGAGACACATGACACGGACTATGGTGGTTAGTTCCTGATTTTTCTTCCAAAAATATACTGCATATCTATTTATATATTTATATAAACAACAACAAGGCTTGATAATTTTCTTTTGTTTTTAATAATTCTAAAATACATCTATAATATTTAGAAACAATATGTACAATTTCCCCCCCGCCGCCGTGCAGTAGGTTTTTATGCAACGTTAAAACAGATTCTTCTAAAATGGAAGAATAAATTAAGGTCTGTAAAATAACACCTCTGTTTGCAAGCCCAGGGGGGGTTTAAGAGCTGATAGACTTTGTTTGTCACACACACGCTCACACACACACACTCACACAAAGGACATAAGGCTCCAGATGTACTTATGAAAGGTACTTGATATTCGGCTATGGTTTTTATGGTTTACTTCGGTGAGATCTCAAATTCTCAGAGGCACTGAAAGTTGAATGAGTGTATACTGTAACAGTGTCATCCATCAGAGAGCTGATATGCCATTTAATGTCTCTGAGATGTCTGATAACACTTCTTCTTTTTGAACTTTTCTTTCCTGCTATATTCTGCGTGCTTGCTCCTGCTCTGTCTGTAAAATAAACCCAAAACCATACCTTTATGTTCCAAGAGAGCTCTCATCATATGAACTCATTATAACCTCAGTTCCCAAGACATGATTCACCATTGTGATTCACCATTCGGCTCCAACAACACAACTTTTATCTAGTGAACTGCTACCTCACAGCTAGAGCTCATGTTACATCGTTTCTCCGTGCTCTTTCACAGCCTCCTCCGAGCCTTAAAATGCTCAATAAGCCCTTACTTTACACTGAAACCGACGTATGTTCAAGTTTTTGCTCAAGGAAGGCTGACAGTTGTTTATAGAGTCCCAACAAATGCTCTACTAGAGAAACAAGGTCCATGTCTGTGGGATCACTGTGAGCAACGTGCAGAGGAGGAGGAGGAGGAGCGAAAACGCTAAGGATGAGGAGGCGGGTGATGCCGAAGCCGCGTGATGGTGGCCGTGCTGGTTGTGGGCTCTGTGAGGTGGCTGCACTGTGATGTAACCGTTGATGATGCGCACCAGCGGGGGAGGCGGGGACTGCAACCTGGAACTGTGGAGAGAAGACAAAAAAAAAGAAAAGATAAATTAAAATGAAACATGTGTCTTTATCACATTTATTGCTCAAAGGCTTCCAGTACTTGATATGTTGTTGCCACGGGGCTTGTTATATTTCACCTTCTCGTTGTAAACCGCTGTGAGGTGCACACCGCCAACTTGATTAAAGACGTGATGACAGTGGATGGGTTGTTTGCTTATGTGCGCCAGCCAGCTCTCAATCAGACATGACTGACCCTTTAAATTTAACTGTTGCTCACATTCTGACAATCTTTTCATTCTCAAAGTTGGAGAAAAACACAGCACAAAGCCAGATTTGTAAAAAAAAAAAATCAGCCCATCAGTTACATCAGCCCATCAGCCTGGTTATGGCCTTATTATTTCCAGACTTTTCCTGAACTTTCTTTTAAAAACATCTCGCCACGTATCTGCACTTTGCATTCTTTGAGAATAAAGGGGGAATCGTTTACCTAATCAGCAGAAGAGCAGGGCTCTTCCCGCAGTTGCCAGGGAAAATGTGCAGTGTGCGGGACGTAAACAATGGAAAAATTAATGACGATAAAAGCTGCAACGGAAACGTTCTCTTACAAAACTCCTGGGCATGAAACTCATTGATCAGCTCGTAATCCAGCTGCCAGTCCACCAGCCAGTTTTCCTTCCCTTCCCCAACCGCTCATTTGGTTTTTCTCCATTTGTCTTTCCTTTTTTTTTCTTCTAAATAATATCTGCTCTCCTGTTTGGTGAAGAGCTTGAGATTTTTTGATTTTGACTGGCCTGAACCTGACCTTAACCCGTTGGTATTTCCAATTAACTTAAATACAGTAATTAAAAATACAGTATATGAAAACACTTAGATCTTAATTTAAAAAAAATTATTCTAGCTCTCATCCCAACTTATCTGTCATGCCTGAAGAAAAATTCTAAAAGGAAATATATTGGACAAGTGAGTGTCGGACTGCTTTATGGAGCGGTTGGCATGGCAACTGATGGTTATGTCACACCCTGTTTCTATAGTGTCAAATAACTAAATGAAACTTATCTGAAATTATATTAACTACAAAAATGACAGAAACCATCCTTGAAAAAAAATATATATATTACGTGTATTTTAGTGTTTTAATTTGGCCCAAGTCCCATCCGTTAACATGGAGGGGGTGGAGCTTATGACCTATACTGCAGCCAGCCACCAGGGGGAGCTCTACTTGCTTTGGCTTCACTATTGAGGAGCAGCTCTGTGTCTGTATTTATACTGTCTATGCTTTGGATGGGCAAATGAAGTATCCTTGGATTTGTTAGCCACAAGAATTTGTGAGTCAAGTGCTGGTCAACAAAAAACGTTTAACATATGGCGTGTGTATGGTGTGGAGAAAACCATGACACAAATGGCCATCAATACAAACTACCATATTTTTCCATTCCCCAATCAAACTGAAGGTAACCAAACACTTTGATTAGTGAAATATTCCCCCATAATTAACCTTCACTAAATTAAACTCAACTGATGATAAGGGATGTGCTGCCATTGATTAGTCTTGCCTTTTATACGAAAGATTATTTGAGAACAAGCAAGCAGCAGATAATTTAAGCCACACCTTTAAGTAAGATTTATTTCTTTAAAGTTTTTGTAAACTCTTGACGTAGTTTTTATTAAACGCGCACAGAAGGTTTTCACAAAGTTGTGCAGCAGGTTTATTTAGGTTTGAGGGCGTCAAAGAGGTGCGAGGAAACCAGGTGTGACACATCACTGTGTGGCCATGCATCAAACACAACGGAGAACTGTGGAGCTGCAGCCGCTTCTGTTTTCCCCCGACCTCGCCTCGCCTCT
Organism: Chelon labrosus; assembly: GCF_963514085.1. Taxonomy (NCBI): domain Eukaryota; kingdom Metazoa; phylum Chordata; class Actinopteri; order Mugiliformes; family Mugilidae; genus Chelon; species Chelon labrosus. The sequence continues at coordinate 9,615,410 of NC_140355.1, forward strand.
TCTTACCCGTCCGACTTTTCAGACATTAAAATATACAAAAATGTGCGCTGGGTACACCGTGCAACGTGCGTCCACAAACAGTCTGTTTCTCTCTGCTCAAAACTACGGGGGCTCGCAGAAAGAGAGAAAACATTTCTGCAGACAAAATGTACACAAATGCTAACAAACCTCCTCTGTTCCCATGAAGAACAGACGCTGCTTGGTTGGGTTTTTCTTTCCAACACTAATTCGGAATAGTTCTTACTGTACATGGGAAAATACAGGGGTAGAAATCCCTATATATATTATTGGCAGAGTAATGGACGGATTCAATTTTGCAAACCCTGTATTTTGCATTTAACCATTTAACCCATTTATGTATGTTAGTTTTATAATATCAGAGTATAAATCAATGCTTATATTATAAACAATGACTCTAAAATGATTTTCTGCCAACACTCCTTCTAAATTGGTTCTTAGAAACAAATTCCTATTCAACTTGTCACCGTATAATATAGGAAACAGATCTGCTCACATTCTAAACTTGTTTGAAAATTGCTGACAGGGAAATATCAATTTGGCACATAACAAGGTAAAAATGTGCACAATTACCATAAAATATCTAATAAGCAGGCACCAGGTGCTGGATGCATCTAGTGGAAACTGAAACGGTGATTCTGGAGGAAGTAACTTGTGGTGCTGTTAAACTGGGTTGAAATGGGGTGGTCAAAACTAGAAGAAAAAAAATAGTCGAATCAATAGCTCAATCAATTTAATCCACACGAAGCAATGATTTGTTGCGTGACTGGTGTCATAGACTCCAGTATATAAGTTTCGACTCGGCGTTCCTAATAAACTGGCAGCCGAGTGCATATTCAGACCAGTTCAGGCTGGATTTTTCTCTTTGGATTGAGGGAGGAAACTGTAAGGGAAATTTTTTTTTGAGGAGACTTTTAGTTTGTGGATTTAAGCCAGTGTAAAGAGAATTTAAAGCTCTACGTATTAACGCGGGGAGAGCAAGAGTGAAGACAAGTAACGTCAACACAGAAGCTCATGAAAATAGATCCACACGAGAAGTGCAGCTAGTATTCTCAGGCCACGTGTAGACATCTTAGAAATGTGTAACCATGTGCTGAAATGACATGTATGACAGTAGCGTTTGTGTTGCTGTTTAAACAGTCCAGGTCTCCATCCGTACTATATTACATAATAGTCACCAGACAGCCATAACAGATATATTTATTAATGACTAACAAGAACATTTTCTTACAGCACATTTATGTTGAAAGGTAAATTTTCTACCTTATTAACGTGAGTCCTATGCTAGGACGGATTTCCTGTGCCGTTCATTCATTTCCCTCAGACACAGTGAGAAAATGTGGTGTGAGTTTTCTCCTCGCTGCAACAAGGGCTTTTTGTGTGAAGTTTGCGCGATATTCTCCTCGCTCTTTTAAGTTGCTCTGATTTTCACCCACAATTAGGTGAAACTGGAAACTCCAAATTGCTCGTAGGTATGAACGAATGCGGTCGGGGCGTACACGGCGGCCTCGTGAAAGACTAGAACCTCCAGCTGACCCGTGGTCGGGGCAGAGAGCCGAAGCGAGCGCAGCGCAGCAAAAAGTCCCTTGTAATCTATTATAAATGGTATAAATTATATCTGATATGTGATATAAATGATTTGATTATAAAAATGATCAAATATGGCCGCCACGCTTGCCAACCATTTAGATTTTTCTGCCTAGCTCTCCAATGTTCAAATAGAGCAATTTCACAGATTTAACTCCCCACATGATTACTACAGGCGCTCCAGAAGTGGACATACATTCACAGCTGTTACCCAGAAATATATACACCGATCAGCCACAACATTAAGAATACTGACAGGAGAAGTAAATAACATTTAGTGACAATGCAATGTTCTGCTGGGAAACGATGTTACTTAGACGTGTGCCACCCACCTAGACCAGACCAGGCACCCCCACCCCATAGCAATGACACTTAATTCATGAGGTTATTATCACCTTGTTCCTGGTGTGAATAGCCAGGCTACTGCTCGATTGTCCCTGGGGTGATACATGCTAAGATCTCTGAACTGTGACTGTGGAGAATGGATGGGGGGGGGGGGGGGGGGGGGTCATATTAATCATCATAAACGTTCCATTGAAACAAAATGTTGCCTTTACGCCAACCTGAGAAAAGTTTCACCATGGCAGACCACACCTTGTGCAGAGGGCTTCTTCTTGTCTGAAAGGTGAGCTTGTTTTGTTGTCCGGTTAGTCCCTGCCTAGAGCTACTACGAGACCAAAGCCGATACTTAGCAGGAATTCCCAGGTTGCTATTTTCACATGCAAGATACTTATACCTGCTAAGAACTAGTCTGAACTCATACCACAGTGCTGTGTGAGTGTGTGTCTATATATCTATATCTATATCCATATAGATATATATATGTGTGTGTGTGGGTGTGTGTGTGTGCTGAAGTGTGTGCTGACTACATGAAGAGTTAAGTGATATGATATGGAGGCTGCCTGAGCCTGCGGCACCACATCAGGAAGTGTCAGTTTTATGCTATAGAAAAGTCTGCATTCCCATTTCCCCTCTCTCCCCTCTCACATCCGCTCTGCCTTTCTTCTCTCGGCTTTTACCGTTATACTCTTTTATTTCATTCTGTCCTCACCCCTAGCCTCTCATCTCAGGTCACTGATGACACATGTGAAGAGGCGAGACCCTCGTCTATTCATCTCTCTCTTTCTCTCTCTCTCTCTCTCTCTCTCTCTCTCTCTCTCTCACCTCTCCTCGATGCGAACCCAGAGGTCGTTAAAATGCCGGTGCCGCTGTTTCTTCTGCTTGTTCCTCCTCTTCTTCTTCAGCATTTTTCTCTCAGCTTTCTCCAGCAGCTCCAGGCTATCTGGTGGCAGAAGCATGTGGGGTAACAGGTCGTCCTCCAGAGGACGCCCCTGATCGTCTTCCTTGTGGGGGAGCTCGTGGAGGAAGGGCTCCAACAGAGGGGGCTCATCGTGGTGGCCTTCCAACTCCGAAGAGGCAAGCCTGGATGATGACCTCCTGGAAAATGTCACAAGACCACAGCATATACTTTAATGTAGGCTCATCTGTGACAACTTTAGGGTAAAAACTAAACTGCTTTAGATTCCTTTATGTTTTTAGATCTTTAGATTTGTTTTCACAGGAAAAATAAAAGTTGTAGAAGCAAAACAAATGTTGAGTTTGCTGTAAAGTATGCCAAATACATGCTCATGTACAGTATATGAGTTTTGTTTGGAAATTGGACTATATCCAACCTGAGAATACTTTAAAAATAGATAACAAAGGGTTAACGGTAAAGAAATTACTAAATTAAAGAAAAAATAACTAAGGAAAAGAGAAAAGAAGGAAAGGAAAGAATCCCTGCCATGTAAGAACGGGATGTGATCCAAGAATCCATATTCAGTCTAACAGAGAACATATTCAACATTTTCTTGAAAAACAACAAAAAGGTCTGAAATAGGAAGTGTGACAAACAAACCAAAACTCGTCTTGGTGATTAAAATCACTGTTGCTTCCACTGAGTCGCTAGGCATCTGGACGTACAGTTGCAGGCCCAGGCCCGGTGTTAGCTCGTGATTAGCCATAAATGGGTCAGATGCGGGTTCATCTCAGCCTCATAATCCCGTATCAAGCGCAAGGGTTGGTGTGTGAAAGTGGACTGACTCATTCATTCGCTCCCACACAGGAGCAAGAACACAGATTTGAACGGCGATAGCCACCCGCAGTGTGTCATGGTAGAGTGCACTACATGCTTCACAGCAGGAGGTATGAGCCCTGCTTAGGTTGGCCTTTTCAACACCGCTTCATAGGTGGCCGGTGGGGAATTTGTCAGATTTATCTGGGGTTTACAATCTGTTGAGTGGAAAAATCCCAAAGAATGGCAGACTACGCTGAGAATCTGACACCCAAACATCAGATTGTTAATTTGGAATTACTGTACATTTAGTGTCAACTAATTGTTGTCTGGAATAATTGCCAGATGATGCTAATCAATTTGTTTTGGCTGGCTTTATACAATGATGGACAGAAGAGTAGCAGGGACATCAAAATGACTCTGATTGCTTGTAGGACAGTCTGTTTTTTTCTCTGTATCAGCTGAAAACACGTCCCAACGGAGTGTGGCAATCATTCTGTTTGAACTTTAAATATTTTATCACATTTCAGTCCATGAATTATGTTTCTACATGATGCACATGTGAGTGTGAGTGTGTTTAAGGGCTGAATTTACCTGTTTATGGGCTGCCCAGCAGGGGTGTGCTCCACTTCGTATCCCTGGCGACGGAGCACATCAATGACCGTATTGTTGCCAAGAAAGTGACCTGCAGCCGAGAAAAAGAAAAGTGGTGACCCCCACGCATTTGGGCACTAGCGATCGGCTATTGCGAGCTAAAGGAAACAAGACATTTAATATCCCTCTAACTGATCTCTTTCAGAAGATTACAGGAAAAGTATAATCAAGTCCTAATGTGTAGGAATGTAGTAGAGAAATAAAGATGGTGGAGCCCACAGAACAGAAAGGAGAGGTTGTACCGTGATGACAAATGCTCACATGCACAAAATATGATAGAGGTACGGTTTTAGGTTATTTTTGTCAAGATAAAGTGTTTTTAGGTTAGTTCATTTCTAACATCTTTTTTTCATATGCTCCATACGTATAATCTGAAAAAAATATATATATATATATATGTCAGATAATAAATGAGATATTCCCTTTCTTGTCATCAGATGTTCTTCTCATTTTAACTTCCACCTAAAAGTGTAATCCCAGCTCTGATTTTCTCTGGATCTCCTTTCCACTTGCCTTTCTCCTCTATACCTCTTTACCTTTCTTCCTCAATGCTTGACCATACGTTGCTAACCCCCCCTCCCATATTTTACCTCCTTTCTTCCCCTCCCGTTTTCATCTCATCCATTCTCCTCCTCCTTATCTCTAACTTCCCCTCTTCTCCCCGCTTCCTCTCTTTCTTGCGGTGACCCTCTCGGCTAGGTGAAGTGGGGGCATTGAGGCTTCAGGTTGCCATGTCAAGAGGTCTCCATTCTTCCTCTCACTCTGACAAAGGGGAGCGGGGGCCCATTGTTTGGGCCAGCTCAGCCGTGGCACCACAGAGCTGTGTAAACAATGAGCCCCGGCACTTTAATCTGGCCCAGAGCCATCGATAGAGGGAGGTTAGCCGAGATGCACTATGGGTGCCATGATGCTGCCCCATGCCATGAACTAAATGCTGGTTTAAAAGCAATGTCACAATATGCACTGGTAATAGAGAAAAAGGAAAAAGGTCTGAGGGAGGGGGCTACTGAAGAAAGTGCAATATCAGCATGTGATTCTTTGATTTAATTGTATTTGTGAATTTTAATGGACATTGTCTGCTTAGTCACTTTGAAAGGAACAAAGGATCACGTTTGATCAATTTGATTAAAGCTTTTAAGGCTTTTTACTGGTTTACAACTGATAAAGCTTCAATTTACTGGTTTTGGGAAATGTCGCATTTTTATAGCGACATAAACTTTTTTTCCCCCGTGAGCATTTTCCTCACGTAAGGCATTCATTCATAGGTTAAAGTTCAGATAAACATTTGCCTTATCTTGATGCCAAGGTGCATTTAGCAAGAGTTCTTCTCTACGTATCTGAGAGAAAGAACCACACAGGGACTTTTTTTTTTTTTACTTTACTTTTCTCAAAGCAGTAATCATTATCAATACAGGTGGTCATCTAAATATCCAGAAGCCCTTAAATCCTCCATGAGACCAGAACGAAACAGAGAGACAGAGACAAAGTTCTCCAGCCTGCCCACGTTTAGAAACAACTCAGAGTGATTTATGCAAGTTTACGTCAGGGGATTAAGGTGGGACAAATGGAGCTGTTCAGCACAATGTAGGGCCACAGAGAGGTGGGCGGACTATGAAACTTCAAAGGGACACACACACAAATACGTATACACACGCAAATGCTAAGGAGGTAAGCCATCAATTTTGTCATGTCCCCCAAAGGCCAGTGTGTGTTTGAAGAGTTGAAAAAGCCCAGAGCTTTAAAAAAAAAAAAAAAAAGAAAACACACAAAAAAACTCACTAATCATCAAGAAAAATGTGATTTAAAAGGTGACGTTTCTGTGCTCTAAATCATACTATAGTATTTTGTGAGCTCAAGTTACAATAAAAACTACAACATCAAAAATAAATCCCAGTTTATCCTAGTTATCCTTAAATGAAATCATATTAAAGATACTCCATTAGTCTCACCGTTTGCACAGCTCCTCAAAAACAGTTTTCCTTGAAGCATATTTTTCAAGTCCTGCTTAACAAGAACATGTTTCATACTAAATAAAAGGGGTGAACCTGCGGCGTGCCGGTGAGCAGAAGTCACAGAATTACACATAAAAAGAAAACGTAGACTTCTTTGATTAAAAATGATTGATGCCCTGGAAAAAGGCAGAAATTAGGAACAGAAAATGAAGATTTAGAAGGGCCGCATTTTCCTAAAATTAACCCGTGCATGATGTAACCCTTGGCAACTTGACATGAACTATAAGGCTGAAATATGTCATGTGACCTCATACTGCTAATACCAAGCACCAAGCGATGCATTATTCCGGCAGAGAGGATTTTTTTTTTCATTCTGTGAAATTCCCACTAGATATAATCTTGAGTTTAACTTGACACATAAGTAAATAACTGTAGTCCAGTTTTGTCACTTCAGTAGTTATATTTATTTATAGGCTCTCACCAGAAACAGACCTGCAGCCCACGCTACAGCCCAGCCCACAGTCTTATACACACTTACTTCTGGAGTAACATGTGTGACATCTGACATATATTTCCACTGATTATTTATTTAGGCCAATTTCATACATTTTAAATCTACGGAACCGGCCCAAAACGTGCAAGCCTACGCACAATGTGCTCACTGTATGTCATTTTAGTAGTGCTGAGAGAGGGGAGATGGTGAAGATAAAGACATGGGACAGGCCTGAAAGCTCTCATTCACAACTCACTCCCTACATGCAGCGACAATAATCCGTGAATAGAACACTGAGTGTCATGGTTGTTAAAAAAAAAATTGTATGATTACTGCATTTTTCTATGAAGTGGCAGCTTTTATAATCATCAACAATTTCTAACAAAAAAAATCATAATATAATTAGTTTTTAAAAACAGTCCAGACCAGAACTCCAAGGCTCTTGTAGGGAGGAGATAGGGGCGTGTGGTTGGGTGTGGTGAGCTTCAGACTGTTACACTAGAAGCTTTGCGTTTTATTTTTTAATTTTTTTGTTAAATATGCTGTCAATTGCTATAAATCTAGTAATTTAGCCTGGCATCAGTCAAAACAAAATGTGTTTATCTTAAAAACTGACAAAGCCCTCTGCGGCTGTAGGTATTATAGAGAAGGGGGAAAAAGGGGGAAGACAGAGGATGTTACAGAGCAGTGAAGTTGACTTAATGCGGAGGTTGGGGTGGATGGATGGGTCAAAAGCCAACAGACTCCTTGTGTCCTGTTTCCATCTTGTTTTCCTTTAAAGCATGACCATGCTTGTTCCTTGACCTTAAAGGGGAATTACCGTTTTTTACAACCTGGACCTTATTTCTGGCATAAAATACGATTGTTCACTCACCCATATAACTTTGGTGTCATTTGGAGTATTTAGATCCAGTGGAGCGCCGCGTATATCCATATAGTGGGAGTGACTGGGGCACCGAAATGCAGCCTCTAACTAACGCATTATCTGCAGCGAAACTCATTAATTTCACCAATATTTTGTTATAATACGCTATAGTTGTTATCTATGTGCAGCGGTTTGTTGTTCTTTGGCCAGCTGTTCCTTTCTCTGCCTCCGCATCCTTCTTTCAATGAGCTCCTCATCCGTATACTCTGGCTCAAAACGTAAGAACGTCCATCATAAACAAAGTCATTGTCCACAACCTCAGAATCGGAAAAATATTCAGCCATGTTGCAAAAAACTAGCAGTAGCAAATTACAGGTAAACAAGATGACCATCACGGGTGTGCGCGGCGCTCAGAGATGACATCATCTAGGTCAGAAGTTAGTAGGTCAATCTACAGACCCCGGGTGATGATAACAGGTAAAAATATTGGTGAAATGAACGAGTTTCACGGCAGATAATGTGTTATTCCGTTGTATGATTCATTGTATAATGACAAATAAAGCATTTTACTTTACTTTACTTTACTTTACATTTAGAGGCTGCATTTCGGTGCCCCAGTCACTCCCACTATATGGATATACATGCATCTAAATGTCTTCCGAATGACTCCAAATGACACCAAAGTCATATGGGTGAGTGAACGATCGTATTATATGCCAGAAATAAGGTCCAGGTTGTAAAAAACAGTAATTCCCCTTTAACTACGCAGTTATTTTAACCCAAACCACAATCCTAATATGAATCCAACCAGGTTGTGTTTCTGTCCAATCCTAAAACCTCAGATCAGATCGTTGTGAGGGTGCATGGACAGACACGACATACTGTCATATTTGGAGGACACTGAAGTTGTTCCAATCACATTTGACTTTCTGAATGACCACCATTACCCTAAGCTGCTGTGGCTTCAAGGGATTTCCATTATATGGGAAAATGAAAATAATAACTAATGTTGAACTAATGTTTCTTTGTTAAATTGGTGAAGGAATAGCATTTGGTGGCATTGTATTTGTAGTAAATGTTTCTTTTTTTCTTTTTTTCTTTCTTTCTTTCTTCATAGTTATATCATTTTACTTTCCTGGCTGTCCTTCACACAGTTGTACACATTGTCTTAAGTTGACAATATAAGTACTGAATGTGAAATACGACTTAGGAGCTATGGAAGTCTAAGAAACACGCAGCGTTTCTGAAACAGATATGCCTTCAACTTGGGGGGAAAAAGAAAACGAAACTTTTGCAGACTCTGCACACCTGATCTCAATGAGAGGAACACCAGATGAGAACCGCGGCGGTATCCGTCCTTAAAAAGACATCCAGGCTCCACAATCAGCGGCTCAAATTATTAGAACATATGGTAAGCCTTAAATAGCGTTTCTTTTCCATACACATCAATATTTACATTACAACTTGTAACCGGGGCCAAAGCAGCAGTTCTCATAACATTACAGCATGTTGGATAAACAAACGCTATAGGCAGCTCTGAGGCCATTCTGCCCCATATAGGCTTTTCTTGCTGTTTATGTACACATGTTCCTTGCTAGTCAGCTGGACCCATCAGCCCACGATCTCTGCCACTGGGCACTGAATGAAGCCTTTATTTGAAGAAGCTGACAATAAGGTGTCCGCTGTTATTGTTATTTTTTTTAATGCATCGTTTTAATTTGTTTCTTTCTGAAAGACTCTTTTATTGCCCATGATATGAAGCCACAATTTTCTGGCTTGAATACGCATTACATCTGGCCTTTCTATTCTTGTGTGGATATCTGACACCACAGTGGTTTTAGGAACATCAGTCGTGCATAAATTACAGTACACATGGACATAAAGAGGGCTATAAAAAGGGAGAATCGAGCCATTCAAACTATTGTCAAACTGAATAATAGACTGCATTTTATGATGTGACATTTCTAGGACGTTAGAAGTGCGAACCAGCCAGAGATTTTACTGGAAAATCACATTTTTGGCTTCGCGGAGCCGCTAACGGTCAAGCAAAAACCTCAGTGTCTTCAAGTGTCAAGGGGACTCAGGCATCCATACAAGTGACAGTCATGTCAAAGGCAAATAACAGGAAAATGACGGGTTATCCTCTGGCATGAAAATCACACAGCCATCCAGGTCCTTTCAAACAATGCCAGCTCTATATTAGCACACATATCAAGTGACTGGAAACACGGGCCCCGCTTACATTGCAGTTTTTCTTATCCCTGGTTAAGTCATAGAGCTATATGTCCTTGATGGACAGACAGTTCCTGCCTGTATTGAATTTAGCCGTCGCCTGTTATCAGTCGGGTGCAATTTGTTTGAAAAGAACAGGACGCCGTAGCAGAGTCCCAAAGGAGTGGCAATGCATTTAAATGCTGTCAAGTTAGCTGAGAATAATTGCATGCGGTAGAATTTTAACGCAGACTTCACTTTGTCATCCTGTAATGGTTTGTGAATATACAGTATATTTGTGCGCCATTTTGGTGTTTTCCTGATTTGTAAGTAAACTTTGTGGTTACTTTTTCTTATAGAAACCAGAGCATGAGTGTGCAGTCACTACCCATCAGTGCCGCCAACTATTTAGTAGCTAAAACCTGTTGAAAAAGTACAGTATGTCACTAGGTGGCATTCATCAGAATATAGTGCTGCTTCTTAAGTTTTTAACTTATACAATCTTCTGCATGTACTATATGTTACAGTTTATCTTGTAATTCAAGTGTTGTTAATAGGCAGGATTTAGACACAGCATACGTGTGAAAATGAGTCAAGGTCTCACCAAAGAAATCCGTAAGTATTTATGCTGCTTGGTAATTTTTTATTTTTTTTTTGCTGACATAAAGAGAAGCTTCAAAAATTAAAATATATATCAAGGAAGTTGGTAACAGCTGTAGGTCATTAGGCACGGTCTTTGAGTGCACTGTCAGCATCTTAACACAACACAGCAGTGGCAATGGAAAGCATCTGCTGATGATCCGGCCTTATGTCTGCCATCTTGGTTTAGCGTGTTAGCATGCTAACATTTCGCAGCAAGCTCCAAAAGATTAGTTCATAAACCAAAAGTGTCGGTCAAAAAAAACAATTCAAATACATATACTACATAATGAGAACAGATCATGACTTGATTACTTTTCGTTGAGAGGTAGCATAACCAAAACTGTTAATATCTTGGTGGGATTTGATGAAATGTAAGTGGATGGAAGTCATTTGAATATATTTTCTGGGAACCGTGAACATTCATACAGTTTTTCATGATTCAGGGATCATGAAAGTCATTAGTAGTCCTCCTTTGGGGACCATGAATGTATGTGCAAATCTATACAACCACTAGATGCAGCAAAGAGTGTTTAATATAAAGCCACCTTAACCACAATTTGATTACTGCATAGCGGCAGTTAATTCGTTTAAGTGAAACTTTCATCATTTATGTAATGCAGCCAACTTGTGGCGTCGGGACTTTCTTAATGTTAACATATATCCTTGCAGGCACCAAGATTCTTTACCACTGGATGTACCATGGAAACAAAAATATTTCAGTAGTGACTGTTTTAGCCTGGAATCAATTTAGTGTGATGTTACTAGCAAATATACTGTATGTTGTCATTTGGGTCCAAACTCCCTGTTGGATAAGCGTACTCCTAATATAATAGCACAGGGGAGAAAGTCAGTAGCCAAACCCATGAAATGTTTGGTTATATGAGTTTGCATATAAGCCCGCAAATTCAGTTTTGGTCCCAAGAAGAAGAAAAAAAGAAGACATCAATGGAGCAAACCAGTCTAAACGGACAGCATATTACATTTTTACTCCATTCAGCTTCATCTCTTTATAACTCTCATCCGTACTAAAAAAGCAGAGATGTTCACTTGAAGGGTGAAACCACCGACTGAGCCCGACTAAACCTCCACATCTTGTTTTGAATAAACTTAACAACTTATCCTAAGAATTGGGCCACTTTTCCATTCAAATTCCCCCAAGGATGAGGTTCTGAATGGGATATGACAGTGACGGGAGGAGGCCGGGACAAAAGGCAGCTGTGATATGGCTGTAAGAATTTGAAAGACAAGCACGACTGATCACACAAAACAGCCGGCCGAACGCACATATATACTTTTGTTCCAAGAAATAAGCCTTTCTTCAGTCGCCCCGAAGAATGCTAACATCTCACCCACAACCACAACATTTCCCTTTTCTGTTTCCCTTGGGCGCGGTGAGACATGTGGTTCAGAAACAGGCCGAATTCAATAGGTCACCGCTTTCTTGTAAAAATGATACCGATCACCATTTCATAAAGAGGGCACATGAAAGGCAGGGGAAGCAGGGGTGAGACAGACAAGCAGATGGAGAAACAACAGGCTAGACAGACAGTAAACAAGACAATTCATGACAGAAGCGGAGACAAAAGGCAGAAGGATTGATGTCAACTGCTGAACTTAGCGTGGAAATAAAAACAGGAAGAGAGAGCAAGAGAGAAAAGGCACGCAAAACAATGCAAAAAATGTTAAGGTGTCAGATGCCAGACTGCGATGGGGCCTTTCGTCTTACAAATAAAACACACTATTGAGACTGAATGTGTCTTGAAGTGGATACGACTGAAACAAGAGATTAGAGCGACATGTGAACTGCTTGTCTGTAAAAATCCCATATCAGAGAACCTCAAACATATAGTAAATCTTCACGTTTGCAGTGGAAGCCTGAGTCGCCAGTACCGTCACTTTCACCTCATCCGCAATTACAACATCGAGACACTTTCGTCGTTTACCGTCGCTATACTTTATCGCACGCTGTCATTGTCCCTGCCCCAGACAAATCTCCAAGACTAATGTTCTTTTAAAAAGCATCTAAGTGCAGTTAATTATGAATGGTACTTGGGGGGGAATGTAACAGAAGAGACAGGGAGGCGGTTTGTTTAAGCCGCGAAGCAGGCCTAATGAATTAAATCGCATGTGAAATGTGTCGTTTGCCCCAGCGTTGTGTGCACTTGAGAAAATTAAAAAGATGGATCATTAAACATGTTCACATTCTAATTACTGCGCCCTGCTCTGGGCTGAATAATGTTTCACTGTGTTTAGCGTTGGGCCGCTCAAGAGCTTTCTGAATATCGTGCGGAGCGGCCTCGAATTTATGCCGAGAATAAATGAAAAACAGGGCACGTAAGAGGTCTGTGGTGTGAGGTTGTTTTTTAAATAAACGCTCACTCAGAATTTGTGGTGGCGCGCAGCACTTTGGAGCCGTGTTAGGGATTACATCTGTCAGGCTGCAATAGTCTCTCTCTCTCTCTCTCTCTCTCTCTCTCTCTCTCTCTCTCTCTCTCTCTCAGCGCAGTCCTCACTTTCGCTCTTCGTGCCAAGAAACGATGGCGCACACCAGCTCATTCACTGTGAACGTACGAAAGAGTGATCAAAGCTGGACATTTCTGCAAAAGCTCTGACAAAATAAACCAGAGCACAGCCAGCTCTACACGTCCCTGCCACCAAATGTCTCGTTTTGCTCACAAACACTCAGGGAGTATTTGTACCATGAAAGCCAGCGAAAGGAGATTTTAAAAGCAAGATTAAGATAGGTGAGCTGTGACTCGTCCAACTGTCCACCTGCACTCTGCAACTTAAAGTAGCATGGAAACACTTAGGTAAAGCTGCTCAAAATTAAACTAAAGACACTTTCCAACACTTATTGCCACATCAGTATACACGATCTTCAGCTTCAGTCACCGAGTGCAAATGTTTCCTGTTAATTTAAGTCGTTTTCTGCCGTCAAAGCATGGGACAGACTGTCTTAATATGCAACATGTACACTGATGAAACACGCAATCTTACATCTTTATAGTAATTTTGGTCTCTCTGAAGTGTCTTTGACTAATGATTCACAATCTGTCTGAACAAATGCAAACCTGAGCAGCTGTAAGACTGTACGTTTGACATCCAAAATCCTTTTTTTTTCTTTCCTTATTATTGTTTGGTCAACTGGATAATGCCACTTCTTGAAAACTGTTTAAATATTTGGTTGAAATGGCTGCTATACATGGACGCAATCGGTAGCAACGGTCTGCAAGCGTACAAAGCTTTGTGTTAAGGGTAGTGGTGCACCATTAGAAAAGGCAAGCGTGGGAAAAAAACATTAAAAAAGGGGCCCCCAGATTGGCATATTTTGAAATGACAACCATAAACCCCCTGAAACCTATGAAGACCCTACAGTGACTTGACAATACTCCACAACCCCCTCCTATGGGGCTTGCTCTATACCCTATGACAGATTTAGCTATCTTGGATCGAGGGACGACATACATCTTTGTTTGGGGCCCCCCAGAACCTGGGGTCGCCTCGGTTTAAAGGGTCACGGGCCATCTGACTGAAATATATTGAAGAGTTGGAAATCAAAAAGGAAGAAGACCAGAAATTGGGTTTAAAAATACTGGTTGCCCACCAAACGTCGTGACCTGTTACGTCACACTTCCGCCGTGCACTGGATGGTTTGATCGATCTTTCTCCTCGTTCAGGCGGCAGGAGTCCTGCCTGAAGCTGTGACAGTGTTTTTTTGTTTTTCATCCACTGTATATCTACCAGAATGTATTCCTGCAGTTAGCATACTGCGGCCTGAGAAACCGCTTCCTCAAAGAAAACACATGAACCTCTGCTCTCCTAGCTCCGGATCCCGCTGCGAGACTCTGCTCAGCCTTTCATATGTCTCAGCCCCAAAAAAAAAAAAAAAAAAGGAAACCAAGGGGAGTCGGATGCCCTCTCACTTTTTAAAAAAGCATTCCACGTCGTCGTTTTTCCTCAGATGTTTTCTCGCAAAGCCTCCATCTAAAACATGTGGCTTAGAGCGCAATTTTGTGCCTATTTAGTTTTTTGTAATCTGCAAGAGATCTTGTAGTTGTCCAATGAGGCCTGCATATGATCTGTGAGTTGGGTCTCAGTTATAACTAACAGCAGATCCACAGGATGGAGTCCTGTAAATTCTCACACGCTCCGGTTTGGGCTGTCATGCTCTCTCTCCTTCTCCAGATTCTGTTACTTGCCCCACCCTGTTTCACCCCTTATCACTCCCCCCTCCATCCCTCACTAACTAGTTAACCGGAGTGTGTTATGCTTGTTTTTTTTTTTTTTTTCGAGGTCTCCTGCATTCCTCGAAAATACTCGAGCATCTCGGCGAAACGCTGCCAATTTTTACATCTGCAGCAACTAAAAAGTGTCTGAATCAGCCTCAACAAAAACAGAAAATCATGTTTTTCCTATTACGCTCCAGACCAGTTTTTGACGTCAAACAAGAGTTGCAAACCCCACAAGTGTAATTTCAGGACGAGTTAATAAAAACGAAGCCCCTTTTGTATCGAATCGGGAAGATTATTTTGTTATTGCTGCATTGATAGTATAACAAAGATGCAACAGACATTTTTATAAAGGTTTCTTTTCCCCTTTTCCCCATTTTCTTATTAATTTAGGAGAGATGAAACTCTTAAAAATACTCTTAAACATTGTCACATGACAATAGATATTTACCATTCAGATTAGGTTTCTAATGAAACAGTCATTAAAACACTAGAGGGAAAAATGTCATTTTACATTACTTTTTGCCTCATATCCACATAGAAACAGTTGGAGCTGCTGGAGTGAAGCTTGTTTACATTGGCCATATCTGCTCATATATAGGCTCACAAACTCCTGTAACAGCTCTTGAACTGTCAGTCAAACCCAAAATGGCGCGCCTCTATAAATATAATAAAGTTTAGGGTTTTATTTGAGGATAAAACCTTAAACTAGTGCTTTATGACACGCCAGAATCCTGCTCTGCTTGTGTGACGGTACACACTCCACAACACAGGCTCATTCATGCCACGGTGAAGCAGAAAACTCCCGGCATCAGCAAAAAAAAAAGAAGAAAAAAATTATTCTAAAACCCTGCGGTGTGAAAGAGAGAGAGGGAGAGTGGAAGCCACAAATCACACAAGTCATGTTTTCCTCTGTCTCTTCATATCTTCATCCCCTCCGGCCGGTCTCCTTTACCCCCAAAATGAAAGGGGACAGCTCCTTTCGCAGCAATCCCCCCTTCAAAGTCATCAATAGATGCATTGATGCTCACTACCTGAATATATAATTTTCCTTTCCCTTTCCCCTTTCATATAGGAGCGAGGTATTTCTGGTCCAAATGAAAGCTGAGCCCCTGGGCAGGCACGTAAAGAGCCTGTTCCAGGTGGATAAGGAAATACTGCTGGGTTTGAATGGGGTCAGGGGTGAGGAGTTCAACTCTTTCAATAAATCACAGCAAGCTGTTGTGACAAGCGTTCACTGCTATGACTGAGAGAGAAGTGTGGCCCATATGAAATATGTCTTTCAAGTACAGAGACTGAGGCCTTTGACCAGATGAGCGCAACAAAATGTATATATTTAGGGGCTTTTCACTCAGCAGCTTAACAGGCAGTTAGTTACCCAGAGAGCCTGACAGGTTTATCTTCCTTTTATCCTCCTTTAAGAAAAGACAGGGATCCACTGATGATATATTACAGATGCTCCTGACATCCTGCTCGTTAAAATGTGTTTCAAGTATATCCTGGTTGTATTTAAGACTGTAAATATGTAGATTACAACACTACCGGAGAAAGAAACAACAACAGGGGTTTTGGCTGAACTGTTGTTTTGTTAAGTAGCAGAAACACCTGAATGTTCTCTGTTCCAGTAGCAATAAAAAATCATAGGAGCCGTACCATTAAAAACTAAAAAAATCTTTTGTTTTTTTTTTAAACGTTTGAGCATAAAGGTGTCATTCAAACCTAAATCCGGGACTAAATCCAGGTTTGGCAGACGGTTCGCCCCTGGCTGCCCGCTTCCCTACCCAGTGTGTGGTAGGTCTGGTCTGGATTTTAATGGTGCTGGATGACATGTGTGTACTCGTGTCAGCAACTACCCCAAACAGTTGTAAACTGGCTGTTTATGAGGGCGAGGTGCTGCGAAAAAGCACCACATTTCTGACTTTCACACCATCTGGGAAAGAAAAAAGCAAGGCAGGCGGCTGCAGTGATGTAGTGCTTGGTGAGAAAACATACAGGAGGTATTTGGGCCAGATATGTGGAAGGTTTAGGCTGAAGAAATTGAAAGGGAATTTCCAGTCTATCAGCTGTCACCGAACCTTACATTTTATACACATGGAAAGTTAAAAGAGCGCTTTGCTGATTTTCAACCTTATGTTTTTGTCCAAAAGAGTGTGAAGAACAATAGTTTTTCTAATGTTCTCCGTGTCTCTCTTTCAAAATCTGATGTTAAGTGGCATAATTTGTTCTCAGAAGAACTACAGACTAAAGAACTAGACTGGATTTTTAGGAATCCAGGGGGGTCCTCTATATGCCGCTCAAAATCTGCCACTTGCTTGAAGCTTGAACTAACTAGGCTTAGAAATTTATTTCCTAATGTGAGTGCAGAGGACGTTACAGAAGAGGATACCTTTTATAGTTCATTGGCTGCCTCTGACAGACAACCAGAGTATTTATTTAATCCGGCAGAAACAGCTCGAGGCTGCAACTGCATTAGCCTTGCAAGAGGATACGGACCGGGGGACCATCCAGAAACTGAGCTACCGAGAACAAACAGCGACTGGGTAGTGAATTTGCTGAATTTCACTCTGATGCCAATGGAAACTGAATCATTCTGCCGCCATCAATTTCACAGCGTGTTGTTTTTGTTGGACGCTGTCGCTGAAGCCAGCCCCGAGGGAGTCCTTGTGAGTGTGCCTCACAAAGCATGAAGGTTTTACCCCTCACTTGGACAGAGGTGTGTGCTGAGCACCTTCTTCAAGATCCCAAGGATTAATTGGAAATGACGGCAAAGACCGGCAGGACAGAGGGTGCAGGTGACCGCTGACTGAGGAACATAAAATGTGTAACAGAGCAATATGTTCAGCCAACAAAGAACCTTTTTTTTTCCCAGTGTTATATTTCTACATAGAAGTAACTTTATTTCAGACTTTACTGTTGGGACACGGAGGTGAGTGCTGCTTGGGTTGCTTGAGTGCAGGGCATCCTGGTACATGTAGGCCATGAGCTATAATTAAATAAAATTAAATGTATACTAGCAACAACTACCATTAACGCTGGACTGAATGTGGAGATAAGAAGTGGTGAAATTTAGTTTTAAAGCATGTTCACTTGTAGAATTTAATTTATTTCATCGTAAGAGTGTTGCTATTGACTTTTATTTTACAATTCTATACTACTATTTACAATAAGATTAAGTTGACTCTGTTTCAAAAAATTTGTTTTCATTATGTAATGTTACTTCTTTATAAATGTGGCTATGAGATGACTCAGTACTGTCTATGAAGAGACTATTTCTTTGCCCCAGTACCACACACTGACATGTCAAGGTGCTTTATGTGAGTTATGACTTCATGTCAACTTCTGTCATGTGCTGCAGCTCATGGGCCAAGACATCCATCTATTACAGAGCACCCAGTGCACTAAACAGCTCACTAACCGAGGGGTATTCAATTTAGCGCGGCCCTACCAAGCTAAATAGAAAAAGATCCAAAGGCAAACCTTAATTGTCTGTGAAAAGAGTCAAACATTTCAAAGTACAGTAACCGTTAGAGCCTGTCAACCACCCTGGCAATTACACTGCCGCAAATATTTAAATTTGTGGTTTTGGAGCAGAGTTTGAGGAGAATCATGGTGTGCTAAGCAGCTTCGCGCTGATGCCGAAACACAGTGGCACACAAGTTCAGGCTAGAAAAAAAAAAAAAAAGAATTTTTAAGAGCGGGCAGAAACGGAGCCCTGCGCCTTCACTGATATGTAAACACATCATTTTATTAAAGTCAAGAGTGCTAGGGTATGGCAGAGATTATAAAGGGAACAAGGGTTCAGATTGTATACATGGATTGGGTTACTGTACCTATGGAGCGGAGCAATAACCGCTTCCATATGCCTGTCTGAACATATGGCACTTTTTCAACATCATCATTTACGCTGAATGATGGGTGTGGTATTTCAGACAAACAGATGGGGGGGCCGACAAATTTCTAGGAGATATTTACTTACAGCACAATAAAGTACAGTGAGGCATGAAAGCGGGGAAAGACAGGACAGCAGTTTAGTTACACACAGGAAAACTGGAAAAACCTTCATGTGTCTGCCATGATGGATACGACCACAGTGCTTTAGGCAAAGCTCTATCCACGTTACTCCTCGAAAATCACTGCAGGCTGTCTGAGACTCAAATGCTTCCTGACAGAGTGTAAGAACTGGCAAATTTTAACTGTCAAAAGTACGAATCCAGCCAGTGAGCACAGTTTGGAGTTCTGCGGCTCAAAAAAATAAGCAGATCGCAGAAATATATCCATCCATATCCAAGCAGTTGTCAATATTTTGACAACTGCTTGGATATGGATGTCAATGAAGGTTAGGGTGATGTTTCTGTTCCCCCAATACCGTACTTTTTTAATTTGGCACAAAAAGAAGCTAACATGATAAGGAATTTTGCGCAGCATAGACATTTGCTATATTTTCCCCGTAGATAATTTCATGATGTAATGTAATGGAGCTGAAACTGCTTACCTACTGTCATCAATCCTGATACACTAACATGAATGAGAATTTCCATGAACCAGTAACCAGGACACAAAGGGACTTTTATGCTTAGCTCTTGTTATGTCTTCATTTTCCTTTGGCAAGGCCCACCCTACGAGACGAACACACATCTTTCTAATGTAAGAGAGTGAGGTAACGACACTAGATGTTGTTTTTTTTTCATCTTGGTCTGAAAGTACTGACCAGTGACCACTACTGTTTGTTTGACTGTTGCCTTCCTTACCACTACTCTGACCAGAAAACACAAAGCTGAGAGTTGGGACATAAAATCAATCACAGGCGACTTTCTGGTTCTCCAAAAGATAATTATCCATCACCTATAAACACTTATCCTGCAGAGGTTCCTCAGGGGGGATGTAGACATCCCAGCTGGCATTGCGGGAGAAGTGGAGTACACAGTTTGCCAATCCGTTCACACTCAAATGCACACCTACGGCCAATTTAGAAACAGATTAACCTAAGCGACCACGTCTTACGACCCCACACAGGCACATGGAGAGCATGCTAAATCCACATAGATAGGACATGTGAACTTGGTAGTGCAGTCTTGACAAGCTCAGCTCTGAACTATAGATGGGAGAACACAGTACGGTCATTCTGTAATTGGAACATTTGATGATGCCCGTAAAATTTATTCTGGAATACCTAGCTGTCCCAAGGCCCCGCAAATTACCCCCCTGATGCATCCTCAATAAAGGGGTTAGGGTTAGGGAGAGAACGCATCCCGGGAATTCGGATCATTCTTGGTCAGACTTCAGTTTGGATCCGTACTCGGGCAGCGAGTCGTGATGTTTCGCAAGTCCACAGGAACACAAGTACAGACAAGAACGCAAAACTGAGAAACATCCCTGGTCTCCATCCTAGTGTAAGAAGCTCAGCCAAAGAATATCCTTCCTGTGATATGATCAAGCTACATGTTACAACAGATGTGCTTGGCTTCTGCGAAAAAATGTCACCACAAATTAAATGAGTTTAACACTGCATTTAACACTAAATAAAGTCCAATCCCCGTTATCTCCCATGACTTTCTCCTCCTGTTTTTTTTTTGTTTAGGTTTTTTTTATGTTTCAAACAAAATTATCATTCCATAGCCTAGGCCGAGAACAAAATGTGCAACCGCTTGATTTATGTTTGTGTAACACAGTTTTAATCACCATGTGTACTCACAAACAAACTGCGTCTTGTTACTCTTCATCTATTTAGCCGTTTGCTCTGGCATCAAGGTCTAAATGAATCTCAAAAATGGTTTGTACTCAAATCGGTCTTTGTTGGTCTAAAACTGTGTGTGTGTGTGTGTGTGTTTGCTGTAAACACATGAAAAATCATTTAGGGTTAGAAAACGTTAGCTCTGGTTTGGCATCGAGTGACTGTGAACCACTGATCCTTTCTCCACGAACTATTTCCGACCCCCCCTCAACCAAAAATATTTTATCTCATAGCCACATTTATCCATTGACACAATCTTATTGTCAACCTAAATGTGACACTGTGCTTATTTAAGTTAGGATTTTATAACATCTCTGCTTCCTGTGATGTTATTAAACTAAAGATAGATGAGTATTTTGTTTGACTGTATCAGACAAGCAAAATTAATAGATATGTGGTATCATCAACATATAACATCAACATGATGTTTTAATGTTTGTGGCACATTGTAGACCATTAACATCACTTACTGTCATTAATCCTGATACTCTAACATGATCAAGGCTTCCATGAACAAATACCCAGGACACGCAAACACTTCTACGCTTAACTCTAGTTATATCTTCAGTTTCCTTTGGCAAAGCCCAGTTGGTGTCTAACCAGGAAGTTTGACGGCTACTAAATTATCATGTATAAACTGTTTTGTTAAGTTGTTGTGGCAATAAAGCTTACTGAAGGCAAAAATGAAAACCCTCAACCATTTTCCACATAGCGTCAGTCAGGAATCTGCAGGCCAAACCCTGCAGGCTAATGGGATCATTACTCGGGAAGAGAAATATGTTAAATATGTCATTGCACTTTCAAAAAGAGCAACTCAAAATTATTCTGAATCCGGTTTAGTTTGAAGTCGAGGATGACTGAATTTCAGACGATCATGGATTAATCTGAAGCTTGCAGTGATGCTGTGTAATGGTAAAAGAAAAAAGGAAAGAAAAAAAAAAAGCCAGTGGTTCCCCAGATTCGGGTTACTGCAACATGTCACGCTGACAGTTCAGTAAATTAGTCGTTTGAAAATACACCGGCACTAAATGCAGACTAGAGAATAATTGAACCCTTAATCTGTTGAAACATCCTTTTGTGCTGATTCCGAGGGACATGAGATGGCCACTGATAAGACCGCTCTCAAAGCTGATGGTAACAGGGAAGTTGAGTACACACTGACATAATGGACTGCATTGTAGTGTGTGTGTGTGTGTGTGCGTGTGTGTCCTCTGACCCCTCCAGGGATAATTAAAGACACATTTTACCCAGGTCGGCTCTGAGTATGGCTTCTGGCGGAGGCGTGTGTTTATATATGTGTGTGTGTGTGTGTCCGTGTGTGTGTTTGCGCACATGCACTCTAATATGCCCCGTCCCATTCCTTGTACACATCGACCTAACCTGCCCTCTGTGTCTAAGACTAGTGCTTCTGGGCTGATTGGCCGTATCTCTTTCACTCAGGAGCATACACACACACACAAATACACACAGGCACACACCTTTAGAGACCAAGCCCTTGTAAAGGCGCCTCCTCAGGGACACACCATGAAATGTACTCCTTGTTAGGGGTTGAGAGAGAGAGAGTGTGTGTGTGTGTGTGTGTGTGCGTGTGTGCGTGTATGTCTGCTTTTCCTCAGCTGTTTCCTGCCAGCTCGGAGACCAACAGACTGTGAAGGCCTCGCTCCAACTGCTCAAAGCTCACCGCTCTCTACCTCAAAATAACTTTGAACGGTGTCTCCGACGGTGTCATTATGAGGAAAATCTGACATGAGAAACGGACGCCACTAAAATCTGATCCTCTACGCTCGCATACCCTGCAGTGATTAAAGTGAAATTTTGGTGAAACAGATTCTTTCCAAAGCGTTATCGGCCCTTTGCTGCAAAATATAACTTTATAAACGCTTTAAAGGTTCCCGTCACTCTTAAACTTAAACGGTTTTAGTGTTATTTTTTTAGTAAATGAAACGGACATTTTAACTTTATTAGCTTTAAACGACAACAGTGACCATTTTGTTTCAGTGCACCTCTACAGTACAACACTGGAAAAACATATTCCTATATAATTCATAAAAAGATTATTGAGGTATTTTGTTAATCAATTAAACTTTTTTTTTAGCTTCTTGGATGTGCAATTTACTTTTCCAAGCTTTCTGAAGACATCGCACATCACATGAGTCTGAGACAAACTATACAGGACATTTTATAGACGAATTAATAAGACAATGAATTGGGAAAAGAATATAGGATTTTTCAGTAGTGATGTCTAGTTTCCTTGTCACGTTCCTTCATATATATGCATTTTCTGATATATTTTCTGCTTTAAGTTTTGCAAGACATCTGCTGGCAATAACTACAAGTGCTTATGTTATAGGTGTGTGTTACTTGGCAGTACCTACATATGTAGTTTCCAATGTGTACGTGTCAATATATTCCTTGTGTTGTTGATGTTATATCTCTATAGTCTCCTCTAGTTGATCCAAACCTGCCTGAGCGAGTGACAATGAAATAGCCTTGTCTACTTTATTAGGTGTGACCAATGCTTTAACTGAACCAAAGGTCAAAAAAAAAAAAAAAAACACAACGAAACAACAGGACAAAGGAAATACTTTAGGTATGAACTGCCCGACCACGAAGCTTGAATCTAATCCTCGCATACGCGCACAGTCATTCATGATTTAGTGGACAGCTCTGTGGAATCTTCTCCGTCGCTATCTCTTCCTCTTCATCCTCCCTGTTTTAACTCAAGTCTCTTATCAGTCGGGGTGATGCTTATGAGGCCGCCGCATAGTTACAGAGGAATTCAAAGTATTACACTGACATTTCTAAATGGCTCAAAAAGGCCACGAGTCTGTTTCTGTTCAGCCCTGCATTGATAAAAGGATGTTTTATGGAGCCTCTCCAGAAGGGCCAGGAGCTGATAAAGACCACCAGCTGCAGATCAGAGTGTTAGTCGGTTAAGCCGCTGATCAGCGTTGCAGGTTGTCTAAATTCAGTGCAAATAAAATAAATTTAATCCTAAAAAAAAAAAGAAATCTAGTTTGTCACATCCAATGAAGAAAAGTGCCACTATATTTTTATGTGCATGCATCTTTGTGTTTTTATATCTGAAAGGATCCGAAGTACCTTTCAGCTTGATTCAAAGAAGGCAAATCAGCAAGTTGCACTGTTCCCTGTTTCCTCTGTCGTCTTTGTTTTCTCATATGCCACATGAGTTTGTTAAGCTGCTTGGCCTAAGATGCTTTCTATCTCTTTTCCAGAGGGGCTCTTCTAACAAAGACAGGACTTTAAGACATTTAGTAGAAGGGATAAAAGTAATCTTACTGAGTGCCTCTGTGAATGAGCGTGCAAGCAGAGACTGGTAAAGCCCTAAAAGTTATCTTTTGTCTGACATTTTATGGAAACTTCGGATGCTTCAGGGTGAAGGGAACATTACAATGAGTGGAAATATGAGTAAACTTTTGACCTGCTATGGCAGCAGAGCATGCTTGACTGTGACAATGAGCCAAAACATTGGCACGAGTTTCACAAAAACCAACATAGCTGATTACCAAACAAGCATGAGAATCTTTGATTGATTCTCTTTAATTATATCCTTCTTTTAATCTCTTGTGGCATTTTAAGGACACCAACCTGCTCCAAAGGCAAAGAAGAAGCTCTTGTCAGGGTGTTCCTCCAGCAGTGCCTTGACCCTCTTGCCCATCCTCTCATTCCTCTTGTAGATGAGTTCCTGTCGGAAGTAGCTGTCTATTTCCTGGGCGGTGACCTGCTCACTGGGTGGCAGTGTCACATTATTGAAGTTAGGGACCTATAGTTGCAGGGGTAGCAGTTCGGTCGAAGAAGGTGGAAAAAAAGAAGAGAGGACACAAATAAATAAGCTGTAGCTCTAACCACAGAAATGGCAGACGAACGACAGAAAGAAAACTATGTGGAATGATGAGGTCTGTGGGGATTGTCAGGAGAAAGACATGGCAAAGATGATGAAGAGCAGAAGAACTGACTTGAGACATTGGGAGAAGGGGGGTGAAGAGGAGGGTGAGGTCGTTTAGAAGGTTAGGGGTGAAAGCAAAAGGTCAAGGGTCATGTCAGTGGGACAAACATAAGGCCAAGGGGTCAAAATGACTCGGAGCTTATTAAGTGAGAACGAAAGTAGAAGCAGTACGTAACTGCTACGTACTACTAAGATAAGGTAAGACAAGACAATATAAGATCAGATAACATAAAATCACATAAGATAACAACAAAAGACATACCTGCGAGGTGTCGTGATTGAAGATGATGGAGTTGAGATCTCCACAGTTGTAGTGCCTGATGAGGTCTTCTGTGGTGTACGGGACCTGGAGGCTTCCTGCCCTCAGAGACTCCTGCTGCAATAGCGTCTGGTTCAGGGCAAAGATCACCTAGAATGAGACGATGACAACCGGTTATTGATCGGTTTGTTTGTAACCTGAGATATGTCTGTAAGACTCTCTGAGCTCCAGAACGTACACATAGTTGTAAAAAGACCAAGAAATGTGAAATAACTTAATTTAGTTTCCCACAAAATTGCTCACGATTATACTTTCAGATCTACATTTGTCACTGAAACAGATTTGTTTTATGTTTCATTTATATAAAAAAAAAAGAAACGTTTCCAACTGCTCAAAGAAGAAAGGCTGATCTTAGTGAATCTCCATTCCTGAGGAAGGTTTAGAAATGCAATAATCCAGCCAGTGGAAATGCCAGTGGAAAGCTCTCAGCGTAGCAACACTAACTTAACAAAGTCATGATACGACAGAGGACGACCGCTAAACAGCAAAGTAAGACTGATGTCTTCAGAGAAACCGAGGTCCAAACCACACGCATTCAAGTGGAAGCTACAAAAGCAGTGGCGGCTAAACATTTCTCTCTCTAGTCTTCAGCACAGTTCAGTCATTGAGGACAGGAGAGCATGGACCGGCTGCCTGTGGTCGACCTAGGACCACAGTTGGCTTAGCTTCGCTCTCACCTACTGTGAGGCTGCTGTGGAAACGAATGTCATTAGTGTGGCACGGCGGGACTAAAGCAGGCCAATCTTGGATAGTGTAAAAACTATCAATGAATAATCTTCTTGTAACCGTGAATGCATGTACAGCCTTTTATCCATCCAGTAGTTGACGTAGTTTAGAACTGACGCACAGAAACAGTCCACAAACAACATATATTTTAGATTGGGTATAAAATTTGTAATACTTCTTCTTGAGCAACACATACACATGTATTATAACCCAAACAGGTAGTAAAGCGCGTAAACGTTTTGCTGAATTCAGTAGGCCGTTTGGGTTTCTCCTGCCAAAACCCCTCCAAGCTTTGCTCCAGAGAGTCGGCTATTATGCGGGCGTGAAATCGGCCAGTGTTCGGCGAAGGAGCCCTGGTGAGCCCGCCGCCTGTGATCTGCGCCGCAAGGACACACATGTGCGTGCTTGCACATACGCGTAAACGCACACCCGCTCTGAAGGCCGTACAGTTTGAACACAACAAAACTGACACAGACGCGCATGCAGAAAAGCGCCGCCACTCACTCCGGTGCGCGGCCTCCCTCTCATCTCCCCGCCGCACAGGCACACCTTTCACCCCGCGAGCCATTGATCTTGATTGCCATGAAAGGCGAAAGTTTGTATGGTTTATTTGTCTCTCAAAGGGAACGCTCAGTCAAAGTGAAGATGTGTTTTGTCAGCTGTGGAAGGATGCAAATGTGTCCATAGTATGTCTGCATACTTTCTGTGTATGTATTCATCTGTGTGCGTCTCAGATCTTGTGTCAAGTGTATTGATATGCATGCTGGTACACAAACCAGGGCAACCTAAGCGGGTGTTCAGTTTTCTAAGGTGCTCTGATGACACTTTTCCCTCTCGGCTGTCGCATTGTGGGAGCCTCGGTACAGCAGGAGGAGAGGAGGGCAGCGTGGAGCAGATGCCTTCTTGTCAGGGGACAAAGAACCTCTCCGTCACCCTCTCTTCTCCTCTCCTCCGCGCTCCCTCCAGCTTTCATCGGCCGCGCATCAAAGTGGCGCTCTGCATATGAAAAGGGCCCCGTCTTTATGCCACGCAAATTAGCCTATCGCCGCCCCTCCCCGACTCGTTTCACAAAAAACACCCTCACATCTGTGCCACGTCCGAGAGGGAAAAGCCCTCATCTGCAGGGTCTCCCCTTTTTCTCAGCTCTCCTCTTTCTCTGCTCGCCATGCCTTTCAGCCCCTTAAATTATGGCAGTGAGGGGGGGAGGAGGGAGAGGAGGAGGAGGGGGTGAGGGGAAGGATCAGCAATATATAGGCTGATTAAAAAAAAGGGAAAGTTAAGATCGACAGGAAGGAAACACTAACAAGAAAGTGTAGAAGGACACAGAAAAAAATAAGCAGACAGGAGGCGTGGAAATAAAGAAAGCCTTAGTAAATGATTTCTTTCTTTCTGCTGTGATCCTCCTCCTCTGTTAGTGCACTGTGGGTCAGTGGGTACATTTTCCCACTCGGCTCCTTTCATCAGGTCCCCCTGTTTCTTCTTCTCCTTCACTGCTGTCCCCTAACCCGCCCCCTCCTGCACACACACACACAGACACACTGACACACCCCTTGCTGATATCAAAGCAAGCGGAGCCAATGAAAGTCAATAATTGTCCTTTGTCATGGAAATGTCCCCCCTTGTTGAGATGGAGTGGGGTGGGTGTGCTCATCTAGAGCAAACATCATCACAGTCAGATTCCCACATGTGGAGATTTGGAGTGTTCAGCGGTTCGGTTGAAAAAAAAAACAAAAAAAACACTGTCGAGTGAGTTTAGGATTCGTAAAAAAAAAAAGATAAGATAAGCTTCAAAGAGTATCTTTAAGGGCATGTGGTATTAATTGTATTAGGAAAATCATTTTATTGCAAAGAGAGATGATAGCAAATTAGTTTGATTGGGCCAAAAGTTTGCACCTGAAAACGCTGCAAAGACTGCAGCCAACTAACGTGTGAGCTCTGCCCTAGTGTTGGAGGAGATGTCTCTTCATTCCAGTAGGTGGCGGTAGTTTCAGTGTTCGTTGGTCTTACGTTTCTCCAATCCAGATGACCATGAGGTTGTGAAAATATTTGCGTATGTGGATGTTTAGATGAGAGCAGCAGAGTCTTCTGTGTGCGCCCTGTTGATTTCACATGCTTGCTTCACACCCATTTCCCTTCTTGGGCACTGGTTCGCTAAGATGAACAGACAAGCGCTCCACCAGGGCCACTGACCCTCATCCACGGCCCAACGTTGGTTGACGACCCACTGTCAGCTTGGTGTGGCACGGTCAATGGACGTTGTACTTTATCATTGGTGTAAGAGATCTGTTGCTATGACAACAAATCAGATGAGACACCAGTGGGCTTGTCATCTTGTGCAGACTCCATAACTGAGCACATCACAGTTAATATGATATCGCAGTGTAGAAATAACAGTAGATTTGGGGGGCCAGAACAACAGCACAACAGCCGAGCTACTTCATGTTCGGTATGCACTGATCAGGCATAACATTATGACTAGAGAAGTAAATAACATTGACCATCTTGTGACAATTCAATGTTCTGCTGGGAAACTTTTGGACCTGGCATTCGTGTAGATGTTATTTAGACATGTAGCACCCACCTAGACCAGACCAGGCACCCCCACCCCATAGCAATGACACTCCTTGATGGCAGCATCCATCCCCAGCAGGATGCAGGCTGACACAGACACACACACAAAAATGATTTGGGAACAACTCAAAAAAACATGAACAACAGCACAGGGTGTTGACCTGGCCTCCAAATTCACTAGATTCCAAACTGATCAAGTATCTGTGGGATGTACAGAGGCCCCTCCCCTCAACCCATAGGACCCAAAGACCCCCACTAACAACTTCTTTTGCCAGACACCACGGGACACCCTCAAAAGGCCCATGTCCATTCTTTGACGAGTCACAACTGTTTTGGATAATGTTACGCATAATGTTACGCCTGATCGGTGCATTTCACCCTCTGCCTTCATGATCGCCATAACCGTAACCGGTTATAAGCACTGATAAGATAGCTAGAGGTATTTGGTTTCAGCAACAATGTCAGCAACACGTTCCGTCTGTATATACATGCATAGCGTAAGTAAACTGTACGCGAGGCGCTGTCACAGTATGAATTTGGTGTAATGTGAACAACATGTAAACACAAAGCTACACTCCTTTTATGGTAAAGCCCCTGGCTAATCGAAGTAACTCTGATTGTAAATGCTGGCACTGGACCCGGAGAGTGTTTCAGTAACTTAATTTCCAATTCAGTTTTAATGAGACACTAAAGAGGAGCATGTGTGCACCCGCACGCAACTTTATCTTTATGCGTGCGTGCGTGTTTCCCTTGTTTTCTGACAGACTGTGCCTGTTGTCACAAGTTTTAGAAGTAGTCCATCCATGCTGTCGACAAACCGTGTGCTCTGACAGTCGTGCACAAACAAATACACACACACACAAAGCACTTGCAGCCAGTTCTATGAGTCTTGGCTGTCTCCCAAGTACAAATGAGGACTTCCAACAGCTCCTCTGTTTCCTCCTGACTCTGTGATGTTATCAGAGTAACACAGCTCTGTCTTTGTCTCTCCCTCTTTCTGTTATACACATATATAGATCAGAGTGGCACAGAGAGGACAGTAGAGAGTATGATTCCTACTAGAAATCAGTAAAGAAAGGGGGAGTTAAAGCAGTGGGGGAGAGGGGGACAGAAAGAAAAGGAGAGATAGAGCTCCCTGCATTGATGTTATCAATGAAACCTCAGAGGAGGAAAGAGCAGACAGAGATGAAGGCAGACAGGAAAAAAAAAAAAAAAAAAAAAAGGAGATAGGGATTCTGAATTTCTCATGTGCGATGTTATCGGCGAAATGTTAGTCGGAGCAGTCAGCCCTAAAACAAGACCGGTCAGGAAGACGGCAGCACTGCCAGGATTTTACAGAGCAGAGACTGAGAGTAGTCAGGCCGTCCAACATTTACACACCAACACCTGGCAGTTTGATTGCATTGTTCTCTTTGAACGTTAGGAAGTAACTTCTCCTTTACTGCAGTGACATGACGTGGGAAGGTTTCATGAACTTATTGAATAGCAGATGTGAAGCTTATTCTTAAATTAGTTCAAGGTTGATTTTGCTTTTCAAAGCACGTCAGAGAAAAAAACAACAACGTGAGACCCAAAAATGGGCTAATGATGCAAAAGAATAATCTCTTGTTGGCCCAAGAGGAAGCACTACCTTGGATACTATTTAGCATTTAATCTTCTTCTTTTTCTTGGAACCAAAGTCGAATTTTTATTTATGTGCGCGCAATGATAGCCAAATTTAGCTGATTTCTTAAGAGAAACCATTAAAATCTCTCGGTACGTACATCAGGGAGGATCTCACATGGTCTCGCAGCACTCACGGCCCCGACAAAGACTGTAGGAAAGGCCGAGGATGTTTGGTATGTCAACCAATATCCTCAACACAAGGAGGTTTGGGAACTGCACTGCTCTGGACAGGAAGGCTCTCCAACATGTGATGAAAACCGTGGTATTCATTTGTGGAGGAGCCTTCCCATCACTACAGGACACTGACAGGACCAGGGTTATCAGGAGAGCCCACAACATCATTAAGGACAATACGCATCCACAACACAACCTCTTCTCCCTCCAGCCAGAATCCGATCTAAAGGTGGTCTGGTTCGCATGTGTCAGCATTCCTTTGTTAGTGTGAACACGATGCATCCGGAGTTTTGTGCAGGTCTGATTAACCTCAGGGTGGAGACCAATGAATAGTAACTTAACGTGTGAAGCCAAAGTCATGACACACACATAAAACAGCGCTGTTCTGGATCCTGGAGCAGCAGTCGAGATCAATTAGAGACAGCAGCTGTTAAAATATTCGACTTTGTGCCAGATGATGTCAGAGTTTATTTACATACAGAGCATCTGGAGACGCATTTGGAGAAGCATGTAAATGCCAGGCCTGAACACATAGTACCCAAAGCTGGTCACTTGCGATCGGACAGCCCAGATCTGATCTTAATGCAAGGTCTGAACAGGCACCCCTTACTCTTCTTGCGTCCTCTGTCTCATCTACCTCCTCCAACTCTCCAGTCTCCTCCTTGTCCTCCTCTTTTTGCCTCTCCTCCTCCTCCACCTACACCTTCACCTCTCCTTCACCTACTCTTCTGCCTTCTTCTTCGTCAGCTTTCCTCCCTATCCTTCCTCCGATCTCTTCTTCTGCTGCTGCTGCATCTTCTTCTTCTTCATCATCACCATGATTTTCTTCTTCTTCCTTTAACGGCACTTGGCATTGAGATTTACTCCCACTATATCTTTAGGTCTGATCCTATGAACATTAAACATGTCTTTTGTGCTACATGTAGGTGGCTGTGCAAAAGAGAAGTACTATGTTCAGCCAAGCTTTAAACTTAAGTGAACATGTGCAGAAAGGAAGAAGCAGAGTATGCTACACGGCTGAGAAGTTTCCGTAGACATCTGAATACCTTTTTTCGTCATGACTCTGGATCGACACGGGAACTGACTGAAGCTTTTCTGATTCCAAGACACCCACAGGTGGAGAATATTTCAGATTTCAAAGAGATTTCTCTTGCACTATTCCCTCAACACCACTGAAGCGGAGGAACAGTTTGTCGTTCTTACAGCGGTCACATGCCTGCAGGTTTCACACAAGATCCGTTTTCGTACATCCAAGCACAGCAGTGGAAAACAGTTAACATTCTGGGGCTAAAATGTTTGTTTTCTTTCCCTCACATTTGTAAAGAAATGGCTGTGGCTTCAGTAGCTAATGGGTATTGCGGCTGCAACAGGCTCTGTTTTATTCAGCAGGTATTCGCAGACACTTGACACACACAGACACACACACACATGCTGCACATAAATCTTTCACCACTGCACAAGCTTTCACTTTTGGGCTCAAAACCTTCCATTTAAACACAGATACACACACCTGTCAGTTTGAGTTATCTGTATTCTTTCTTCACCCTTCCTCGTCTACATCTTTTTCCTCCCCTGTCTCCCCCTTTTCTTTCCTCCATTCCCTCCTTTCCACTCCCCATAGCACATTTCCCTCCCCCCTTGCCTACACCTCCACTCTCCCTCGCACATTCATCCTCCCATCATTTCTTTCCTCCCTTCCTCTCCCCCCTTTGATCCTGTATATTCCCTCCCTCCCTCCGCTTCCATCCATCTCTCCCTCCCTTTCTCCCTCTCTCCTTTGATCCTATACATCCCCTCTATCAGCTAGGTCTTTTAAGATTTGACCCCTGCATTCCTCGGGTCACTAATGACCTCCTCGCTGCGCGCGTGTGTGTTTCCATGCATGTAAGTGTGTATACACCTGTACGAGATTAGCCCTTTCCTTTGTGTGTTTGTATGTACATGTATGTTCATGTACATGCGAGCATGTGCGTGCGTTCAGATGCTTCATCATCGCGGATTACTGCAACCTCCATGGAGCTCAAAGTCAACCTTTGAAGGTTTATTAATTTTCCAATATAAGAGGAAGGAAATATGGGGCTAAGATTTCCTGCACGGGAGAAATGAGGAAAGAGCGAACAAAAGAAGAAGAAGCCAAGCCACACAGGCAAAACTCCCCAGGCCTACTGCTTTGAAAATAATGATGACCAAAAACAGTTTTTCCTCCACTTTTTGAAAGGAAAATCCATCTTCCTCTGTTATAATTGATACATCCCATTCCTCTTGATCTTGAGCAGTTCAATCGATGAATGTTGACATGAGCAACTTTCCCCACAGACATAAACCTGAGGTCTGTGCCCTCACAGTACTTTCTTCGAAATGTGCATAAAACTTATTTTTTTTTCCATTTTCACTGGAAATGATGTGTTCAAGCATAGTTTGTTCCAAAAAAGTTAAAATGTAAATCCATTCACCACAATACCAGTGATGTACAGCTGCTAATTCCATGGATAAAGATTCTTCAACAAACCTTTTAATCTATAAAATATCGAATACACTGCACGGTGCGACATGTTCAAATGGCTTCCTGTGACAATAATAAGTATTAAGGCATGACATACACTGATCAGCCATAACATTATGACAACTGACAGGTGAAGTGAGTAACATTGACCATCTTGTGACAATTCAGTGTTCTGCTGGGAAACCTTTGGATGTGGCTTTCATGTGGATGCTACATGTACCACCCACCTAGACCAGGTCAGGCACCCCCACCCCATAGCTATGACACTCCTTGATGGCAGCAGCCATCCCCAGCAGGATGCAGCCTGACACAGGCACACACACAAAAACGGTTTAGGAACGACTCTAAAAAAACCTGGAAGAACAGCACAAGGTGTTGACCTGGCCTCCAAATTCCCTATATCCCAAACTGACCAAAGACCCCCAGTAGCAACATTCTGTTGCCAGACACCACGGGACGCCCTCAGAAGGCACAAGGGAGACCTACACAATATTAGGCAGGTGGTCATAATGTTATGCCTCATTGGTGTATTTACGCTATAGGTGTCCTTCGAAGGCCAAATATTAGTAGGTTAGTAGTTATTTCATACTCCATCACTGTGTCAGATAATTATTTTAGTTCATTTTGTTTTCTATTCTACGTGTTTATATTCAAGTCAATGTACGCTGTCATGTTTACTCGTGCGTAGTGTATTCTGTCTAAAGAACTCTAAATTATTACTGATTAATTTTCAGTCATTTTCAGATGGGTTAACGTCTTCCATCAAAAACCAACACTT
This sequence comes from Chelon labrosus, assembly GCF_963514085.1. Taxonomy (NCBI): domain Eukaryota; kingdom Metazoa; phylum Chordata; class Actinopteri; order Mugiliformes; family Mugilidae; genus Chelon; species Chelon labrosus. The sequence continues at coordinate 9,648,548 of NC_140355.1, forward strand.
GTTCCCTGTGGATCCCACGGCCTGCTGAGACACCAGTGGTCAACACGCAGCCCACACTTATATGAAACTCCTCTTTCAGTGTGTACTCTGTGTTTCTTTATCTCCATCCAAAACCTACCTCGCTCCCTCCCCTCCCTCCCTTTCTCTCCCTCTCTCTCTCTCTCTCTCAGTCTCTCTTGCCCTGTAAAAACATTCTTGCGGGGTGCATTTACCTTGGTGCCCGGACGCGGCCAAATATTTAGGCTGTCACAGAGAATCAGCCTCAAACCAAATGGCTGGAGGTTTGTGTGTGAGTGTGTGGGTGTGTGTGAGTGCGTATTGGGGATTGTGGTGATTGAAATGTCAACTGTTCAAACCCCCCACTCTATCCTGCTTCACTACGCCCTGAACAAGCTGTACACCAAGTCCCCACCAACACACACTTATTTGATAAAAACACATTTGCACACATCTATCATGAGGGAACCCTCGTATCACAAAGAGTCATTCATAGTCAGGGATTAGCTTCTTAACCGAATGCCAACAATTGTGATAGCTGATCAGTCCTCATGTAAAAATCTGAACTACACAGATCAGGCATAACATTATGACCACCTTCCTAATATTGTGTAGGTCTCCCTTGTGCCTCCAAAACAGTTGTGACTCATCAGAGAATGGACATGGGCCTTCTGAGGGTGTCCTGTGGTGTCTGGCAACACAATGTTGTTAGTGGGGGCCTTTGGGTCCTATGGGTTGAGGGGAGGGGCCTCTGTGGATCAGATACTTGATCAATTTGGGATCTAGTGAATTTGGAGGCCAGGTCAACACCTTGTGCTGTTTTTCATGTTTTTTTGTGTTGTTCCTAAACCATTTTTGTGTGTCTGGGGGTGGCTGCATCCTGCCGGGGATGGCTGCTGCCATCAAGGAGTGTCATTACTACGGGGTGGGGGTTGCGGTGCCTGGTCTGGTCTAGGTGGGTGGTACATGTCTAAGTAACATCCCAAAAGAACATTTAATTGTCACAATACGGTCAATGTTATTTACTTCTCCTGTCAGTGGTCACAATGTTACGCCTGATTGGTGTATTATAAAGATTATAGACTAAACAAGTGAGAAAAAACCCTAAGATTGGTGGGTTTAGTACAGTCAACGACTGGATTCAAGTTTCCTTGTATTTCTCACACTTCTGTCGGTCCAGGATATTATCTTGTCATCATTTTAAACATACAAAAAAGAAACTTCCTTCGGTAATCACACACTTTTCAACACACAGTTTGTGAGTCTGTGAGAGCTGCCGACCGCAGACATACACTGTTTTGAATTTCACCTCCTTCTGTCTTTCTGTCTGTCACTCCTCCTTTCTTTTTCTTATCTTTTGCCCCCACACGCAGACACATGGGCTCGCTGGCCAGCCACTCAGTCCGTCAGCCCAGCTCAGAAACAACACGAGGATCTTAAAAACACGGCGAGTCACAAGGAAAACAGCCATCAATCTCAACGACTGTCTGTTGACCGGGAGATCGTCGTTCTGACACCGTGAGTCAAGAACAACACTGCCGAGCTGTCTCATGCAAAGATTCAGACCGCTACAGCTGCGAGCACTTAGTGTGGACACACACTGGCCATGTGAGAATTCACATTGTGTGTGCATTAACATGCAAACAGAGAAAGAGAAGCAGATTAGATCAAGATATTCTGCGAAGATTTGCCACGTATCCATGATAGCTCCACAGAGGCATCATCATCTGAAAACTGTTACAAAGCAGTTAATCTATTCTCTCACTTTGCTGACGCATCCATTTCTATCGGGTTTATTTTCTTTTGTACGGTACACACTTCTAAAGCTGCACAAAAAGATAGGTTCACACCCTCAACCGCAATTATCATGCAATAAAACTTAATCAGCTATTTATCACTTCAACTCCTTTGACAGGCTCCATATCTCAAAACAGGACAAAGAGGAAACACACTGTGTCTTCGCACAACTTCTGGTGCTGTCAAGAGAGTTTTCTACCTCTTCAGACTTTAAGGACGGAGACATACATGCTTTTCAACCACTCGTTCACGTAGACTACCAGTACCATCATGAATGTAGTTGTTGCCACACTACGCACGCACTATGTAAAATGTATGTTACTAGAAGATTCCACTAGAGGGCACACATTATATCTGTAATATTCACTTACAATATTATTTTGAGCAAAAGTGAGCTCAGTGGACCAGTGATGGGCAAAATTGCTAAACTAGCTGTGTCTGATTAGATTTTTTTTGCTGTGCATGGATCTAGCGGCCTTAAGGCTCATTTCAAGTACTTTGGTACCTAGACGCCTTAACCTACGCAGCCATTTATACTTGTGCCCTTGTCAGTAAAAAGTAAAAATACCATTTGCCTGTTGGGTTCATTTTTGTTTCTACTTCCTGCATCGCTATCCACATCCTGCTTCACGTTCAACAATGGCGACTGAAAATTTCCCTGAAGACGAGTCCTCGATGTGTTCCATCTTTATTGACCCAAAACAATCAATTCAAAAATTGTGAGGATGGAGAAGTAGCCGGGAACACTAAAGCAGAAACAAGCGGACCAATCACAGCTCTTTTGGTCTGCGTCGCTGTGGTGCGTAGTTACATTTCTGGGGAGTTACACGTCAGCTACAGCGCTAGGGTCTGCGTATTCCCTGCGCTGACACCGTAGCTACAGCGTCAATTTGACGCAGAAGCCTAAACCGCCTATTGGAGTTTCCATGTCCACTTCTTAAATGTTACCACTCTAATGCCAGTAAAATGCCACTGTCCAAAGACATGCTCATTAGGTTCATTGGTGATTCTAAATTGGCCGTAGGTGTGAGTGTGACTGTGGGTGTGATTGGTTGTCTGTCTCTCTGTGTGTTAGCCCTGTGATAGACTGGAGACATGTCCAGGGTGTACCCCGCCTCTTGCCCAATGACAGCTGGGATAGGCTCCAGCCCCCCCGTTCACAAGTCAGAAGATGAATGAACAAAAGCATTTATCTATAATTATGCATATAATTCGTCTATAATCTAGAAAGAGAAAATCACATTAAAAGTGTTCTTTTAGGGGTTTAGAAACCTCTTCTTAAGACTATGGGACACAATGCTTTGGATGTTGGAAATGTCCTGAATTTCAGAAATTAAAAAAATCTGGTTAATTCATTTGAATTGATTAAAGTGAACGGGAATAGTACGAAGCCTTGTTTGGGCCGTTAAAGTCGCTGCATTACTCTGTTAACACAAATTAAGTATTTTTCCTGTAACCATTAAAGTAATATTTATTATCCCCTAGATACAATTTGTGGCACAGCCAGCAGTAAATACAATCGACACACAAACAGTTTAAGACAATTGCATCTTGGCACATTTCATCTGCAACCATGGAAGCAACATGAACTCGCTGGAATGATTCGGGTCAAATTAAAACCCCACTAGCGTTTCACTTGACAGAAACCTTTCATGTCTTTAATTAACAACAGTTTTTTTCGCTGTTGTTTTTTATCTAAGGAAATATAGTAATTACGATTTCATTGTACGAAGCACAGCCTTCCGACTGCACAGGACGATTGGTACAATCTTGTCAAGACAGCATGTTTTCAGCATTGGACGACAAAACCAGCAGACAGCAGGTCCGGAAATAAATCGCCAACTTTTGACTCTGCAGAAATCAGATAGGAAGACACAGCTGGGATCAAAAACCCACACAGCGCTGTTTACGAGTATCTGCAATTCGCTTAAACCACTGGCCCGAGCTCAGAACCGAGGAACCGCTGGCAAACCAAAATGAAAAGGCCATGCGCACACACACAAACACACACACGCTAGCAGGCAGAGCACACAGACATGCGTGTTCATATTAATATGCACGTAAACACTTTCTGTCAGCTTGCATCAATTCCCTTTTTCTAAACAAAAACACAGACTCAAAGCGCACCACGGTCACGGTCGACCTTTAACGCCATCGCCGGCACAAACAATACACATGACACGCACATGCAGGATGAGTCTGTGTAATGGAAAGTAGGGCCATCCATCCAAACCATTGAAGAAATACAGTGTATCTGTTTATAGCGCTGACAGACCGATCATTGAAGGAGACAACGGGACTGTATCACATAAACAGAGGGCGAAAAAATGTTTTTGAGAGACAAATGGTGGGAAGAAGGAAAGAATCCTGCCTGTAAGGATTAAAAAAAAAAAAGCCAAAGAGGATGAAGAGGTGAAGAGATGGAAAAATCAGACAGACAAAGTGACGGTTGTTGTGCAGACGCCTTCCGCGACACACAGCCTCGCGACCACAGACTTATAAACAGCATCCAAACATCCTAAATGTGTTGGGAGTTCAGTTTTCAGAGACGTGTCCCTTTGCACTCTCTGCGGATGGCACAGGCATAAACACGATCCTGTCATGTTAGGTTACGATCAAAATAACAACCGTGGAAGTTACACAAATGATACAAGATACGGGAAAAAAAAAAAAGACATGGAGCAATTTTAGAAGTGCTGCTGGAAGAGCAACCGCAAAGGGAAGACACACAAAGAGATATAGGGAAAGACAGTGGTTTGAATGCAATTTTAGCTCAGCGCTTGGGGATTCAACGGTTTTTAGGTAAACAGGTTTTTATATCTATACTGTGTTCACAAAGGCTGACATGTTTTCAAGTCATCTGACCATAAAGAAATGAGTAATAACAAATGATTTGCTCCGTAGGATTTAAATTGGACAAAAGCGGTTGGATTTACAACCATTTTTGCGCACCATCTCCTATATTCAGGGACTTGAATGTATTTAACAGTTGACTCAAATGTTGTTTGATTGATTTTGGACTTGTTTATTGGGTCCTCATCAATTATCAATTAAGCAGGTAAAAGTTCAGGAGTTTTTTCCAAGTCAAGACAAGTGCATTAAGAAAACTGTTGCTTCATGTAGGCTATCCTTAGGCCGCAAAAACCTCTTCTGTTTGGACTCCAAAATTAAATCTGTGTGACTTGAACCCCATGTTCACTATATACAGTAACTGTAAGTTTGTATGGTTGAGTAAAAAGCTAAAATTCTGCCAAACATAATTCTGTATAGCATGGCTAAACGTTTATATCCAGAGGGCCCAAAACTGAAAAAAAAAAAATGAAAGTAACATGAAGGCAGTAAAACCTTTGTATGGGAACGGGAGCAAAGAGAAAGTAAACCGCGGCGCTGAAATGAGCTGCGAGGCTGAACAGTGGTGTTTCTGTTAAACTCTCACAGGTTTCATGATGTCAGCTACCACCAGCAGACAAACCCCCAAAACACAAACAGCGTTTGAGTAGAAACAACCCTGAAATCCTTCATCCACAGAGTGGAAGTGACTCTGGGTGGTGGGAGGAATCCGATACGCGTGTTTATTGGACATGTCGGCCCGACGTGCGAGCGTCAGTGCCTGCACTAATGCCTGAAAGCGAATGTGCGTGTAACACCTTACACACACTTAACTGTTTGTGTATGTCAAATCAGAGACACAAATTAAGAGCGGAGCATGCAGCAATGATGCACCACTGTCACTTGTTTCACTGCTGATACAGATTCTAGCATCATCTGGTCTTCTTTGCACAGTTTCCTTGTTTTGTTTTCTAACAGGCGCATGACTTCTATCATCAAATCACGAGGTGCCTTATATTTGTTTTATCTAGATATTAACATCCAGTTATGATGTTGTCGTCTTTTTGTCCACTAACAAGCTGTATTTTTCCAAAATACAGTTTGTTAGTAGTTCGAAAACTTACAAAATGCTTCAGAATAGATGGTCAGACACGGAGACAAAAATGCACCACACGTAAAAACACAACCACACACCACAGGTTTATACAACGTCTCTCCCTTTCTATCCCCGTTTTGAATTCAAAACAAGTCAGAGCAGCAGACCATCACATTTCCCGTTGTGTTCAGACCAATATCTGTCAGTCATCCAAATAGCAACAACTATTAATCAAAAGAAGCTGTTGGACAAAGAGAAGATCTTATCTAGAATTTACAACTGCAAGGTGTTTAGGGTGTGTTCACACTACCGTTGAAAGGCAACAGGCACAAAAAGACGTCTTCGGTGGAAGGCGGCGATTTGAAGCAACAAAGTGAAGCCCGAGCCTTGTCGCTACACGATACGCAACAAATCAAAGGAGATTTGGCCTCGACCTTTTTTTTCAGTGCTTGACTGATGCAGAGGGGCATCAGTCATGTGCGCTTGGTTCACCAGGTAATTTCCAAATGGATGACGGGACAGCGGCGTCAACAAGCGCGTGAACAGCGCTTCAACGGCTGACCATGCTGCTCACTTGAGGAGTTGGCGATATTGTTTTTTACATGCATGCAAGGAAATTATGCAGACCATGTGACAATTAAGTGCCCAAATAAATGAGAAAAAATTGACTCAGTGCCTGGAATGATTGACTGGAAGAGCTCAATCTCAAAGTTTACTTGCCCAGTTTGTGAATGATATACGTTGTTGGTGCACAATGGTTAGTCTGAGACGTCTCTACCAAGTCATGTCAGGCCATGATAATCTAATCCGTCATGGTTACAGTGGTAAACAGACATATAGTATAGTCTGATATAAATCAGATATAAGTGAAAACTTATATCAGACTTGTAGAAAACTTGTAGAAACCACCACCCAGCAAAATATCTTACAAGCCTCAAGTGATGTTTCCACTTGTCATAGTTACTTGGAGAGTGAACGAACTCTGGTAAACATCAGATGAGCAATGACTTAAATGTCAGAAAGCAACTTTGCAGTGCAGGTTGAAAATCCTCACCAAGCTGGAAGGAATCCTTGGCGATGTTTAAGACAGCTATTCACTAGCCTCCTGTTATGTGTGAAGATATGTAACAGCTTCGAGACATTTGGCTGTCTGAGTTGAAGTCGGGCCAAAACATCTGCGGAGAACAGCAAAGTCTCTCAAAACCCTCCTGTGTGGTGCTCACCTGCGAAATTCCACTAAAGCCGCAAAAATGTGGACTGGGTCCAGAAAGACACAAGTGGTTTATGGTCGTTTTAGCTCAGAAACTATGTGGTCCCGACCGTAGTTCATCTCTTTATGGGTTTCTTCCGATAGGTTCGATTTTATTATTATCTACTGTACATAATCAGCGTGAAACCACATTTACTCCTTCGCTGAATAGTTATTGTTGGGTAAAATCTAACACATATTTCTGTAAATTTAAGCCAGAGAGAACAAAGTAAGTACACGCTGCAGTTTCTCTGCAAAAGTGAGGCTGCCACAAAGCAAATGAGAGACACATTAATCATGCAGTTTTTGCTGTTAAAAACAATAAATTAAGTTTATTCCTATTTATAAAGTGGCTGTTACAGAAAAACCTTTCGACAAGGTGACATTCTGCGAGGAAGCAGAAACTATTAATCCTGTGTGTTGGAGCTCGTGGGCAGCTTTGGCCTTGTATTGCTCGGCTGACGTCCAGCCAGGTTTGGCTCATTTCTCCAGGCGGTGGAGTAGCTGGACGTGATCCAGACCAGCCGCAGACCTCACCAGTACACGGGAAGCATACCAGGCACAATTTACGAGACGTCAAGGCAAACAGCAAAAAGGTTAATGGTCCTTTTAAAATTAAAAATCCTGTCTTTATAGGCTTTATCTTTTATTTCTTGGGAGTTTTAAACATTTGGTACTCTTTACTTTGCTAATATATTTGCAGAAGATAAATCTTTCAATTTCTACTTTAGTTTGATGCTATTTAGAATCTAAAAGTGCATCCTGAATGGATAATCTCGCTTCAGTTGCCTAATTTTAGGTGTTAAGAGATTAGGTTCTGTGCCTTAAGGTCACTGATAATATCACAGACGTCCAATTGATTAAAAGTTAGACTCTGAACAGAAGCATTAAACTGTTCACTGCTGTTGTGTACTTCCATGTAAATAAGATCTTTATTCACTTCTTATTATTCACATGACAAACACTGTAACGCTGTTTAAATACCATGTAAACCAATCTAAACCACAGCTTTTACAGTTAAATCCACTGACACATGAGGATTTGAGTCAAAGTACTCCCATACAGTGAAATTACAGCAAAGTGAACTAGTGTCAAACGTTTGTGCCAAAAGTAAATGCTTCAACAGCTGGCTGTGATTGTTCAATGAATTATAAGGCTACTGCAAGAAAATAATCTACTGTAAAAAACAAAACAAAAACATTTTTGTATCATTTATGGGGAAAAATAAATAATAGTCTTGTCTCAGTGAGGTCTAAATTCCACCTCATTCTGAGCCGAGCCCTCCAAGTTAAGACACGTTGCCCCACACAAGGTGTGTTGTGCGTTTGAATGAAGGTTTAATCAAATCTGCGGTGTTTTGATGTAACAGGAGACACCTCTAGAGTGGGTTAAAACTGAACTCACGATGAACCACAGTTGTTTTTTCTAACTACTGTGTCTTGACACTTTGGGTAACTGCTTATTTTCGTCAATACACGTGAATAAATCACCCCTAAATGATCATACGGCACCCTTTAATTTTTATGGGCCGCATGCTAATTGAATGCTAATTGGTTGCTGCTTAGTAAAAACAATGCCCCGGGGGCCTCGGCCGCATTCAGCCTGCTAAAATCTTAACTTACACGACAATAGAGGGGAATGATGGTCACCAAACAAATTAAAATTAGCATCGTAATGACTCTCACAGCTCTTACGTATGACTTACATTAGCTTTAATTATGGGAAGGTCGCCGTTAGGGAGCGTTAAGTTCATTTGTGGATGCTGAGCTTTTCTTACTTAAATGAAGGCGGCGTTACACCGAGCGAGGTAGCAGAATCCCGAATGCATTTTCAGTGCTCCTCCGTGAGCTGTTTATCCTCGGCACAGTTTCACAATCAGATGCTGGAACAGTGGATGGAAAACTGCCTGCTAAAATAAGCGGCGGTAGAAATATCTGTTATTTCATCTGTAATTACATTCGGAGTTATTTTTACTTGTCTCATTTGAGTTATTACGCATTAATCCTGGGAGCAGATCAAGTCTGTGATTAATTCATTATAATGAACTGTGCTTAATTCGAGTGTTACGTTGGAGCCATTGGCCAACTAAAGCAAGTTTTACTTTGCAGAAAGAAAATTACATATCTTTATGTATTCAGTGCGTAATATACACACACAAAAAATTGTAATTGAAAAAAATATCGACTAGGCACAAGGACAAAAGCACTTCTCTGCTTTACTTTCAAATTATGACAATATGTTAAACTGTAGGGATCCCTTGAAAATATTTTATTGATCTGTGAAGATTATATTTAATTTACTGTGCGCTTTTTAATTTAGAAACTGCAGATAAATCATCACAACAAGTATTTAGTAACACATAAAGAGACTCTTTAATCATGGTTTGTTGTGACTTTGTGCGCGGAGTGTGCACAAGCTGTTGCATGGTCAAATAAATTCGGCGTAAACACAATTAACATTTTTGCACGTGGTTAGAGCCAGTCTGTTACACAGCTGATGTTGTGTGTATTTCTGCATGTTTGTGTTGGATTTTTGAGAGGCTTTCAGACTTTGTGATGTGTATTATTTTGAAGTGTACGGGTGCAGAGCGGTGTTGATACTACGAGGCTCCTGAGCCTGCACAAGTTTTCATGACCCGGTGTTAAGTCAGAGAGACAAGCTATTAAATCCCTATTTGAGCTGCAGAAGCTTGTGTTACACAACCAGGAAAAGCCTGCGGCAGTCTCCAGAAGTCAAACTCTACTCTGCAGGAGAGTATTACTGTATATAATTTAAGGGATCTAAGCTCTTTTTCTTGGCGCACTGATGGCACCATCCAGCAGCATCCGATCTGCTTTCAATCAAGTATGCCTGAGAAACAAAACGATGCAAATGGTAGGATTGCACAGGGATGGAAAATCAAATTTGTATCATTATTCTCGTTTGATACAACAGCAGCAAAAGTATGATTTTCTAATGATCGGGCAAAAGGTGATGAGTGGTTCCAAATGGGACAGTCAGAAGTACAAGGAATTCTCTCTAATAAAGCAAATGTTCAAGCAAACAGAAAACATTATGAACTCAGAAACATTTTGTGTTGAGCAACAGATTTCTGCCAACAGATCTTATTTGGATGGAGCGCATATAAAGATGGATAAACAATGTGGTGGCTCCAGCTGTCACCATCTTGACAGCGACTGAAGTGCTCCTCCTAACTCGTAACTGCTAATTCTTTGGCAAAGAGGTCCCACCTGTCACTAAAAGCTGTCTCACCATTAATTATCTATAACTTTGCGAAGTCTTGATATAATTTAAGCGGATGAGTTATGAAAACCATATTTTCATACCGGCAATTTTAACACCGAGGTCTATGTAGATCGACTCGCGTCAGAGTCAGCCTCAAGTGGCCGTTTGAGGTAGTGCAGTTTTTGGCGTGTCCACGTTGGCTTCATTTTTCAACCGTGTCCACATTCTTCTCGTTTGATTAGAGACCGGACACCAACCTTTTCATTTAGTTTGCACTGAAAATGTTAGCAGGAACTACAAACTCATCATCGGCCAACAGTTCAGACTGATGAAGTTGTTTTTGTTTTGCCAGCAGAATGACTTTTTCTGGACTTGTTGACAGACTTTGTGCTTGTGCACAGAAGCTCCGCGTCCTTGTCTCCGGTGTCATGTTTCCAGACAGATGGATAGATAACGTCTGAGGAAACGGCAGACATCTAATATGGGACTGTTTGGTCAACAGTCGGGAGGAAATCAAGCACCTCAGTGTGACATGAAACCCGGGAGTCAAAGCGAGCCGTGAGGGCATTTTGGAAATTCAACCGTACAACTGTATACGCACATAAACATGCATATACAATCCCTCATTCATACCCAAACATGAACTCTTGCAAACAAGCGCAGAAGTGCACACGTGCATGGAAATATCCAGACACACACACACACACTCACACACACACACACAAACAAACAATAATAAACAGACGCGAGCAATTAAATGAACAAATACACACCGGACAAATACGCCCCATTCTGTAATTATACATGGAAAGTTTACTCCCCATGATCAAAGCAGAGCGAAGCAAAATAATACATAGTTTTATGAACTATTTGGGGAGGAAAAACACAAGTGAATACCATAGATAGGAATACAAATCACTTCCTACAATACCAGCGAGAATAAGCATGCAGCTGCACTGCAAGACGTGTATGTACGAAACATCTCACTGCACTCGATCCACCTCTCCTCTTTCTGATTTCAAGAAATCCCACAGCTTGTTTCCTTTTAATATCTCACGCGGTGACATTTCCTTGGCGTTACTGTTTTATCACTTATTTAAAAACGTCCACACGATTCATTATTTGTCCCAGTAACAAATGAATATCCTTTAAGCCAAGACGACTACTTGGCAGAGCTTTAAACCTCCACTTAAAGAATAACTTAATGAGCTTAATAAATTTGAGTACAGGTTAAGATTTATTGTTGTACTTGTCGTTTTTTTTTTTTTTTTTTGGCTGTGTATCCGTGTGAGTACACATGCATACATTTCATCACTCCGGGCTATTCCGCTCTGATGCTCACTGAATCAATGGACCATGTGGCTATGGTTCTTTCCAGTAGGACAAATGAGATCTAATCAGATTTGCTGCCTGTGTAACGCCGTGTACTACTGTCATCATGCCAGCATATGTTCTGGCGGAGAGACAAAACTCACATTCAGAAGGTTTAAAGGTATTGTTCAACATGTTGGGCAATGTACATAGTTGCTCTCTTGCCATGAAACAGGGGGCAACAAAGTGAACAAAGCAACCCATGTAAAGTTCACTAATTAACATAAAAATTGACGACTGGATTTCGTTCGTTCAGAGAGTACAAAAGGACAATATGTGGATTTAATAGGGTTTATGTGAAGGACTGACCTCTGACAGTCACTAGCTATGCTTACAGGGACACTAGTATTCTGCTAATAACTGCAAAAATGCCTCATGTGACAACGGCCTGGTCCGATTGGAAGGAGCACATCACTTCACTGAATGTTTGGGCCATGTGGCGTAAACCTCAGCTGATTCTGAGAGGCACAAAAAGAATGGCAGCAGCCACCACCTAGCAACAGTCCTGCCCAAAGCCCTTCTTTAACCACATGCTGTTGCCTTGGCGTATGGTGTAAGAGGTATAACAAATGGGGATATAGAAAGGTTAATTGGTGAGCTCTACTACTTGTGTTACATTTGGACAGAGAAAAGCTAGCCTTTTCTTCTAGTTTTCAGTCTTTGTGCTAAGCTAAACAGCTTGGCGCGTTTTCATACTTTATTTCACGTGTGCACTCACATCACCATTCTCATTTTGCCATTTATTCTTATTACAAAAGGGATTGAGAAAGATTTTCCATTGTGGGCAAACTCTGGAAATCGGTGGCAGCTTGCTCAAAGCACTGCCCATGCAGGGCTGGAAAATAAGGATGGCCATTGTACTGTCTGCAGTGTGTACTTTCACTTTTAATAGAATTTACATAAACAACGCACTTAGATTCTCACGCTTTGTGACAGCGGTCGTTCAGTGAATCCGTCCGGTGGATTCTGATACAGCGTGAGTCATCTGACCGTACGTGACATCTCAGACTTGAATGCTGATCCTAACATTATCCCACAAATGTGCCGAGCCAAAAACAAACGGTACTCGGGTTACTACCAAAGTTTACCACCTCAAACCAAGAGAGTTTTGCCTGTTTCTCGTAATTGAGAGCAGACCTCATTCCCTGAGTGCAGAAAATATTTCCTGACCCAGAGGTCAAGACGATTTCTACAAATATTGTACCTAAACCTTAACATGTGTTACGTACAATGATGCAAACTGAGGTAGGATATGTGCAACGGCTGATATGACGGGGCTCAAAATTGCAAACAGGCAGGAAGATATGATAATTCATGCTCGGCTTCCCATAAGGCAAAAAGTTACAACATGTTTGGTTTTAGTTAGTGAAATATCTCTCTGATATCTTACACTTCTCCTTCGGCTAAGAATGAGATGCACTAAAGCGAGGGAAGAGAGAGGAGAACTGTAAGTCTAACAAAAAGTGAACTGCATCTGAATCGCATCAAACAAGAAAACAACTTGTTTGACAACCTTGACTTTCTCTGCTGCTCGAAATGTTTGGATTTCTATCCTTGTTGAACTCGCAGATCCAAAACCCCTGTGGCCTGTGAGTTCAAGTTAAAGGAAAATACCGCGAGTGGACTTACAAGGTTGTCAAACAGAGGTAACGTCATGATACCTTTAATGGAGACGGAGTCACGCCTTCCTTCCTTAATGGCTCTTCCACTGATCTCAGTCTGCATCTCTCGGCTCTCCTTGTTCTTCTGCTCAATGAATGGGCTTTAAACATTCCTTCCCTGTTCTCAGAGACGTACACTGAGACCTGCATTCATCACCATCTCCATGCACCATTACTCCCAGTGATGGGAGGAAAGAAACAACACTTTCATTAGCAGGTCTGCTCCACTGAGGTGTGGAATGTCCCGTGGGTATCCAACAACAGTGACAGAGAAAGCCGGCCTTCATGCGGCTATTGTTTTCCTCAACAAGCTCACTTAGTGTATGTAATGGGCAAGGCCGAGCCCGCTCTCCAAAAGACGAGGGGCACCGCGCGCCGAATAAGAGCAGTCATGCTTAGTCAGATTAGAGGAGCGACAAAAAGAGAGCATAATTGATTGTGGTTTGAAAATAATGAGCTAAATGGGCTTAATTTATATTGGCAGGCAAGCTCAAAAATGGACACTTGTAAGAAAAGGGCTGCAGATTTTTTCTTCTTTTAAATGCATTAAGCTATGCAGAAGTTCAGCAGATTAACACAGAAACAAAAGCAAAATATTTTAGAGCATTTTTCCACCAAAAGGTCATGTGGGGACATTAACAGTTAAAACACTGATGTCCAGGGGAAGGCTTCAAGAAATTGGTTAGTCGGTTAGGGCTGAACTCATTCAGTTTTGTAACTGTAATGCTATCAAACATTTTGAGGGAAGAATGACAAACAATGTCCACTATTATCTCCATACTTGGAGAGTATACTAGACCACACCAACTAGAAACCGTCCAGCAAGAATCAAATGGAAGCTGGAAAAACACCAAAGATGCCGTACTGAGCTTAAAAATGTCCTGTTTGGGACAGGAGACAACGGCGTGATCCATTTGTGAGCCGTGGGTGTAAAACAAAACGTGATTTCGAGGCCTCAAGCTTCTTCGGGATCGGTTTTCAGTACAGTTCATGGAGAGCCTCCGTACTTTTCCAGTGTGGAAATCAAGAAACAAAGACCCAGCTGGTAGCGCGCTCTCCCAGTCAGCTGCACAAAGGGTTTGTGTTGATGCTTCAGTGAAGATGCCTGCACCAACTGCGGTTAGTACATTTACTCAAGTATTGCACTTTAGAGCAAACGTTCGGAGCACATTGTACTTCTCCACTCAGAGGGAAATACTGCACGTTTTGTTTCTACAACACAGCTTCTACTTACTTTACAAAGTTAAGATATCTGCACACAGAGCAACAAGTTAACCTAGCGATTAATCACTACCACTCTGATAATTGTTTAGTGTACTTGTGTCAGACTTTCTCACTATATTAAGAGTGATTTATCAATCAAGTCTTTGAGAAAATAAGCATTTGCTGCAGTCCTACACATGAAAACATTCTAGATGAGCTCCAACTCAATCAACTGCAATCATAAAATCCTGCTTTTATACGAAATGCATGAATAATATCATTGTGATTATATAATATATTATAGTTTAACTGTCACAGGGGGTATATTTTTGCAAGACTTTCAATGCGAATACTGTTAAAAGTGACGCAACCGTCGGTTTGCCCTTCACAAAGGTGTTAGGAGGGAACTTTTCACCGCTTCACTACATGAAATATTTTCATTTTGCTGTAAGATCTGCCGCACGCCAGACGCAAATGGCCAGTGAAAACATTACAGAGACTATTACAAACCGTAAATGTGCTTCTCTATTTGTAGCCCGATTAAACATCTCCTTCAGTCAGGAGTGGCGGCTGAGGCGTCGGCATTGTTTCACCAAGCGTGTATCTCACTCATCACGCTCTATCTGGACATCTCACACTTGAGTTGAGCTAAAAAGACTTTAAATGGAATTGCCCTTTTCAACTACAAGGCAAAACAGCGAAGAAAAAAAAACAGAAGCTCTACTGCGATATTAAGCGGGCTGCTTTCAGACAGCAGGGTGAAGGCGTCCGTCGAGCCGCTGCTGATTAGATTGAAACTGAGTGTGGAAATTATGGAGTGCCAAGCTGCGTGCTGTTTTGGTTCAGTGTTGGGATAGGGGTTGTTTTCAGGACACTAGAATTCATTACTGAGCCTTATGGAGGATTTGTGGACTTAATTCAATGAAAGCTAGGATGATGGCAGGTTTATTCTCTTTGCAGGTCTGCTGGCTAACCCAGTTTTAGCCACCCACACTGTTTCTCTAACAACCATAACAATAATTTACTGTCTAAACAACAAAAAGATTGAACTGGCCACCTCCTTCGGGCCAATAAACTTTTTGGTTAAGGCTTGAGCAAATGGTACCCGAAAGAAACCGATGAAACATCATGCAGTCTGCCGTCTCCAGCGTAATTCACAACAAAAAAAAAAGAAATTATTTGCACAACCACAAGAGGTTGCTTGTCACCAGCAATAGTTGGTGCTGTCATATTTGTGTTATAATGACAATCTCATCCAAAACGTATGGAGTTAAGATCATGCCATAAGTGGAAAACTTGAAATCTAACAATAAACATTTTTTCAAGTCTGAAATTAGCATAGCCATTAAATGGTTTTTGGGGGCGCAATGAGTAAATCTCACCTAACCCGCCATGTGATTTGACTCTACTTTGCCACAGAGTAACCAAAGGATAAAAACTAAATGTCTCTGCCTCCAGGAGTCTAAATTCTTTCAGACTCTCTGATTCAGAGTTTCAAACCCGAGCAGCGACAAAATCCTGCCAAAAGAATCAAGTTACTTAAAAGCTTGTAAAACTGTTTGGTCATAGTTGGTGTTGTAAAGTCACCACTTAAAGAACAAAGCAGTACGACATCTTTCAAAGTCCCAAAAATAAAGTTTAGCTCCTTTAAAAACTCAAGTTTCAGCTTCTTCAAACAGCAGCTGTCACGTGTCTTATTTACAAGGTTTAACACCTATAGACACTGTAAAAAGAAAACCTTTCCACATGTTCAAACATTGTGCAAGATCTCTAAAGTGATTTTCAGTCATGCAAAATGTTTTCGTTACACCGCAAGCGTTCAGCTCTTGAAAAAACAATCCGAACATTAAACAATTATGAAAATATCAAGTTTGCCGTTTCAAATTACGGCTGCGTCTTAATCGCATAAAATGACACAATTATTTAAAATAACAGGGGAGAATCTTCTTTCCAAGCTCAATTTGATCATCTCAGTCGGAGAAGGAGAAAAGAAAAATCTGCACTCGTGATAATTGTTAACTGTAACTCCCCGTGTTTATCAGGACATAAACGCTGCCATGGGAAAATGATTTCTACTTCACTGCCTAAGCAAACACGTGGCAAGACCCGTCATTAATTTTGCATCTGACAGATTATATGCAGTGTGTGATTATTGACGTCCCCGATTCTTCCAGAGAATGCAAATAAAAGTGCTGTTGGGTGGTTTGGGCTGAGAGTTATGGTCCGAGGGGCCTGCTTTAAAATAACAGAACTTTAAGCTTCTGGGTGTTAGGGTAAGTGGTCAAGTGTAATCCGTTTAGCTCCCGAGCAGTATTAGCAGAAATTCCTCAATAATATGCAACATGATTTCATAGTGACTGCCGCCTTTGAGACATGTTTGTAATGCTGAAAGGGTCACCGGGGGGCACGGGCAGACAGACAGGCAGGCAGACAAGGAGACTTAAGAGCACTAGTCTGAGGAACAAGGTCCCTTTTTTTCTGGAGATTTCAGACTTGAGTCATTAGGATCCATTTCTCTTTAATAACAAAGGACGTGGAGAAGCAAAGCGTCTGAATGTTTATACAGCTGATTATTAACACCGCACCTTTCTCCACTGAGCTGTGGGAAAAAGAGGGAAAGGTTCATAAATCTGGTCTATGTCATTTGTGCCACATATTTTTTGGAGAGAAAAAGCATCTTCAGGGCAGATTTGACATGTGGTTTATTGAAACAGACCGTAAAAGTGTGAAGTGTGAAGCCACCAACTGAGTCATGTAGCACCACTTCATATGACCTCTGTAGCCTGCAGCTGATGCCGTTCAGAAGGAGGAAGGTGTCATTGGACAGTGCTCTGATCTACCGATGTGAGTTATCCATTACAGACCAAGAGGCAACCTCCAGGGCTGAAACATGAGCTGCATTTCCTCCAATAGCCACTTAGGCCTGGCTCCAAAAGTGAGTCAATCCATAATTTTAAAGACAAAAAAAATGTTTACAGCCAAGTACAAAAAAAACAGTTTTGGTCTGTGCAGCTGATGTCCTCATTTGTCGGCCTTGGTGTCATCCGACTGCTGTGGCCACTCAAGTTCCACCTATCCCGTTTTCAGGTGCTGCCAATACGGCAACAGCCATAGCCACCACAGAGAGCTTCAAACGCGCTCTTCTGGAAACCCATGGTTGACATTGCATCCATCTCTATATGTAGTATGCACGATCAGCCACAACATTAAAACTACTGACAGCAGGAGTAAATACCACTGACCATCTTATCAATGACAATTCAGTTCTGCTGGGAAACTTTTGGACCTGAGATTCATGTGGATGTTACTTAGACATGTACCACCCACCTAGACCAGACCAGGTGCCCCCACCCCATAGAAATGACACTCCTTTAACCCTCGTGCTACCTTTGGGGTCTCTGGGACCCCAAGAGAATGGACAAACAGAGAGAGATTATGCAAGAGGGTAGCACGAGGGTTACGGCAGCAGCCATCCCTAGCAGGATGCAGCCAGACACAGGCACACACACAAAAACGATTTAGGAACAACTAAAAAAACATGAAAAACAGCACAACTGATCAAGTATCTGTGGGATGAGGCCCCTCCCAACCCAACCCATAGGACCCAAAGGTCCCCACTAACAACATTCTGTAGCCAGACACCACAGGACACCCTCAGATGGTCCATGTCCATTCTCTGATGTGCCAGAACAGTTTTGGAGGCACACGGTAGACCTACACAATGTCAGGAAGGTGGTCATAATGTTATGCCTGATCGGTGTATGTTCCAGACACACCAGTCTGTCGCTAGCCAGTACCAAGAACCAATCTAATACCTCTTTTTCCAAATGTAAAATATGTTTAACTTCTGTGTGTAAGCTAACAAAAAGGTGTTGCTACACATCATTTCTCAACTTTTCAGGGTTTGTGTAAATTATAAATATAGCCTGAGGTTTGAGAAATTGCATTGCTACAATGCAACAACCGTATTACGACAAAACATACCGTTGTGTTCAGCTTGTCGCGGTCCACTTGTCCAAAACAGCAGTCCCTGCTGTCGGATTACTGTTATTGTGTACGGATAGAGACCTTACAAACATCACTTACATACTGTCATAAGGACTCACTGTACTCCGTGTGTCCAAGCGGCTTCACTCAATGTAATTACATGCCTCCGCATCCCTCCACTAAACCACTTATTTTTCTCACAAAGCAAACCAAACACAGCCTGCTAAACACTGAAAGGCATCCAAAGCGTTTTTTAGCTAATTGCTACATTTTGTTTTTGTAATGAAATGTAATGCTGGTCATTGTTCTCTAAACAGCTCCGCTTGCAGTGTTTGGAAAACAGCCTTTTGTGAGAAAGAAAAAGAATATAGAGAAGGCTGAGAGGGTGCTGTGCGAGTTTTAGAGTTTGAACATGTTTATTGAGATGTGAATTAATGGCTTTACGAGACAGTCACAAAATAACACAAGCAAAGTAATTAAAGTAAAAATGGCTGTTTTTGTCAATGGAGTCTGGTGTCTGTGGTGATGATACTCTGATTATAACATGCACTTAAATTAAGATTGATTTTGTTAGGTCAGTCTTGTTATAGGTGACTAAAATACGTTTTTCCACAGCAGTTTATTGCTTGGCTTCTGTTCTGATACTCTTATGCGCCTCTGCAAACTGAGGGCCTGCCAACCACATACAATAGATAATACACTGACTAAGGATAGAAGCGCAAACAATCCCATTTCAAAGGAACCCGAGTATCCTTTTACATCTAGTTAAATGTCAGAAAGCAATCTCTTCTGGTGATTTTACTAATGTAAGAATGTTTAGATGTTCCACAGCAAACTTTAAAGAAATCCAGCCTTTAGATTCGAGTGACAAAGACTGAAAGAAGTATAATTCCAGACACTGTATTTTTGGTTTATGTCACTGATAGTTTCATGGAAAGTCGCAGAGGTAAATCAGAAGCTTAAGTTTCAAACTCACCTGAGAGAAGTTGAGCCCGTTGAGTGGATGGCATTGTTCCTCCACCTTCTCGACGGCCCCCGTCCTCTTCCTCATCCTCTCCGCCTCCTGGGCCAAGTACAGATCCAGCACCGGCACCCCTCGCGTCTTAATATCTGCCTCGGTTAGCGAGTTCACCATCAGCATCACCCAGACGGGGCGTTTCCTCTCCCAGTTCCCGGCGATGGCGTTGAAGAGGTAGTCTGCGTAGAGTCCCTTTCCTCTCTGATCCGGTGTCATCCATGAAGGCATCATGAGCTTTACATACTCGAGGTGTCTTTTCAGCCTCCTGTAGATGTCTCTGGGTAGGACGTCCTGCAGGTTCTCGCCTTGGGGAAGCAGCTGGCAGCTGGTCAGGGCTGATATGGTGTAAGGGTCAGTAAGGTCCAGCTCAAAGTAGACAATGTTGCTCTCCTGGAAGGCCTGCTTGGAATTTTCAGGGATGAAGTCCCAAACACGTGTGTAGGGAACGTGGATTGTACCGTAGAAATATGAGGGAGGGTCTCGTTTGATTGTCCACAGGAAGGAGTTTAGGTCAGTTTGCTGGGGGAAAAGACAAGAATATTAGAAGGGCTAGGACTTACAGTTATATTTAGCATTGAGTTATAAATAAAATATGTATCCTTTGATGGATATGTACATGTCAAAAAGTGGCACTAAGTGACATTTTCTGTGTATTCAACACTCCTGAACCCATAGATATTCAGTTTGCAATGAACTCTTTGAGAAGCTGGAACCAGTTTATGATTACTGATCGCCAAAACAGAAATAAATCTAACAGCATCTAAGAAACACATAAAAGGATGTAAGAAAGAAGCAAAGGAGTGAATCTGAAGTCGTTTCATGCAATCAGTTTGCAAACCAGCCGACACTGGGTCTGTCTGACACCAACCACCTCTTTGTCCCGGAGAAGCTGTTTATTAGACAGACCGCTAACAGACTGATAATGACTTATTAACAGGCCACTTAGAACCCAAGTGCCAAACAAACAATACACATGTCAGTGATTGTCAGACTATGGGCTGTTGCCTAGAACGTTTTTTGCCTTCCTGTTGCCGTTGACTTTAAACTGTCCGTGGGACTGTTGAGGATCCCTGAGTGACAAGTCAATATAAAACTAATCAAAGAGAGACTAAAAGCTAATCAATCAGAGGGGAGTTAAGAAATCTCATTCACTTGTAAAATAAAGCTGACGAATAAGGCTCGAATTGATTTGCTTTCTGAATACACACTTTTGTATGTACAGTGTGCATGGATGTGGACACAATGCCAATACACAAACCTACTGCTGAGACAATAATGTTGATAATTAAAATGTGGTTATTTTTTAGTTCGTTTAGGGGATGGGGGTCAGATTGTATGAACTAAAGCCTTAATGAATTAAACTAAAACTGCAGATCTGACAAATATATAACCACGGATTCAGAATAGATAATGAAAAACGGGTTAAATATTAGACAGTTCTACAATGAGTGGTTGTTCCAGCTATTTTGTCCTGGTGTAAAAAGCATGACATGCAACAAAAATAGTGTAAATGACATTTTGGGGGTTGACTTACAACTTTAAGAACTACTTCAGAATAGAAGACTGTGCACAGTGGACAGCCTGAATCTTCTGCAACACTTCAGCGGTTGCAATAAACTCATCCATTTTTGGTTTGTAATTACTTACTTTCCTGTGTAACTCGCAGTTGGTGGACTCCTTCAGCCTCCACTGGTCTGCTCGGACCAGCAGTATGAGACAGGACTGAATGAATGCGCCCAAAGTGCCCCGCATCGTAGCTCTCTCCAAAAACGGTGCACGGCAGCCTGCGTTCTCTTCACCGCAACGCGTTCCAGCAACTATTCCCCAGAAAGCGTGGATTAAGTCCTACTCCCACAGCTCCGGCTCCATGCGGTCGCGTAAAACGAGGTGACAAGTATCCGACAAACCGCCGGACAGAGTCATGTTGACTGGAGCCTCCTGGACGCAGTGCCGCTGCTTCACGTGTGTTAGGGAGAGATAGAGAGATAGAGAGAGAGAGAGAGGTGGTCACTGGAGTTTACACAGGGTCACATCATCCTCTGACTGCTGGTCAGGCTGATTTATCCACACCTTCTTCTCCTCCTTCTGCACTCACTTTATTTTTTTCGATCTGGAAACTTTGCGCGAGTTTATCCAAAAGTTGCGGGACAAATTGAACCAACAGGTCCACGCCGCGTCAGCACCTGAAACCAAAAAAAAAAAAAGAGTCAGGATTGCGCGTAGAGCAAAAACTGTGTCCCTGTTGTTCGGTTGGAGTGAGCAGGCTGCACCCGACGAGTTGCACTCTCCGAGGAAAAGTTTTTAAACTTCTCTGCGCGCTGCTCTGTCTCCCTGACAAGTCTGCGCTGTTCGTGTGCAGCTCTCGCTCGCTCGCTCGCTCTCCCTCTGCAAAGCGAGTGTGTGAGAGCATCTCTGTTGGGCAACTCCACTACCTACCCCCTGGGTTGCCTGCATAACCCCTCCACCCCCAGTCAACCCACTCTCTCTCTCTCTCACACACACACGCACACAGCAGTAAGCTGATTAAACATCAACTTTGGTTACGTGCAGACCATTAAGATTTAGTAGAATAAAATCAACAGCCGGTACTAATAGTGATCTATATTTTAAGTAACAACATTATAGCCCTTATTTCATTCATTTTTTTCGTTTTAAAAAATGTAATTTTCAGTTAGACTGATGAGGTCTCTTGTTGTCGCGCTATGGGAGGCCTGAAGGCAATCAAGGGTGCCAGTGGAGATCCCGTGGATAGATTATCGTTCCCTCGTACTTAATGCCTTACAAACTGGGGGCATTAACATGAGAAAACCTGCAATAACAGGGTTGCATCTGGGCACAGACGTGGAAGCCACAGAACTCCACTTTGTCATGAGGAGTCAGAGGACGCCACGCAGCAGCTGGGGCAACCATATTAAACTTCTTGATGATGAATGGCGCCTGCAGAAAATGTTAGTAGGCTAAATGTGTGTCCTGCATTTTAGTTAATAAAAAATAGTGTGTTGAAAACAAGCTCTCGGTGTAGACGGCTTTATAACGCATCCGTGCGCAGTTTTGGATTGCGCTCTCAACGCGCAACTCGGGCCTCTCGGTCAACTCGTGTCCGGGAGGCCGATCTGTGCGCTCTGCTTCTGTGCTCCTTACGGTCGAAGTCCTGGTTCACACGGGGCCAGCGAACACATGTTGATGTTGTCAGACGTCTGAGTCAATACAAAACGGTTTGTTGACGCGAAGGTTCCCCCCCCCCCCCCCCCATTCTTCTTCTTCTTCTTCTTCTTCGTCCGGCTGCTGTTTGCAGACAAATAGAGCAGGTTGGGAAAAGTCTGGACAGTCTCTAAAGATCAGCGGTTGCAGAAATCTGATTTAAATCTCGCGGCTCGTTAACGCGAGATTCATTAACTGATCATTTTGGCAGGGGAAATTAAGTGCGATTAAATGTGTGTGCAATAATAACACATCTGGGCCATGTGCGTACTTTATGGATAAATAATCTGCAGGGTTTCTGTTCCCCAGTGTGTTGTGTGCATTTATGGTTGCAGTGTAATCCAGCTTTGCAAAAGGCCCGTTAAGGCTCCTCCTAGTGGATACAACCATTTTTGCCTGCCGTGACATTTCGGTGTGGACATGCAGAGGGAAAGAGGAGACAGACTGAGACAGACTGATAAAAAGTGGGATAGAAGTGCAAGGACAAAGTTCACAAAAAGATGAAGTAATGACTGAGAAGAACAGAGAGCAGAGAAAGACTTACCTGAAGACTGTGGGGGATCTGTCTCATTGGTTTTTAACACCAGTGCCTGCACGCTCACTGGTATCCAAAGCCCTTCTGAAAGTTTTACTGCGTCTAACTTTACATTACAATTCATCCCAAAGACCAGAAAACTGATCAAATAGCGCAGGACATGAATGATGTGTGTTTTCAGTTGCGAGAAAGTTGAACATAACTACTGGGAGTTATCTGCTCTTCCTTTGATCGATCACTCATATTTTTACAGGGAAGAATGAATTCTCAACCCAGATTTAAAACCAGTGGATAGATTGACTCAGAAGAAAGCACTGCTCACACCAAGACTCTAAAAGAGCCTCCAATAGCTGTGTATCTCCAAACATACATAAAACGTAGCCTGTTTGTATTAAATTTGACATTCTAATGCAAACGTTCAGCTTCTTATTCTAGATGGATTGACTTTCTACTCATTGTGGGGAATATTTTGAGAAACGAATACACGAGCAGAGTAAAAATCACTGCATCTGTCGCGCTCTGTTATTGTCTGAATATGAGGGGTAATGTGAACCATCTACCATATGCAGCTTTGAAGTGCTCCTATCGCCACTAATTCATCCAAGCTGCTGACAGATCACAATGAAAGAAGACAAACAACTGTGTGCGTGTTCATGTTGATCTCTTCTCATGTGTTGTGCATCTATACGAAGATTAAAAGAGCTCCATCCTCACACGCACCTGTTTCTTTATGTCCACACTCAGCCGACGCAGGCTTGCTCCATCATCCCCTCTAGCTCTGCGTCGCTGTGCATACAATATGTCTTATTTAAGACCTGTGCTGTTTGTCTTATCATTTCTGGTTATTAAACCACATATTTTAGTTCCTCAGATGGGATCAGGATGAACTCTGGGTCTCATGACTCCTCAGAGACCAGAGGAATCCGTGAGCATGTCACCAGAAACTGCCACGTATCCGAGCAAAGTAACTCCAGCTTGAAATTTTCGACACATCAGGGTATTGTTTTTTCTTAGGGGCTGATTTTTATGTATTTTTATTTTTTTTACCTAAATGTTGGCAAGTAATTCTAAAAAGAGTCTTTAAGTCCAAGTTAACTAAAGGCTTGGTCAGGACCCAACTATTTTACTTTTTTAAATATAATATATAAAACAATGGAGATAATTTATCATATATAAGTGTAAGAGTAAGCATAATGACGCATGAGACTCATTCAAATCATATATAACTATAATAAAAATGTGACAGTTAAAAAAATCTAAATGATCTGTGGCCCATTTCCTTCCAACATTTTAATGCAGCCCCATTCTTTTATGAAAGAGAGCCTGTTTGAAGCCTGTAATGGACTTCAGTGACCCCCACCCCGTCAGTACTGATACTGCAGTACATCTGTACATTTCCACTTTAAAGTGGCTCGGTTTGTGAAGATCAAACGGAACCGGGGTCTTCTGAGAGATCCTGAGCAAACATCTGATTCTGCCACTTTAAAGAAAACCTTCAAAAGGATTTCGCAATATGGAAATGACCACATATGCTTCGTTTTATTAAGACTGGGTGGTGGATGCATTTGATCTTGTCAAGCGACTCGCACAACACGCTCTGTCCTTCTCGCTCGGCCTGCGACAAATATTTGTCGGTTAAAAAGTGCAAATGTGCAGAATTACTTTGTAAGATGTGAGGATGAAAACCTAACGTCGGTTTCTGATTAAGCCGATTTGGGGAAGAATACACCAGGCACGTCTGGAGTCTCTACCACAGGAATTAAGTTCTGCTGTAACAGTGTCTTCTTACATTATAAAAAATATTATTGTCGTGACACGTTTTTTGGTACCTTGTTATTTTGTATATTAACAATTTAATATTGCGTCTTATGTGTTGTTATCTTGTTTGATCCTATCTCATGGCCCATTGAATCTACATTTTATGCATGAATTGTGAGATATTAAAAAACTGGAGGCAGACCTGAGAGGGCACTTTTCCTTGACCGTGAACACAGCCCGAAAAAGGTGTCACGGAGCTGCTGGCTTGTGGCCCCACCTCCACAGGGTTCAGGAGTCTGCGATGCACCTGGCCTTAATTCTGCCCTGGACTGCAGGGACCTACTGTGGGCATGTTGACAGGATGGAGCTGGCGTGGGAACGGCATCATATACTGTAGCTGCACAGTATAACTTCTGATGACAAGCTGGACTCTGTTCAGTCCTGCGTTTGTTTAGAGTCTCTAGGTGGGGTCCTAGATAGTAGCCAGGGGCTCAATGGGAACTTGATTGAACCTCATTGGTGCTTTGTCACTGAGCGTCTTTGCTTGTCATGGATTGAGAGTAAACAAACACAGTGTTGGAGCAGAACTTCGTAATTATGCTCCAACATTGTAATTGAAGCCACGTGCAACAGGACACATTAGGTCCAATTCTTCATTTTGCTGTAGTATCATCAGATCTGATCTGTGGCAGTAAGTCTTAGAGGATGAACTGAGGATGACTTGCTAGGGTTCTTGTCCATGAGATCTTTGTCCCCATCCATATTTCTTGTGCATTTCTTGTGTAGACCAGAAATCTAAGCAGACCATTACCAGTTCCTCCATTGGTGGTTACTTGGAACTGTGGTCAGAAGGCTGTCAGAAGAATCATCAAGCTGAAACGTTTGAGCTTGGCTGGTCCAGCGGTCTCCTAATACAGTAGGTGGGTAGGATATGGTCATGTATGCAAAAACCTGGGCGTGAGAAGAGTTCCGCTGACTTGAAGGAAGTTCTGACAGATGACTCAGGCTGCGTTCAGGAAGCACAACTGATGACCTGGACGGAGGATGATGTTTGGTGGTGGAAAGATCCGCTGAACCGGATGAGAAGCGATGAGAAGCATGTGGACTGTGTCTGCCTTCCAGTAACAGTTTGCGCTCATATGATTCAGTTCTATTTACAGATGGCCAGTCAAATCAACCATGGTATACTTCCTTCACACCACATTAAACTCAGATTGAAAAGACCTGGCGCTAGTGTAAGCAGCCCTGCATGCATGTGTGTGCATATACAGTATGGCTGTGTGTGTGGTTTAGTTAAGGTGGCACAAATTACTGCATAAAGCAGAATATTTTTATATGTCTTCAGATTTATGGGTGAAATGTTAAACATGTGGGAACTTTATCGATGCTCTCATTAAAATCTCAGATCACTTTGATATATCCCTAAATGTCCAACTATTTATTTAAAGCCGCTTTGTGTGTATTGGTGTTTTGATGGATTCCTGGTGTGTGTGTTATAAACACCATTAGAAATACTTCATGAGCAACAATCTTGTACTGCATGATTGAACTTTGTTCAACACAGAAAGAGAATTGTGTTCACGTCGTCCAACACTTTCTCACTCCTTTATTGGATGCTTGGCTTGTATTCAGGCCACAGTCTCTCCCTTACCGGTTCAAGCAGAATACACTCACATCTCCTCGGATCAAGGATTAATGCTATGAAAGCAGCCGGGTTCATTCCAACCAACCAGACAGTGAGAAACACATTTTCAGGTTTATGTCTGGGTCAAAATCAGTCAGCGTACAAGTGTGACTTCTCAGAAGCAGATACAGGCCCTGTTCACACTTAGTATTAACGTGCATCCTGGGTGATCAGATCACAAGTGGGCAGCTCTGAATATGTGTGTTCACACCTGGCGTTGGAATACGTCTCAAGTGAACACTTGTGATCGTGTCTCAGTTCTGTACTGTATGTGGAAATAAACACCACCATCATTTGGAGTGCAGTAGAATACAGTGCAGCTGCAGTTTCTAATGGATTACTATCAATACCGCTCTGTCAGAACCACAAACAGCTGCTTGTGGTGTGTAGTGTGCACAACATGATGACACGATAAGCAACAAAATGTGGACTGCAGTGTGTGCTGTCAAACATTAGGCTAGGAGTTATTTATCACAGCTTCTGGTGGTTGTAATTTTAAAAGCCAGCGCAGAGGTCAGATTATAAACATCCATAACCACAGTAATGTCACTGCTGCAAACAGCCCACAGTGAGACTGAAACGGAAAAACCTCAGGTGAAGAAATTAAATGGAGGTAAGGTAACCACTATGACACTGTGTGGCCGTAACTTAATCCCATGTGGCTACTTTGCATACATCGCACAAAGCCCCAGTGGTAGACCTCATCACTGCCACGGAATCCGCCATAAAAAAAACATCAAACTCACCAGCACAGAAGCCAAACAACTAAGTCTGAAGGTAACAGCAGCCCTCGCCAGTGCGGAAACGCCACCTTCCAACATCACTGTCCAGGAAAGGAAGGCCCTAGTGTCACTACAAAAAGACCAGGACGACAAGGGAAGATGCACAGTGGTTTTGTATACAGCTGATTACCACACCAAAGTGAACAACCTTCTCAGTGACAAGGCTACATACGAGACACTGAAGCGAGAACAGTTGGAATTGGAGAAGGTCAATGATAGACTCCTTTACTACCAGTTGTACCCGGGGGGGAAGCCGCCACCCCCTCTATTTATGGACTTCCCAAAACACACAAGGAAGGAGACCCACTCAGACACATAAACACAAACAGAGATTAAACAGCAGCATGAACTCGGTCACAACCATTTTGTCTCCATTGGTGGGCAATGCTCCTCACCACATTGGAAACTCTTGGGACTTTGTCAACAAAGTCAGGAAGATCACACTGGGTCCAGAAGAAACCAAGCATTCCCAACAAAGAAGCCACAAAAGCAGTAAGGGCAAGACTACTAAAGGATGACACCTTGGCCGATAGAACCAACCTCACCCCAGACCAATTCTACATGTTGCTCGACCTGTGACTGACTACCACCTATGTCCAACACCTGTGCGATGGGGTCACCAGTGTTACCAAAGGTGGCCAATCTCTACACGGAGGATGTAGAGATCAAGGAAAAAGTACAGCAACCAACAGTCCCTCCTCAACAACAGGTAAGTATCTAGCCGTCAATGGACACTAGTCACACCAGTTTCTGGTCAGTACAGAAACAATTCAAGCGTGTTTTCTGGTGGCCTCTTTAAACCTCAACTTCCCACCAGTCCCCTAGAACAGAAGAAGCTACTGGGGTGAGAGGTGAAACGTCCTCTCAAAAAACTCTACAAGTCCGGTTGCCTTTCTTAAACGCTTTTTGGATATCACACAAATGTGGTCTGAACAACTGGATCTCAGTGTGTCCTCAACGCTCACTTCTGTTCTTGTAGCTGCACACTTGTGATCATAATCACCCAGGATGCATGTTAAGGGGGAACTACTGTTTTTTTACAACCTGGACCTTATTTCTTAAATACCATCGTTTACTCACCAGTATCACTTTTGTTTCATTTGCACTCATTCAGGAGATAATTAGATCAGCATATATCCATATAGCGAGAGGGATCAGGGCACCGCAACGCAGCCTCTAAATAACATATTATCTGCCGCGAAGCTCGTTCATTTCACCAATATCTTGTTGTGATATGCTAGTGCTATTCCCCGTTGAGTCCGGAGAGCCGGATGATATATTCTGACCTGGACGATGCAAAAAATGCAAAAAACTAGCAGTAGCAAATTACAGGTAAACAAGCTGACCGTCGCGGGTGCGCGCACCGCTCAGAGATGACATCGTCCAGGTCAGAAGACATCATCCGGGGTCTGTAGACTGACCTACAGACCCTGGATGATGATAACACGTAACTCCAGACTCAATGGTGAATAGCACTAGCTTATCATAACAAAATAATGGCAAAATGAACGAGTTTCACGGTGTGAACAGGGCCAGAGTAAGTAACTGACACATGGTATTTGGCCAGACTTTCATGAGTCCAGGACCAACTTGATTTTGTTCCACTTTCAGTGATTAGACTGGACCAAACTGGAGATAGAGATGACTGATTTTGTGCCAGATAGCACACAATTAGTCTGTCCAAACTGTCGCTACAGAGCATTTCACTGACACTGGTAACCATATTGACTCATTCACTCTTGTGTATCCCTTGTGAACCCTGGACTTCTAAAGGATGAAAACAGAAAAACAAACCGCCTTACTGTATATCTGGTGTATTTATCAAGTTGCTTCCTGTTGAAGGAAGCTCTGGTAATCTCTCGCAGCCAAAACAGTGACTCAGTGACATTTTATTGCTTATAGAAACCACACTGAACCAGCTTGTATGCAGCGTGTTCTAAAGACAAATCTCGATGAGCTTTCAGCAAACGGATACCCTGTGGTGGTTATAAAGTGCTGATTCGAATTCTAGCAATTTACATTTCTTTCTGTATTCGTCAGGCCCAAAAGCATGTCTTTATTGCACAGATATTTGACCTCTGTAATGATGTCTTTTCTGGTTCTGGTGGGGGGGGGGGGGGGGGGGATCATAATTTGTCTGAATGGTGGTTTTTGTGCCGCTTACAGTAATCCCCATCTATTCTAATCTGCGACAAACAAACTCGCGCAGCTTCAATAAGATTTACACACTGACTTTCCAGTTTTAGCAGGGACCCAGACCACATGATTGTTGTTTTTGATATTCGCAACACATTCAATTATCTGCTTCTTGTAAACAGCCATGGTTTCACGTTTCAAAAACAAACATGACATTAATGGCAAATGGCACGCTGGCCAGAAAAGGCATGACTGCACGGTTAGTTGTGATGGAAGCGTCTGTGTGACTGAGCTGTTAGTCACGGCATCAAAGCAAAAATTGTGTTCGGGGTATAAAGCACTTACTGGAACCCAGGGTGTCCTGGCAGCTCTGTGGGCAGACACACACATGCCATGTAAACTTGATCCAAAGCTCTGATCCCAGCGTATGTCCTTAATTACCACACACACACACACACACTACCAACAACAACTACTTTTCCGTTACTCATGTTTATCATATTTCACCAATAAGAAGAACTAATGATCATAAAGCATACTTTCCCAGTTATTCATGCTTTAGGTGTTTCTGTTCTCACCTTTCTTAGCCTCTTTCAGTTACTTCATTTTGGAACAAAAGCACCTAAAATGACATACTCAAATGAAATGGCTGTAGTTTCTGCACCACTCTGACCATGTTCACGAATGAGGTTTAGCCAGAAACAAACCCTTTCCTGTGAAAGTTTTAGAAAACCTGGAGGGGATATGAAAATGGCTAGATTGGGTCCACCTTAAATCATGTGTATATATTTCAATTTAAATAACGATCCGTGGCTTCATTCCTTTAAAAAGTGACTTTGTATTCTTTGTATTTCTTCCAAGTTGCATGGAGGAGGGAAATAAAAATGAAGTGGGCAAATCTCCAGCAATGCTTATATTGGCATTCAGGACTGATACACTTTAAAAAGTGCATGGAGTATACTTTTTCATGCAGTATATCCTCATAGACATATAATATAATGAGGAACCTGCAGCCTTAACGCAGTATGCAAGTGTATGCAATCCAAACAGATACAAGGCAGCCAAATATGTTTTGTTTTTCTTGTAATTCTGTGATTTTCCACATAAATATGCTTTAACGGTCATCGCAACTTCGCACGTAGTTTTGATTCTTGCAAAGGACTTCCTGAATCCTGCGATAACCAAACATGTCCATAGTTAGTGGCGCATTAGTGGGGCTATCAATAGACAGGAAGGTGAGGGGATTGCAGACGAAGGTCATGGCTAATGATGACAATTAACAGTTGATGGTGTGAGGTGTGAAAAGGCACAACAAATCAAAATGCGCCGACGAACGTGAACTTCAAACGTAATAAACCGCCCCCATGTTCAAGAAAATACATTATTTCTTGAAGCCCATTCCACATTAAAATACTTCCAAACTTTGAAGTTGATGCAGTCACTGCAGCTGAAAACACATCACTGTAGGCAGTGATGTGTTTGCTTTGGTTTCCCTTCATTTCTCTCTTTTTAGGTCTGAGGCATCAAATAACAAACAGATCAAAACAACTACACGATGAAACGCTTTCCGTTTTATACAATTCCCGTACAACAGTGTGAAATCTATATATCACATCCAGGGATTTTATCCAGATGAGGTCGGAAGTTAATAAAGAAAAATGATAATTATCTTTCCTACTATTATCATTCCAACCCCACCCTCCACTTCCAACCCATTCCAAGGGCTCTCTCTCTCTCTTTCTGATGCAGTGAGTATCCAGATCATTAGTTTTCACGAAGATATGCTCAACCTGACGTCTCAGTTTCCTGTCACCAGTAGAAGCTTTGAAGTGCTCAAAGCCAACATTTCTTTTTCGCACGTTCCAAATTTGATGTTGATCTTGACCTCAGCCTGCTGCTGCTGCTACATGTGTTTCCGAGCTCGTCCTGCCCTTTTGCCTGACAAATCATTGGCACAAAACTTTTCTAAATGCAAAATTAATTGTCCAGATACAATGCTCGGATATGAAGTGATTGCGCTGATATACTCCACAATCCAGGATGGCAGTTGAGACACCTCATGTGTTTTGCATTAGTTTCGCTCGGCTTTGAAGTCATTTTTTAAAATGACAATATACGGAGCTACGTTTGGATTTTCCAACAATTTCTCCCGGGATTGTTGCAGCAGATAATCAGCGAGGATCCAGTCAGAATGAAGACATATATCCGTGGAAGTTTTCTTGGCTCTTTTTTTAACCTGTGCTTCACTTCCAGCCGTATGCTTGGCGGCTTACGGAGACACCTCCATTCATTTAAAGCTCATCTTTCTTTGGAGAGGAAACTGCATTCACTCCCTCGTGAGTTTCTTTTTGTCTGTCGAGTGTCACGCGCACAAGAGTAATGGGTCGCCCAACAGAAGATGAATTAAAAGATTACTTTTTAATGGAGACACTGTCATGCTTCGTTTCTCTCAAGGATCAAACCGAATGCGTGCGCCAGAAATAACACAGTTGTTGGTCGTAGCCTGAAGCTAATCTGTAGTCCAAAAAAAAAATAAAAAATTAGGAAAACATCTCAGGAGGCAGACTCCTCGCATAAATTTGCAAAAAGACAGTAAGATAACATTGGTTTGGTTGTAAGGAGGGACTCTACAAAGATGCAAATAAAAACTTTGAGCAGGAAAATATATTGCATTAAAATATCGAGCAGGAAAAGTTGATTTCTTCCTTTTGTGGTAGAGAAAAATATTTCCCAAAATGTTTAAGCATTCCTTTATGTTCCTTAACTGCACCTAACATCTCTACTATAGATGCACAGCATTCAAAATATTAGGCAGTATGGAATATACTCTTTAGCATACCATTCAATCATCCCTCCCTGTTCAGAGATCCAACTAAACATCTGAAGCTTAAAACAAAGGAAAAGTTCCATTGCTCGGTTTGTCCATACAACTGCAATTACCTTGCCTGTCACTGCAAACCTAAGGGCCGACAATAGACAACTCTGGAGGAGGGCAGAACTATGTGTGAAAAGAAATGGAAGCTGCATAATGACTCACTCGGGCTGTCACGGGGCTATAAATCAGCTGCAGTCGCCGCTGTGAAGCCTCGCAGAGTTCCTCTGTCTCATCTTTACGCTCGACCTCTAACAGACACCTGTCCGCGGTCAAAGGATGACTTAACTCACTTTTGCGCTCTTTTTCCATTAAGCTTGATCTCCATCACAGCAGAACACTGGCCCGGGGAGGGGGTCCGGGTCAGCAGCAAAAACCAGAATTAGTGTGACTGCACAGCAAGAGTGAGGGAGAGGATGAAGGGGTGTGAAGGAATGCAGCTGTTCAAACAGCTCTTTGATTTAGTGGTCACAGCGCCCGGTGTGACTCACTCTGGCTCAAACACCGTGGAGATCACTCAGACGTTCATCCCTCTGGTCCGGTGGGTTTTCTGCTCTCTGTTGGCCCCTGCGAGCGCGTGAGAGGGAGCGGCGTACCTGAACTTGATGACTTGTGTGTGGAATTAGTTAAGTGCCCACATGCTCTCTATTTATAACACTGATTAAATAAAGATCAGCCACCTGGAAACATGCATGGAGAGGCAAAAGTCAACAAAAGAGATAATGGCCCAATCCGTTTTAAACACCTCAACATGGCGTTAACTGGAGTCGCGTTTCAAATCGTGCATGTGTGTTGCTCATTACGAGCATCTGTTCATGAGAGAAACAAACCCTTTAATGGCCAGAGAGATAGAAATAAAAGGTTATGACAGTTTACTGGTGTTTCTGTTTTGGCTGGATCCTTCAGCCGGTCACGTCCCACATGTGCTGAAAAGAATACAAAAACAAGCACGGGGTCTCAGGGTTGACAGCTGTGTTAAACTACTCAATATATAGCCGTACTCATCAGGCGTCATACTCTTGGAACAACTCAGGAGAAGAAATACGGCCCGAAAATATACGATAATCATGATTTAAAAGTGCCCCGTGGAGGTTTTGTGTAAACAACATTTTTGTTTACATTAAGCTTTACTCAAGCAGCAAGGCCAGTTTCCATCCCCGATGACTGGCAAATGCTCCTCCGTAAATCATCTGAACTACATTTGCTAGGTTTTCCTCTTCGTTGTCTGTTGGCACACTGCCGCCACCTGTAGATCAATGAAATGTGAAACCACCTGTATGGCTTCACATGATAGAGTCAGTGCTCCGTAGCATCACTAGTGGCCGAAAAAAAAACACAGGGTACCAGAAAACAGCAATAATATATGGTACATATTAGTAAAAATGTCAAAATGAAAAGAAAAATTATTTAATTACAGTTCAGACCATGGTTGGTTTCTTCACTGGGGTGACTTGGGCAGCACCCTGCCAAAGAGAGAAAGAAAGGGATTTTTCTTTCTCACCACAGTCAACCACAGTGTTTAGGTAGCTGTCAGTGGCTGTCACATGTTGTTGCCTCTTAATGTGCCTCCGAGTTTAGCCCAATCACAACGAAATCTGTCGAATAATGCCGGCCCACCTCTTTGGGGCCGTGTCAGTATTGCTGCAAATGGCCCGAATCATTCTTTTAGACTCTCACATTAAGGCAGTTGTGACGGAATCTGAACGCACCGCAGTGTCTGCAACGCATTAGGCTTCGCGATGCGTGTCAGCCAGTTAGCTAGGTACCAAGGCATCCCTGCGAAACACAAGGAGTCAGGAGCATCTGAATGCACCGGTTTCCACGGAATACGACTTGAATAGTTTTAATTCATTGTTCGCCGTGAACACCAGTGATGAACCGATTCGGACGACTGTGAAAGTAGTTGCTTTTACACCCAACTCATACACGGTAGCCGTATAGAGGTATTACCGGTCGGATTAAACGTCAAAATTCAGTTGTTTAGTGCAACGTGGCTGTTAGTCTGCTGTTAATTCAGACATTTTATAGTCACCTCAACTATCATTTCACCTTTTGCCCAAGATTGCCAGCATCTCCCCAGCAACCCATACGCAAATCTCGTTCTGCAAGACAATAGATTGATCAAAATAAAAAGGACAACTGATGTAGTTGTCCGGTGACATCTGTAACTTATCAGTCAACAAGAGGCACTTTAACAGCATTACATTTTCTACACTACCCTGTCAACCTCTGCTCAGTTACTTCACTCTGCTCACAGGGGTCAGTGCAATCAAAAAGAGCCCCTCTGCCCCTCTTTCAACTCTCTTGACTGTGTCAACGGGCTGAGCGCGAGGTCTCGGGTTGCCCGGTGCACTTCTCACCTGTGTTTCATTGAAGTCACGCCAAAAATGATCGCGTTAAACCGGATGGGTTGACGTGGCGTGCCCCGGCTGATAGCGAAAGTGGTCCGTGTGTGTAAGAGGACGTGTGCATGTCACAATCTGAGGTCAGGTATCCGCTAAAACTTCAAATCCAAAAGTGCTGAGACACCGTTTGATCCATATGTGTCTGATTGTGTGTGCGCGCGCATGTTGGAGTGTGTGCATCAATGAGAGCCTTGTGTTATCAGGCCACTTCCACCAGCCCCCCCCCCTCCACCAGCCTGATTGAAATGTAAATTGAATGTGTCATAAAGCCCATACTGTCAGCCAAACTCTAACTTATGAAGAAATAATAACAGGCTCTTTCATTAGGGAAATGACAACCCTCATTTGCTCTGATTTGCCTCTTGGTGGAATGTTTCCATAATTACTTCAATATTGGGAAACAGAAAGACCCATCTGGGATCAATGACAACATTTTCTTTGGATATTAAAAACAATGTTCCTACTCTGGCAGCATTCGCCGTCAAGGAGAACAATGTTCTGTGAAGTGGGTGTATTGAAAAATCTTCACACTTAACAGTTTTAGCATGTCTTCGAGGTGTCACTTTTTCTATTCTCACATAAAACTGGATGTGTTTTTGAACTGAAAGAAAATCCACTCCACGTCCAAGAATGAGATTCTTATTAACAGTGACTGAGTACAGTTCTTACAGAGCATCTCCAGGGAATATACAAAGCACTGTATAGTTTTATACAGAGGCTTCATGTGTGGGTTTGTTATAATCGAGCGAATGTCTCACCACAGTGGAATAATAACGAACGAGACACTGTGTGGTCATGTTTCAAATAACAGAAGAAGAATTAGGGGCTTTTGTCTGATCCACACAAGTGGAAATGTGTCAGGGCTGCTGGTTGCTCGCTCTGCTCATGACGTTAATGACTCACTGTCTGTCAGTGACTCTCCCTGAACTCCCTCATTTTCTATGTGATTCTTTGTAGCTGAGTTATACGGTCGATGACAAAATGGAACAAATTGAAACGCTTGCAGTCACAGTGTGTGTGCTGCCTGGAGGTTAGAAATCATCCGAATATTCTGTAGATTTGGATTGAAATTACGGCACACACTGATTACAAGAAAGATTTTTTATCATGACAGTAGTGAAAATTAAACATTTGTCTTGTTGTAATGTAACTGTTCTCCTAAACTCTACTTCAAATTTATTTTTTTTTGCTTTGAAATGCAGTACCGTTGCACTGCTGCTGAGTTTTTCCTCCACACTAAGGGACAAAATACATCTGTTTCTACCTACAGTACTTATCACTGTATTACTTTGCCCCGTGCAATTCTGTCTTGCCTTTTTCTTTTCTTAACTGCAATGAACACACTCATTTTGGTGCAAAACTTGTTTTTTTTAAGAGCAATCCCTCCTGTTGGAATTTGTATATTCAGCCTCCTACCACTTCAACCTTCCATTAACATTGGTTGGTTTTTAACCAATAATAGTTGGTTAGCTGCTTTAAACTCGATACAGTGTGCAAATATTTTTTTTACCTTTAACATATTACTTTCATACAGTCTTTTTCTTCGTACCGTATTCTATTTTTGTATTTTTTGCATGTATTCTTTCCCTGCCGCTGTACCTTAATTTCCAAATGGGAATCAATAAAGTCTCATCTAATTATCTTTACAGTGTTGATAAGCCCATATGTGGTATTCATTATATGTGGACATTTTGTAATGGAAGTTGTGAGAAGACCGCTGATGGGCAAGTGTTGGCGACTAGAAACCAATGACTCTAACAGTTTGGTAGGCTAACAACTGGGTGAAACACAAAAGCCATATAAGGATGAGGGCGTTGGGAATGTCCACATTTTCCTTAAACATTTAATACAATTATTTGATAACTACATAACTTAAACCTTTCACCTCTGCCATTTCTGAGAACTTCAGTCGCAATTTGTTAAAATTTACACTTACAAGATTGTGAATATCACACCAGTGGCTCATTCATGTGGACTTTTCCTGTGAACACAGAAAGCATTAAACACGTTTATAAATGAATCACATGTTAACTCTTGAACGTCAATTACAGCTTTCATAACTACACACTCACGAGTCCCATTGGAAAATATACCACAAGCATTTATTACTTGTTACAGACATGGAGAGGGGTACTAAAACCGTGGATTGCAAACCATCATTTCTCCTTGAATCACTTGGCCTTCTGTGATAGAACTAAGTAAGCAAGTAACCAGAGAAGTGTATTTATATTGGCTCTGGACCTCTGCCGTGACTTGTCATGAGGAAGCACCCAGAGGCTGAGGTTAGAGAGAGAGAAAGAGAAGCTCTCAGGAATGAAGAATGGGATACCGATACAGGGAAGTTCCTGTGTCCGCAGCCTCGAGGGGAATCCAGGCTCAGTTTCCCAGGCTGGGGAAAAAAAAAACACATTCAGTTCATAAGAGAATACTGAAAATCCAAAATCATTATTATCTATTGCTAATGAGGATCTATGACTCGATCAATCTGGATCACCTCCCTTCCAGTGCGTTCCTTATCTGGCCTAGAGGTCTTCTTTTCTAATGTTCTAATGAAAGCCAGTAGGCTTCATTGGAAAGGGTTTAATGAAACTGCTAAAGAAAATATTTAAAGCGAGAAATTGGTTTTCATGGTTCACAGTACACACCCCTTACTATCTTCAGGTAGTCTGTTAGCCTGTCTTCAGCTAGCTGTAAGAAGCCAGCTCGGTATTTTCAGAATGGACATCATGGCAACAGACCAAAGAGGAAGCTAAAAAGCGAAAGCATAACCAAGTCCAGAGAAGATCTAACTTTCTTTTGGTTGCTGATAGGAATGTTGCAAAATTAAAGATTACAAGACAGACGCCGTGCTAGTCTTCTTGTTGTTAGACTAGTAAGTAAATTTACATAGCAAACAACTTTATCTTAATTTTAAAGCTATCAGACCTTTGGCTGCAGTACATGGAGAAAGCTTAGGAGAAATACTGCTTTCTTTCAACACGGCTATACTATCCCATCATACAACACTGTGGAGTTCTATTAAATGCTGTTGATGATGCTGAGTTGCAGCCTGTTTTTATACAGGCTATACATATCTGCAGCACATTGGCTGGCTGTTCTCATCATATGTATTCAGGTCAAGAATATAGATTTCATTGCTGCAAAGCATTACTTTTTACTGTGTTTTTATTAGTGGCGTCATCAGCGACTAGTCGATTTCGACTTTCATGATTTAATAGCCGACTTTAAAAAATCTGAACTTGTGCAACCCTTAGTGGGAACTACACTTTTCTCTTTCATCGTCATGTGTGGCTGTTATTTAATATCCTTAAGTCAGAAGGGTGGGACAACCAATTGTCATCCATACAATTCACTGCTAGAATTTGAAGCACAAACAGGATTTAATGCACAAGAAACCTATCATCGGCACGTTAAATTACTTAACCTGGCAAACCTAAGAGCAAATCACGGACTTAGATCCCCCTGACAATCAAATCTGAGGATTAAGTATGTGTGTGGTAATTTTCTCACAAGAGAAAATTGGGCAAAAACGAGAAAACCGACAAAAAGCCTGTTTTATACAAGCTTTATTTACAATGTAATTTCCAAGTTTTACAGTGTAGGAAGCACATTTTCATCAGTAAGTCCTCATCGGACAGATGCTATATGAAATCCACCTAACTAGACATGACTTTTATGTTCTCATTCTCAAAATATTCAGACACTTCCTATCCCACTAGCACATACTGTATGTACATAGTGTGTTTGTATACAAGCAATATAAAACTTGGCAAATGGAAGGCTATTTGCTACGTCAATATGGAAAGAAACATTTTTCCAATGAGTAAAAAAAAAAAAAAAAAAAAGATACAGCAAACACTGCACGCGTTATGATTCTGACCTGTTAACAGCTTAGTGATGTTTATTTGATTTAATACATTTTGACTGCCACACTGAGCAGGTAGCAGTCAAGTAACACTAGGGAATACTGGGTAGTCAATGTAGCTTGGGCATGTAAAGAGATACACAAAATTATGCCAGTTTTAGAAGGATTACTGCAATTCTGATTCAGACTTTCATTCTGAAAACATAAATACGGAGGATAGATTTATACCTTGATATCATCTTTCCTTTTTTATTGACAGGAAATTGGTATTGGTCTTATAAGGTCTTAAAAAAAAAAATAAAAGGCCCCAACTTCTGGAATCAGGAGAAACTAAAGGATGCAGACGGACAAATAAAACCACAGTGGGTGATTTGATGGCGATAACATTTTAACAGGTCAACCACAATGTGTCTGTGTTCCATTATATACAAATTGCTTACCAAACCATGGCATGGGGATGGACGGTTAAATTAATTCTGTGTACTGTCGATGTTAATGGATAGTGGTTTTATTCCGAATCACGTACAGACCTGGACGAGACATGCCACCACCGCTTTACTTTGCTGAATTACTGAAGTTATACAACCAGTGTTATTTCACTACTTCATTTTGATTTTTGTTGCCGCCTCTGAACATTAGAAAATATCCTTTGTAGGTTTAGAGTAAATTCACCAACGATTCACTGAGAAGTAAAGTGTAAAATGTGCTTTTTAGTTAAAAAAATGACAATTTCTTAGCACAGTGAAACTTCTTTTGCTGAATTAATGGAGGTAATTGTAACCTTGCACTTCTCCAATTTACAATGACCTGTCTCGGTCCACTAATACAAACCTTCTCCTCCTTTTGTTGCATAAAACATTTATCCAACAGTATTTTGATGTATATGGAAACATCACATCCATTGTAACAGTATAAGTGGGGATATAATAATACTAATAAAAAAATGTTAATACTGCTATACAAGCGGCAAAAGAATAAATAAGCCATTAAGATAAAAATGCACGGCATGGATTAAACTAAGATTACACAATTAACAATAAGTAAAATAGGTTAAAATTGAGAGGAAAAGCCCTCATTAAGCCCATGTAAATGTTTTTTGTTTTTTTTTTTTGAATCAAGAAATCTACCATGTAGATCAATTTAAAGCAAACAACAGAATAAATCTGGTCAGTAAGGTCCAATCCTTACTGCCTTTAATCCCAAAAAGACTAGAGCGGGTTTTTACATATTTTAAACAAAGGCACTAAACTGGAGGATTCAATCATCTCTCTCTTTTAAATATATGTATGCATTTATGCCAGTAATATGCATATCCTCAGGTCCAACTGTGTTTTTCATCTCACCCCCCACTTTTTGCCGACATAACTTAACAGGCTTTGGAAATACAATTTAAATAAGACATTTATTTAAAAAAAGAACTGACATAAAATATACAGTATGACTTACAGCAATGTCAAAGCTTCCCTATGACTGATACTTAAAATTTGCCTCTTGGGTAACACTGCACGTTAAAGGAGTCAGTTAATGCCAAAATTTCTAGAACCCTGTTAACAAAACACTGTGACGCTGTAACATGAAATCAGGATGCCTTTGAATTTCCTGATGTAAAAGCTGTGTGAAGGGTTTGTGAGCCAACAGGATCTTTTAAGATTACTGCAACCATTTCCCTTTACACATCTATTAAATGATTAGCCCTTTAGGTCTAAATGAATAGACAGTACATTAACCTGCGTGAGCTAACGTACTGTGCAGTTACTTATATTCTTTTTTGTTCGGCTGTCTGATCAAATTACCGTTCATTTTTAGGCTATTAACCTTACGACAAAATGCACTCAGCATTGGGTTTGCAGACCACAGGTTATTTGCTCAAATAACACAGACAATGTGGTCGACATTAGAAAGACTGCATACATTTGCATTAAATGTGTATTTAATCAAGAAATAGGTCCTATGCTGAGGAAAATTGTGAGCAGGCTTAATGGGGGCTTTTATCCTGTATAAAATCTGTAACATTGCTATTCCTTTAAAACACTTATTTTACCATCTTATGCTCCTATTGCAATATGTCCGTAGACCTACAGAGCAACACAGTGTAGCCCCATAAGCTCTCCTTTAGTCCAACACTTGCTCAGTTCAATACTTGAGGTAAAAGCACTTCTATGATGCAACCTAGCAACAAGTTGAGGAGAGGTTAGACATACATACGTACTGTAGAAGTTTAAAGGGGAGGGGACTCCTTTTTTGTTATGCAGACCAATTTTCAGGCAACACCTCTCAAATATTACCTCATTCCTCCAACCGTGTAACTAATACAGATATGTGGAAATTTGTCATTGAGGTATCCTGAAACAGCCAGACGACGTGTGTGCAAGAAAATCAACTGGTGGATTGACAAACAATACTGTAACATTAGTTCCCCCTTGCTGGGTCTTTGTAACATAGGCTGAATTGTAACAGACTTGACGCAATGTGGAAGCACAAGCAGGCATATCCATGAAGAGGGAGGGAGGAAGAAGAGGAGGTGGAGACGATACCAAACAGTGTAAGAATGAGGGGAAAGGAGCGGGAAAGGTTGAAAAGAAATTAATTGGAGAAAGGGAGGGTGAGGGATATCTCTTCCATACCCGCTCCTCCTCCGGCTTGTCTGG
This sequence comes from Chelon labrosus, assembly GCF_963514085.1. Classification (NCBI taxonomy): domain Eukaryota; kingdom Metazoa; phylum Chordata; class Actinopteri; order Mugiliformes; family Mugilidae; genus Chelon; species Chelon labrosus. The sequence continues at coordinate 9,689,867 of NC_140355.1, forward strand.
AGGTTATAATGCATGACACTGCAGAGGCTTGTTAGTGCTCATGCTGCTGGTTATTCGCAGGCTTGTGTCAATGCAAGGTCATGCAAACAGTACGCAGGCAGGTAGTTCATGCATTGCGTGCCTCAGCCTAGCCCAGCCAGGGGTCAGTATGGGCCACAGAAAAGGCCAGGCCAGGCCACACAAGGCTTGGGAAGGTCACTGGTGAGCCAGTCATGCAGTGACATTGCTGTTGAAGGAGGAGAAAGAGAAGTAATGATCAGATGGCAGAACTTGTAAGCCACAGAACCAACAATGCGCCTCTCATTTAACAGACAAAGAAATGTTAATTTCAAGGTTAATAAGACACCATTCATAAAATGCCTTAAACAATGATAGCGTAAAGGGAATGACACAAAAAATGAATGAGTTGCAACAAGCACACCTATTCGAGGTTTTAAACAACAAGGCGTTCCTGTGAAATGCTTATCAAAGCACCCTGAAATATCTTCTTATACTATGGTAGCAACTGAACCAAGATTTATATGGAAAAGAAAGCCCGCATGAATGTGCATCACTGAATAAACGCCATCTTATTATTGACTTTTTGGCATTAAAGGTGATCTAAAAAGAAAATTTCTTTCTACCATACTGTCTCCGGATCTAAATCTCGGCAAAAAGTTCATGGTGAAATAATGCGATGGGGAGGGGGACTCTGCCGTTTTGCAGGGGTATTATTATTGACAGATTACTGTGGTTGGACATATATCTAACACTATGGCACGTAAGGTGTTGTCTGACACAACCTTGTAATGCTGGTAAAGTTAAAACCAAGTGGTTTCGCTTGATGGTGGCTTTTTGTTCTTTAAGAGAGAAACCATTACACACCATTATGTACGGTGGAACAAATAAACAACAATCCTAAAATCTAAAATCTACCTCGCAATGGATTGCACCTTCTGAAATAAAACTTGAAGACATTTCCTGGGAAACAAAACTTCTAAATTATTGCTGCTCTGTCACCAGCCAACAGTCCCAAAACATGTAGTCCAAGCAGAAATTACTCAGTTACATCACTCAGACCATTTAGCAAGCAAATCAAACATTTACATGTGATGTCACACCGTCCTATGTATTTTCTTTTTTGTATAAGATTGATTTAAAGTCAGATGAAATGAAATTTAAACTTTGACACATGTAAATGGAAACGGCTTTCACGTCCTTAAAGCTACATCATAAAGAGTTAGAGCAGATAACAGAGGACAGACAATCAGCCAACTCCTGTCACGAAGCAAACTGAACGTTATCACAGGTAGAGATGTGCATAAATACTGCATGAACAGGTAGAGCGGTTCCTCTTATCAAAAATGACAGTAACTTGTCATGAAGATGTGATTCTTCTGAACTTCGGGGTCCAGATTACCTGCGTGGCAAACGCTCGCCACAGAGTACAGGTTCAGGAAGGTTGAGGGGGAGGATGTTTGGAGTGATTTAGTCAGACCCTATCAAATGTGCTGGGGTTTGAAAAAGGTAGAAGCCTTGCATCACAGGAGTCAAGGTAAAATATGCTTAGTCAGGAAAAAACAGTGGTGCAAGATTTGGAGAGGCTTGACTGGCATCCCTACCGCATGGATCTGATCGAGAAAAAAAAGGAAATCAATAGGCAGAATGTGGGAAAACAAGAACTTCCATTAGAATGCATGGAAATCATGCGCCTCAAAACAGGCCCATAGATGAAAGTTCAGGGGATTTGTAAGGTAGTTTGTCGCGGTATTTCGTGCCCTGCTGCCATCTACCTTGCGGTAGCTGGCTGGACGTGGCCTGGGTAGGAGCGGCGTGTGCTGGTTGCTTGTCTCTGCCGGGCCAGGAAGGACTGACCAGAACCAGTGTTGGCAAGTCGGTCTTCGGCCGCCTTCTTCTGCATAGACATACCCTGGGAAAAGATATAAATGAAACATCTTAATGCCCTTACCGATGATCATCAGGTCGCTGTGAGTATAACGACAACAGCGTTTATGCAGGAGCACAAATTGTCGCTGTTGACAGTCTACCACTAATCATGATGCACGAGAAAGCAAATTTTCTCAAATTCAATACATTAGTGCTGATTTAAGATTTATTGCCCATTGATCAAATATGTCTTGAGTCTATACTGTCTGTTGAGGTTATTAAATAGTCTATGCTGCCCTCTAGTGGTTAAAATGCAGATTACTTCTTATAACAAGTGTTTTTGGGCAAATCAAAAAGGGTTATTTCCTGTATATTATGAAAACTATTCATATAAGTATTAGGTAAAAATATTATTATTACTATGACTTATGGATTATGGTGCTCGTTGGACTCAAATCTAAACTAAACCTTCTTGTGAACCAACCAAAAAAGTGATAACTGTCATTTGCAGGCTGTATAGGTCCTTCTTACCATATTGTACCAGGCTGACACAATCAGTTTCTCCTCGTGGTCTCTCTGGCTCTTTGTCTTGTCCATTTCTTTCTGTTTGGATGAAACATTAAGCCACATAAAACTTGAGCAGAGCAAGAATTTCCTAAGTTACAGAACCGTTGGAGCAGATGGACGAATATATCACATATCTGTGTATGCCGTTGCTGTTTATTTACTTTACTTTGCCTATGTACTGCCTTTCACCTCCTTCAGAATTCGACTTGATAAATAATTCAAATGTAAAGCACAATTCAAAGCACAATTCAAAGCACGAGCTGAGAGGAACCGCTGGTTGGCGCTGGCCCACATTATGGATGTTCTTTGTTACACTGTCTTTCACAAAACAGGGAAGTGATTAAATGAGACGTCTCTGGTTGCGGTCTGATCGATTGGTGCTGAAAAGCAACAGCAATTCATAAATCATTTTTGAAAGCTATTCCAAATACTGCATGTAAGGCTGTGCATTCTGATCATTTAATACCATGTGTTATCTCTGTTTGTTTATAAAGAGACTGCAAGCAGAGGTGTCCTTCATTTAAGGCTAACTTCAGCAAATACAGTCACTTGTCAGTTCATTAGGTACACTAGTGAAAACGAATGCGTCATAATGAAACAGTCCTGCACTGAAACCCCCTTATTACTGTTATAATTACTGTGATATAGGCAAATAGTTGGACTAGTTGAAACATTTTCCATATCACCTGACCCCATTGCAGTGTTTCCACATATTCTCACTGTGTTGTCACAGACATGCATCTTCTAACTCCTAACTGATAGACTGATTACCTCCAGTGAGTGTAACATCCTCTCCTTCTCCTGCAGCTGGTTTTTCAAGGCCTGGACCTCTGGACCTGAACCCTGGTTCTGCTTGGGGTCCAGCGTCCGGATCACCTGTAAAGGACAGATTCATGTCATCACGTTTTCTTGTTGACATGTACCTACAACAACCTGTCATCCATCGATCCTTTTGTACTGACGTATACTCACACTCTTGGCTTTTTCAAGGTATTTCTTATATCTCTCCTCCATCTGTTTCATGTCTTCATCTTTTTTCTTCAAAGCCTCTTCCAGCTCATCCACTCGTTGGGCTGAGGGCAAAGCAGAACTGAAATTTAGCTTTCCTTTACTACGGCTATATAGTATAATACGCATTTCTATCTGCTTGTAATCAAGTGGATTGATGAATGTCAACAAGAATTCACTCCAAACTCACAGCTGGCGGTGTATTTAGGTTCCATTTCGTCGATGACAGCGTTTTTCTTTAACAACTCATTGTTCAATTCTCTTAGTTTTTCCCTAACAGAAAGAACAAAGCACCAAATAAAAATGCAATGTAATAAATTGTCCGATACTCCAGGATTAAATGTAAGAACACTTGAAACTATCTTCACATCAAGGTAAACATAATCATCAGATAGTAAAACACGGGTCAGAAGATAACTTACATGTGCTCCTCATATTTCTTCTTCAGAATAGAAGACTGAAAAAAAAAAAAGACAAATGAAAATTATGTTTTACAACCAACACATGCAAACTGAATATCAAAAGAGCTGTAGTACACTTCTTGAATTAAACAGTTGTACTCAGTTATGTGAATATCCAGCAGAGGGAAGTGTAGAACTGATCATTTCTGGAAATCACATCATATATTATATCTGAAAGATCGAACGATCATATAAGAGGTGATCAATACTGTTGGTCTGAAATTTACAGACCTCAAGCCAAGTGTGGGTGATGATGAAAATGTACAATTTTAACACCCACATAAATTATTCAAACTTTTAGTTGGTGCCGGTCCTCACGGTGTCTATTAGAGGCCGGAATTCTATGAGTCTGTGAGATTTTTCTCATCCTGTAACTGGGACAGGACCAAGAGTCATACCGACAATTGGTTCATTTCTGTGCACAGACATATAGTTCTAATATAAATAAATAGCATTTCTTTATTTTGAATGTGATGCTTGTTGTTCTGTTGTCTTTTTCATTCTCTTCTGTCAACACTGGACAGATGGCTGACCAGTGCATGATGAGTGTGCGGAGTGAACACAATGCCAACAATGCAGTCAGTGAAGACAATGGCGGTGGACAGATTATAGGACAGTGGACTACAGGACAAAGGACATAGTTTCTACGAGAAGAGAATGAAAGTGTTAAAACTCTGTACGCTGTTTATAACACACACAAAATACTATTTGAAACATGGGGACAGGATGGGACGGGAGTCATTCTTCTGGAACTAGGATGGGACAAAATTTTCTTTTGCCCTAGAGAGGAACAAGTCAGGAAGTGGGATAGGATAATAATGGAAATCTATTACTCTGTCGCCCTCTAGTGTCTAGCAAGGAGGCATGCAGATTTATGTATAAGAATTTTTCAGAGATTAGCTACAGCATGGGGTAAGATGAGGAAACAGGGACCATGGGCTCTAACAGGAGAGGAGTTATTGTTTCATCCTCTAAAACGCATTATATTGGTACTACGTTCTTTTTCTTTATTTTTTTGCAATGGTAGATTCTGTTTCCCATTTATTTCAGAAATCAAACCCCAAGTATTTGAAAGCACAAAGTGTAAAAGACAGAATCACAAAGACATACTTACTATAGTCTGACAGTGGAGCATTGTTTGAAAAGAAAATGGACAAGTTTGTCTTTACTGAATGGAAAGAATCACAGACTTGCCAAATGTGGATGTTGTGTTTCACATCTTTTCCCCTCACATTCGGCCCTTACCAAGATGACTGCAGCAGTGCAGAGCACCAACTTCATAATGCTTATATTTCTGGGAGAAAACCAGTTTCCCATTTTCTGCTTATCACCTACAAGCTATAAACTCTTTATTTCTCTAAAATATTGAAATATGTGTTCTGATCATCTTGAGTGAAAAGACAGATGGTTAAAGCAATACAGATAAAGCTGGTAATGGGATGTAAAATCCACAGACTGGCAATAATGGAGCCTAAACCCACAGTGAAAACATGTCTTTTTAAAATGCACATCAACACTTATACATGTAAGCATTATTGCTCTACATATTAATTGTCTGACGTGAACAAAGAAGAGGGCGAGGAAACCAATCCAGTCAGTCAGGCTCACCAATCAGCCCTGAGTTAAATATACCAACTAGAAGAAATCTGTGTTGCGTATTTGCTGATGGCGAGATCATTTAACTTCACTGATGTTGTCAAGCCACTTAACTCAATAAAGTGTCTTAAACATGCACTTAATTGTTCATAGTTGTACAACTAAGTACATCAAAATTAAATCAAAAGTGTAAAAGTGTTGTTATTTGGCCTCTTCACTGTTAAAAGTTACTTAAAAATATATGAAATCACAACCCTGGACCTTTAGGTGGAGCAGTGCACTCCAGTCCTGAAAGTGTGGCATGGTAAGTAAAAGCCTTTTTGTGGTTATTGACAGCATTTCAACTGGTATCCTAGTTATACACAGAGACCTTTATTTACTTACATCATCTGCTATAGAACCTTGTTCTTGGAGATTCTTCTGTAGCTCCTCTACCTGGCTCTGTTCCTCCATCAAGCGCTGATTGATTAACCTAGATAACAAGCACAAAAGACCAGTTGGACAACATAGTTAACATAGCAATGAGCAAAGAGCAAGGTATACAGTGGTAGATAAAACAGCAGATTGTTGGCTAAAAGGCCATTGATGGAAATACCAGTAGAGACAAAAAAAAACTTTGTCAAGAAGGAAATGGGAGACTGATCCACAATTCAACACAGGAGTGAACATGTGGATCAAATCTATTAGGTTAACAGTGCAAATGAAAAGAAGTAACAACGTTTGAATGCTCCTAGCCGACCTGTTCTCTGTCTCCAGTTCATTCTTTCTTCTGTTAGCATCCTCCAGGAGACTTTGCAACAGGGCAATCTTTTCATTGTCTGATCCCTCCTGGGCCAGCTTCAGCATCTTGTTCTCATGCTGAAGACGAATCAAATGTTCTCTGAAGAAACACAGTGGCGAGAATCAAATGTTACCTACGTATGATACTGATGCTTGAACACATACAGCTGGTTGTTCTACACCCATACTCAAAAACCTCTGAATGTTAAAGAGCGATACATTTTTAAATGTGTTTCACTGCTAGACCTCGATAAAAAAACACTTTTGGGTCAAGTTTGTATCAAGTAATTTACTATAAACCATAGTATTATTGATAGAAATTCTACCTAAACCTTATGCAAATATGTGCACCAATCTGCTGGTTGAATCCAGTTAATATTAAAACAGAATGAAGCAAAAAGTACTAATAATGTTCAACTATTTGAGTGACGCTGCAATCTAGCTAGATGAAAAGAGATTTCACAAATCCAGTGCCTTTTTATAGATTGTTTTGTTATGATTTTTTTTTTTTTTACACAGCTTTATTTAAGTTTATGTATTCAGTTTTCACCTTTTATGTTTAAGTTTCCTCTGTTGGGGGCTCAGGTAAATTAAGGTTGCCTCCAAAGTCTAGCATAGATTAAATTCAGTTGGCATAAACAGGGTTGACAGCTAATTTGGTTGAACTTCCAGTGCATTTCAATTCCTTTAATAATAAGATAGAAATGAAAACAGCTGACATACACAAGGTAAAAGAGAGGCAAACGCAGAAGACAGCATTGGCTTGGACTCTGGTCTAATGGACTGCCAAACAAATACAATCTGAGAGATTTGTACTTGTGTAAAACACTAAAACAGCAGGTGAAAAAACAGGTAGGGAGCTTTGTTATTTCTCTCTGTCTGCTGTCAAAAGTCTCATGAGGCCTGCCTTTACAGGGTGTGGCTGCTGATTCCTTTCCAGCTGGAGATCTGGCTAAATGTTTCCAGACAAACTCACGGCTAGCTGCTGGCTAGTAAAGGTTAAGAGAGGGAAGGAAAAGGAGGCGCTGCAGGGTGAAGCGTGAATAACTGCATTTCCAGCTGTTGTTCTTGCCGTTTTATAATTATGATATATATTTGACAAGCAAAGAGCAATCCCAGATGCTGATTATAAAAGCAGCAGAGATAAATTGACATGAAACATCACTATTGCAACATCTTACTTTCATTTTCAAAGGATATGAGAACACCTCGAAGCAACACTTTTTTATTAGACTGCCCTTTAAAGGTTAAAGGAATGCCTGGACTGAGTTAACTAAGCCATTACTCTCCAAAAGCAGCTTTTAGAAGATTTGGATTTCAACGTTAATCCACTTTTTTTTCCTCCACAGGTTCACAAGCACTGAGAAAAATTTCAGGCATGTTGTGCAGTCCTCTATGAAAGCTGCTGTCAGGCTGATGTAACTCTCACACAACTATTACATAACTCTACAGAGAGCGAGAGAGAGAGAGAGAGAGAAAGAGAGAGAGAGATCCTTTTGGGCCAAACTCATCTACCTTAAAACAGCAGGAGGAGCACATGGACTAGGCTGGAAAACATCTGGCTATGAAGATAGTAACAGAATCACAGACATACTTCACTATCCAAAATCTTGGAATCAGGCCCATTAACCCTTTAAGACCAGATGTGACGTGTGTGTATATCACTTTAAAACCGGGTTTGTGTGTTTGGTTGGATCGAGTGAGCACACTTTATACGTTTCTCAGGAAAACTCAGGTTTTAGGGGTTTACAATTCTTATATCTGACAATAACTGGTATTTTTGAATACACGTTACAGAAGAATATCCTCCCACACATAACACAAATGTGATATTTCTTGCACAGTATACCATGGTCCATGGACTATATCTACAACTCAAAGGGTTCTAAAAGCATATATTCACATACCGGATCTCTGGGGTAGTGATCTCTGCAGCCAGTGAATCAGTGCCATCGTTGCTGACCATTGGTAACAAACCTGGACAAACAGATAGCACATGTCAGAACACGGTAGCCCCAGCTACTCATATTTAGCCACCCAAACATTTCCGTACCTGATGTAAGCTGTCCCTCCTGAGCTTGGACACAATGTAGTTCCTCGATAGTCTCCTTCAGTGAGTCTCTTTCGGTCCGCATACGCTACAAAGGGAAACATGATTAAGAATGAGTGAATGAGTGAAATAGATACATTTGATTCCAGCTATTAAAACAGGACCGAGAAATAAACTTTAAGATCATTCCTTTGTCAGTCGTTATATTACTCATATGAAATGTACATACATCTTTTTCTTTTTGTAGAGAGTCCACTTTCTCTTTGACCCGCTTATACTCAAACTCCATCTTGTCAGCCTTTTTGGACTCTTCTGAGAGTCTGTTCTGAAGTTCAACTACCTGTGTGGAGAGAGGACAGTTGAAGAGAAGACATTATCTCTCAAAATAAATTTATAAGGTGTGAGAGTAACAGTATATCTGAAAGAGTCGGGTTACATCGCACAGCCCGGGGGAAGTGTAAACGATACGTCTTTTGGTCACGTACCTGTCTCTTGTAAGTCTCCAGCTGGCCCTTGGTTGCGTTCGCCTTTCGTAGCTCTTCCTCTAAGCTGACGTTGGTCTCCATTAACACGGTGTTCTTCTCTTCCAAAAGCTTATTCTAGAAAACAGCAGTGTAAGTTGCACCAGTGTAAGTTTCAACTGTGCGGTTAGGCTTGACATGTGTGGACATACAAGCTTACTAGATTCAAAGTAGTTACGCTATGAGTCCAACTAGTAGAAGTTCTACTACTAGTAGTAGTAGGAGTAGTAGAACTCATTGTGATAAAAATATAGTCAGTAGCTCCATCTTTGTATGATTCTGCATGATTGTCTACCTGTCTCCTGAGAAGCCCCATGTCCTCCAGCTTCTTCTTGTAGTGTTCCACTGTGCCCTCCAGTTTTGATACTTTGTCTGAGGAGTGCCTGAGAGAAAAACATCAGACAGTTTCATTTTGTGAGCTTGCATTAAAAAAAAAAAAAAGAAAGGAAGGGGAAACGGTTTGTGTTATCTCTCGTCATCACTGATTTCTGACTACTTTTCACATCCATTTGGCCTTCGGTGCAAGACAATCACTTTTCAAATGCCAGGAAAATAATAATCTCTCCTTAAACGCTGAGAAGACTAAGGAGATGTTTATTGACCTGAGGAGTGGAGAGACCAGCATGCCCTACTACACATCAAGGGACTCAGATGGAGAGTGTGAAGACCTTCAAACACCTCGGCACCCACAACAGTGAGGATCTCACCTGGACTCACAACACGCTAGAAAGGCTCAACAGAGACTCTTCTTCCTAAAGAAGCTGAGGAAATTTAGATTATCCTCCAAACTCCTCAGCAATTTTTACGAATGCACACTGGAGAGCATTCTGACAAACTCCATCAAAGTGTGGTATGGGAACTGCACCGTTCAGAACAGGAAGGCTCTCCAGCGTGTCATTAAAACGGCACAATTCACCACCACAGGACATTTCCAACACAACATCATCAAGGGCCGCACCCGCCCACAGCACACACTGTTTACATTCTGGTCCGCTGACAGAAGCTACAGGAGTGTGAAAGCAAGGACAGCCAGACTAAAAAAAAACGTTTCTATTCACAGGCCATCAGGCTACTGAATCACCGTATAACTGACTGACTGCAACTTTGAACATTTAAACATATCTTTTCATTGCCGCATTTGCACATATCTTTACATGTTTGTACAAACGGAAACCATATTTGCACCTTCTGAATGTCCTACTACTGTGACAGTATTGCACAACTATTTGCGCCTTATAACCTGACTACACCCTACCCTTTAGTACACAGTACTTACTTGCTTAAAGTTTGTTTCCTTTAGTTTAGTTGTTTATTTTAGTTGAAGGGAATTTGCAAAGCAGGAATTATCATTGCTCAGTGTAACCCTTGCTGTGTATATGACAATAGACTTCTTGAATCTTGAAATAATTTAACTTTAACTATAATTTCAAGATCATGTTTTAGCAAGCTGCCACCAGTGCTTATCCTTTGATCAATTTCATGTTATACTCTCATAGTTTACATCCTTAGCATCTCGCGATGCATAAATTACAGATAAAATGTCAATCAGATTTTTTGTCAATTAGTATTGAGTCATCTGTCCAATCAATTAACCTTCTAAGGCTTCAACGACGAACGAAGTATGATTAACTATTCCTCCACAGACAGCATGCACTCTGGTGCACACTGGAGGAAAATAATGACAAAACATAATCCTTGTAAACTGCACACAGCAGAAGCAGCAGCATTAATCTGTGAGACATTGCTTTTTATTTAGCCGTGACACACACATTGGAGCTGTTTTCAAATCTCCCCAGTTTTACTGCCTGCAGACCATCTCGCAGTTCTGCAATAAAAGGAGCACTTGCTTTGATGCAGTGGATCTCCTTCCTAATGCAAACATGGCAAAATTGTCGTCATGTAAAAAGAAGAAGTAGTGTGAGAATCAAGATAGAAATTCCCCAATAATCAACTGTGCAGCCCTATTAGAATCCCATCAGAGCTTTTGATTTCACTCTAAAATAAAATGTAAGTAAGACAACAAGCTTTATCTGCAAGGCAATGAATGCTAACACTAAAACTCCAAGAACGTATCTTCTTTAGTTTTATTTGTTTTACTTTAGTACTTTCACTATGTTCTTACCTGAGGACATCTATCTCGTCCTTTAGAGACTGGGCTTCATCAGCCAGTGAGGTAAGCTCTTCATTCTGGGACTTCACATCCAAAAGTTCTTTTTCAAGCTCTTCACAACGGATCCGGTAGTCGTCTTTTGCCGCCTCCAGCCTGGACAGAGTTAGAAACAATAACCATCATCGAACCTGACGATTTTTGGCATCAGCATAAGGCAGTTCAACTCTGACTTGCTATGTGGCACACTTTCCGTGCCGCAACTCCTCACCTGAAAGTTTCCTCCTGTAGCTGCTCCAGTTGTGTCTGCAGCTGGAGATGTCTGCGTCCAGCAGGACTGTTTATGTCCTCTATGGAGTCCGACTGGTTAAGTCTCTCCATCAGGACCTGGTTTTCTGCTAACAAACTGCTCTTCTCCTCTTGAAGGGCTGCCACCTGGGGAGGGAAGGTGTTGAAGAAGAGGGAAAAGAACAGGACGCATGGAGAAGAGAGGTGAAGGCAGAGGACAGGAAATGGAAAGCACGGAAGAATTAAAGTAGAAAAAAGGGTGCGGAAGAAAACAGATGGAGAGAATGTTTAGAAGATAAAGAGATGGAGAAAACAAAAACTAATTAGAAGGGAAATGATAAAACATATCTCTACTTTTTTTTTTTCTTTTTACAGCATTCAGTCCTTTAGGTTTACTGCAGCATCAAGTTTGGCAAGCACACATCAAACACACTTCAACAAGGCAAATCAACAAACTCCAACATAGCAAAGAGGGCTGCATATGGGTTGATGTTGTCTTCTCAGTTTAAAAGACAGGGAATCAAACTCCACACGAAGCAAAGCAGAAGCTGGTGGTTGTCTTTTATAACGTGTACAAGTTGACAAATTAATTAATAACCGTGCCCCTCCTCAAGAACAAGAAACTGACTTTAAAATAACTCCCAATACTCCAGTAACATTAATAGGCAGTGTTCTTTTAAAGCTGTCAAAGTAACTGACATGTAAAGCCAATTCTCATCACAATATTTTAAGAATTTTGATCAAGTCCATAAGCTCACACTGAAACTAATTTTGGGAACGTTACCTTTCTCTGATCCAAAACAATGATATCCACAAAACCAAATAGCAAGTGAGAGAAATATTATTTAATGTCATCTAAATCACAGAGCAACTATTATTTCAATGCAACTGTGAAGTACACTTGTTCAATTGATTGATTTGCATAAATTATGTCTGCATATATATATTTTTTAAGATTAATTAACACATCAATGTCTAAACTGTATGCCGTTTAAATGCTGGTAACACTGTTATGTGGAAGCATTCTGAGAGAACTTGCACCAGTGTGAAAATTCTCTCATGGCAACAAGCCTATATCACATCAAAGATGTGAACAGGACAGCTCTGAAAGCAGGAAATGGGGTGGGAATCAGCTGTACTCAAAGGGTTTCCTCATAACATTGTTAATTCCTGAAGGTATTTAGATTCATTACATGCAAGACTAATCAGTTTAGCTGACAGCTTGCAGATGAAAGCTATCCAACAGGCCTGGAATAAATCTCAGAAAAAGCACAAGTTCTTGGTGTACGTTAAATATTTAACAAATATTCAACATTTCTTCTTAGAAGTGACTCCTTCCTAGTTTCAAATGCCAACCTCTTTCCCTTGCTGTCTACTGTTGCTGTGGGAAAGCATGAAACACACCAAGGTAAAAAAACACTGAGGACTGTTAGTGAAGGGATGACATCTGACACACCCAGACAAAACTGCAGTTGTGCCTGGTGTGCCCCGAGAGGACCACGTGTATACGTGTGCACACTTGTGCACTAACGTGTAACATGCACAGACAGTTTGGAGAGGGGGGATTTGATGCAAGCAGACTGGAAAAGGATCCAGGGCTATTTGACACACCACACACCATGGACAGCAGAAAGAGACAGTAAGAAAAGAAAGTGTGGATTTACCCTCTCCTCTAGCTCATTAAACTCTAACCTCAGTCTATCACGCTCCTCTTGGACATGGAGAGCCTTTAAAGCAAGGCACACAGTATTGAAAAAGTAAAGAAATAAGAGGAAATGGATTCAATACCGGAAGACAGCAAAGAACCCTTTAAACTACAGCTCCAATTTTTTATTTTTTTTTTGCAAAAATCTTGTCTCATTGTAATCTCCTCTTATGAAGACAGACATAGAACTCTTACGTCTTAAGCCAGTACAGGCTCTTAAGGTAGCAACGGGACCAGCTGTTTTGATACAATATAAGTGTAGATTAACTCAAAAAACTGGAGCTGCTTTTAAAGTGTAATCAAAAATATCTGTCAAAGTATAAAGCAAGAGTATGTAGTAAATGAATCACAAAATACAGCAGCAGAAAATATAAGAATAAAACTTCATTCAAGGTTGGACATGGAAGGGATAGTTGTAGTTTTGAATTTGTCTACATAGGTTTCATCAGTTTATGAAAGTTAATCATTTCAAAACACATTGTCTTAATTTAGCCACTAAATATTTATCACTACTCGTTTCTGACGAGTGTTGACTCGTATTTCACAGTTCAAATCATACATTTGAATGCAGGGATAGGCCACATACTTTAGAAACTCACAGCATCTAAATAAAAAAACAAATGGCTCGTCAGCTCATGAGAATGTTCAGTTACACACAAACTCACTCTAAGATAAGGTAATCCTTTATTTATCCCACAGTGGGGAACGGGAATAATAATAGCTAATCCACTGGCAGGCACTATCTCTTTTTAAGTCATTCAGACATGTGACATTGAGTAACTGAACACTGTGCTATAGAGTATAAAATGGGAAAGACTTTCAATCATGGGGCATACTAACTGCATTAAACCAACCTGCATGTCAAGCTCACGACACCTCTGGGAGATCTCTTCCTTGGTAGCCAAAGCATCATTCAGGTCCTCAACTGTCTTCTTCAGCTGAGAACAAACAGGAAAAATCATCAGACACAGACATGTTGTGACCACAAGGGAGGAGCTTAAAAGGTGAACAAAAAAGAAATATCAAAAGGCACAACACTGAAGGTCTAGAACGTCTCCATACCTGTCTGTCTAGATCCACATATGAATCATTTCCTCCCGTGACCGGAGTCTCTTTGCTCATCAGCTGCAGAAACACACAAATATATTGTAGGTTAATAGTCCGAAACCTGTTTTATACTGAAAGACCGAAAGGTATGTCCTACTAATCCCACTTCATTCTTGTTAATCCCTTATTAACTGCGAATTCTATTTGATTCAGGTATAACCAGAATGGGAGGCTACCTCTTGGATGGCTGTCATGACAACATGCTGCACCGACTCCTCCATCATCATGATGGTTTGGATGTACTCTGGAGATGACAGAGAAAGAGACAAGTTGGTCAGTTGGTAATGCAATGCAAGATCACAGAACATTATTTTTACACACACACACATTGATAAGAACACACAGAATGTGATCTGCACCTTGTTTCTGTTCACAGTTGACTGCGCAGCCCAATAGAAGTTGTAACATCCTCCCAAGTTCTGCTGCGTCAGAGTGTTCTCCAATAAGATTAACATCTGGTAGTGTGAAGTCATTTATGTGCTGACCTAAGATCTAGACACAGGGAGAAGAAATGTTAAATGCTTTTAAAAATGTAATACAGTCGGACTGAAACGTCTCACTATATGATAACTGGAGAAACATGACCTGTGTCGTGCTAAAAGTATTAAGTGTCGAGTAAGCAGTCACAATATCGCCCTACCAGCAACAGACTGATTTTAAAACTATTACAATAAAACTTCTTACCTCCTGATTATAGTCTAGAATTCCTTTTAAGATCTTCTTTAGATTGCTGACCTGAAAAGGAGATAATTTAATTGTCAAGATGTTGCGAGACGTGAAGTGAATCCCACAGCATTACAAAGATATAAGGACACAACATAATTACCACTCCAGATCATATTGACACTTGGATAGGTCTGGTGCCGTGCAGCTTAAGGGTTAAAAAAAACAAAAAAAAACAAAGACTGCCCCAGAAAAACTAAAGCACAAATAAAAAGTGATCCTTACCTTTAACCTCCAGTTGTCCCCAACCTCTGGCTTGATTCTACTAATCCATGCATCATTGAAATACACTATATCTCTAGAAAATTCAGGCAGACATAAGAGTAGGGTTAGTGTTGAGTTTTTTTTTTCCGATAGACTAGCAAGGCACAAACAAAGTAGCCATTTTGGGAGGAGAGGGTTGGCAGAATTCATCAAAAACTAAAAACACATTTTGCATTTTCTCATACACCAACATTAAAGATAAAAATTAGGGCCGGGACTCGATTAAAAAAAATTAATCTAATTAATTAGAGGCTTTGTAATTAATTAATCGAAATTAATCGCATTTTAATAGCATATAAATATTTGACCTGAGAACAGTGAGAAGTAATTTTTTTCATATGGATTTTTAGTATACCATTGAATAATGACTAAATTTCCCATCCACGGGGCCAACCAAAGCGGTCTCATCAGCTTCTTCTTTCATGTTCACTGTGGTTTGTTGTTGTCTGAAGTATTGAACAGTGTTGCCAACTCCTCAGGAAAGGAAAGTAGCTATTGGCTGTCCTAAAAGTCGCTAGAAGTCGCTAAATGACGTCATCGGCTAATTTGCATAATTTACCTTTTGGATGTAATTGTGATGGACGCTGTATTATTAACGCGCCTCCTTTATCCGGGCTTGGTATTGGCAAAATGACTCTAAAGAGACACTCTGGCACAGTAACTTAAGTTTTTTTTTTTTTTAGTTTTCTTAAGTTTGGTTTAGTTTCTCACAGGTCACAGGCACAGAAGAACATGAGCATTTTTTGCCATAACTAGAATATTTTTAACATTTTTTGTACAAACGGTTTTTACTTGACAAAATTAACAATCTAAATGGATTATTATTTTATTATTTATTTTAGTGTGACAGTGAAGAAACATTTACATCCCGCTCTGTAAATCAGCGGCAGTTTTGCGCATGCGTCATTCGTTTGCAGTCTGGACGCGGTGGCGTGGTTCTCCCTCTCTGCTCTGACTGCTGCTGCGCGGGGCTACTGTGAGACTGACCGCCTGTGAGTGCTTTGGGACGGGAGAGGGGCTCACGGCTGCACCCGCTGCTTGTTGAGGACACTGGTAATGAACGCTAGTTGGTGCTCCAGTATAATCGGTCCGCCGAAACTCATCCAGTGAGAAACGTTCCGCGGTGCAAAAATAAGTGCGATTAAAATGCGTTAAAAAAAATTAACGCGTTATTTTTGTGTAATTAATTAATCTTAATTAACGCGTTAAAGTCCCGGCCCTAATAAAAATACTTACATTTTCTGCAGAGCTTGGGCCATGACAACACCACTGGTCAAGTCTTCTACTGTCTTGCATGGAGCCTCTACTCCAAATGTCTGGATCTAAACGACAAATAGAGACAAACGCTGGGTGAGTGCTGAACTACAGTAAAATTAGTTTGAAACATTCAGTACCACTACATTAATTGCAAGCCACTGAACAGCTCCATACAGTCAGAGTTTGTCCTAGGGTCCTAGTTTTTGTACTAGTCAGACCCCTGCTAGTGGCTTTCCAGCCAATTGAGAATATCCAATGAAGCACATTAGTGAGAGAAAACACTAACAAACAAGAGAAGAGAAATAAGCAAAAGATGGCACACACAACTCTTCTCATTTTTTTAGCTTCAGCTTAGTGCTCAAGTATTTTCTGAACAACATGATAATCTGGAATGAAAAATGTTGACCAACTGAACAGCGTGATTCAGGAGAAGCCCACTCTGTACGCCTCTGTTTGAGTGCAAATTCTGGCCCAGACGCATCATGTTCATGATCAGAAGACAGTGAAGGTAACAAACTGGTTTAGTCAGCGTCAGGATGAATAAAACAAAAAGATCAGCAGTTGGTAAAATGTCAAAAATTTGTTTGTTGCACTGTTTTTGGGGTGTCTATGTAAAATTGCATGCAGATTGTTTTTACCGTGGCCTGCAGACAGCCTGCAGACAGACGGCAGACAGAGATACAGGCACGACACTAAACACTTTGCTTGTCATCACTCCTCAGTTTTATTACATCACTACTCTGTAATTCTTTTTCTGATCTTTTTCTTCCTTTCCAAATGCCTCACTTGACATGTCTTTCTTCTCAAACGGTATCCTCCAGGCAGAAAGTCTGCTGTCCAGACAGAAGTGATATTCTTCAGTCTACATGCCAACAAGCCTGTACGCCAAAGGAGGAGGAGAAACTGGGAGTAGGAATGTTGGAATTCCAACAGGAAGAAAACGATGAAATTGAAATGCTGCCTGCACATCGTTCAGTCTCTCCGTTTCCACTACGTGGCTCAAATGCAACATCCACGCTCTTAAGCCTTTAGTCAGCAATTCACCGCAAGAATCAATGATCAGAATTTCAACAGATATACCACATGCTCCCTATCAGCTAGGATATAGGTTAAATCATCGATGAAGGGCTTATCTTTTACCCACATGAGATACTGAGCTGAAAGCTTCAAGTAAGACTTAAATATATTTACATATATATAGAGTAAACCCCATACAAAGTTTTGTTTTTTATCACTAGGAAGTTTTTACAGTGAAAATCAACAAGCAGCATGAACAGAATATGCCATGTACTTGTTGTTGTTTCAGTCTTTTACTGTGTGACTACTAGGAGTACAACTATATACACAATTTTCTAAAAATAGTTATGATGCAAGAACAGCACCTTCTCAGACGCTCCGCTGTACTAACATCTATTCTGAACAAGAGTAAACAATATGAAATGAAGTGACTTCACTGTTTTGTTTAGTTTTTTCTTTTAATTCTTTAGCACCAACTTTATGAGTACTGGACACTGAGAAGAATTTTATTAAGCCACAGATGAACAACCTATCATCAGCAGAAATGAAGACAGATCAGTTAACAAGAAGAGACTCAACACCGTACACAGTGTACACAGAGGGTATGAGGACAACATGACCCTGAAAATAACACCCACTGATAGACGAATACAGATATCCTAAACAGACAATATTCTCTTGGCTTTTAAGCCGTTTTAACCTTTAGGGACCAAATAGTTGCATGGTTTAGTTATTTATTTTTTTAACGACGCCTTGTCAATTATCCTGCAGGGTTTTCAGGAGAACCAAGCACAAATAAGCTTCCTTCTCTGTGTATTAGTGAGTAATAGGCAGTTAATGCCTAAAGCCAGCCAATGGCTCAGGGCCGACACAAAACAACAGAACCAAAACAACACCCTGCACTTTTACCTGCTTCAATTGCCCACATTGTTTTCTCAATAACCTACCAGTCAAGATTGCACCCTTTCCTGTCGCAGTCTATCATCTTGAGTAGTTACTTGTGTCGGTTACTTGCTGACTTCCTGTTTTAGATGCTACTGGGATACACAACGTTAGCGATTGAGAAGACACCGAAAACAATAGCCTCTTAAAGCATTACAATGGATAAAATAGCAGGGAAAGCAACACAATGAGACAAATCTCTTTCCTTTTGGGGCGGCACAGTCAGACAAGGAACAGAAACCCAACGATCATCAAGGCAAATGTGGATTCACGCAGAGTTTTCGTTCTAAACCAACAATCAGTGTACATCATTTCCCCTTCACGGGAAAGATGCGACAGGAAAGAAAACATAGGATGAGCCACACAGAGACAAGCATGACGAGCAGCCGACAGCTGTCAACAGGCTGTGAAAGTATTTGAGCAAAGGAGATGAATCTAAAGCCACTGACATGTAGTATGCCGAGTGCTTGATGCCAGGCTGAAAATACGTTAACAACTATTTGTGTCATGTGGATGAGTTAAAGTATTAGACACCTTCAATCTATAAGCAACGGTTCACGTTGTCGACACGGTGTTTTCCTTCCTGTTTCACGAGGCTGCTGCTTTTTTGTTAAACATCCTATTGTTTTTGAAGCAACAATGGGCACCATAGCCACGTGTGTGCCGCATGTGTGACAGCTTGTCACACCTACAAAACTGTAGTACACATATATATTTATATATTCTTATATATAAAGATTTTAAAAGGAATGCATGTGGTGTCTATTGTAAAGCAGAGCAGGTGGGTTGCTTTACGCAGTATAGGACATTGTGAAGGCACCAACTATCTGGTAACCTTGCAGTTACAGAAGGCACACAAATGATGTTTGTATACGATAATAATTTACAATGAATGCCAAACATGCATAAACATAAAAGTAAATGATTTAGTAATTACATTTCCCCAAAAATATAAAAAAAATACAACATAAACCATGATTATATTCTTTGTTGATGCACATGTGTTTATCATTGCACCCAACTAGGATGGGATTATTTGCAAACTGTACTTACTTATTTTACTTTTTAATTAGTTTTTGTTTTTCCAATGAGGAATATGAATATTAATTGAAAAGCATCAACACAAAAATAGAAGACGTTGACAACCTGGGTTTTAGCAAAATTGATCATTTACATTCATAGTCTCTAGGCAGCAATAGTATAGTAACAATTTGCCGTGATGTTTTAGAGTGATACGACTGAAACCAACGTCTCAGAGTAAACATTTGTTAGTGTGGTAAAACTAAACGCCGAAGGCCGACATCTGAGCTAAAATGTTGCACTCGAACGCACCGCAAAGACCATAGCCAGCAGGCACATACGTTCTGTGACTGATCAAAAGACTGGGAAACTGGCAAGAGCCACTATTAGCTGTTAAGGATAGGAAGCTAAGAAGAGCTACAAGCCGTACTACAGAGCTGGCCTCTCCTGAATCACGCTGATCAGTTGGGCTATATTTTATTCATTCTAGATGATGATGATGACAACGTCGTTTTGAAAATATTTGTGTGTTTGAATGTCCAGATAGATGAAGATGTAAAATGAGAAAAGCCTACTGTGCGTCATTTGAATTTTGCTTTGTTGTTTTCAGTTGTGATATGACCTTTTCATAGATAGCTCTGGGCTGATCCATGTCCTCTGTGTCATCTGGATCACTTCCCAATCTGCTTATTATGATTACACTAATCGTGGAACCTTGAAGCACTGACCGCACAGTAAAAGCAGGTCAACAACCACTCCTGTATCTAACCGAACAGTATTTTCTGTATTCCCTTCATCACAGCTACCAGGCTTAACAAGCCCTTTAAAGATCTGCTCATGTTCCATCTTCTTGTCAGATTACAATAAGTCTGCTTTGATCACAGCATCAGTAACGATCTAGAGGGCAGATAAGACGGCTCAAGAGAAGCTTAAATTACACTCCTTAGTTTATTAATGGAAAGTGATCATCAGAAATAATTCTGTGAAGCTACACCTGCAAGTCTGTGGAAACGGTTGGGAAAGGAGATGTTTGAGCTGTGGAAAAAGCGTGTCTGTCTCACAAGACCAGAACAAATTGGCTGCCACGCACTTACAACGTACTCATCATGAACACGATCAAGTGTGGAGACGACAGCGGTGCACAACTATCAACACTGATTCGGGTCAGATTTTATGCTATTTTCCATGAGATTAATAGCGTACCAGTAAGCACACACTTATGTAATTATAGAAACATGGTGATATGCACTCAAATACATCATTCCGTGTAAAACTTGAGCGAGCGTCAGACATGCTTCTTTTTAAGAAGTATATCTAATTATTATTTTGTTGAGCAGATCAAGATGATGGGGGAAAAAAATAAAAAAATAGCACATTTCAATTTCTGTTATGTTAACTTTATTTGATACCAAAGTATTTGTGAGCAATTAAAGCTGGGAAATATGTGAAAACTTGCGTCGCACGTCAATTGAAGGTGTGGAGTCCTGCCAAGTAAAATATTCTAAGCACACAATGTTTCTTTGGTTAATAAAGAAAATATGTCCAGTAATAACAATATCGTGGGACATCATCTTATCACTAACAAAAATCTGGCACTGTCCCTTACACTCAGACGTACTCGGCCTTCCTGTTGGACTGGCTTAAACCAGAAACATCTACCTTAACACTACTACTTCACTACTCTCCATTTACTACTACTTACACTATGTGTTTTAGTTTTAACAAGTAGGGCTGGGTTTTAAAAAATCTATTTTCTAATTCAAGTCAATGTTCATTCGAGAGATCGTATGCCGACTTATAAAATCCTTTGGATCAGCTTTTTAAGTGTATGGCATTTCTTGCATCCTCTAGTTAGAAATGTTGCTGCAGTCTTGCGTGAGTGGTTTTGTATGACTAGTCTCACGAGACCATGCGACGAGATTAGTGTATGTGTGAGGGGAAGCCAAAACAACTCTGAGAGCACCACCATGTCTTCAAAAAATATTGTGGAAATAAAGGAAATCTCTGTAACAGAGACAACATTTTTGTTTTGTAAAAATCCGAGTAGATGGAAATTTAAATATCTCAAAATGAAACAATACTGCATTCAATCAAATCGGACACCATGAAGTGAAACTATTCAGGAAATCAGTAGTGATGCACAGTCCTGATAACCAGTCACACTCAGTGACGTGACTTCACAGATAAAAAGGTATGTGAGGAATGTTTGCCATGACTATTAGTTATGCAAGCTCTATGAGCCAGCTCTGAGAACTTTTTATTAATCAGTAAGACAGAACACAACAGTCTTCAGAGTCTTGGTTAATAGTAATAAATATTTTTAAACCATGCATAATGTAAAATATAATGGTATTCTGGAAATCTTAAGCTTAGGTATAATTAAAATGAATTATTTACGTGAAAGAGCAGACTGTCTTTTCCGAACTGGGCCTCACAAAAAAAGAGACCCATCTCTTATTGCTGCATTGAAGATTTTTCTTAGCTGTCAATTTCACGAAAAGTGAATCCAGCAATTGATTTCAAGCATCGTTTATACATAATCAACTACTGCTTCTGAGGCGTTCCTGGATGTTTTGGGTCCTACACCCTCTCCCAGATGAGCCAGCAGAACCTGAGCAGACCAGATAGCATGACATGTCAGGAAGCACACGGCTATGCAGAATCAAGGAAGCATGTCTTCACTAAGCTCTATTACAACCAACGCCTCATGAAAGTTGTCAGCATCACTGCTGACTTTTATGCCAGCAGTGTATTGTTGCAACATGTCAGTTTCTTATGACTTAAGCTTCCTTAATATGCCACCCCATTCAAACCTGCACACCTGACTAATGCTTTGTGATGCCTGCTTTTCAGTTAGATGAACTGTTGCACCATCCTTGTATACAAGTCTTCAGTACTGTTAAGAAATACACGCAATTTATGTGACATTAGCAACGTCTGTCCATTCATCACTTCTCTCTTTAGATTATGAAGTTGCAAAACAACACATACCAACAAACACACGTTATCAGTTTGCAAACATGTCCGATCAGCATGGTCCCATCTCTTGACACAGACTTGGGACACTTCAGCAATGTAAACATGGCCAATCGGTAGCACGTGACTCTGCGGTCTCTCTCCTTTTTCGCGTGTTAGCTTAAAATATCTGGTGTCAGGCTTTGGTTAGGAAGATTGAGGTTAACGCTATAAATCAGAGCCCAGGAAGCTAAGCCTGTATTCGACATTTTGATCAGGAGAAGGAACGGGGACGGAAAGGCGAACATAATGATACGCTACACTATACGACAACGACAGGAATTCAGTCTGAAAGCAGACACCGATCCGTCCCATATTCATTCCGGAGGAAAAAGCCTTCGCCTTGTTGTTAAAACCATAACAAGGCCAACGTCTCTGCCGATCGATTCCTCCGTTACAACAAACCGCAGACGTGTATCCCGGTAAACCTGAGCTAACGTTAGGCAGAAAAAAACGAGTTTACGGAGCTAGTATTAAAACGACAGTGGCACCACGGTGAATTATTTTCTGGTGGCTAGCGAGCAACACATCAGCAGCTAAAGGAGCAAACAGCTGGCCTGCACACGTAACCAAGGCGAGCCCGTGTCATTTTCCTCCAGCCAGCTAACGGTGGAAACGTTAGCTGGCTAGCATTAGCCCTGTAGGCTAGCTAGCATCGCCGGTCGCCTCTCGGAGAACTGTCTGTCAGTGTGTAAAAACCTATAATTTGACTACTCACCCATGTTAAGAGGCTTTCACAGAGTTCCATTCGATCCAAGGACTCTGATGTACTCATCGTTAGCTAACGCGGACTGACTTTACGGGCCGAAGAGAGCCTAAACTTAACAGTCAGCTTCATACACTCCCGAGATCTCTCGCTCTCCGGCTGCCTCGCAATCCGTTGGCCAATAGACGGGGTGAGCTGCTTCGACAGACCGGCGTCTCCCACAGGCGGGTTGGGTGGGCGGAGTCTGCAGTTCGTTTTTAAAGGAAAATGTCCACAAATATAGGAACAAACTTTTCCGCATCTCGAAATGACATGTTATTTGTTCCAAAACAGTGACAGTAAATGGTACATTTACCGTAGAGTAGTACACTGGCAGTTCTGAAGTCGCAATCACTTTCACAATATGCGGGGTTAATTGCAAATAAACTTAATAAAATAACACCCATTCTGGCAAGCAAAGTGCAATCAGTCAATAATATGGATCAACTGTGTTTTATCAACTGTGTTTTCAGTTTGGAGGCTGTGTTTTGCAGTACTATTGATTTGTATTATTTTGTACTGACATGTTTCCATTACTTTGACCATTATATATTGTAAACTTTGATGCACATTGCACCAAAGCAGTGACTCTTCCACTGATACTCTCGATGCTTCCAGCAGTATTTTCCCACCAGGCTAATATTAAGACTCTCGCCCAACCAGTTCTCAGCTGTAGAACAGCGGGAAGATTTACGACGTGTGTTGCTGTAATCATTCGCCTTAGTGTAGCTACCAAAAACAAAAGGGTGGAGGTTGTTCAAACACCCTAGAGACAAATTGGAGGAGACACTGTCAGTGACAAGGTGTGACACATCTTGGCATGTGACACGCCTTAGAATAAGGGAGATTTTTTTGTTGTTGATGCCGAACTGAAGGCGCCACACACAAGAATATTTTCACAGTTCACTGTAGATCTGCCACACAAACCTCAATCTCCTCCTTCTTCTATTTATTAACATGAATGCTTACTCAGCAAGGCGAGCCCTCAAAAAGCAAATGGCCTGGGCAGTGTTTCAGTCAGCTCCCCGAAGCAGCCATTTTCAGGCTGAGGGTCAAGACCCCACATGGACTCCTGGTAACTTTAGAAAGCACATGCCCAATAAATTCTTAATAAAGAACTGAATATACGTATATATGTACATGATATCAATTACTCTTTATGGTTCCATTTCTTTCCGTTTCTAAATCAACCAGACACTTCTCTTTGGCCAGACTAGTCAATGCTAATTAGTTGGTTCACAGGAGTCAAAAAAGCTAACAATGAGATCTGCATATTTACTGTGCACCATCGAAAGTTCCTAATAAAGATCTTCAATAGAACAGCGAGAAATCCCACTTACTCATTTTACATCCTCGACAAATTAACACTTTTCTAACAAGTACACCATTAGCAGACATATTGTACAGTTTATTTTTTGAAAACAATTAAATCTAGATTATTTTTTGTTTTAGATTCAAAAATGGACGCTGACATTTGAAGAATCTGAAAAGTTTTGCAATGTATTCAGCTGATTTGAGATTGTACAATCTGTATTGGAGAAAACCCACCATGACCTTTAGAATGGCGAGATAAACTTTGAAATGAGAGGTTCACATTCATCGCTTCAGTGAGCTTTCTAGGAATGAGGGTATGCATGGTATTGTATTGATACAAAAATGCCAAATATCTAGATTTTCTTGTTCAAATCACAAATGTGTGTTAGCCCTGCAATAAACTGGCGGCCTGTCAATTACAGCTGGGATAGGCTCCAGTGAATGAATAAATTAAATTACAAATGTGAACGTTTTGGTAGTTATAATGAAACCAGTTGCTTTTGGATAAAGAATTCATAAAAGCGCCAACTGTGAAATGTTTGAACTTATTTTGGATGTGGACAATACAATAAGTTAAAAATATACATAGGAAATTAAAATGTATGTTATCAAACATTTTAAAGTTGCAATAATGTCGTATGCTTTCACCGCAGAGATTCTTCTTTCAGTCTTGTTTGATACCACATGTGGTTTGGCTTCTTTTAGAAGGACTATCCTATGCATCATCAGCTTACAAGGTTCAAATTACATTAGATTTGATCAATACATGTACATTTTTTTATGGTAGAATGATTCAATCATTTTCACAGTAGCATCAAAAGCTATATTTATCAACTCATAAATATGCATGGTTATGCGTTTATTAAATAAGTGCATCATCAGTGTAAATGACTACACAGGCTGTAATAGCCACAGTAAGAAAGTTGATAACGTGTAGCTGGCGGTTGACATTCTAGATGCAGACAGCCAACTTTAAATCCATTTAATCAAGACAGCGCCATTAACACAATACTTTCAAGGACTCATTAAAGTATAATACACTGCCATTATGATGCTGTGCACATTAATAAAATGACTGCTTTCAGTAACAAAGATGTGAACGGTAGAAATATTCGTCTTTCAAATAGGGACGTTCCTTAAGGACATGGACAGGCCAGAAAGATTTTCCTGGATGACAACAGTGTTTGATTCAAAGTAGATTTTCACATCATTACACAGCCTCCCTCATGTTCTATTCTTGCTGGTCATTTGGCTTATGAAACATTAATTGTAAATTCTAGACGCAAAGTCAACATTCACATATGTTTTGCAAACAACTGAGAAAAGCAACATTGTCAATGGACTGTTCTTTGAATGTTTGTTCAGTCTTAATCATCCACCTCTACTTTCACTCTTTGTGAGCCGAGCAAGCCAAGGCCTCTTTTGTGAATGATCACCTAGCCGTTCAGTCTCTGTGTAACCACCTCTCTGTACATGATAGAGATGTACACAAAGAGAAGCAGGATTACAAAGAAATCGTCCATGAAGCCCAGAAGTCCGAAAAGTGCTTCAGGGAGGATGTCGAGCGGCGAGGCCAGGTAGGTGAGGGCGCCAATGAGGCAGAGAAGAATTCGGATTCTGAACATCCAGAAGAGGCCGCCCATGGAAAACATCTCCCGGAAGGCATGACGCAGCAGGGTGGGCACATCCCGCAGCCTGTCCATAAACTGAGGGATAGCAGAGAGAGAGAAAGATAGAAGAGAGACAATGTTGTGAAAAGTCTGTCCGAAATATACCAATAATTAATCATAATACACAAGTGAGTTCTAAAAAGTTATCAGGATGATGTTTACTCACAGATCTTGGCTGGCCTGAGAACCTGCGGTTGTAGTCGTTGATGTCTCTTAATATAAGCAGAGGTTCTGCCTCGCCATCCTGCACCCTCTGAGGCGCGGCATGCTCATGAAATAGTGGGAAGAGCAATGTTACCTGTAAAAGGTGAGGAAAAATAAGCACATGACAAGTTTTCTCAAAGGGGACGAGGACCCCCGAGTACACTAATTTCCAGTGACCATGAAAGGCATTGTTGTGCATAATAAACCTTTACTGAACCCCCTCATCAGACTGTTTACATTGAGAAAGAGTGGTGCGACCAATTGCGATCGGTTCTAATCTGGTGATAGACGCACAGCATCAGAGGCTATTTATATAAAGTGGGGCCTTTCTCATCTTTCTTAAGTAAGTGTCCATCAAGCTCAGGAGAGGCCTGCAGCCCTGCAGAGTCAAGCCTTGTCCACTATAAATAGGAGCTGTCACTGTCCCAGCCTTTTGAATGCACATGTGTGTATTGCCCTTTAAGAAGTAATCGTCCAATTGCAGGAGCAGCAAGGAGAAATGATATTAATGACAGCTCAGGATAAATTAATAACAAGCATTACGAGTCTCACCATTTGTCTGCAGATGGGGCAGTTAATAGCTCCCAGCCAGGTGCCATACCTCCAGTAGGCTATAATGCAGGAGCCTGTGAAGGAATAAAGCAGAGGCCACGTGAGTAAAGCTTAGTTTAAAATTATTAGCAAAAACAATTGAAGATATACTACTAAATTATGCTTTAATTCATATGCACATTTGCACATGAGTTCTATAGTCATTCGTTTTCTTTGTACTTGTCATTCAAAGCTCAACCGATTTAGATATTCAGAGTCAACTAAGATTATAAATGTGACAGCAAAACTATTACCACACTAGCAACACATTTCTCTTGTTTTTTCTTTCAGTTTCATGATCTAATGGTTTAGTTTCTGTTTGTGCATTTTACTAGAATATGTACCATACACTTACCACAGAAAAGGTGTCCACAGTTGGTTTCCACAGGCAGAACAGCCTGCTGTAAACACACAGGACACGACATGTCTGTGTAATACTGGTGCCTGGCCTCCCCCTGAGAATTTTCATCCTGAAGTAAAGGAACCACATGTGTAAATTTCAAAAACAAAATGTAATTCATCTCTCCAACAGAAAATATAAATAAGTTAACAAAAATCAATCCTGCTAACGGCCTGCCAGTACGTCTGTTGGTAAAATATCTTAATCAGGCTTCTTTGTAAACAAGTACAGTTTATTTAGGGCAGACTTTTGCAACTTCCTGTAGTTGTTGGGCAACACACAATTTTCACCTGCTACCCTAGCCTTCTACTATTTTTAAGCAAAGCCATTACAAACACTTGGTGGAAATGAATATAATTTTTGAACTTACTTTCTTGATATAAGACAGAGATTAGATAGAATAATACTTTCAGTTCACCTTAAATATGAAAGCCTCTAAGTTAAAATATGATTCTGAATTTTCTTCAGTCCAGCGTTTAATTATTTTTCACGCATTTGCAGGCCCCGTTGTATAGTTATTTTCAGCAGGCACGATGATACTGAAGTCCAAAACAGAATCTGAACTATGCTTGGGTGGAAAGGCTGGAGCTGCGTACGCTTTCTTACCTGCTCTGTTTGGAGCTGTTGTCGGACGGCTCGTACATGCTCCTGATTTTCAGGATGAATGTTCTGCTCCTCCTGTCTGCAAAAGTCAAAAGGCAGACATTTGACAATGCAATATCCCCAAGTCGAAACTGTGACCATTTAATAGAACACAGAAAGTTTTCATATCCTTCAGTTTGTGCCAATTGCAATGTCTTGGCTTATTAACTATTAACTTGCAAACCAGTCTAAAATACTTGGGAGACAAAGTCATTCATTATCAGTGTTTTCTCTTAAATTTTGAAAGGTTTTGTGTAAATAATCCAAACATTGTGGTATTTCTTTATCAGAATTTATGCACATTTGCTGCTTACCTACAGAGTAGAGTAAGGAGGCCTGCGAGGAAGGTGACACTGAGCACCACAACAAATAAGACCTGGTTGCTCACGCCCTCAATGAGACTGTCCTCATCTTGGATCAGGTAGTCCAAGTCCTCACATTGACTGTCCTCCATCACCCACACTCATAGCCTACAACGCTGGAAAACAAAATAATAAAAACAAGGTTAGACGTTCACTTAGCACTGTCCTCTTTCTGATGTTCCTATACAGAAAGACTGTACTTTTTTTTTTTTTTATAAGCAAAAGGAGTGGATTTCAAATATGCTCTTTGTGGTACAGCACAGAGTGACAGTTTTAAGTTAGTATGGTTTTAATGACCCCAATCAGCACATGTTACCACTGTTAGATACAACCTAAATGTTATTACAACCCAGTGCTCTACTCTAGATTTTTCTAGCCACATATACAAGGTTGCTGTGACCAATCCCCCCCAAACCACCAAAGACACAGATCTCTTTCTGTAGCATATGGTCCCACCGTGTCACTTGCACAGTAACTGCACAGTGCCACAGAGCAATGTTCTGTTATTTGGTTTGAATTTTTCAGATGATTTAGGGATTTATCTGGATTAAGCTGCAAACTTTCAGACTTGTTTTAAATTACCTGTTAGCTACAGCTTCAGTAAATCTTTAAAAATCTTCACACTAGCACATATAAGAGCACCATATTAGCTTATCTAAATTACAATGTACGTTACCATGATTACTTCCCCAGTAATTTACTGCCATTAATATAAACTAGCATTGTCTGTCTTAATGCTCCCCACAGAGCTAGCTGTGTTAGCGTTAAGTAGCTAATTTAAGGCGTTGTAACACATTTGTGAATACTGCTGACGTTGACAGCCAGCGTTGTGTTGTTTCGCTTTTGAAAGCTCCCAGGACTGTTGATAACGCTGTAGCTACTGAAAAACGATAAAATACTAACAGCTTCTCTTCTACACCTGAGCTCATTCGTGTTCATTGTCGCTCGTAATTCAATACATAGCTACCATTTTGACTAGCTAACTAAACACCGTCTTTGGTCTGTTTGACGCGTTAACCGTTCAAAGAGTAAAGTACGACACAAGAGCACAATCGAGCCAGTGCCGTTCAGGCAACCGACACCGTGAATTGCAACACACTGCAAAGGAAGGCACGGTTAATGACACCTACCTTAACTAGAAGTCCACCTTCGCAAGGGAATCTCTTTCTAAAAACTTGGCCTGCCCACTCCATTTACTCTAACGGGGCATTTTATTCCAAAACAACGGCGGGTTTAAGGGACGGACAAATCACCACGTCGCAGGCAATTACGACTAGTATTCCCGCTTTTGCATTGCATTCTGATGTTGCTGTTTCAGTTTGAGTCTTATCTTTTTCTTCCGCCTTCTTTTCTTCTTCGTCGCTTAGGCAAATGCTCCAAGGTACGCTTCCGCCCTCCACAGGATAGTTGGTAGCCCACACATTGCCACAAATGTAATGGCAATAAATAAATAAATAAATATAACATGAAGTAAAACTAACCGAACCAACAACTGTCAGTCTTTCAAACGGTGTGTTTATTACATTACTTGTTATTTTGCATATGATATTATGTTTTATCCCGACTTGATAACGTGAAATTCACACTCTGATCAGCAGGTGGCAGTAGTGAACTACACAACGGATATTAAGAAGAAGAAGAATTCCTGAGACATGAGTACATAAATATTACAAGCCATCTTCAGCGGCTAAAGGAAACTATCTTCAGTACATTATCCCTTTCACTGAGGCAAAATGCCTCGTTATGCCCAGCTAGTGATGGGCCCAGCTGGTAGCGGTAAGGTAAGTTCGATTATACCTGCTTTAATGAATTGTTATGCTATTCGGCTAACGCGCTATGCTAAGGCATGAGGCGGTATTCAACACAGTCCAACTTCTGATGGCATCTGCCTTTTTTTTTTGCTTGTTTGCTTATTGTTTGAGTTTTATTTTGGATTTCAGAGTACCTACTGCTCCACGATGGTCCAGCATTCAGAGTCCTTAAACCGCTCTGTTCAGGTGGTCAATTTGGACCCAGCAGCTGAACACTTTGACTACCCTGTCATGGCAGGTGGGTACAGTGCGGTATTAGATTATGTTACATGGAATAAAAGAGCTAGCAAATAAAAAAAATAAAAAAACGTTATGATAAAAAAGAAGAAGAAGTTATTACACACTCATAGTCAACCACTGAGGGTTTTGCTTATTCAATGGTATTTACTGTGTTACATTTATTTCAAAACAGTCATTTGTGTGGTTAGAGGTGAAATACATAGGACTGGTTACTGTGGTTAATGCTTTGAATCTTTGAGTTTTATTGAACTTGTGTTATTCATTATCCAAACAAAAACCTTTCACTGTTTCCATGCCTTCAGACATCCGTGAGCTCATCCAGGTTGATGACGTGATGGAGGACGCCTCTCTCAGGTTTGGCCCTAATGGAGGCCTGGTCTTCTGCATGGAATACTTCGCCAACAACTTTGACTGGCTGGAGGAAAGCCTGGGTCACGTCGAAGACGACTATATATTGTTTGACTGCCCAGGTAAATGTTCTTGCAGAGATCTGCTGAAACTGCCATACACATTTTGCTTTTTTACTGAGGTGTGGCCCAGAAATGAGATGCTATCTGTTCTGTGTAAGTCTTATTTACATCACCAGTATAGCTACCGTCGCAGGTTTAGAGCAACCTGTCCTATCCATGTAAAAACGGCAATGTGTGTCTAATGAAGTAGTTTTAACACGTGGCTTTTCTTACAGGTCAGATTGAGCTTTATACACACCTCCCTGTAATGAAGCAGCTGGTGGAGCAGCTCCAGCAGTGGGAGTTTCGGGTTTGTGGAGTTTTTCTGGTAGACTCACAATTCATGGTGGAGTCTTTTAAGGTAACAATGCCTGTGTTCATTTTTATTCTGAATGCGCTTCATTTTTGGGCGGTGACATTGTAATGACCAGAACCTGTCTTAAATGTTTTCACTGTAGTTTATCTCAGGAGTCATGGCTGCCCTGAGTGCCATGGTGTCACTAGAGATTCCTCAAGTAAACATCATGACAAAAATGGACCTGCTCAGTCCCAAAGCCAAGAAGGAAATTGAAAAGTAAGTTCCATATTATTACAATACAATAGTGTTTTACATGACACCTATACATATAATTCCCCGTTTGTATGAAGACCCCAGTAAAAGATGGGTTGTTGTGTCTGAATTGTTACAAATTGTAACCGTGAAGTGTTTGATGCCGTCTTATAAAGTAGATTTCTTTAATAATCTGAAGCTCAAAACGTAATCTTAATAAAAGAGGCACACTTCAATCCTTTTCTCTGCAATTTTACTTACTATTTTCACAAGGTACCTGGACCCAGACATGTACTCCATGATGGAAGATACCTCTGATAACGTCAGAAGCACAAAGTTCAAGAAGCTGACAGAAGCCATTTGTGGTCTGGTAAGGAAACACCTTGAGTTGGTATTGTGCTTACTTTTGCATGAGATTCTTGAACTTTGTCATGAGACGGTTTCTCTGTTTGTGCATCCAGATTGATGACTACAGCATGGTGAGATTCCTTCCTTTTGACCGCACAGATGAGGAAGGTATTAACATAGTACTGCAACATATTGACTTCTCCATACAGTATGGAGAGGACCTGGAGGTCAAGGAGCCGAGGGTGAGGAAACGAGCGTAAACAAAACACAATTAAATGTTACTTAACAATATGGCGTATGTTGGATTTGATGATTGTTTTCCATCTTTTCCTTTTCTACAGGAGGTTGATGAAGAGCCCGCTAACCTAAATTATGATGAGATTTTTCAAGACAGAGTGAACAGCTGATGAATAATGTGACCCAGGAGATGCCTCAAAAAAAAAAAAAAAACAGACTGTGTATAAGAAGAGGTTCAGCTGAAGAACTCCATGTGACTGCATGGACTCAGAGAAATGGACACATGGTCATATATTTTTATGGTTTTCTGTTTTGTTGTCTCATAAACTTGAGAGATTCAATCCGTTCATGAGCTATAATTTTAGGACAATGTAAACATTTAAATAGTTGCTGTTAAATACATTTATTAATGCTATATTTTAATAAATAAAAGACTTAACACAAAATGTATAACTCGTGTCTGTGTGGGGATTAAAGAAATGGCACATTAGCGCCCCCAAGTGGCTGCTACGTCACATGACACGTAGCTACTTCCTGTATAGCTAAAGGGTGGGATAGGCGGAAGCAGGGTATTGCGGTGCTAGTATATTTTTCTCGCTGAGCAGTTGGACTGATTTTTGTCATTCAGCATGCCGGTAAGTAAATACTACACGATTACTGACTAGCAGGAGTAGTTACTGTCCAGTTACGAAGAAAAGTAGTTGTACATAAACTCCATTGGGTGACAGAAAGGCCTCTGAGTTAACGTTAGCTGAGAGGATGAGTCGCTTAGCATAGTCGGCTAGCTGAGTTAGCATTTGCTCGCGATTTAACGGTAGTCGACGTGTCAAAAATCACGAATTAGCACCTGTTACTTAACTGCAAGTGCCTTTTAGCATTTCATCTGTAATTTGTGTAATTTGAGAACACGTTAAATCCGTATACAGCTTACAGCTGGGTTAATGGTAGCAGGGATGCCTCAGCTGCTACCTGACAGAAATGCAGCGAAAACAAACATGTTCCCTCTTGTTTTCAGGCGTATCACTCGAGCCTGATGATCCCCGAAACCAGGCTGGTGGGGAACATGGCTTTGCTCCCACTCAAAACTCAGTTTAAAGGACCGGCCAGAGGAGACGGTAAGAATCTAAGAATAAGCCAAAAGTGCAGCTACTTCCTCTTTAGATGGAACAGAGGCATGCACTGGACCAAATATTTACTTTAAATGTCAGGTTCACTTTCTTGAGCAAGTCGTGTGCAGAGTTTATACCATAATGCGACACGTTGTTCAGTTCCTGATGTCAGCTTCACTTCCTTATATGGTCTGAAGAGTGCATCCTCAAGTCTAACTTCTTCATTGATGTCTGTTGACACTCCCAGCTTTTCACAGTCTGTAAAACAACACACACACAGAAATGTTACAATGGATCTATATCACCCACACATTGTAATGATGCATAAACAAAACACTTGAACCAGAATTGCAACAATTTCTTCAGTTTGTGAAACAACTGCCGGGGTGGTTGGAGTCGTTTCTCAGCATCCCCTTGTATCGCAAATCAAAAATAGAACTTACAAGAAAAGATGTGAAAGACCAAAACAGGAAGTGACACTAACAAATGTGCGCCCTAGAATAAATCACATATACTGCAAGCCTTGTATTTACTGATACGCCCTTTTTTTTTTTTGCATTGCATTGCAGGCATAGACTCTGATATTATTGATGAGGCTATCTACTACTTCAAGGCCAATGTCTTCTTTAAGAACTACGAAATCAAGGTAAGCAGCTTTCAGATGACCAGAAATATCTAAGGGAAGTGGTTTTTGTAAAACTCACAGTGCGATTGCTCCATTTGTGGCTGCAACTCCAGACATCATCATGAACGTAAAAAGTCAGGAAAGAAGTTAAAAAAAGAACATATTTACTTTTAAAAATGACGTCTGAGCTTTTACTGTATAAATTGGACCAAGCCAAATCTTGCAAAAACGGAAGCAGACAAGCATTTACCTCATTAGTATTCTTGTTCCTCTGTATTTTTCTCCTACCCATCTTTTTCTCCCTGGGTGTCTTGGAGCAGCTGTGCACTTTGTTCCTCCGCATGCCCCGACTTGTTTCTTCCCATCCCCAATACAATCTTCTCATAGTTGTTCAGGACATACGCTTGAAGCTTTTCAGACCTGTCCGGGGTTTTATTTCAGCAAAGTGTATGTTTGTTTCTTGCAGAATGAGGCTGACAGGACGCTGATCTATGTGACGCTCTACATTTCTGAATGCCTAAAGAGGCTACAGAAGGTAAGTTGAAGATTTGTTACTGTACAGAGTTGAACAAACAATTATTTCCTAAAGTAGGTTTTCCAAATCGGAGGCTGGCGACCTCAGCGGGATCACCGAATGTGATTTGTTGTACCCCATATGTAGCAAGGAGGAAGTAGCTGCTTCAATGCCTGTTTTTATAGGTACTATTGAAGCGGGTGATCTGACTGTTTGTATCTGTTCTGCTGTATCTTTGGCTCTTTACAGTGCAGCTCCAGGAACCAGGGAGAGAAGGAGATGTACACTCTGGGCATCACTAACTTTCCCATTCCTGGAGAGCCTGGCTTCCCTCTTAACGCGATGTATACCAAACCTGCAAACAAGCAGGAGGATGGTAAGAGTCGGCACTATAAACTAGGGATCACACTTAATAAGGTTTTTTTTCAAGAAAAAAAATAAATAGTCACTGATGTAACATCTCTGTTCTATGAATAAGCACCAGTTTCCTTGTGCCCTTCTTATATTTCATGTAATTCGCAGTGGTAAAATCACACCAAAAATAGCAGCGCTTACCAGGCCCATATCAACTTCAAGCGTCTGAGTTTGAAAGTGCTGTTTCATGCAGGGGGTTCCCTCAAACTTGTTCTTACACAGAAGCCACATTGATGAAACCCAGTGAACCTGCACCAAGACATTTAATCACCTTTAAATGTGGAGAAGTTATATAGCCAAGAAAATATTATGTGGGAGGTCTGCTTTTGATGTAGTAGCCATGAATGAAATGTCCTCTCATGGTGTCACTTCTCCAATAATACTGTCTGGAGTGATAATATTTGCTTTTCAATGTATTTCAGAGACCATGAGGGCGTACCTCCAGCAGATCCGCCAGGAGACCGGCTTGAGACTATGCGATCGCGTGTTTGACCCTCAAACAGACAAACCCAGCAAGGTGAGTCGAACATCTCCAGAGTAACAATTCTGCTTTCAAAACATAACGTGGCCGAGCAAGGAAATTGAGATGCCAAGGTCAAAAGTTTCATGACTTGGTGTCTGCAAATTAAATTCTTTAACATATTAAATGGAGGTTCTACATCGTCCAGGCTTGTTACTAATTAGGTTGTGTTGTCCTCTGCTACTTTTTCTAAAATCTTTGCTGTAGTTTGAGCACTTTTTATTGACAGATCTTTGTTTCTTTCAGTGGTGGGTGTGCTTTGTCAAGAAGCAGTTCATGAACAAAAGTCTGTCAGCTCCTGGACAGTGAATGGCTACGCAGATGCAGTTTCTGTTCTACACTTGCGAGACTGATGGATGGATTTTCGGGGTGGGGTGGGAAAGGAGGGGTCTGCTTTGTGTTAAGATTTTATACTCTTTAATTTCCCAGGTATGTCTTCACTTGTCTGGATGTTGATCATATTAAGCTGGTGCTTAATTCAATAAAGCAATCATGGAGATTGGAAAGTAACGTGGTACTTTTTTTCTTTTCTTGTTGTGAAGGAAGTTACGTTTTGGTGACACTGAAGCTGTACAGTGGAGGGGTAGAAACATTCAACCATATCAATCAACGATATCCACACTGAGCTTTATTATTGTTTTCACAA
The DNA here is from genome assembly GCF_963514085.1 of Chelon labrosus. Taxonomy (NCBI): domain Eukaryota; kingdom Metazoa; phylum Chordata; class Actinopteri; order Mugiliformes; family Mugilidae; genus Chelon; species Chelon labrosus. The sequence goes on from NC_140355.1 coordinate 9,725,552, forward strand.
ACATTCATTTACTCCAAGTCAATACAACAGCATACCTTTTTAAAAATGCTACTACATAGAATCTTTTGTGGATGGTATTCAAAGAACTTGAGAACTAGACAACCCACTACCACTCCTACCAGAACAGGAGAATGCATTTCTTCTACATGTGCAATAATGAGGACAAACAGAGTTTGTATTCACATAGTTAAAATGTATAGCATCTTGATTAAAAATCACATTTATTGATGTGCTCTCTTTGGTTTGTCACAGTAGTTTTCCTGGATTCAAAGAGCAGTCCTTACTGAAGAGCGGTTTCCTTCCCTGGTTGTCAGAGTTAAGGCAGTGCTGAGTGATTCCACTCAATGAGAGAAAGAGCACTTAGGATGTACTGGGGAAGGAGAGCAAGTGTCTGTATTTCCATCTCTTTAAATGACTGCAAACGCTCCAAAATTGCATAAATGGTTGATTCGAGACTGAATGGCTCAGTGTGGCAGGCTGAAAGTAAAAAGAAAACCTCAAAACAGACAAAATCCATCTAAAAATGGCCTCACTCTAAATAAATACGCAAGTACAAAGTAAACTAACTTTAGAAAATGGTACACTTATCACAGGAGATGTTTTCTCCAATAATCCGATGGGTATGTACATAACAAAAAAAAGTAATAAGCTGTGTAATTATTGTCCTGTGGGTGAAAATGCTGATTAACTGTTCATGGTAATCTGATGGAAAACGTGGTTTAGGCAGCATAAATGCCACTGCCATTGAGCAATATTCAAGAATGGCAACAACTATTGAAACGGCTAGAGAAGAAATAAAGGGCTGCGCTGAGTTTCTTCATTGGTGAGGAGTTGTAAATTTCTGCCAGCAGTTGTCCGGCTGACTGATGTGTAAATAGTTGTCCAATCCACTGTGCAGTTCCAACCTGAAGCAAAATGAACATTTCACTTTAGTCATCTCCATTTGGTGTTTCAGCACTATAACTGTTGTTGTTTGATGAGACAAGACGCCATCTGCGACAGTAGCGACTTCACAGGTCTCTGTCATTTCTCACGACATTTCCTGTTAAACGAGGTGATTACTTACTGAGATGATGAGTTTAGTCAAAGGCCATTTCTTGACTCCTCCGCACGCAGTGTGCCACTTTTTTCTTAAAAACTCCTTTAGGATCCTCCCTCCACTCTTTCTGCAGGGTAGACACACACACACAAACTCTGATCCACAACCTCATTATTGTAACATCCTCTTGTGCTACATGCTTTTAACTACTTCCTGGCCTCGCATTCGTACTATTCTGGGACAAATTTGTTACAGTGAAAGAGCTTTCAGACTAATCTTAGGTTGAAAACAATACCCCCCACAGTAAACTGTTAAATCTCTGTAGCATATCTCTGTATGTGTTTGTAGTAAAGTGTAAACACAGGATGGGACCAGATTAAAGATCCACTCATGTCCTCCTATTGTGCAGATGTCAAGACTTTTAGCTGAACAAAGTCATGTGGCTAAGAAACTGCTTTTGTAGTTGGACAACATCATCTCGTGATTTAGTTTTACGTGTCATGATGCACGCAGCCTCATCCGTGTTGGCTGGCTCACCTTTATCATCATACTAGAGCCCGAAACACTGTCGCCACTTGCAGTCGTCTTACCAAGGTACACTATGATACTCTGATACCTTCCAAGCCTAATGATAAGCTACTTTAACACAAGCTTGACTGCTTGTGATTTGACCCACCACATCCCACCCCCATTATTCAACCACTTATATGGATTTCTAAAAGAAAAGAGATTACAAATAAAATATTTCTGATGAATACATAGCTTCAAATGCCTGGTACACACGTATCGCCAGTAAGAGGCACTTACAGCTGCATCCACGTTGGCAGGAGAATCTCCATTGGGGTCTGCCAGCATGGAGATAACACTGATCATGATGGTCTCCACGGTATGGATCGGTAGCCAGCGCTCCTCAGGCTTCTCGTAGCCGTACTTGTCCTCGCCAGGTTCATGCAGGATGGAGATGCAAACATCACCATTTTTTGCCACTGGCAGAAAGGAAAGCAAGAACATACACAGAGAATGATACAGTTCTGCAGGTGACAAAGAATCTGGAAAGAAAAAACGAGTACACCCACAGAAGCGCATTTTCATTCTGATGGGGCTATTATTCTGATTATTAGTTGAATACTACTGTCCATCTAAACAGAGTAAATGAGCGCAAACTAAACTTAAATAATTATTTTGAATACTTTCAGATTCAGATGGTTAGAGATACAATGATCTGAGATCTTTATTCTAACCATTTGGATGCCAAATTTCCGTGATGAACTTCATCTTAGGTGGTCTCAAAGGATAGTCACGGGGGAAGGTTAACGTGGCTTTGAAAAATCCTCCTTCACTGCAAATGAGAAACAGAGCATGGTGTTAAGATGGACACCAGCGGGTCGAGTGAACATATAACTCAGCTACGAGTGAATACAGGTTTACTGGTGAATATTTTTACTCACAATAATGTGTCCTGAGGTCCGATAACCACCACTTCCCACTGATAGATGTCATCATCGTCCACAAGACCCGCAGAAAAGCCTTCCACTGGGTTCTTATTCAGCTCTGAAATTTAATACGATAACAAGGGTTTACTCTATGCAGCCTAAATGAGAGGAAACTCAACACTCTATACGTTTGGCAACACATTAATGAGTTTAGAAAATGATCCAAGCGGGAGGTAATCCGAGGAAAAGCAAGCACATTCACCAGTCTGAGTGATTTGGAAATAGCAGATATTGAGCAAGAACAGCTAGCCTTACAGTAAGATCTAAGCTAACAGCTGTCCGGCCCGGTAACTACACACGTGTATACCATCTTTGCTGCCAAGTACGTGAAAAAAAACAGGCCAACACAAAACAACAACAGCTAAATAAAAGGCGTATGACTGACAATATATTTAAAAAATTAATAAAAAGCAGAAATAGTAAGGGTTTGAGCTCGTTAGCAACAGCTAGCTAACTTACCTGCTAATTGTTTGCGTAATAACAACGAAGACTGTTCCGTCATTTTATAGCTATATTTTTTTTCAGTTACGTATTAAATAACTCCTGCTAATTGTCAAGGCGGTTAATAGAGGTAGAGAAGGTAACTGTCCACGTTTTCTCCCCCGTACTGTCTGACAACACCGTCAACATGAGTCAAACAAGAAAAAAACATTCAGAGGAAGTTGACTACGGTTCTGTGCCCTCAGTGTCGCCTCTCAGGCAAATCTTCTTTCATGTTGTGTACTGTTACCAGGAAGGGTTTCCTTTTAAATTAAATTTGAGACCGCGTCGAGGCCATAGTGATGTTTCTTCGTTGTATTCTGGCAAAACAGCAGGAATTTAGTGCTCCTATTGCATAAACGTTTTGCCTGTAAGACCAATTTAGGAAATTAATTTCCCAACGTAACTTTTCTTCTTCGTGTGGTATTTCAGCAAACTGAACTCCAGTTGGTGCATTTCTGCCTAAAGGCGGTTGGAGGACCGAAACTGTTATAAAATAAAATAAAATAAAATAAAACTGAAATGATTCAATAAATGACTTTATATTCCACTGGATGCAACAAATACATGCATAATGTAAATGTAATATAAAATTTAAAATGTGTGAATTAAGTAATTCATACACCGATCAAGCATAACATTATGACCACCTTCCTAATATTGTGTAGGTCTCCCTTGTGTCTCCAAAACAGTTGTGACTCATCAGAGAAAGGACATGGGTCTTCTGAGGGTGTCCCGAGGTGTCTGGCAACAGAATGTTGACAGTGGGGGCCTTTGGGTCCTATGGGGTTGAGGGGAGGGGCCTCTGTGGATCAGGTTTGTTCCAGTTTGGGATCTTGTGAATTTCCGCTTTATTATGTAAATGCGGGCTGTCACTCAATGTGTGTCATGCGGTCAGCCTTTTGCCTGTTGGCATTCAACAGCAATGGGTATAATGTCCAGGTGTCTACATGTATTTTGGTCACATACAGCTGCACAAAGTAAAATGAAGCACTGCTTTAGTAGATGCATGCAGATGTTTCATAATGCATGTTTCAAGATACACCTGCAAGAATACACATTTTGTTCTCCAGCCTATAAATTTAACACAGGAGATGAATCGTGTTCGCAATTACAACCATTCAGGGCTTTCAGTCTGAGCCAAACTCCAGCTAGCATGACAAAACAGTAGTCCTAGGAAAATGACATACCCTACTGTCCTCCCCCTAAAATCCACTCACCTAATCTTGCTACAGAAGCAATCTCCTAATTTTTAAAGCCTACTTGTGCATGAAACTCCAAGAATACCACAGCCTTCCCTACACTCCTCACACTCAATACAGTTCCACACAAAGCTCTAAAATGACTCTGTGCTTTGTCAAAAATCATCCCTCTTGCAAAGCTGTCAGTGCAAGGCTTAGGAAAAGTCATACTCGTCTCAGTCAGGTGAAAATGGACTATCACACGTGTAGCAGCCTTCTTTAAATAATCATATAAATTCCATTTGTGAAATGCGATCGCAATACCCTGTTCTCCTGTAGCCATTTTTATAACCCCCTTATATTTGTTACGGCGATTCGGGGCCAGCGTGCCGTGTGACCTTTCTCCACCTCGCTCAATCTCAGTTCTTCCACTTCCTCACTTAACACAAAAAGCTACTTCTTGTTCACTCGTTTGTCATTCTCAGTCTTCCAACGTGTTTCTCCTGCATTAATACGTCGGACGTCCCGATGTCTTATGTGTAACGGTATTTTAAATATGTATCAGTACATATTTCATGCACCTGTGTTTGATGCTCTCATATCTTCACTCTTTCGGACTTTACTGCCTCCTGCATTTTTAACACACACTGATATATTACATAAATAAAACTGCATGTGACCTCATGGTTCACGTCTCAAGCTTGTAAACATTTCCAATCCACTACATGATCTTAAAATTTTTATTTTTTCCCATCAATACAGATGCTAGTTCAATTGGCCGGCATCACTTGCAGTGTGTGTTTTCCCTCGGCATCTAGCACCACATCACAGAGTCTCCCCATGGATAGGTCAATACCGAACTGAACAGTCTTCCTTCAGCAATTTATTGATATACTGTAAGTAATTTGACCAGCAAAAATACATGTATGGATCAGACTTAAGCTTTCTTAACTCATTACAGATTGGGTCTCCTTAAAGATTACATATTATCCTTTTCATGGTATTCCCTTTGCTTCTATGTCATGTGTATTTTGTGAATCAAAAAGGTTCCCAAAGTTACAAAGACAAAGGTCTACTCCACTGAATTCACTGCTCCTGAACAGACTCACGGGCCTTGTTTGCATGACTTATCTGTGTCAACATGCTAACACCCTTCCACAGTGCTCACCCAGCGGCTAGCTCGGTTCGACACATGCTCTGAGCAGTTGAACCAAACAAACAGAGAGCCTTAAGGCCGTGACACACCAAGACAAAAGCCATGTCTTCGGGTTGTCGTTGACTGTCTCTCCTCCTTTGACCTATTTCCACACCATTTCCTTGATGTTGTGTCCGTACCCTCACAGAGACAGTAGCCAAAACTGAGCATTTCAGACAGAGGGTTAAAAGAGGAAAGAGAAATATAATGTGTTTCATGATCATTAAAGGATGCAAATATTTTAGTAGACCACCAAAATAAAAGCGTGGACCTGTATATGACCATAATGTGATCAAAGTGTATTCCCCCTCCTTGTCTCCCTAATCAACTACCATTCTGCATATATACCCCAAGCAAATAGTCATCTTTCAACACTGATCTTTATTCCTCCAACCATCTACATGTTTTATCCCTGCATAATGTGTTACAACTGAAAAAGTACCAGTTTATTTTAAAAAATAACAACAAGTTGTCTAATTTCCTGTTCATCTCTGTCCAAAATATACAACACGCCCACACTAAAAGTCGTGGTCTTGAATTCGTTTGCATCCTCACTGACATCCTCCCTCATGTCTGTGGGTCTCCCCTGTACTTCCTTTAAATTTGCACAGCCCCTGCAGGGACTTTCCTGCTGCTTCAACCAGGACCTCTGGTCTTTTACTAACTTATTTGTTTTTTTGTCTTAAGGCATCCATCCTAAATGCAGAGAAAACAGTGTTTTTGATCAAACATGTCTCAACAGTAGTTTGTGCATGGCTTGGTCTTGAGGGTGGCACACTCGGAGATCCAGGTGGCATGCTCCCTTTTTTGGCGTATGCTCTTTTCCACATCTCCCACATTGTTTTTTTTTTTTTTTTTTCATCCCCACTGCCTCTGATATAGTAGATGTATAAATTCTTCTGTCAGACAGGATGTTTTATTTCACAGCCACTGGCTCATTCTGCAGGGGTTTTATCTATTGGGTGACAGATAACATCCCATTATATCCATGCAGGGGAACAACGTGACAATTATAACCTGGCACGCGCTGAAGCTGGGTTCAGACACTACATGATATCAGCATGAAAACAGCCCAACCTGCATGACAAGGAATTAAGTCCAAAATTAAGCAGTAGACGCGACATTTTCCATTTACCTCATGTAGTGTACGGTAAACGATGACAAGCAATGAAGCATCTGGGACAGCTGACAGGACTTTCTTTAACCTTTTCTGCCATTGTGTGACAACTTCTACGTCGAGTTCAGTGACATTGACCAATTATTCTCTTAGCAAAGAAAGAGAAACATTTGCAACCCACACTGTCTTCTTGGTGTGACCCCTGCACTAATAAAGACAAATGTTCTTTCTTCTTCTTTCTTTCTTTCTTTCTTTAAGCTGTTCAGAGCAAATCTCATTCATGCCATTGTTTATACTGTTATTTACCTTTTTCATGTGCAATACCCTTCTGAATATTAATAATATATAATAATAATACACATGTATTTATTAATACTCATAGCTGCGCATCAGAATGCACTGTTTTCTATTATTGCCTGCTCTTTGTTTGTATTGTCTTGTGACTGGAACTCAGCACTTAGTTTCGCTTCCTTTCATGTTCCTCATTTTCTTGAATGACAACAAACCTTGAAACCAGTTGCAGATCAATGTGTCTCAGACGTGTTACAGCAAGAATATAGACTAGCCTAATCAGACACAGCGACCTCATCACTAAACTTATGTGGACCCATCACATGTTTTTGGTATTACGCACTTAAACGCGCACTGTGTATGTTTTATGGGGATCTAGAAGCAATAGAAGTAACAGAATCCGTAATTATGTTTTCATTAGTCTATAATCACCTATAACTATGGATTGTTTTATTTCTGCTTAGAAGGAGTACATAAGGAGTCCTCTCTAATTCACTAATTCCAAAACGGGCAAAGAGGAGGAGCGGGAGCAGAGCTGAGGTGGCCGCTGGACGACCACGAGGCAGGCAGCTAGCAGCTTGAGTCTCAAAGTGGCCATGTCCTAATTTATGCATAACTTTACGCCTTGGTATAATTTAAACGGTTAAATTAGCTTGAGAGACCAAAGCAGTCGTTTGTACTATGCTGTAAACATGTTTTATTTCTGCTGTAAAGTTTGGCATCATAACATGGGGGTCTATAGGCATTGACTGGCTTTTAGAGCTAGCCTCAAGTGGCCAGTCTAGGAACTGCACTTCTGTGTCAGCTTCATTTTTCAGTCCTGGAGTTTGTCGCTTGGTTTTTTACGTTGAAGTGGAGGCTATTGTAGGTCAATCCTAGATGCCAATAAATCCTGCACACTGATTCTTTGACCAAAATTAAGCTTGCATATGTGTAAGGCATGATCATTTCTCCCAGTAGGAATCTTTTTTTTTTCTGCTCAGAATCATTGTAAACTCTCCAAGACATCAGTGCAGTTACCAATAAATCTGATTGTATAGCCATTTTCCATAAAGAGCCATGCAAATTTCTTGATAGTAGCGTCACTGAGATACTCTACACTGACACTTGACGGTTTGAAATTGTTTTCTCAAATTACTCCCTAGATGCAGTCTCATTTCATTTCAATCTATCTGATGTTACATACTTCACTACATTCAACGTCAACTCTATGAAATGCTCCTAGCTGCCAACCGCACTTTAAAAATGGTGCAATACATCGATAGGCTGTCTGGCCTTCAACTGTTTATTTGCTTCTAACTGTGCGATGTGAAGAGAGGCAAGGCTTTTAAAAATGGTCACATTTGCTGGTGCTGTAAGCAAAATGCAGATTAAAAAGTCCCTTTCATCACATTTATCTTTTGCACCGAACAATAAAGAAAGACAAACACGCCATCAATGGCTCCGGGGGGGGGGGGGGGGGGGGGGGGACAATGTAGCAGCATCTATTTTATAACAGGGTGTAATGGAGCTTTTGGGAAATGCGAGAGCTAACGACACCACTGGTATAAAACAGACGCTATACTGCATACTCTTTATATGCATTTGTATAAAGTAATGATGCTATTAAATGCTGTATCATTAGCCTATGATATAAGGTAGTGATGTAAAAAAAAAAAAAAAAGGCTGTATGCATTTACTGCTGTGCATATTTTCAAAGGCTGCAGTGAAACCAGTGGGAGAAAATATACAGAATCCTGGTCAGCGGCTAATAGAAGGCAATTTGTTGCATTGATTAGAGGCGTCTCTTCTGCTGTGGAGTATGCTATTGATACTTTTTCCACTAAAGAAAGTGAATGAGTTGCCGACCTGTACCTCTTTGAGGATTTACTGTGAAATAAAAAATCAGACTCCTGTAAGAGAGGCTTGATAAGTGACCACAAGCTGTGATTAAATCCTACCTGTAAGACTGGATATATATATAATCATTATATTTTCCCTGAAATGTCAAAAAGTTCCAATGAGAAAAAAGATGAAGCGGCAAATTGTGACGAGCTCTGAGAAATGAATTTGATTATTTATGTTTGTTGCAGCCTGGATTAAAGATAGCTCTTGTCAGAGCAACTTCTTAACAGTAATGGCTCCCTTTTATGCTTTTAGGTTGGAGGTATCAGGCAAACAACTTCAAGCATCTATGGTCCCAGACTTTGTCTGTGTATGCTTTGCACTTAGCAAGTCAAAAAAAAGAAGCTCTTAACATCTTTAAAAAGTCAGTCTGATACTTGTGGCGTTTTTGTCTCTCTGAACTCAGCGGGTGACGATGTATCTTTGAATGTTGAAAGGGATTCCAGGCAAACACACAAGTTTGAGCCTTGGGCACTTCTGTTTTAAATAAATAATAAAAATAGTTCAGGTAGACAGGCAATTGCTGATTCAAGTGTTTCTCAACACAGATGACGCAAATTATTATGAAAGTTAAAGTTACACAGCCAAGGTTGTGCTTCCTGGTCTGAACAGGTCCAGAGTCTGACCTGCATGTTTGACCGTGTGTGCGCTGCTGTGTGGGGCTGTTTTTAATTCTCTTTAAACTGACACAAATCTAGCTGACTTAATGAACACATCATGCCCACAAGCACCAAATGGGTTGTTGCTCTAGATTTGTTCATGTCTGCATTGATCAAAAGAATTTAATGTTTTGGAACACCATATGTAAATTCTCTCATACTTACTTTGATAGTTATTAGTACTTAAATGCCTCGCAAGCTGTCTAGTTTAATGCCGTGTGTTGCCAACACTGATGCTTGGTGCTACAGTGGTATCTGAGTGTGGAAAGAACCGAAGTAAATTTTTAATAGGCTACATCTCTGTAAATTTGTAAGGAATTAAGTTTAACTTTCTTCTCATGGAACATTCCCATCAGAGTCTGCTCGTGGAACAGTTCATGGTAGTGGTGGCTAAGGTCAAGTAAACATACACAGAAAGGAATAACTGTGACCTCTTTGGTGGCAGAAAGTCACTGTCATGGTGCTGAAGCAATTAACGAAAAGGTTGTTACTGCTGTTGCACTGAGAGCCGGTGGGATTACTCACTCTCTTGGGACTAAAGATTGTTCTGAAAGGGTCACGACAACAACAGGAACCAGCGCTGTTTTTTTTTTTTTTTTTTTTTTTTCGCCCAGTGGGGATTTTGAACTTCATACAGTTATTATTTAGGAAACCAAGCAAAGTAATTAACAGATTAAAACCTCAAAGGCTGCACAGAGACTATGTGCTCGCCCCCGTCAGTTTGTTTTTTTCAATCTTTGACACGCATACTGTTCTGTATATTATACCGTATGTAACTATTTCCATACAATTTACAATGCACATCCAAGCACCTGCAGGAAAAAAAAAATTATATAATGATCCCTGGAGAGTGTGCAGAATCAGGAGTTACTCCGCAACTGTTTCTGGCTAGTCCAGAAGAACAATATTAAAATACGTCTGAAAAAGCTGAGCAATCGATAAGATTTCTTTACAGTTAGTGCGCATATTTAGTTGAGTTTATTAAAATTTATTGAATCGGTGGTCTCTGTTTAGAATGCAAATATTTAATCTTCAGTTACTTTAAAGGCCCAGAGTCTAGGATTTAGCTACATCTAGTGGTGAGGTAGCAAACTGCAACCAGCCGAATACCCCTCCCTCGACCCTAGGGTGTTCACCCTTTCAATATCAAAATGTTGTCCAATTTGGGCTTGGGCTACTTCAGAAACACTGCAGAACAACATGGCATAGTCGATGGAGGAGGACCCTCTGTTGATATGAAGGAGACATTTTATCGCTGCATTCCTTTTACCTCAAAGTCAAAATTCAAAACCTGGAGCTTCCAGTACGAGCTGGAAAACCAAGATATACATACTAGGATATTAGTCATGTAGACCATTGTTAGCAATTTGATAAACAAAGTCTTATTTGGTCCAGAGTATGCCCACAAGTAAATGTTGGACAGTAAGTCCTGTGTGTTCAACAAATATAATGACATACAGTAACACAAATAAACAGTATATTACTACAATCATCAGTGTTTTTAATAAATGCAGGAACAATCTTAGATTCTGAGGTCGGAGTTGGAAAGGTTTATCTGACGTTATGTCGATTCCAATGGAAAATTTCCCATAGGTAACTAAGAAATTCTGTCTTCCCTGTACTAATCTAAAACATGACATACTGGTCCTTCATTGTCTTGACTTCCTTAAATACTGAGTCTGTGAAACAAAGTTTTAGCATGAATTACGCCACGATCTTTTTAAAATTAGCTTCTGGTGACTGTTTGGTGATTGAACTGAGAACTTTTGATGAGTTGCTCGTCTTTTTTTCTTTCTTTTTTACACCTGCACTGCCTTGATTGCATTCTATTTCAAAGTCAAATTTTAATCACTGTGTGGGTTTTACAGTAACTATACAGCAATGTGATAGTCAGAAAGAGACAAAGGCCTAAAATATTATGTATATTGTTTTAATTATGGAACATTTGTTATTATAACAGCTGGCTAAGCTACTGAATGGAATCCATCGAGCCAGCACAAAACTGCATGCATCTTCTTTGAATGTTTGAGCACAGTACAAGAAGAGACAAACAGAGACTGCGTCCTCTGTCTCAGACCTCTCATTATATAATAAACAATCATTATAATAGATACAACTTATTATCTTTTCATTTTCATGATGACAGTACAAAATATTTTGGCTAATAACCTTTTTTATCCTAAGATGGACTATAATATATCCGCATTGACTAGATCCTTTGTCACAGAACGACACACAGAGCTATGAGCCATCTGAAAACCTGCAGCCTCTCTGTGTTGGCTCAAGTAAACACCATTACCTTTATAAAATACTCACATCTCTCTAACAGCATGAAATTGGCTTGTTTGCTGTTTTTAGTTTCCAAAGTGGCTTATCAGAAGTCCATTTCCTTTTAGTGGCAAATCACACATTTACAGTAAAAACCTACATTGAAATTCATTATTGCGCTTATTGCCCATGTTTGGGTTTATTGTCGCCCACGGCGCACCTCAATCTCCTGCCATGAAAGTAAACATCCATGTGAAAATGCTGACATTAATAATAAAGATAAAACCAGATTAAAAAAAAAAAAAAAGATGCGTACCCAAATCAATTCTTTTATGATAAAAAGTATGTTTTTTTTTATAATCATGTCTGCCTTTTTCACACAGCTGCCTTTTTGAAAGTAACATTACTAATCTGTTGTGATACGAAAGCAGTCAGTGAGGGTTTTTGAATTAGCTAGAAAAATAAGAATAAGAATAAAATAAGTCGTAAAACACGCAAAGATGCACTTACATTTGAAAAAAAGATGTGGCGTTTTCTAAAGGTCCACATGAGGCATAGGTTGTCGTTGCTTTTCAGTAGGTGGCAGTGTGACCCACATTTTACATGAGAAGCTACTGTTTCCTCACATTTAAGTGTTCAAGGTTAGAACTTGAAACTATGGTGATTTGGATGGTTTGATAGTTTACCTAATCATCCGTTTTTTTTTTCCCATCAGAAATTTTGTGAAAGTATGCAACTTTCTGTACAGTCTTGCAAGACAAACACACCAGAGAGCTGTCCACCGCAACTGATTCCTGCAAAGTGAATGTGTAAGATAACATCACTTCCCAAGTCCAGCATCCCTCCTGCTTCATCTGGGGAGCTGCAGTGATAATCATACAGAAGCAGAATAGCTTTTCCTAAACTTCCCAAGGCGCACACTCTCCTAGTGTGGAAGCCAGCCCGACTCCCCCCGCCCACAAAAGTTTTGATAAGAGTAGAGTCTAGCTACGCCTGGCTAACACAAGGTCAGGCTCATTATCATCAGTAATAATCCATAGGAACTCAGGTGTGAACAACGGAACTTTGCTGTTAATCGCCAGCAGAGCTGTGAACTGGATTCAGAAACATGCGGTCTTTCTTTGGGCTAAGACAGCGTGATAATGTACGGGTTACTGCACGTAAGCTATTTAAAATGGATCTTTGACAAGAATCTGCATGTAAAAAGTGCATTTTGAGACAAAAGACTATGAAAAGCTACAAAGAACAATCATTTTCATTATAAAACTGTTGAATTCCGTTATTTATGGAGCAATTTCCAGAATAAAGAGTGGCACAAAAGATTAAGAAACCAATTAAAAAGCTAATCTGATACATTGTCAAGTAACCAAATTGGTGTGTGTGTGTGTGTTTTTTTTGCCATTTTATTGTTTGACAGCTCCATGCAACCTTTGCCAGCGTGTGTTTTATTTTCGCAGTGATATGGCTTGCTTTAAATAATGGAGCATTAAATCCCCCGGGGACAGCTCAAAACCCTGCGCGGCTGATTACTTCCTGCTTTGATTTAAATGCACTCATCCTTCACAAACATCCTTGCATTCCACCCGTTTCGGGCCGGAAATTAGAGGGCCAGTCAAAACAATTAATAAATGTCTGGTAAATAAATCTAATTTTGTCACTACACAGGCGACACATCACGCTCAGGGCTCCACATAGATCTGCATTATAAAAGATGTACACAATTATTTCCCAGCATTTGCAGAAAAGTCCATAATTTAAACCTGATTTCTATTGATCAGATGTAAATGGCAAATTACACTGGGATAACAAGGAAAAAATGAAACTGGATTGTGAAGACGTCTCTCTCTACAGCTTTCTGTAGCCCCCGTGCACTGCCCACATGTGGCACTGCGACAATAAGGACTGCTTGCGGAGACTCACAGTGGATTAAAATGACAGTTGAAGGCTGCCACTGCTGCTGAAAGCTCCAAGAAGCCACGGCACAAGCTAGATGTTTGCTAATGTTGGTGTATCCACCTGCTCTGAGGTATTACACAATCTTTACTTTGGCTTTAACCAATCTTGATCTGAGCTCAGTCAGGATCAAGAATGTGGATGGAGACACTGGAGTCCCTGTCTGTATCATAGACTGTATAAAGATGGAACTGCTCCTCAACAGTGAGGACAAAGCAAGTAGAGCTCCCCCTGGTGGCTGGCTGCAGTATATGTCATAAGCTCCTCCCCCTCCTTGTTAGTGGATGGGACTTCAACTTGGGTCGAACTAAAACACTAAAATACACGTCAAATTTTTTTTTCAAGGATGGTTTCAGTCATTTTAGGTAGTTAATATAACGTTGATGCATGTTCAAGTGTCAGTTATCTGGATAAGTTTCGTTTTAGACACTATACAAACAGGATGCGACATAATGGCGACCACCAGTTGCCATGCCAACCTGCCTGAATTGAATTTATTCACATTTTTTTTTAATTTTTTAATTCTTCTCCTTCTTCTTCTTCTTGTGAAAATAATTATAAATGCACCACCTCAGGTCGCTAAAGGTTTTTAGAATATTACTCTTTGTTTATACACTCACAGGCCACCTTGCTAGGTACACCTTGCTAGTACCGGGTTGGAGCCCATTTCGTCTTCAGAACTGCCTTAGCTCTTTGTGGCAAAGATTCAACAAGGTGCTGGAATCATTCCTCTGAGAGTCTGGTCAATACTGACCTGATGTCACTCTCATGTTCCCTCACATCCCAAAGGTGAGATCTGGAGACTGAGGAGAACATCTGAGTACAGTGAACTCATCTTCACGTTCAACCAACCAGTTTGAAATGATTTTAGTTTTGTGACATGGTGTGTTTTCTTGCTGGAAGTGGCCACAAGTGGCCACAAGGAAATGGGTACACCTTTTAATGATACTTGGTATGAAGGGGGTGTTTAGAAAATATTCTCCACCAGCCCAAACCATTGATAAAAGGCAGGATGGGTTCAAGATTGCTCCAAAGTCTGAATGTCTCTGCAGAAATCAAGACTCATCAGACCGGGCAACATTTTTCCAATCTTCTACAGTCCAATTTTGGTGAAAATTTGTAAATTGCAGCCTCAGTTTCTTGTTTGTTCTTCGCTGGCAGGAGTGGCACTTGGCGTGACCTTCCGCTGCTGTAGCCCATCTTCTTCAAGGTTGCACTCTTCTGCAGACCTCAGTCGGAACAAGTTGTTATTTGAGTTACTGTTGCCTTTGTGTCAGCTCGAGCCAGTCGGGCCATTCTCCCCTGACCTCTGGCATCAACAAAGCATTTTTTGCCCCGAGAACTGCTGCTCACCGGATATTTTCTTTTTTAGAGCGTTCCCTGTAAACCTTAGAGATGGCTGTACATGAAAATCCCAGTAGTTGCTGACATACAAGCCCATCTGGTATATAAAAAAACACGGCACTTTCAAACTCACTTAATTCCTCTTTCTTTCCCGTTCTGATGCTCAGTTTGAACGATCCTCTTGACCATGCCTACATGCCTAAATGGACTGAGCTGCTTCCATATAATTAAATGATTAAATATGCATGTAAACTAGCAGTAGAACAGGTATACCTAATAAGTTGGCCAGTTATGGCCTTAACTGAGCTGGAAACCGGGGATTTTCACCTTTTCGTATGCCCTGTAACAAATAAATATTACATGCGATGCTGGATTCTTTTATGCACAACAGACATCTTATGTGTTTTTTTATTGCCTGTTGAGATTTAGCACCGGACCTTTAAAACTGGCACTGTAAATACCTACCCTGAAAACCAGGGCATAAGCTTTGTGCTTATAAAAACCAATTGCCCTATGACTGCACATTGTCTGTTAAAGTAACAGACAGAGGCCCCCTCAGGCTTATGACCAGGAATAGCTGCTGTCCTGATTGTCCTCTCCGTTGGTGGCCATGAATGAGCGGCTTAGTGTGTTCAGTGCTCATCAGTTTTCCTATTTATTCACTTAGCACCAACACACAACAAGCCCTGACACAGAAGAGGGGGGAAAAAAACAAAAAAACTAAATTGATTAACAAGATTACAGGATGAAAACAAGATTGGCCTGGATAATGCGACATCTAAAAGAGATCATTCACGCTCGGTTTAAAATTAGTTTAATATCCCCTTGAAACAGAATTACACTGAAATATTAATCTACTCCTGGGAAAAGTATGATTATGTCGTATCACATTTGGTCTAAGTAGAACAGCCCTTGATCTAGGGTGCACTGGTACCACTGAGTTTGAACGGAAGACTTGTCTTTTCCTCTTTATTCCTGCTTCAGACGCCTTACACCCGCGTCATATTCGCTTTTTAGGGGACGTTTGTTTCAGTCTGTAGCACTTCCATATACTTAACATCGGTCCGTGTCATTCTCTGTACGTCTTAAAGGCTCAGTGGCCCAATTCTTTGAAATTCATTTACTATTGATGTTTCGGAGCATAAATGCAGGAAACTCTCAAGTTCAACGAGACTCGGGAGGCAGAAACGAGATTACCGATAATCGCCGTCTGAGAAGCCAAGTTTTGATGTATTGCTCCACAACATGACTGTAACGAACCCAGGTGGTGCAATCAGAACGCTGGCTGCTGTAACTGCATTTTGCATCAATATGGTTATATGTGAAGTATTGTCAAGGCTTCAGAAAATCACTCTAGTTTAATCATATATCTTACAAAATTTCTATTTTCACATCTCTTTCACACTAATATTTTCTAGAGGATTTTATCCATCTGTTCCATTACTTCAGTACAATGTATTCGTATGCAGTTTGCCATCAAATCATGTTTACAGAACAGTGCTACTTCTACTCTTGAGAGTCTGTAGAAATATTGAAGAGCCGCTCAACTTGGTTGAAAAAACTGTTAGATTAAAACAATTATACGTGTCAGTTATAATATACACAGTAAAAGGAGGTGCCCATATAGTATGTAGGAGAATATGAGTTTAAGTCCCAACAGTGCTTTAGTATAATAAAAACTCATGGTTAGTAAATTTCCCCTGAGAGGATCAATAAAGTTTTATCTTAACACCTGAATATACTTTACACGATGAAGAGCGCTACAAGTTTTCAAACAAGCAGAGAATTAAAAAGGCACCAGCAGCAGATCAAGCTGCAGTTCACATCCATGTCTGTCTAGTTAATACTGTATGTAGTGAAGACAGGGAAGGAATGCAATGAGCTTTTGCAGACTATGAAGGGGAATCACAGGGAAGTCGACCCTTGATCTTTTAAATACAAGATGTCATCACCTCCTCATTTTATCCCATTAGATATTATAATATTATACAATGTGAATTTTTGCCCTAATCAGCATACGACATTGCCTTTGAATGCCAAACTGTAATGAGTCCAACTGAATGAAGAGAAAAATGTACGACTGCATAGTCAAACAAACAATGCAAAAACATGGTGCATAAACAAAACTAATATGCAGAGAAAACGAGGCAGTTTCCCAGAGTGAGCACACCAGATTCAGACAGCAATAGCCACAACTCTTCTGCTGCTGCTTCATGGCTGAAGTAGTGTGGATTGGTTCGGGTTAAGGGCCAGGGCCGTGTATCTACACCTGGTGCATTTTTTAACAGACCATGACAATATATTCGCAGAATTTGACAAAAAAAAAGTGAGAATGGCTTACTCCACCTTTAAATAATCAGTTTTCTTTTTTTTCTTTTCGCAAAGGTCACAATGACACCTATATTGAGCCCCTTTCACACATGACCTGACATTTTCCATACTTCACCCTGTATGTGTGAACGCCAATGTCCGAATCAGTTGGACCAGACATTACACTCTGGTACAATGTCTGTGTAATGTCTGGTGGAGCCTGTGTGTGAGCAGAGCAGTTGAATGTGCATGCTGAAGACATTTTCTGCTTGTCCGTACAGTATGTAACTTTCCAATCCACAAAAAATAAAGTGGATATGTCCAAATGCATGCAGTGTTTTCAACGGGGTATGAGTCCTCCTCTTTTTGGCATTGCTACCCAGGTGCAGGGTTTCCCATACATAATGATACTATGGCGGCCTGCCAGGGTCTAATTCATTCTGCCATGGTCTCAAAACGAATCGGAAATATTTTTGTACGTTTCAAACAATGTTGCGCTTGCATTGTTCTACCTATTGGTCCTGAAGGCGTCAAAACCTGAAGGAAACAATTCCAGACGTAATGTTAACTAGCTAAATTTTAAAGCACTAGCTAGCAGAGTTAGATTGAAAGTCAGCTGTGTATTATAAATTATATTTATTCGCTGATACTTTATTTAATATTACATACATTTGCCCAAAGAATGCCAAGCCTCCAAAGCGTTTTGTTTAGTATGTATATGAAATGCACAGATTGCTGCTATTTGTGACTAAATCCAAAGTATTAGTGAAGGGAGAACATGGAGTCAATCTCAGTTAACAAGCCCAGCTCATCAGCTGATCAATTTATAAACCAGCCCATATCAGCTGACCGCTCAGCTTACAACTCAGCTGAAAGCATCACTGGCAAATCTCATTCAAGGCATCTCTTTAAGTTGCTTTAGCCTACCTTCCCTTACTGTTTCTCAGCAAGTAGCTTTGCAACCCATCTCTACCCCAGCTCCTCCTTTTATGCCATGTCTCTCTAACAGTGTCAGTCCTGTGTCATTGTGGTCTTTGCTGCTGCTGCTGCTCTTGTCCTTGCCTTGAGTAATCCACATATGCTTGTGAAAGAGTAAGGAGGAACAGAATCATTCTGCCAAAAATAATCTACTGAAGTGTCTTCCTAGTATTCTAACATGGCTTAGGAGGAGTGGGCAGTTCTAAGCATGTGGGAGCCCTCCTAAGCATGTTATTTACAGCATTATTTTCCTTGTCTTGTAGAGCGCCCAGCATACCTACACGAGGGATGATATTAAGATTTCTTGCCACACTTCATGTCCTCAATTCTGCTAGTTAACGAACATATGGTCCCAATTACTACAGAGGCATTCTGGGACTCAACAAAGAATATAGTGCTCCCAAAGGCTTTTGTCAATTTTTGGTGCTTGACTCCTTGAAATTGAAAAGATACATGGGCAGCCCCTGGACTATACATTTCCCCAGAGATTTCAATCAGTATGCTGGTGCTTTAGTGTAATTTGGAATTCAGGAACTTGATCCAGGTACTTCGTCTGTAATGGCGGTCGCACTCTCCATCACGCTGTGCGCAGTCAGAATGGACTAGCTGACATCAAATCTCTAGATTTCTGATTGGGAACCTAAGTTTGACAGTTCTCCCTACTTAACAGTCCAGGGGGAAGATTGACAGGCGGTGGAAGTAGATCTTTTTTTTTGTATCGGATTTTACTGCAGTTGAACTAGACTTATTGATTGGGATGGTTAATATTCCATGTATAGTGCTGAGCAGCCGGGTCCCTTCCCTAAGCTGTTTTTATTTTACTAGTCATTCATGACTGTAATTTGATCATTGTTGTTTAATGAAACAGGATGTGCTCGTGATCAAATACCACCCAAGTTTCTGCCGCAAGCTCCAAATACCTACATTCTGTCTAAATTTGTTTTTCTTCGTCTACTTTGCATTATGTGATTCTTTCCCTCCAGTCTTGTTTTGCTGTGGATTGAGGAGAGGACAAAATAAAGGCGACTGCTGCAATTTCATCCCTATTGGCCCCATGGCAAATTGGCCCTTTATCAAACAGGGGCCTCATCTATCAAGCCAAAGACGGGTATTGAAATTGCCCCACTGGCTACAAATCAGGCCAATGGATCGGCCTTTATCTCAGACAAGGCCGTCATCACTCTGTAGTGGCTGGAAGGGGAGGAACTGGGCCATTTAAGAGTCTATGCTGCGTTTCTTTACTGATGGATGTGGCCTACTTGACCTCCCTGTGACCAGGAGCAGCTGGAAAAAGACCAAATCGGTGTTTAACCCACATCGTGATCTGGCTCAATGTTTCTTTCTCTTTTCACGCTAAAACACTAAGAATTTGTTTTTCCTAACCCTGGCACACTGTCGCTGTTTTCCACCTTTTAGCTCCTCCGTTACTGCCAGTTCTAGTTGTCGCAGCCCTCCTAATCTTGTCAGTCTGTCTTTGTCTCTTTCCCCGTTTCTCCTTTGCTGCCTCACATTCTCTTTTTCCTTCTACCATTTTTCTCTGAGTCTTTCCACTCACTGCACATTCATTTTCTGTA
Source organism: Chelon labrosus (assembly GCF_963514085.1). Lineage (NCBI taxonomy): Eukaryota > Metazoa > Chordata > Actinopteri > Mugiliformes > Mugilidae > Chelon > Chelon labrosus. Next base: position 9,745,318 of record NC_140355.1, read on the forward strand.
GCCAATCAATGCAAACAGAGAAAGACCATAATAAGGGACTAGACAAATGGAAGCTGTACTCTTAGCTGTGCCTCTGTAGTTTTAAATATTTTCCAACATGCTATGATTGATGGAAAGCTGTATTCTGGTAATTCCTCACTCTTGCCACATTGCATACAACCAGCTATCTACACATTTATAATTCTTGGCTGGCATAATCCAGCTTTGTTTGTCTGTCAATATTGCTACCTTTAAATGGAAACTGATGAATCAGTTGCCCCCCGCTCTACTGATTCATACTGACGTCAACATATGTTAACCAACAGGTCAGAAGTTATAACAAAATTTCCTGTCAAGAAAAGAGTGCGTACGACACCGAAACCGAGCGATCAGGCAGGCTTGTGATCCATCATTCACTGGCTCCCTTCCCTGGCAGCTGGCGTCTTTTCTCATCTCTGCTGATCAATTTCGTGACTTATGGGTTTAACTAAAAGCCCATCCTCAATCTAATCCTCTTCTTAATTATGTTTTAACTGCTCTGCTTTCATTTGATTAGATTCAATCACAGTGCAATTAACCTACTCTGATTTTATTCATACTCAATCAGAGACAGGGATATTATCTTTACGTGTAGATTCATTAACATAAGTCTGCTTTGTGTCGCTGGGCGGATCAAAGACATTAGCTCGGACATATCAAACATGCGGGCATGCACGCATGAGATTTAAAGGATCATTTCAGCTTATTACAAAATTTTTGTAGTTTTAGCTTGTTCTTATTTCTTTTTAGCAACGCTTGAGCAACTCAGAAATTAACTTCATTAAAGTGATTATTTTAATCTCATTATTCCCTGCGATGGGAGTTGGGTGGTGGAAGCAGAAAATCTGAGCTAAGCAGAGTAGCCAAAGCATCCAGATCTCTGGGTACTGTCTTTAACTCCTCCTGGGGGATCCCTCCAGGGCATTCAGAGTTTGCCACATGGTCTCCAACCTGTTAGACATGCTTGCAATACCTCCCCTGGCAAGAGTCCATGTGGAATCCTGTCAGATGCTTGAAGTCCCTCAGTTGACTACTTGCATTGCAAAGGAGCCCTACTTTGTGCCACCTCTATCTTTCAGCTCCTAAGACTGAGGACCCTCCAGAGGAAACTAATTTGGTCTGCTTGTATTCTGTCTGTTGCTACCCAGAGCTTGTGATCATGGGTGAAGATAGGAATGTATATCGATTGGTAGATTTAGTGGCACAGCTTTTTTTTTTCACTATGACAAATTGGTACATCTTCAAGTCACTGCAGATGCAGCTCAAATCTGCTTACCAATCTACTGCTCTCATTATTGAATCATCACATTTTGGGAGGGTTTGTGTATCCCAATGATCCTGGATGTGACTATGTGTTCTAAGCATATACAGTAAGTTTTTTTAATTTTTTGGTTCTGTCATTTTAGGTAGTTAATATAATGGTGATGCATTTTTGAATGATTTTCATTTTAGTTAGTTATTTGACGCTATAGAAACTGGATGTGACATAATGTCGACTACCAGTTGCCATGCCAACTGCTCCGTAAAGCAGTCCCGCGGGACCCTGGGAGTTGTAAAAAAATGAAAATAAGTACAGTGTATCATCCAACATTTCAATCTGACCGACAGCCTGGACAGGGTGCCGCTTCTCTGGGAGACCTCCAGCCTGGTTCCCATACCCAAGAAGTCGTCTCCATCTGGCCTCCATCTACCGTCCAGTTGCAATTACATCCCATGTGATGAAGGTGCTGGAGAGGTTGGTGCTGGCCCACCTAAAGCTGCAGGTGAGATCGTCTTCAGACCCCCTACAGTTTGCCTACCAGTCGTGTCTGGGGGTGCATTACACTGTCTTTGATTTCTTCAGTGCCTTCAACACCATCCAGCCTTTGTTGCTGGATGGGAAGCTGCGGTCGATGGGCGTCCACTGTCTTCTGGATCGCTGACTACCTGAAAGAGGCCACAGTTTGTGCTTTTGGGTCATGTCCTGTCTGATGTGGCGGTAAATGGTGTGGGAGCCCCACAGGGCACTGTGCTTTCTCCGTTCCTGTTCACCTTACACACCACTGACTTTCAGGGCAACTCAGAGTCATGTCACACACAGAAATTTTCTGATGACTCTGCAGTTGTAGGGTGTATAAGCGGTGGACGGGACGAGGAGGAGTATAAAGGGCTGGTGGACAGATTTGTGGGGTGGGCTGGAAGGAATCACCTGCTGCTTAACCTGGACAAGACCAAAGAGATGGTGACTGACTGCAGTAGGAAGGGATGCCCCTCAGCATCCTTGGTAGGGATGTGGAGATGGTTGAGGATTACAAATACCTGGGAGTGACAGTGACCATCAACAACAGTACAGCTGTGTACAAGAAGTGCTGCAGCAGACTCTATTTCCTGAGGAAGCTGAGGTCCTTCAATGTGTGCAGCAAGATGCTGGAGATCATTTACCAGTCTGTTGTGGCCAGCACCCTTTTACTCTGCTGTGGTCTGCTGGGGGAACAGCATTGCAGCCAGTGACGCCAACAGACTGAACAAATAGATCAGGAAGGCTGGCTCTGTCATTGGCTGCAGACAGGAAACTCTTGAAGTGGTGGTGGAGAGGAGGACAAAAGTGCTTTCGGGAGTTGGCTACAGAAGCTGGTGAGTTAGTACATTTTTACTGGCAGCATATAAATAATGGTCAAAATGGAAACCAAGTTGTGATAAAGTGGATTTTTTTTTATGTAATATAGTCTGATACTTGTTCTTTAGTACATTGTGGCTAAGACTAACCAACTGCGGCCCAGGCAGTTTAAAATAAGTACTTTTGCTGGGACTATTTTTAACGTGTGTCTGGTATGTATGAAGTCGACTGCATAATCCCAAAGCTTGCCCTTGGTGCAGGGTGAGAAAATGGAGCACCATGAAATGCTAATCAACTTTGGGGAAAACCATTTCTGAATTTTGAAAGCCTTATCCCATCCCATCCCCTTGACTCAGTATGTGTGAGGTGTTATCAGCCCCTTGGGGGGAGGCAGGGGAACCTTGGCCTGAACAGTGTTAGGGAAGAGAAGAAAAAAAAACTGAAGTCTTCCGGGGAAAGAACACCCACACACACAATGGACACCTGCAGAAAGTAAAACAGGTCAGGACTCCGGTGGTCTGATAAGGAAGAGGACTCATGAATTAAAGAGTGGTGGGGGGAAATATGACATTTTTCTTTTCCATTCCGTCTATCAGGACCTATGCTCGCTTGCCAGTGAAATTACCTGGAGAAAAGCTGGTCCGATAATGGACTGCCAGAGACGAGATTCACTCTAGTAATTTCTCTCTCCTCCTAGGGGCAGATTGGCATTGAAAATCCAACACAATTTGGCAGCCTTTTGGGAAATTTGAGAGACAGGGGATTTACATTATCATAATAGATCATTTGTATCTCCTTAAATACTTAGTTTTCCATTGTGTAATAGAAGCCATTCTTCCGCACATCATTCCTTTTCAGATGCATATTGGATTTACAAGGCTCATTGCGCTTAATTAAAAGAGCCAACAGAAGCCTGAGTTCATTGTACCCAAAAGTTATAGCATATGCAAACTTATATTAAGGTTTCACATATTACTTAAGTACTGAGCAACAGTTTTTTCTGACTCCACAGAACCCAATCAACTTACTCATGCAGATAAAAGGCCAAAAGATCCCTGTACTGTTGTTTGGAAGTAAAGGAGAAGCTTTGTTCGTTTTTTGCTCCTTCTGCGGAGAAGCAGATGATTAACAAAGAAGAGATAATGGCAGAATACGGCAGAGATGCAATGGGTCTTCTTTCTCTAATGATTGGTTTAAGTGACTGTTGTAATGGGCTGGGGTGCCAGAGCCTGTGATTTACGGGACTTCTTTCTGTTGTCATGCCTTCGAGGCAGGCTGCAGGGGCTAACCAGAGACTTCAGCCTCTCATTTGAAAATAATATCAGAGGAAATATAGATTCGCACATGATAAATATGTCCCTATGCTGTGCTTTTTCATTCTCACAAAGCCAAGTGTGGTTCTACATATTTAATGCAGAGTAAACGGGAGAGGAGTGGCTGTGTTCCCAGCTAACCTTTAACTGAGAGTGTTAAAGGTGCGCACTAGCAAAATGATGAATGAGGCCCGCAGAGAGAAAAGCTGGATGCAATTTCTTACCACAAGCTTCGAAGCTGAAACTTTACGACGGTCCCGGCTATAGTGGTACCATGAAACAGGAACTCCTGAGACGGGTTTTATCTGATGCCTCTGGAGCAATATACATGAAGCAGTTATTTCTCACTTTGAAAAAGGTTATTCTATCCTCCATGGGGTCTTTTGGTGGGCAAACAAAGTGAAGGGGAGCCTGAGGGGAGGAAAGGTGGGTAAATAGCTTCTCTAATGGAGTCCTAATCTGAGGAGGCAATCTGCAGAGAGCTGCCCCCGGCTGTGCCAGTGTGGATGATGAGAGGTGAGGTGACAGCGTGGCAGTTATTATTAGTGGTATCATTGATCAGATGGGCGCACCAGCAGAGTTGAAGAAGGATGATGGATTTGGAGGCTCGAGCCCGGCTAAGACATGAAGACTGTCAGACGCCAGTCAGGGAGGGGCTTATTGTGTGTATTAGTGGTTCTGTAGTCTGTACATGTAAATCAGCTGGGGTCTTGGCCACAGTTCAGTTGGAGGCTAGCTCAGTTTGTCAGACGTCATCTATCTCAGTCAATGACATGTTCCAGGTGAAAGAGTTTGTGTCGTTAAGTTGGAGCACAGATAACTTTTCCTATGAGGCTTTGGAAATAAAAGATGAGAATCTTTCCATTTGTCTCTCTCAAGATTTGCCTACTTTAATCCAAATAGCTTTTTCCCTCCTGACCTCTCTTTGCCCTTCGTAATTGTTGGTCGTGAACGGAAGTGAATGGAATCAACCTCAGCTCATCCTTTCGGTGCTTTGTGGAGACCGGGACAGAAAAATCTTTCAGAATTTATCCACTCATGATTGCAGTGGGCATGAATAGGGTGCAAACATTAGATCAGAAAGACAAAACTTCCGGGCAGCTGTGGCTCAGGTGGAGGAGCTCAAGTGTGTCTCGCTGCATGCCAGAGTGTCCTTGGGCAAGACAGCAGGTGAGCACTTTTCGTGGCAGTTCTCGGCATGTGTGTGAATGCGTGAATGACTTAAATTGTAAACATTGTACTATTAAGGATTCCATTAAGGTAGAAAATTGTTATATGAGTGCAAATTGCTGATGAGTGAAATCTTTGACCTGCTAGTTGGACCTTCAACCTCTGCTAACTAACTAACAGAGATTATGAGAACATTGTCTTTGCAACCGTGTAATCAGTTCTCGTGGAGTCCCAATAGGTGAAGTCAGAAAACCAGCCACTCAGCTTCAGATATTGTTCTCTCAGCAAGTCTTCCCAGCGGAACTGAAGGCATCAGTGCAGTAAGTAAACCACAAAATGACACAGAGTATTGATAATGATGATTGTATTCATACTTCAACTCCAGCAATTCGTTGTCATAGTCAACAGTAAATCACAGATTGCCTCTTTTATTGATTGGCAGTAATGCGTGTCATGGAGAGTTGCTGTCGTGTCGATGTGAAAGGATCACGCTCTTGAATACACACAATATCATCCCTATGCACGTGTATTATGAAGGCCTTTGATTCATATTCATAGATTCATGGTTTTCTGTGGACACATTTAGCCCTTGTGAGTAGAGCACACGAGCAGTTACAGTACAAGGAATAGAGTTGCAATCATATCCACAACTGAAAACGGGATTTCAGTACCACAGATTCACATTATATTCCCATGTCTCAGACTTAATAAACTTCACAGAGCTTTGTTAACGGTGGGAGGACAGTCGAATGAGGCTTGCATGAGCACCGCTAGCATACCATGGAGAGGATTGCGAGAGTCTTCTTCTTCTTCATCAACTCAAAACACAACTTCCAAAGCAAAGGCAGGGAAATATGACGAGGTGTATATCGGCCTCGGTCTCACCAGCACGACGGTGGAAAACGAGGGGAGACCACAGTGTGATGTGTGAGTGAAAATATACAGTATGCTTCTGACAGCTTGAAACCGAACAAGTTCAGACGCAGCTTGGAGACAGCGCATCCAGAGCGTAAGGACAAGCCGGTCCAAAAATATTCTTATCTACAAAGGGGACGGGGGGAATCTCTGAAACTCTGTGTCAATATGGGATCTCAAGATTTCCCCTGATACCAAATATGTCAGGCTGACCTTTGTGGATATTTGGGATATCTGCACTGATGCATTGAATAAAAAAATATTTGAAAAAAAAAGAAAGAGGTTGCTGAGTTAAATAGTGATATTCCATAATTAATACGATTATTATACTTTTAATAGCTCGACTTGTTAAATGATTATGAAACAAATACACAGCATATAGTGAATATTAAATTATTAAAACTCAACCTATTACTTTGAAATGTTAGCTCATTCTCAGAGCAACAGAATTTTATTGGACTTCATTTTTATTTCATTATAGCAATTTTCCAAACAACATAATTCACATCCAAAGGGAAAAGCTCATGCCTGTCTGGCTCAGATAGAGGGCAGAGTTGCCCTGGAGCTGAGACTGGGCCACTGCCAACTCTGCAAAACTCACCACTGAGCTGCGGCACATCAGACTCAGTTCCATCCATTCTGCTGGCTCCGGTCCAAACACATCTGGGCTGCTATGAAGTGATCTGTGCGAAAAGTGTTTTGTGGCAGTGCAGGAGTAATGAGCAATCGGGGACCATGAATGGGCTAGGTCTGTGTTTTCTCTTTCTCTGCTGACCCGACCAATAATTTAGACTGCACTGATCAATCAAAGCTGGGTGAATCCTGGCTTGAGTGCACGCTGGACTACATTAATGACAGCCTTTGAATTGTCTCTGCTTCATGTTAGTCTTACTGTTTCCCTTCAGTAGGTTGCTTTACAAATAAATGTTTGCCTTTACAGAGACACTGTGGAGACAGGACTCCGAATAACGTCCTAAATTATACACCAGGGGTGCACTGATACAGAAACCAGTACCCGTTATTGGTCCAATGCTATGCTCAAGTACTCACACTTGTATTATAAAACAGCTAAGGCACAATTGCTCCCAGCAGCTCTTCATTATAATGTAGAGTTAATCCATTGATTTCTCTCAACCGGATCTCAGGATCATTTGGCTCTAAAAAAATATACTATATGGACATTTCTAACATTCTGACTTAGCCTCCTCAACCCATTTAAAACAAGTCTGGCAAGACATGTCAACGTGCTGCAGTGGCATTTACTAGATGAGGACTAGATCATCAGTGGGCACGCTATTTTGGAGTATTTGGATCTGAATATGAGCTTCTCAGCAATATCTCTGCTCTCCTGTGAGGAAAAGACACCGTCTGTTTTCCGGCACTGGTTTAAGGAGTTGACAACAAAAGTAAGGTGTGATTTCTGCCGTGACCGCACTTCAGAGACTTCTGACCGAAGAAACAGCGAAAGACCGCAGCATCAGAAACACAGAAGGCGACCTTAACTGCAGCTGGCAAAAGACGCTTCACTGACTACACTGCAACTGAATAAATACATACAGTATAGACAGCACATGTATAGTTATGTGTGTGTGTGAATATCTAAAAACAAAACTGGCATTATAACCAACCTACAAGCTTTAAGAATACCACACATACTTGCTCAGTTTGTTTTATTGAGTGATTTGAAGACAATACCCTAATATTCAGACTAACTTGTCTGTTTCCGTTTAAAATATTTTTCTCTCGGTTTTCAGCACCTGATCTGAAAATAAATATGTTATGTACGTCATTGTCAGAACTATAATGCTATTGTTAAGTAGTCATATGGGTACATCAGTATCAGTAAGACAAAAATAAACATTTCATCAGCTCTTAATCTGTCTCCTGCTCTGGCCTTACAACCTTGTCACAGTGTCACATAACTCCAACCAGTGATATACATGACTGCTAGGAACAGGTTGTTAAAAAAAGGCCTTCCTCTTAGTTGTGAGGAAGCTCTAACACCTATGGCCTCAATTATCCCTTTGAACCACATTCTCCTGCCCCATCTCCTAAAGCTGCTCCTTGTCATTCAAGCTTTACGCTGCCTTCTCTACAGATAGCTGTAGTTGTTTTCTCTTCCGTGAGGTGACTTTACTCAACAGTTTCCTCTTAACAAGATGTGGCAAACTAAGAATTTCATTTAACTCGAATTAGCATTTGGTGAAGGATTAGACTGTGATGTCCATTTTATATCTAGTGATCATTAAGTTTGTTCAGCAATGTTTTGTACAATGTTCTGCATACGGTATGACTGAATTGCATGTGCCCAGCTGGGCGGAAGGTGCAACCCCCTCTGTGGACGTAACTCTGCTTTAAAACCATTATGATGCCCCGCTGATAGCTGGAGGCAAATTGTTCACTCCGTCTTGATGCCTTTCTGCAGATGCTGCCCTTCTGTACTGAACCCCGCTGTTGAAATGCACATTTGAATATTTTTAAAACACAATCTGCCTTTACTCATTTTGCTAAAAAGTCCAAACCTCCCACTAGAAGTCATGTGACAGTGAGCCGAAGGCGATGGAAAGTTCCACCAGCCGGCATTGCAGAGATCTCACTCCTCCACTTTGGCCGAATGAATTTGATGCCAAACCATGTTTGTGTGCTTTATATATCAATAACAATCCTGGAAAATAAACTAATTTCATTTTTTGCACTGTTCAGTGAGCCAGATTCCAATACTGGAGTGCCTGTGCACCACAACGTCATCTCATATTTTCATCAGCAGGGCAAAGTGCCTTCTGCTCCACACCATAAACCAAACTCAACTGAATAAACCACGGATATCCTTCTCAATTTACTTTTTCCTGCTTTATATAAATGGCATAAATTACATTTTAGCCTGGAGTTTGTTTGCTTAGTTGTTTTTATATATTCCGTTATTTATGCGGGAGCAGTTCTGATTTCTACTTAGCGTTTCTTCACAAGAATATTCACAGCTTTACCTCAGTCATACAACACTGCAATTCAAAATCCTCATGAAAAAAACCTAAGGTCATGGTCTTGTAGAAGCCTACAACAGAAGAACGCGAGTGTTTTCAGATTGCAGTTATGAATGGTAATGATGCGTTTTATTTAAAAGCCAATGTTAAGCCGGTCACTCAAAGGCAATGTGCAAATCACAATTAAATGTCAACAAATATGTGCGAGCAGCAGAAAATAATGAAAAAAAGAGGGGATGGCACAGAAAAAAAGACATGTAGATCTGCAGAAAATAAGGGAAACGCTTTCTGATAAAAAATATAAGTTTTCAGTTAGAATGTATGTATATTGACTAGAATAGAATAGAATAGAATGTCTTTATTGGCATTGTACAGGTACAACGAAATTAAGGTGACCCGAGGTTCCCCTTAGGTGCTGTAGAAGTATTGGGATAAAAATAGATAAAAAAGTAAAGAAATGTAAAAAACTAGAATAAAAAATATGTACAAAACTATAAACACAAACAACCCCATTCACACATAATAAGAAGTCACTGTTAGCAAGACCCATAGGTGATGAAATGCCGACGCTGCATGGAAGTCCACACACTGAGTGTACGGAGAAAGAGAAAACTGGATAAGAAAGAGCCAAACTACAGACAAATGTGAAACTTTATAATGAATCTGGTACTCAACTTCCGAGTTAACAGCTTATATGAAGTAGGAAGACGGCTTTCGGGACAAAGCCCGCTCGGGGACTGATGATCCAACATTGCCATAAAGCAATGCAGCTGGCACGGCTAAAAATGGCACTCTAGTCAAGGCCACATATTTAAATGCAAATTCGGAAAGTGCAAAATATGCTAGGCTGCATGTGAACAAGGCAATTTCTTTCTGGATATATACCTCCATCTGTCAGATTCAATCCTGGCTTTTGCACTGAAGACTCTTGAATTTGTGAACTGTAAGGAATTATTTCTGTTAAACTCAAAAGGAAGTACCAGTGCACAAAATAATGCTTTTGGTCCAGATATCCTGATGAAAAACTAGGTACATTTATTCCGCTTTGTATCACTATAATTAAACGTTTTATCAAGGATGTGTTATTGCTTTTGAAAATATTTAATCATGCACAAGTCGATAAATGCCTAAGTTAGTACTCATGAAAATAATTGAATGTAGGCAGCGAAAGGTGAAGTATTACAAGAGAAGATAATTGAACGGGATGCTGAATAAACCGTCTGATTAAATCTCGCTCTTGTGTTTGTGTAAGTCCAAAGCAGGAAACCTGTTTCATCTTCCACCACCAAGAGACTCTGTTTACTATTCAGCAGGACGCTCCTCGTAATGAATGAGATTCTTAATTGGCCCGAGTCCTCCACAGCTAAATGAATCATAAAATACTCCCTTATGTGATTGTGTCACCGCTGTGCTGACTAAACAATAGGCTGGCCTGGCCTGCATTTGTGTCATGGTGACATGGTGAGTGGTTGCATGGTAACTTGTTAGCTAATGAGCTGACGGTGCTTCTGGACTGTGGAGCTTTTTCTTTTTTTTTTTTTCTGGGTCAAGCCGTTGAATATTTATCCTGGTTGAAGTGGGAACGGCGCGTTTAAGCTGAGTATCAGGTAATATTTAGGTTACAGAGGCTTTGATCGATGAGACTCTACAAACTAAGAGATTAATTCACTCTAAATTCACTGTTTTTTTTATTATATCTTAGCTTATATTTATATTATATTAATTTGTGATGCTGCCAAAGTGCTTTCTGATGATATTTCTTGTTATTCTAAACTGTGAACCTCCAAAAGCTACTGCAAATGAGATTTTTTTTGTAGATCAAGCATGAATATGTTGAAGTAATTTACATTTCTCTCTGCCTATAAGAAAGATATACTCCTTATTACCATATCTCATCTTCTTTTTTCCCCCACACCAGAAAAAAAAGACTATTGTTTATGAAGGTAAACCTCAATGATTGTAAATGGTCATTCACTGATGTAGAGGGCACTCCTGGCGACTGTGATTAGCCGGTGGGCTTTATTACGCTCTGTAAAACATTCCAGACTTTAATGTGCGATAGAGGTCTTCGTTCTTTATGCTGCTGCAGTGCACTCTGTTCTCTGCTCATTACAAACATGCTGGCCCTGCATGGTGCAGGCCTGAACATCTTTTCAGCCGTCTCTTGAATGGCCGCACAGCCTCCTCGGGTTTAAGTACTTTCATATGTCACCCTGACACATGCAGGGACTGGAGGGTAAACACTCCAGGCAGGTCATTCCTCCCACAGTTAGACATTTCATCTGATACCGTTTGATGTCGTGATTAGTGTGGGGGACAGCGGGTGTTGTATCATCCTGTCTAGACATTCTTACTCAAACACGGCAACACTGCTTTTCCCAACAACACCAGCTTCGTATCCCACAGGTTGATGGTTCTATTGCTGCGACTGCATACACAAATAGGATATATTTCTAGACCTGGTCTCATTTTACAAAGTATTTCATTGTGGACTAGCGATCATCTTAGGGCCATGATACACCAAGCCGACAATCACCTATCGGTGAGAGTCTGTGGCTATAGTTTTGTCTGTCACGGTTGGCACTAATCAGACCATTCATGTGTTTTGGTAATAAAGCCTCTTAATGGGACATGTACACATAGGTAGAGGCCAGCAGTGTTGTGATGACAAGAGACCATAGAATTTTAATGAAATTCAGGGAGTTGTAGCAAGGACAGGCAATAACTTGGGCAGGCAGAGCTGAACGTCAGCTTTGAGGTGAAGCAATGGAGGTCAATGGGACACAGCTGACTGATGTATCGCCAAAACATTTACTGCAGTAAAACACCATCCACAACTTTGGTTGCTACCAATAAATTCGCCATGTTGACTGCGTGCTTGATTTTTACACCTACAAGTTTCCCAGGATTTCTCAGGTTTTCATTTTAGAATGGCAAATACAGAATAGTGAAAGTCAGGAAAGTTATTTGTGCAGGCATAGAGCGTACACGGTAGCTGGCCATTGGCTTTAGTCTTTGAGGGGTTTTCAGTGCGTCACTGGGGTGGGTCGACACCCCCGTCAGCCTTCGGCGCCTTTAGTTCTTCGATGTTCCTTTGGTGTGCCTATGCCTTTGATATCATTAACATGCAGCACAAGTGACTGGACTGCAATCGACACGTGAACACATGATTAAAAATACATAGACACAGATTGTGATCCAGCTGCATTAACTACCAGGTGGTCACAGACACGCTGTGGCAACACTGAATGTAAATGTGCGAATGTGTCGTTGCAGCACATGCAGCGGAAACATAAACAATTAACAGATTGTGAATGCCCACAAAGGACACATTTACTGAAGCAGTCCTGTCGCCAAACAGGCATATCTTTGAGTGGAATCATTTTTAGATAGCCACGAGAAAAGGCATCTATTGCCCATCTTCATGAATTGGACTGTGACGTTCATTTTTCACTGAGCTTTAACACACATTAGAAACGAATGTGTGACACTGGTGTTGCAAGTGGGCGTTTGGTGTTAGAAAATGAGTTAGTCACTGAAAATAACAGAGCTGCAACATGACTCCAGGCATCCAAAAAACGCTAAGACTGAAGTGTAGGGGGTCACGCCATCAAAAGCATTTCTACCTGTGTACTGGTGTGTCCGTATTGTTCTGAAATTACACCAAAGAAACAATAGGCAGTGACTGGCCATGTGTGTTGAGTTTCATTCTGTACTTCTCACATGGCGAATGGAACTGAGTGGTTCATATTAGAGTTGAAGATAATACATGTAGCTCAACAGTAACTTTTATTGAAATCACTGCAGAACAGAACACAGAGAAGACGTCTGAGTAGATGTGTGGAGGTGGATGAACAAAGAGAACTCGCTGTCTTTGACACTGAGTCACGTGAACAAAGAAATGCATTTCAGACCAATCACAGCCATAGTGGTCCGTGTTGCCGTGGCACGTAGTTACACTTACACTGGGGAAGTCCATGTCAGGTTACTGCGAATGGGTCCGGAGCTACGGCGTAGCTACGCCGTCAACGTCAAGTACCCTCAAGACTGACTAAGAGTGATGGGAGTCTTACATACAATGCAACTTTGGCTTAGGATGGTTTATGTAAGTGTGTGTGTGGGGCTCCTTTGGAAAAACATATCCATCATGTGCAGTAATAGGGGAAGTCCTAAACTCTTACTGTAGCATGACAACTTATCTTGCAAGAAAATATGTATGGTAGAAAATGTTGGGAGACAAACACATTTGTCAAAGGATAATTTTTCAAGTCAAGAAAGTCGCTGGCTTGTTGTAAAGTCAGTAAAATACCATTTAGTTTTGTGTGAAACTGCTTAGTGATCTACATCTCTCGTCTAGTTTAATAGAGTACATGTCACCAACAACAACATGGCCATCACTATCTATCTATCTATCTATCTATCTATCTATCTCAAATTCAAATTCAAATTCAAATTCAAATTCATCATGGTGGTCCATTGGAAGGACTTTGCCTTTCTATATCTATTTTAGCTCAGTTACTAAACTTTATTAAATACTATTTATTTATTTTAGAGCTACAAAAAATTCATTTGTAAATTGAACTGTTGCACATTTAATCATGTATAGCGAAAATTTAAAGCTTAAAGTTTTCAGGAGACCGCACATGAACCTCACGATTAACCGTGATCTTGAAGAAAACTAATTCAATATAATAGTATATAATATGATATAATATAATATAATATAATATAATACAATATAATTGTCCTCATGAATTAATTCATTTATTCATGCATTTATATTAATCATGGTTGTCGCTGAAATCAAAGTGTCTTTTGTAGTAACAGTAATAATCTATAACAATTACCACTGCAGCTGAAGAGCAATTGATTACATTTTCAGAAGTGCATTCATGATATGCAGTGCAGGTTAGAGGCAAAGTGATTTACAGTTAGCTTTCTAAATAACTGCGAGTGGATCAGAGAGGCCGTTATTACTGGAAGTAAATGGGCTGCAGGGCAATCTGTTGCTGTCTGTCCCACTTAGCCAGGGACTACAGTGGGGAGCTTGTGTTTGGTGGTGTTGCTAACAGTGGCATTACACAGATGCTGAAATGGCTTTAGCCACCCACAAAGCTATTCTCCATGGCTAAAAAGGAAAACCTCCTGGCTCTTGGAAAAGTCTCTCTCCAGCACCGACACCAGCAGAAACACTCCTGCTGATTTATTACCGGTTACATTTTTCCTAAGCTCCTAAGCTGTATGATGAGAAAACAACCAGATTTTCTTTTGCCGGACAAGCGCTTCCATGACAGCGTCGGGTTGATGAAATATATTCCTGGTAGCCGTCTAACCTTTGAAACACTGGCAGTACGTCTAACTTGCCTTGCATGCAAATCACACACAGATAATTATCTCCTCCTGTCTGCTGTTATTAAATGTTAAGTTTCTTTTTATGACTCTGTGAATGACTTTGTGACAGTGACTCATCAAGCGCTTTTTAATTGAAGCCGAGCATTAGTCTCTGTCTCAAGGTGTATGGAATCAGTCCGAAGACTTAATTTACTGGCTGGAAGTTATGAATTAATTCAAAGGTGATGAGCACTTTGTGACCAAAAATAATGCTTATGGTAGTCTAATTAATTAATTTCACTTTAATTTCTTCAGAGGAGGATGGGTACTTTGTGGCAATTTCATTATGGAAGTCATCTTAACTCTATCATCTAGCTTGATATTATTTTGATGTGAATTCTGCACAGATTTGTGGAGCCTGTGGGGAAACAGTGAAGCCAATGATTGTAATTACCCCAATTCTCTCTGATCTCTCTCATTGTTTCCGCTACGCAGTCACCACACATTTCGAGAGTGATCACAAAAAACAATAGAGGATAGGGGATTCATGTGGAAGCTTTTACTTCATTACTGCTTCACATAAAGTAGTTTATACAGTGAGATTAGCATCAACATTTAATGATCCCATCAGGCTCCACCTGGAGCTACTTCCCTTTTCTGTTGTGCTAATCAGTGAGACAAAAAGATTGTTGATTTGACCTTTTGATGCTCATTTACCAACCACTGAAATCTCCACCATATCTAATTTTACAAATAGGCATTCATGAATAAACTACTGTATTGCTGGGTTCCTGTATTTACACGGTGGCACATACTCTGCCTTACTGAGATTCACCTGAAGACAGTTCCAAGATTATGTCAGAGTGAATCAGTTAATGAAGTACTTACATGTACAGTGGAAGAAAACAAGACAACGCAGAACAAAGGAGATTTTAGGGGGAATTTAGGAAATGGGACGTCTTCCACTTCACTTCATTGGAACGGGAACAAGTCAAGAAATTGGTCTAACTTTTAAAATATTGCTCCTGCTCCAAATGGAAAAAAAGTTCCACAATGTAGCTTTAAAAAGGTTTTAGCCAACAACTTCTGGGGTTACATCATTTTTGGTTGGTAACATGCCTGAAAAGAAATCGACATGAAATGTCTTCTGGTTGATGTGTTTTAAATCCTGTGTTGTCCAGTGCACACATCCAAGATTGAGAGCATGGGATTTGGGATCAGACAAAGCAACCTTTAAAGGAATAGAGGTATCAGACACACAATATTTGTGTATCTTTACTGATATGTCAGCCTCATGCAACACTGGACTAAAGGTTATAGAATCACTGAAGTCATTAAAGTGACAGATCAGCTGACAACTGACCTACAGTCCTTCCTGGGCATGCCGCTGATGCAGAGGATGAGAGGGAAGCAAAAGCCATCATGGACAATACTGCTCATCCTCTCTATGCTGAGTTGAGGCAGCTCAGGAGCCTGTTCAAACTCGTACAGCCATATGCGTTCAGGGGCCTCTTCCTTGCCAACTACCATTAAACTCTCATTGTACAAGGACAATAAAGGCATTCAGATTCTGATGAGACTCCACAATGTGTCGTTTTGAATGGCATTACATCGCATGGTATCAGATCACATCGTATCCCATCCCATCGTATTGCATCATATGGTATGGTATGGTATGGTATGGTATGGTATGGTCTCACATCGCATTGTATCGTATCGCATTGCATCGTATTGTATCGTATCACATCGTGTTGTATCGTATCACATCGTGTTGTATCGTATCTTTTCTCATTGCATTACATCGTATCGTATCTTATCACATCGTATCTCACTGCATTGTATCGTATCGTATCGTATTGTATTGTATCGAATAGTATCGCATCGTATCGTATAGTATCGTATTGTGTTTCTATCGTATCGTATCGTGTTCTATCATATCGTTTCTCCTTGCATTACATCGTATGGTATCACATCGTATCGTATCTTATCACATCGTATCTCATTGCATTGCATCATATCATATCGCATTGCATCGTATGGTATGGTATGGTATCGTATCACATCATGTTCTATCGTATTGTTTCTCATTGCATTATATCGTATTGTCTCACATCGTATCGTATCGTATCGTATCGCGATTTCTTCTCTTAGAAGAATCTGATACAGAAATGTATGGAGCAGGATAGATGATGATGATGATGATGATTTTAACTGCCTTAAAACTACTTAAGGGGAAGCAAGACTGCCAACAACTGGTTGTTATTGTTGGAAGGGTGACAGATATTATTATAGAACTGCATCCTATCCAGAAGCTGTGCATAATGTAACTTCAAATGTAGTTCTTCTCATAGACGTTATAGAATTTCTATTTAAGACAAAACATACAGTAGTTATACTACACATATCGAATATGAGAACATATACTAATATATAATAAAATCTTGAAATGTTATCCAAGTCAAAACTTTATTCCCGCCTGCATCGCACTACATGTGCTCAACCCATTTCCTTCACTGACTGCACAGTGAGTATAAAGGTATTTACTTTTTTATAGTAATGATCAGGTTATTATCTTTTAAACATATCATTACTTATATCTGCACCCATTAGATCTAATGGCTGTTCCACGGCTGGTCATGAACTTTGCAAGGAGATCTCACCGCATCAAATTGACCAGTCACTCAGAATTAGCTGCTCTACAGGATATAATGGCAGCTGATGACAGTTTGGCCTTGATCTGAGCTCTTTCCCTGACTGCCCGTTGTTGGTAATGACCGAGGGAGCGGTGCAGCGGGCAAGTAAAGACCATGGCAGGTTACACATCAATCTCCCCTTGTGGGGGAAAGGTCTCTCTTGGAGACTGATAAATGTTAATTACTCAACCCTGACATCAGCCGGAGAACGCAACCCAGACAGCAAATTGAGGGCATGAGGACGGAGAAGGGGAAATTGTAAGTGAATATGAGCTTCATGTACTGGTGACTATAAATTAGTTTGTATATTAAACATTTGTTTTTAGGATTACACTTTTTAAAATGATATAGATTGAATTCTGGGTGTAATTTTCTGTACTTTCTGTAATTTATCTGCACTCCACTGTTTTCCAGGAAAAAAACTCACTGAGCCACACTTTTTCTCGTGGCTGATGTAAACTGTAGCAGGCAAATAAAAAAATAAAAAATAAAAAAAGAGAAGAAGAAGTCTCTCTTGTGTGTTTGGCACCCATCCTTGTTGCAGAACCGCATTTATGGACCATGAAACACATTTTATTATTTATGCAACACACTATTTTGGCAAATACACTTAAATCAGAAACTTCACCTCAAACACACAGACTCCAAAGCTTTAACAAGTAATGACAAAAATGTGAACAGGGGAGTAAGACAAGTATTTATTTTATGTCAGCGGCATATCCTCCACACATTTATCCCTAATTAATCAATATAGATCACCCTTGCTCCAAGTCTGCTCCATGAAAGAGGCAAGGAGGTAAATGATGCAAATCAATACCTGATTTTGCCTCAAAGAGAACACATGCTCTGTGAGCAAACCAGCTGAGCTGCGAGAAGTACTAATCAAAGAAAAGCTAGGAATCGCCAGAAGAGAAATCTTTTCTATAAACTGTATCACAGCCTGAATATTTGTGTGTGTTTGTGAGCAAGTAAGAGAGATATTCACAAGGATGGGCCATAATTAAAGCTATACAAGGTGTAAAAAATAAAACAAAAAACCAGTTGGACTAAACTGATGCTAATGAGAACAGTTTTGTTAAAATGTGTGGTGCGAAGGGCAATTTACTTACGCCTCTTTTAAAAAATGCAAGGTATAATAATTTGCGTCTTAAAAAGAGGATGAAGACGATGTCTGTTGTGTTTTCTCTCTTACACCAACAACTGTTATACTCTTATATCATACATCATCGTCGAAATGAGCTGCTGTCAAAGATGAGTGTTTAAACTGTCAAAGCTGGCTGTCATTTTATTACAGTGTCAGGTCACTTTTACTTTTCTGTCGACAGTAGTCGATTTGATTGGATAACAGTTTAAGCATTTACCAGATTTGGATGAACTTGAACATCAATGTAGAATCACTGTTAACAGTTGTGGCGGCCCAGACCTTTGGACCCCTCCACTCACCCAGGTTTACTGATTCCCCTGATATCGTGACTTCAACACGACTTCTCTGAAAAAGTAATCCACAACCAGCCAGCACTAGCTACATTTTAATGAGAGGGAAGAGATGGGAAGCAGTGCTCAGACTGAGGAAGTCATGACAATTACTCCAGATCTGCAATGTCAATCAAACCAGACATACCCCCAAACATACTGTACATCCCTTTAAGGCCTGATATCTGCTTAATTATGGAATTACACTGCCTGGCCTGAAAAAAAAAAAAAAGTCACCACCTGGATTTCACTAAGCAAATGGGTATGAGCCTCCTATTGGATAATTGCTGCATGGGTGATTATCTTTCAGCTGGCAACACGTTTTTTAACCCCAACTGATGCAATGAGTAGCTTCTCATTTCTTAATGGCATGCATCAAGCAGAGAAAACATCTAAGGAGATTGTAGAAAATACTAAAATTGGGTTAAGAACTGTCCAACGCATTATTAAAAACTGGAAGGAAGGAACCACTGTCTTTGAGGAAGAAATGTGGTCAGAAAAAATCCTGATAGATCGTAATCGGCGATCACTTAAACATTTAGTGAAATCAAATGGAAGAAAAACAACAGTAGAACTCAGGACTATGTTTAATAGTGAAAGTAAGAGCATTTCCACATGTACAATGATAAGGGAACTCAAGGGACTGGGACTGAACAGCTGTGTAGCCTTAAGAAAATCCCTAATCAGTGAGACTAACTGGGGAAAAAACGCTTCAATTTGCTAGGGAGCATAAAGATTGGACTCTGGAGCAATGGAAGAAGGTCTTGTGGTCTGATGAGTCCAGAGTTACCCTGTTCCAGAGTGATGGGGGCATCAGGGTAAGAAGAGAGGCAGATGAAGTGATGCACCCATCATGCCTAGTGCCTACTGTACAAGCCTGTGGGGGCAGTGCTATGATCTGGGGTTGCTGCAGTTGCTCAGGTCTAGGTTCAGCAACATAATGTGCCCAAAGAATGAGGTCAGCTGACTACCTGAATATACTGAATGACCAGGTTATTCCATCAATGGGTTTTTTCTTCCCTGATGGCACGGGCATATTCCAAGATGACAATGCCAGAATTCATCGGACTCACATTGTGAAAGAGTGGTTCAGGGAGCATGAGACATCATTTTCACACATGGATTGGCCACCACAGAGTCCAGACCTTAACCCCATTGAGAATCTTTGGGATGTGCTGGAGAAGGCTTTACACAGTGGTCAGACTGAATAAATCATTGCAGAAGCTCAATGAGACAGCCAGCGTGTGCTGTAATCAAAGCTAAAGGCGAAATATTAGAGTGGGACCATTTTTTTGGGGGCGACTTTTTTTTTGGCCAGGCAGTGTATTTTTAAAGGAAAACAAGCACATCGACAAGAAGAATTGACTTTAGCTAATGATGTCATAATGAGTTCTGGAGAAAAACGTAAATCTGACAGCACACATCACCATTAACATGTCCATCATGCAGGGATGCAGGTATTTTCCTTAGCCTTAGCAATAAATCGCATGTAGTGTGGTAGAAGTCCAAAGCGTTGTGGCGAGATAAATCAGCATGGCTGACAACATGTTTACCTCACTAATGGTCCCCTCAAACTCTTCCCGCTTCTCAGCGAATTGCAGCGTCACTCTGTCTCTGACCTCTTCGGTCCTTCGATTGTGTTGAAGAATATGTGAAGGAAGACGTGTTTCACGGCGGCATCTGATCTTTTATTCATAACGTATCGCTGTCATTGTGCGTCTGCCTTTCTGCTCTCATTCATCAGCACATTATGGCACTGTTTTGTTTGCGCTGCCCCTGCTGTGAGAAGGGCATAAAACAATTTTCTTTTTAAATCTCTAATCAGGTCAGCGTCTGGTAATGACCCCAAATTAACGCAAGCATGCATGTGTGAGTAGGGAATGAAAATATCCTAGGAATTCTTTTATTCTTTACTTAGGTGACTTCTTTGTTTACTGCATCATGGAGAAAACATTTGAGCCGCTAAATCTTCTGTTGTAGAAACTTAATAATGCAGCTTGGCCTAGAGCTAACCTGCTCAATTTAGCATTTATAGAGAAAGCGCAATGTGATTAATACTCCACTCAGCCTTTAGCATCACCATTTAGGATTCCATCCACGTCACCTCTCAACACTGCTGTGTTATGATGTATGGGTCAGCGCTGGGGGAGACGTTTTTGTTCTTTCCTCTGCTGCACAGGTGGCCAGACAGGCTTACCTGAGAAAACCACTTAGTGAACATCGCAGTTTACCAATAGATCTCAGCAAACAGGATCTTTAGTTTGTAATGCCAGCAGTACAGGCAAACAGATCGAACGCGGCGCATTATCCGAGGCTGTTGGGATGCCGTCAGACACAGAGCTGCGAGCAGAAGCTGGTATTCTCACCACGACCTGAGGTCTGTTCCTTTTAAAGGCGTCCATGCCAGATGGAGGAGCTTGCAAAGACGGGAGCAGACTCAGAGTCACACTTATCAGACTTGATTTGCGAGCTTGTCGGAACAAATGTGAACCAAAAAACTCGCATCTTAAATGACTCATAAAAACTATAATTTACAACATATAACCTGGCTGCAGCAGTGGGTGTGCAAGGAAAGGTTTGACTAGAGTGTGCATGCGGCTGATCAAAGCACAGTCCTGTGGTCGAGGGAGCAAAGGGGCCAAAAGACAAACCTCATGTGTATGTGTACGCCACACGTGTGAGATAAATGCTATATTGTTGTTGCGAGGAACAATCACACACCCCAAGAGCAAACACCACTTACGCCAAGAGATGAGAAAAACTGACGCACCTTGGCATACTGAGTGTGTCTAGTGACTTGTGAGGGCTTAATACTGTCAGCCGCAACACAGAAACATGTGTCTCTTTGCCACATGACAACCACAAAAATAGCTCCTGTCTCGACCTCAGTTTCCACGCGTGACTCTGTCGTTAGAAAGCCACTTTCTAGATTTAGTAGATCATTTTGCAGCATGTACAATAACGGGGTGTTTGCAGTTTGTCTCTCTGCTCCTGCCTGTTGCATGACACAGTCTGCTCCTTAAGGAATTAAGGAAAGCGAAAGGCGAGAAATGGTCTCAAAGTGAGAGAATCCTCCAAAGCCAGCTCACTATGTAAACATCTCGGCGTTCTGCGAGCTGAGCGGATGCCGAGAAGCGTGCAGCTGGAAGTCGCAGAGCGAAATCAGAAGACGCTCAGAGCCTCATCCCGTGGGACTGTGCTCACCAGGAGGAGAACACCAGTTAAGATTTCACCTCTGGGATGTGTGCGTGTGTGCAGAATGATCCAAGCCTTACCCTTGCTCTCACGCTGGCATCAGATAATCTGTTTTAAGTCTATTTTTTGCCTCTTTGATCAGTAGCTTATTAAACACTCATTGCTATTAAGTAAAAATGATGAATTCATTCCTATGAAATCCACTGTAGCACCGTGTCTTCTTCTTTTTTTTTTTTTTATGCGGTACTGTCAAAAAAAGGGTCAGGCAGAGAATCCAAGATGAACAAAATTTGGATAACATTTCGGATTTCTGTTTTGGAAAAGATAAAGTCAGTAAGGCCCTGTCCTGACCTAGAATTGGCAAGAATCCTGGGTGGTCTGATAACTAATGGGAAGTGAGTCTGAGTGAGTCCGTTCACATCTTGTATTACAGTAATCCTCCACGTGCGTTTCAAGTTATCATTAGTGATTGGATCTCAGTTCCACGCTCTATATGCAAATAAAAAATTGAAGCATTTGGGGTGCCGTGGAATAACAGCTGTTACCTCTCAAAACAAGGGCTTGCTATCGACCGCTGCATGGTGACATGGAGTGGGACGTGAAGAATCTTGCTGGCTTACTGAGGGCACGTGTTATTATTTAATTTATGTTTCCCAGCACCTGATGTTAGCTATTAGTAGCTAAAGACCTACACAAACCTGAGATTGCAACTTGAACCCTAGAGGCATCCATGCTCACAGCAAGGTCACTGCTGCGTTGGTATCTCCATTTCCAATCATTTCACTTGTTAATAGGTTTAGTTTAGTTGGTAAATATAGCTACAAAGACATTATATATATATATATATATATATATATACATATACATATATATATATATATATATATACATATATATATATTGTGACGGCCTTTATAGGCTGGCCTTAGGTGGTGGGTTGGGAGGCTGTCATTCTCCGTGTTGCAGGAGCCTGGGAGGTGGAGCTACAGTCTCATCACTTGTGTAGCACACCTGAGGAAGCTGCAGTGGGAGGCCATAAAGCAACCTTGGATCACTTTGCTCGCTCTCTCTCACCTGGCTGGCCACCTGACTGCTCTCATGTGTGTATTTGGTGTTGCCTTCTCATACACTACTCCATTCACTCACACACTCCAACATAGCATGCACACTGATATGCAGACATACCACTATCTACCTGTTTTGCTTTATTAAATTCAGATTATTAGTAGACTTTGTGTGGCTTCCCTTTTTTTTTTTGTCACTGCTGTTTGAGCCAGGTTGTGACAACATATATTAAATGGCTCTCCATGCTCAGACAAACACTTTGTGCTTTTTCCTTTTTGGGTAGTCCATCATTTCATAATGGCACCTGTGCCTTCTTTTGACTGCCGACTCAGAGTACAAGCTCCCTTTTTGTTCCGAGATCATCTGAAGTATTCTCATACTTCAAAAGCAAGATATGAAATTATTAGGCTCATACGGAGGACACCAGCTGAGCAGGGGCTGAGCAGGAGGTCAGTGTGGCCCGGATGCATGTTAATATCAGGCCTGAGCAGACCCTTAGAAAAACTAAAGAGAAAAGCTCCAACAGAAATATGCTGCTTCACTGCTGCTCGAGACAGACATCTCCCATTTTGTATTTTAGCCACGCAGCAAGTGCTCTCATCAGTGCAACTTACACCGAGCGCAATAAACTTTTTCTTATTCTCAGATTGCCCACATTGCGAGGAGCCAGAAAGGATTGTAAAGGTCAGAGCCATGGTGTCCCCACTATATTTCCGCGACAGTAAAATGAACAAGAGAGAAGCTTTGCGAAATAGAAGTAAAGGAGAAGCAGTGCTTTCAGGGAGTTGCTTTAAAGGGGGAAGAGGTGAAATTCTAATGAGAGGCTTAAATTATTTAAATAAGCTGTTTTCAGCTGGCTATGCTGTTGTGATTGCTGGAATTCTGACATGAATACTGGCAAACACCTTCTGTCGCTAACAGCTCTGAGAAGCGTTCATTTTGTGTCATTCAGACATGGATTATTATGTAATGACATGTTGCAGGACGCAGTGTGCTCCCTAAATAACATGAAGGAAATAATAATTATATGTTTGGAGTTTCAGCTTGAGTGAGAATGTGACAGGCCAAAAACCAGACTGCAGCTGAATCCAGACACCGGGGGAAGCCGGTATATAAAGCAGCAACAGTGAAACGTAACATTCATATTTTATGTCAACTCCGCGCATCCACTATGTGTTACGGGAAGCCTTCCTCGAGCGCCGTCATTTGAGAGGAAAATCTAGAATTTGTTTCTCTTTTGATATCTTATTCTACTTGGATGGTGCCGGGGAAGCTGAAAGCAGGAAACAAAGGCGAGGATGAAGGAGGGAGCGCTTCTCCTTCAAACCCACAGGGTCCCTCCACTCCTCTGCTGATGGCCTGTAATCGACGCCGAGCACGGCGGTGGAGAGGCTGCAGCCGCCTTTCAAAGCGCCACTGGTTTGTGTATGTCCCATAATGGGTTGTTCACACTTCTCTCAAAGAATTGTCACTGGCAACTCAGCCCGTGGACCAGCAGGGTGTAGAGGAAAGAAAATAACAGACACATAAATAGATACTTCATGTATACAGTGCTTCTCTGCCTTAATGGCACTCAAAAGCTCTTTGCTGTGTTTCTCATTCAGCCGATCACTGTATGCAGGGTGCTCGTCTACCATCAGATGCTATAACCTGAGTCACCTCTGTCCCTCTTTAATAGTGTCTGACATCCAACAAGACAGTTTAAAAGTAATCTAGTCTTCATAAGATCTAACTTCATAACCTTCTTACATTTTAATACAGTCCGTTTAACAGCAAAAGTACTGCGGGATGGTAGCATAATAGAAAATATTCCGATAAAAATGATGTTTACTGTTCTATCCAGCAAAATGACCAAGACAGCATGCTTAAATGCTCCACTTTCTGAATGAACCCTGGTGTCAGTGCCATGGTAAATCCTCGCCAGGGCTGGCACACACCTGTATTTATTGTGGCTTGATACCACTTTAGGTATGGCCATTGTGTTCAGTTTGCAGTTATTGTGTAGAAGAAGGCTCATATTCATGCAGCACAGTCGGGGTCGGAGTCATGGAGCTCAGTGAGGGCAGCCACCGGCAGTGAGGGGTGCCCCATAGGGGGCACTGTTGGTTCTCATGAACGACCCATGGCACAACAGGTTGCACGACTCTGCTCCTTCCCCCTTTCCCTGGCTGCACACCAATAATCCACCCAGGTTATAAAATGCATTATAATATAACAGTTTAGTGGTGCTGGTTTTTATTTTATTATTTTAAAGCATCTCATAACTGAATTTAGAGGTATTTAATGAAAACTAAGTGTAGGATTTGGATTAATTACATAAATAACCTGGAGGTTTGTGGCGTGCATCCTGCTGCTTGTGTGCTTGAGTTGCATGTGAAAAGGGGCATTGTGACTTTATATGAGAATAATGCTCATGCTCATTTTCTACTCTTTGAGCCGTGATTCCTGCAGACACCCAATTGAAAATATAACTTAAACACATCCCATGGAGATGCGTGGGACTCGATTCTAATCTGACAACTTTCTTTATCCAAACGGTTAAAGACAAATAAATAAATAAATAAAAAAGAAGTGCAGACCCCGTGTGATCTGATCTGGGCATTTGATGGCCAAATACTTGCTGACGTGACGCCCGCAAACCCTCTAATTTGCCAATCCAGCCCGGAGTGCGCGTCCCGCGTCTCTCCCCCCTCCACCCTCCTCCTTCAG
This sequence comes from Chelon labrosus, assembly GCF_963514085.1. Taxonomy (NCBI): domain Eukaryota; kingdom Metazoa; phylum Chordata; class Actinopteri; order Mugiliformes; family Mugilidae; genus Chelon; species Chelon labrosus. The sequence goes on from NC_140355.1 coordinate 9,770,777, forward strand.
CTTCTGCACCACCACCACTCTCCGGTCCACGGCCACGGGGTGCAGAGAGGCAACAGCTCAGAATCGGCTCCACCGCCGCCGCCTCCCTCTCGTCTGCGCGTGGAAAGTTGTGGGACAATGTCTTAGATATTGCATTTCTTGCGTGGCACTCGGCGCGCACGGGCGTTTTAAACGGCTGGTGAATTTACCACTATATGGAAAAGAAAAGGAAGAAGAAGAAGAAAGCAACTGCGAATGCCGTGCGATCAATTAGAATGAAAAACAGAAACTAACTGGGATTGATTGTGTTTGATTATTTATTTGTTTGCTGTCACCGCTGCTGAACATTTTGCAGTCACATGCCAGCATCGGATGAGACCGCGGCGCCGTATCCTGTGCAGTAAGAGAAATGGTAAGACGCAAAGAAACAAAACAAACCCTGCACCACTTTCACGCACTTATTCCCTATATTTGGCGTTTAGTTTGTTGAGGAATGCATGTTTCCAACTCAGATTTATCAAATTTTAAACATGCTGGGTGCTGCAGGGTGTGATTTGTGACAGGCGGCTTATTTTCACACACCCTGAGGCAACTGTCTCATCTCAAGAAATAATGAACTCTTTACTCAGAACGCAGCATAAAATGTGAAGAATCGGCAAAGAGAAGTTGATTAATTAGTCAGTAGCTTAACAGATCCAAGATAAAAACGAGAAATGCGCACTTTGATTTCTTGAGATTCAAAATTTCATTTCTGTGGCACTGACCGCGCGCTCATGTCTGTGGTGACAGGTGGCGCCGCGCGGAATACAACAGTTTTGTTCTAAATGGGGAACTGCTCGCAGAGGATAAGATAGCGTGCAAAGTTGCGCTGCTTTCTGCTGAAGGAGTTATCCGTTCGGCTTCACCCGAATAGACACGAGTCCGCGGAGAGACATGGGGCCGCTCCAGTGCGTGAGGATCACCGCGCTGCTCCTGTGCGCAGGTAAGACCTCCCCAGAGAAACCTCCGCTAATGTCAGTGAGCGCTCGTGTTCACACAGCTCATCAAGAATTATGGAAATGAAAGGCAATGGTCGTGAAATATGCGACACTGTAAATGCATCAACCTTTTTTTTTTTATATCATTCACCCCTTAATGAAATGCAAATGATTTCCTTTCAGCCAAGGGGACATATATAATTTATGAGACATATAATTAGCTGTAAGCTGTTGTGGCAGAATACAAAATGACTTGTAATATTAACAAGAATGAACTGTGACAGTTGCCTAGAGAGTGTGGGGGTTTGGGTGTTGTGGCAGCACTTGAACGGGATGCAGTGTGTGAGCGTGGCACTGCAGAGCACCAGGAATAACAACAGGCTGCAGACACAACCCAGAGCAGGAGGAGAAGAAGTGCACCTTTTCATTGTCTGAGCAGTTGTGCACTTAGGAAAAAGATGGATGAAGGTGTGTTTGTACGTGTGTGTGTGTGCACTTACATGCTTAAGATGCCCATGTGTGTACTGTATATGCCAGTCTGCAACTTTGTGTGCAACTTGCACAGCCTTGTGCAGACCTGTGATCAAAAATGCCTATGTTAGAAAATCTAAATCATCCATGCACAGTGTTTAAATGCCAATGAAAGGCTCACGTAAAATACATTTTCTCTCTTTGGTACAAGAAGACAGACCTTAAATGGTCACTGGAGAAAAACTGAATTCGATATATTTGGAACACGTATTTTGTTTTAATAGCTTTGTCCATCTTTTGGTTACAATACGATTTAATTTAAAAATGCCAGTGCTGACATGCAGGAGATGAAGCTACGCTACTGGATGTAACTTGAACCTGGATCCATTAGCAACAACAGCCGCCAGGTTATTTGACAGTTTAAAAGCAAGCTGTCAATCACAGGCTCATTTGTGCACAGAGCAGAAACAAACTCTACCTCACGTAATGGTACTTTTACCTTTTTAATAGTAAAAGATTGCCTTTAAGACTTAAGTCTTCGCATTTCAGGGAAAGAAATCATTCGTAATCTCTTGTAAAAGCCCATTAAAATCTGTGTACTGCTTCTTTCTGCGCCGATTAAACAAACAAGGCACAACATGGTGCTGATGGATTTTACCACCTTTGGACAAACCCACACTTGCTGTCTGTATCTGTTTCCAGTCTTCACGCTAGGCTAGCTACATCCTGGTTGGAACAGAAAGACATGAGATAAACGTATGCCAAGCTGTTGTGAGTAAATATAAGAGGGTAATGAAGTGAAGCCTGTGGTGAATATTAATTACCTGAGCTCTCTGCTGTCAGTATGTCTCAGATTATGCAGACTGACCTTCTGGATGAACCTACTTACCAGAGTTGTGCAAACAACACAGTATTTGATTTTGGTTAAACGGCAGATTTGCTTTAACTAACCTGTCTAATCCTCTAACTACTTGAAGCAACCCTCCCTAGAGGGGCATCAGACACTTTCAATTCACAAATCACTCCTTATTCCTTGTGATGTTAGCTATCAAAAGGAGATCACATCAAGTAGCCTAAATAGGTTATTTGGTTAAATATATAGTTCAAAGATGCAATAGCTCAGGGGAATCAGATTCTGTCCCAGAGGCAGGAGCTTTAAATGCCTTGCGAATGACCTTTTTAAGCACTTGGTGTTGTCTGAAGTTGTGGCAAACAGGATTATTTGGCTTTCTAAGATTGGGCCTCTTGTTTTTGTTTTTTTTCTCCTTCTAAGCTTTGTCTGAGGGGAGGCCCAAATTCTCCGACTTAAAAAATAACATTTGTTGCAGTCCAATAATTTCTAGCTTGTTTCCACATCCTCGGATTACTAGAGTTGCTGAATAATTTTTTTTTATGACAAATTGTAAAACTTTTCTCCCTCCACACCACAGGAAATTATATTAAAAAAACTATTTGTGTGACTCCACTCACCAGGTAAAAGCCACGCCATAAATAGGAAGGTAGGCCAGATATTGATCCGTATCTCATCAGTATGATCAGTGCCTTCAGGTGAAAGTGGATGGGAAATGGGAAAAGAGAGAGAGAGAGAGAGAGAGAGAGGGAGAGAGAGAGAGGGAGAGAGAGAGAGGGAGAAAACCCTCCTGTCAGTCAAGCCCCTCCTGTCCAGAGTCTCAGAGGATATTATACGTCTCCAACCACCTGATTGCACTCACAGAGAGGGTCGAGGTTGTCTCTGTGAGAGGAACGCACTGACAGGCACATACTGTGGAGTGTAGCTACTCACACTCACATACTGTCAGACCGGACACTGGGACATTCGTAAAAACTCCCTGTAGCCTGGCATGTAGTCTTTGCAAATCCGAGGATTTCCATCTCCTTTTCAGGGTTTAAAATGTGCTCCACCATATCATAAATATATAAAAGACACAGCTTTTGATATGTGGTTTCCAGGAATTGCGTATGAGCCGCATATGAAATTTCCTCTATTACACATTTTAAGCTTTTTGAGTGTTATTTTACGCCATGAAATGACATGTCGTCCTTCGTCAAAACCACACGTTGTGAAATGCAAAATGCACACCAATGGCATGAAAGTCATATTACTCATACATTGTTTGATAATATCAGACTGCTAACTTAAATTTAATTTAATGATCTTATCACCAATACTCAGTCTAGTATGGTACTGTTATCATTCATGAAGCCATCTTGAGGAGCCATCTAGCTAACTAGATGTTTCTGCTGGAGCCACTTTCTCAGTTTGGGGGTGACTGCCTAAGTCTTCCATTGACCACGGGGACCACTGTTGCCTTCACCTTCCACACCTTTTCCAGCTCTTGGTATTTCTTGATCTTCTCATGTTCCTTCTTCCTGATGTTGCTATCCACCGGGATCGCTACATCTATAACTAGGGCCCTCTCCTGCTGTTTGTCCAGTTGGTTAGCCATCACCAGCTTGTCAGTCTGTATGTGATGGTCCCACAGGATCTTGGCTCAACCATTCTCCATTATATTTGGAGGTGTCTCCCATTTTGACCTTGGGACTTCCAGTCCATAATCTGCACAGATGTTTCTATGGCGTTCCATGTGTGTCCTGCATGCATGCTAGCATCCTACACTCTGCTGTTATGAGCTGTTGTTTCAGGGGCATCTTTGCACAGCGTGCACCTAGAGTCACTCCCGGTGTGGTAGAGCCCAGCCTCTAATGATCTTGTGCTTCAAGCCTGTTTTTGTGCTTCCATGATTAGTGCCTCTGTGCTGTCTTTCATTTCTGTCTTTTCCAGTCACTATTAGGATTTCTTGATATTAGTCATATACGGTATATAATTGTCTCATTTGCCTGATATGCAGTTTTCATCACTTGTTTAAAAAGTCCTCGAGTGCCTGGTAAAAAGGGCACTGTGCTACACGTGGGAGGATTCCCACTCAGAGTGTGCCTGCTCTTTTGTATGTGTGTGGGCCTGGTCAGCGTGGAATGGCATGGAGAGTCGTAAAGTTACAAAAACCAAAATGCATTTATGCCATAATTTAATAATAGCTCTCTCTCTCTCTCTCTCTCTCTCTCTCTCTCTCTGTCCGTCTCTCTCACACACACACACTGAGAACTCTCACAAAAAAAAACGCCAGAAGCATTCGTGCTGCTAAGCTACGTACATATTCTCACCACAAAAGCATTACAGCTGAATTACTCGGTTAGTTAGACTGAGCGCTGCATTAGCTAATGAGGGTGCTAATGTAAATGCTGGTTATTCAAGCTCATCGCCAGACAAGAATGTTAAAAGTGTACGATTTCACAAACATCAGAGTGTATTTAATGAAGCCGTCTCACCCTTGCTTTCTTAACGGCATAATTAGGATTAGGACATAATGGTCAAAGCATGGTTAGGGTTAGACAATTAAATACTTGAGGGTCATGTTGATGAAAAAGTGAATATTTATTAGATGCCTGAGATGGGAAGTGAATTCCAGTCTTCTGCATGAAAGCCCTAAACGCTCATCTACTGCCCTCACTTTCTGCTGTACATACAGTAATGGGTACACTACTTCATGCGATGGAACTGCATTTCGGCAAATCACAGTGTGCTTAGTGATTTCATGTGTATTTAATTAATTAATGTCTGTTTAATATTCGAGGAAGCGGGCAAAGAAACTGGAGCAACGTAATACTCTTGGAGAGGCAGAATTCCGTTAATACACATAAAATATTGAGAAAAGCAGAGATAATGAAGAGCGCGGAGTCTAGAGAGCATACGTGGGAAAGAGACTGCACTGAACCATTTTTGTCTTTGGTGAGGAGCTCTAAGGCTAAACATGCACGTGTCATGCTATACTGGTGCGGAAAGGGCCATGATAGTCGCTCATATGTCAGTAACCATGGACCATGTGAATTGAATTGGTTGTCACCGTGATCTTTTTTTTTTCCACTACAGCGTTACTATGTTTACACTGTTTGCGCCAACTTGTATCAGCATCCTTACTGGCAAGACTCCCAGCTCAACTCAACAACCATCTTGGCTGCATTACTGACCAGTTATTTAGCTCTAGCAAGACCAGGACTCTATCTAAAAGAATGGAGAGGGAACCATAGCTGCTATTTCAGTGGTCACTTGGAAGTAAAGTTGACATGAAGAGGATCCTCAGACAAATTAAAATGTTTGCTGACTTAGCTGCAAATAAGATTTAAAATGCATTTTCCCCACATGTTACAGTGTTACTACGCATGCACAAGGTTTCACAACCCCAGCTTCATTTAATGCTCAATCTCAAGTGCTGGGATGGGACAATATCTTTGGTTCGTCCCACCTGACTCATGCCTATTCACATTATTATCAACTTACTGTGAGCAAAGGAAAACAATAGGTGCTCTTACTGCACCTGCTCCTGCTACCACACATCTGAAACTGTCGTAAACCTCGACCGTGCAACAGGATGACCGGCATCGTATGTTTCCAGTTCAAGCTGTTACAAAGCAGATGTTTTGCTTTTTGAGGGAAAAATGGGATTTGTGCCAGACACATGCCATTTGCTGTCTTAGAGAAATTCCCCACAGATTTAAATTCAGATTCTTTACGTGTGGTTAACCTGGATTCCAAAATCTGCTTTTTTTATTTTTTTTTTATTTCCCAAAGCTTATAGAAGCAGCATATAAATACAGGGCTGAGACATACTGTGAACAGTTTCTACATCGGCTGCCAGTTTTTAGAAACTGGCCAGAAACTGAGAGTTGAAACGTATTATCCCATGGGGAGGGAGAAGAAGCCCAGAGGGACCCACACATGAAGGCTGTGAATGGCCAACTACCTCCAGGAGAGTAAAGTCTCTTGGGGTGTTACTTGTTGGCTCTCAGCATCTCCTGGTTTAGTTCTTGGAGGGGGGTGCTGGCAGAGCTGCGTCGTTCTGGGCAGAGATTTTGCTTAAAGAAACGGCAGAAGCCAACAGAATTAGCTGACTTTATAGAAAGCTAGAAAAATCTATCTTCTATATTCTCTCATTTTCTCCTCTAATGTTCAAAAGTCACTTCTATGATTTGTAAGGATTATTACTGTAAAACAAGCACTTGGGTACTTGTTATCTGAAAGCTTGACCAGGAAGGGAGAGTCAGTCTATTTCTGGGTCTTTCCCCAAAACACAATAGTGTCCTGGGGCAAAATCTCTACTACAACATCATACATTATGCTGTTTTTTTTTTTTTTAAAGCAATAGCTCTCAAAGCAAACATATATTCAGAGACACCCAGTCCTATCCAGTGCAGGATTGTATCATCACTGAATGAAATGTTGTGTTGTGAAGTGATGGATGACGCCTGGCTTGCACAGTGTGACACTGCAGCAGAAGGAAGCACTGCACCAGGGAGCCATATGTCATATTATATGGGTCATAACACAGAGACAAAAGTCATAAAATGAAAAATAATGAAACGTTGTGTAAGATCTGAAGTACAAACCCAAAAGAGGTGCATGCTTCAGAAAGCTTACATGTCGGATGGTATACCTGGAATAAAGTCAACTGAAGATTACAGCAGAAGGAAATACTGCAACGGGGAGCCATATGTCATATTATTCTGATCATAACACCAAGACTCACTTCATAAAATGGCAGTAATGTAAAGTTTATATGTTTCAAAAGCTACGAGTAGTTTTTATTTATCAGAGTACATCTCAGCTCGTGAATCAGTTGCAGTGACTGATTTTTGGTCTCATGGGAGAAGAGGAACAAGATGTTAAAACAGAGGCAACATCAGCATGCATTTGGAGTCACACTTCTGTCCAGCAGATGAAACAAACTCCAGGTATTTGTGTCTGCCATGTTTTCTTGCAATTGTAGTATTGTTTGAGTGCGTCTTATTTTCTGAAAACAACAGTTTTTCTGATAATAATAATAATCTAAAAGAGGCAAAATACTCTTTTGTTTTCCAGCGGATTTTTAGCAATCAGTTTTTTTGTTTTCGACTCCCACCAAACGCTCAAATGGTAGATGACTGATAACGGATATTAAAATATGAATAATAAGCTGCTTTAAAATTGGCAAGGAACAGAGGGAAAGGGTTTAGTTTTCATGCGTTTGTCTCGCAGCTATATCCGTCCCAGCTTCATTTATTTTTTTTTAGGTATGGCTCAGTTCAGTGTAAAATGGTTTGTAAAACGGGTGGAGAGCGTTCACATTCAGTTTCATAATGATGTACTGTGCTATGAATCACACGCGTGTACAACAACTAACCCGCATGATAATCTGCATGATAATCTTGGTTTACTGAGTGGAACAGGTCTCCAGACTTTGGCATCTTGTGTTTGCCAGTGGGAGGGAAAGTCATAAGCAGCGTGTAAGGGGAGTGGAGAGGACTAACACTGACTTCTGTAGTTCAGTCAGGATCATTTCAGTCAAAGGAACTTATTGCATTTGCAGTAAATCCTTTTTGGCAGTATGACTGTTCTGCGACCTCCCTGCTCTTCCATGCAACTATATGGAAAGACTAAGACATGGAGAGCGGCAGCAGCAGAAAAGACCACGGTACAGGACACAGCAAGCACCAGTGACAGACTATTGGCATTGACAGGGAGATGCAGCATAGAAGGATTGAAAGAGGAGCCGGGGTGAAGGAGGGTTGCAAAGCAGCTTGCTGAGAAACAGCAAGAGAAGGCACATTGGATGAAATTTGCCAATGATGCTTCAGCTGATCTGTCAGGCTGGTTTATAGATTAACTTGACATAGGCTTGACTCCGTGGCCTGCCTCAACTGTGCTGCACAATTTTTAGTTTTAGCATTATTCCTTCACATTCTGTCTAAAAGCTGTTTTCTTCTTCAAACTTTTAAACAAAAAGTCTGAGAAATGCCCATTTAAAGTTATTGAAAAACATTTTACAGGCTCATATAATAAACACAGGCTTGGGCCTACCTCAAGTCACTGTTCACCTTTTTCAAAGCAGGACCACAATCTTCCCTGACTGTAAGACGGTTCATGCTGAAACATAAACAAATAATAAAGATCATTAATAGACATTGCTGAGGTAAAATGAGATTATGTTTCTATTTATGTATGTCTCTGTATGTTAAGATGAGCTGCAGAGACTCTCTTATATATGAATCTATAATGTGAATGTACCGTGCAGTGGGTCATTGCAGCTGGCAAGGGAGAAAATGCTTATTTTCTATGTAATATTGGTGCATTTTCTGATTTACTTAATGTGACATCCTTGAATATTTATATGACAAGAGACCTTGAGTGAAATTTGAATCAGTCTGTAAATTAAATTCCAATACGGGTGTACAGTGTATGAGTTGAGCATGGATGACAAAGATAAGCAGCTTTGACTCACAGGATCTTTAATTGATTTTAGGCCCTTCTTGTCTCCAGCTGATACACTTTTTTTTTTTTTATAATCTATATACCGCAACGACAAGGAACAACGTACCTCCTGCCCTTTCTGATTTGACACGAGGCTTGTGTTGCTTTAAGACGGAACACTTTGGAAAAGGTGGCTTCAGAGGAGGATGTCATAAACGCCACCTTAAACTGAATGGATATTGTTTTTGACAGTAATCAGGCATGTGTAGGCATTAGCTCAGGTCATTATCTATGCAAGCCAAGTGAGTGGTGGGAATTGACTGTGATGCTACGCAGTGATTTACAGAGATGTGATGGTTCAGTCCATGGGCTGGAGTGAACATCTCAAGGAGAGCTGTAATGGTGAATGTTTTCCTTCAAAGCTGGATTGTCCAGTGTGTTTTGTAAAAAAAAAAAAAAAAAATTTAGATTAGAGAAAATAATGACTAAAAAGTGCGTTAAACCTCAAGATTCAGAAAGTTGTGGTCAATTCACAGCATGCCAAAATGGGATTTTACTCTCTCTATTTCATCAGTCTGAGGCCACTGTCATTTTTATTTCTGAATTTCAATGGATGTTCGTCACTGAGGAAAAGGAGCTGTGAAATATGTCTCTCTTTTTCCCCCCAAAGGATTTGCTTTACTAATAGGATCAAACACAGAAAGGAGAATAATCGATATGTGACAGCATTAAGATGAAACCTTTCCCTGCGTCTCTTCTTCACTCTGAGCGTTTGGAGAATTGGGAATACAGCATGCCTAACCTGGCGCTGATGCTCCCCGACACACATAATCACACGCAAGCGCAAGTGCTCAGCATCATTAAAGACTCTGTGACACATTGTAGCCGTGCACTGTAAACACACACACACTAACACACACACACACACACACACAGGCACACGCAGACTCATCTCCTTGGGCAAACAACTTCACAGCCATCCAACTGGGAAAGGCTCGCACTCAGCGGGGGGTCTAGAGACAATTAGCATAACTAACAGAACACTCAGCGCACACGGAGAAAATCAGAAGGAAATGAGAATGAACCTACGCAATCAGAGCAGGGAAAGAATTTTAACAGCACTTCCAGTGCAAAAGATTGACAGAGAAAGATCACATGTTTATCTCGCACCACCAGCTTTGGTCCCACAAGACAGCGGAGGTACAGTACGCATTCTCCTCTCTTACAAGCCTGCCGCCTGGGCTTCAACCCCCCGCTGAGTTGTCCTCACACAGCATCACATATCAAGAAGATTGCAGTAAGTTTTGCAGTAAGTTGACAGGGTAAGCCAATAACCTTTTCCTTTTCTTGTGTTTCTCGGGATAGTTGTGTCATTTCGGGACAGTTTTATGTGCGTGGATGCTGCGAGAGCCGAGGTAGAGATGATGGCAGCGGTGATGGGAAAGTTTTCTGGTATTGCCGTTATCTGCCCAGGTCAGAGCAGTAAGCTATTGCCTCCTTTTTTTTGTCCAGCGGAAAAACATGATTGATTATTGTGGCAAAGGTCCCGATGGGCTGCAATGTCATGAAGTCTATTTATTTATTTTTCCTGTTTCTGTAGGTTTCCACAGTTGTGGTATTAAACTTCCCCCCAATCTACTGTTATCTCCCCGCGCGTCTGACTCCGTCTATCCGTCTCGTTATTGCCTGGATCATCTGGCGAAAAGCTGTTCCTCATTATCTGATCTTCATCAAAAGTTAAGAGGCAGGAAAATAACCACTAGAAAAGTTCAGCATCGTGCAGCAAGAAAAAAAAAAACAAAGAACACAAAACTCTGCACAAAGAAAGGTGAATTTTAATTTCAAACTTGATAGACACTACAGAATTGAAACCTGAGGGGAAACTATTCCACACCTTTAGGAATGTAGTTCCCAAACCAAGACTCAATTCCCTTACCAATTTTCAGCAACACTGCCTCAAGAGAGGTAAACATTACCAAGAGCTCCAGCCAATAAAAAAAAAAAAAAGTATTAGGGAATAGGACTCCCATCTTCCAAAACCTATATCTGTATGGGCGTTAATACTTTCAGGCAGTAAATCAAGTGAAGCTCAGAACACTTCAACCATAGTGATAAACAAATTGGAATAGTCTCCTAATAATTGTGTAGTATTTGCTTGAGATGATCGGAAATTTGCACTTGTGCGTGAAACTTTAGATAGCTGATGGCAGCCCAAGCGCTGACAGTTTGTATTCTATATGTTAATGTGGTAACTATGCACCGTTCAGAGTAGCTTCAAGACATTTCAGCCAGTGCAGGTACAGGCTATAGGGTCAGACGTGGCTGCATATAGCACGGTGGTGCCGATTTCAGCGGGCTGTATGTACGTTGTGTGTGATTTGCTTGCCCGAGTGATACATTGGCCAGGAGAATGAGACACAGATATCGATCGATCTGCGGGCTTCAGGCCAGACCTGAGCTCAAAATTGCGAGCAGCCTTAAAAAACTGTTATTGGTCAATTTCTTGTTAACACTAAATGTGCTGATGGCCAGTTGGTAGGCCCTATTAGGTCAGAAAATTGCAATCTGTGCAGCAGTGGAACAGATGTCATCTTGAAATGAGAAAAATCTGTTTTTGACTTGAACGTGTTTGTGTGTGTGTGTGTGTAATAGTGATGTTGACATAGTACACGCCTGCTTCTCAATTATGATGCAGCCTGCCAAAAAAATTAAAAAATAAAGCTGCAATCAGAGCCACAATAATCAGATATGTGGATAGGCACATATGGCGCTTGTTCCTTGTTATTCTCCGCCATTCATCCTCCTCATCCATCCTATGCTTCTCTCTCTCCCTTCCCTCCCTTCCGTTCTACCCCTCACCTTCACATCTTTGTCTTCTTTCTTCTCCCCCCTCATCTCAAATGGCCTTCCCTCTTCAATCACTGTTGCTCACATGTTCCTGTTTCTTTCATCAAAGCTGAATAGTCAGCCTGAGAATTATGACAGGCAAAGTAAAGCAAAACTTCATACGGTTAGATATTTGTGAGTAGGTTTTCCTCCATACCAAAGAATAACATTGCAAGTAAAAAAAAAAAACTAAACCAATTAAAGGAAAAGTTCTGTATTTTGTGAAATACCCTAAATTTCTTTCCAGTCTGTTAAATGAAATGTTTAATGGCGCTCACGTCTGTATTGGATCTCCTTCCAGCAGCTGGTTAGCTTAGCTTAGCTTAGAATCGAGACTGAAAACTGGGCGAAGGGATACCAGTTAACACCTTATTGCTTGTGCGTTTTACCAAAATGTTCAACCACACTGAGTTTTTTCAGGACTGAAATCACTTCTTAACAGGCTGCAGTGACTGCTTTGAGTCTCGTCGTCATCACTCTGAGACTGATAAGCAGCCTGCATAGATCAGGGATATAGTATCAGTGCACGGAGCTTCAAAGGTGCTGTTAGTTGGATTATGTTACCTTCTTACGAAGCCAGGCTAGCAGCTCCACCCTGCTTTGAGTCCTTATGCAAAGCTAAGATCACTGATTGCACGGTACGGCTTCAAACTATGCCTTCACATAGACATGGAAATGATATTAATCCTCTTGTTTAATCTATGCCAATTGCTGTAATTCTCATCCAGCTATAAATTGTTTTCTTATTGTATTTAAATACAAATAATAATGCTCTGTTTATCCACTGCACTACTAACAATCTGCCACATCTTTGTTCATCATGTGGGCTTACTCTGGTATCATGCTGCAAAGTCAACACAGAAATGTGTTGCCACCATTTTCACGCTTTTAAGCCGTTGTTGTTACAAAGCAATTCAGACTTCACCCCTTCTGTCAGAACATGCTGACCTACATGTCATGCTTTATTTCTCTTATCCATGACCAGATCTGTTAGCTGCAGTGCCACTTTGTCCATTGCAACCACCACTCATCATTTGAACTCATTATTTTTACCCTCTCCTAGAACTAATCACAAGTAACCAGACTGACCAACATGCATTCTCACCATTGAAATACAAAGAACCAATTAACTGCCTGGTTGCAGTGCTTTGTTTGACACACTGAGCTCTGATTTCCTTTCCTATGTTCTTCCAGTGAAGGTGTACCAAGTTATCCCCCTTTGAAGCTTTTGACTCAATTTGCCAACATCAGCAAACCAAAGGCTCAGGCAAACTGGTTGATCAGATTACCCTAAATATCTGATCACAAGCCACAATGTGTATTTTCAGTGCTCTAATCTATGCTTAGCACGTGCCCGCGCCCCATCCAAGGCAGTAAAAGTGATTTTTACGACGCCTCTTATTTAGCCATCTTGTCCCCGTTTCCTACATGAGCAATATATCGCGCTGCTCTGAGCATGCCCAGGGCCAGATCTGGGCACAGTGCTTCAGTAATAGAGGGATAAATCAGTTCTTAAAAGGTCCATATAGGGGGAGCAGAAATGTATCCAAAAGCGGCGGATTTAAACAGGGACGTGAAATCCCCTTTGTTTCGCTGTGGGCATGGAGCTGAGCGAGGGAGCCTTGTGTGGGCTCTTGGTACCAGTCTAGGGCCTCTTTGATGCCAGAATTTTCCAGCAGGTAATTGGGACACTCTGAGTGTGTGTGTGTGTGTGTGTGTGTGTGTGTGTGTGTGATCTGCACAAGTACAGTGAGGGTGCACTCCTCCCTTTCCAGAGTAGATGTGGAAGGACACATGCCACTTCTATTTAAGGTAACTGATGAGGTAGACAGCTGGACTGATATGGTCCACTCATGTCTTAACACTCAGACCCTAAGGTGTGATTTCTATCAGCGCTTTCATTTTCTTTAGCTTCTTGTCCTGGCTTGGTCCCCATGTGGATTTGGCTTGATGGATTCCTCAGAGATCCAAAGACTGATATTGATTTTACGCTTTAAATAATTCAATATAAAAATAGGTTTGGGAGGTACCATCATCTCCATATAATCTCGGCGGAGTCCCTCATGCTTTGTAGAAAAAGAATACAAAATTATTCCAAGCATAGATTCACTTGATTACTTTCCAACTCTATAATTGCTTGGGTCATTAAATTTTTTTTGGACGACGGAGAAGTCTCAAGGGCCAGAAAATGTCGGGAAATCCGGAAAATATATTCACATTTCAGTAAACAGTACAAGAAGGACAGTGCGCTGCTACTCGTTTGTCTTTACATTGCAGCACAATCTTTGCTCTACACCATACAGCCGTGTACTGGATCAGATCAGGTTTTCTCTATGCAGTGACTGCGTGCCGTAATCTGCAACAGCAGATGTGAAGCCTTTGTTTAAACCACAGTCTGTTAGTTTGTTTAAACAGTCTGTTAGAAGAGACAGATGTCACTGACTCGTACAGTACAGAGCTCACTGGAAGGGCTGTTGAAAGTGCCATGAAAGTTAAAAATAGATGTAGTGATTATTTACTTCATTTAACAGATCATTAATTCAGCGTTTTAGTCGCTTGTCAGAAGTCGATCATTGTAAGCTCCAAAAGCAAAACTCGAGAACAGTTAAGATTAGTTCAAATCTTTCTTGATAAATTATTTTTATCTATGTTAGCAGAGAGAGGATCATGCCAGTCCCTCAGTTTTTCGTATTTTTGAAATTTAGTGGTTAGTGAAACGTATAGAGAGCCACTGGAGGGGTTGCAATAAAAATGGGGTGAATGACTTCCCTGACCAGATGATGTATGATGTACGGATTTTGGAGATCTGCTTACTTCTCTTCTCATGCCGCAAACAAACTGATTCATTCTTTAGTTTTTCAGTGAATTTTACAAAGAGCTTTTGGATATGTTGAAATGAAATTGGACACATACATTCATGGTGCCCAGTTGTTTGTTCCTGCTGACTCTGGTGACTCAGCAAAATGGAATGGCACCAATTTAGATTTTCTTAGGATTAGCTCATACTAGCAAGCTTGTGCATACCCTCATTTTGGTTTATAAATGTCCAACAATTAAACATGTCAAAAACCTAATAGTTCAAGCAAAGATTTAAGAAGTAGTTTAAAACTCACTTGACATGTACGTGCATCAGGGGTTAGCTTTTAAATCCTGGAGAACAGGGAAGAAGCATGTGTTTTTAAATCGTTAAAATACAAAGTGTACTTGGAAAAAATGTTCTCGGAATCCAGTTCAAAGAAAGGTACAAAATGTGTTGTTGTGTTAACATGAAAGGGGCTTGAGATTAAAAAACAGTAACGGCTAAAAAGTGAAGATGTGACAAAGTAATAAACAATTAAAGGTATCAGAATGACAGAAACTATAAAACTAAACACGGATCACCTTTTTGAGGAAACTGGTCACGCAGAATTTGTAGCCTGTTAACTCAAAGCTTACTTTCAAACTAAAACACATATAGTTTACGCCCCTGGAATTCTCCAGCTGGATCTTCTCACAAGCTGGGACATACCTCCAATCTGTAAAGCTAATTACTACCATTTTCATCACGGCGCTGTACAGGCCAGAAGTTCTTTCATATGTAGATATGATTAAATTATACCATGGTGAACTCATTATATTGGATTTACATTTAGAGATGTTTTTGTGCTCCATCCCCTCAGAACCCTCTCAAGGCTAGTCGCAAGGATTCTGATGACCTGACATTTCTCAGCCACTTTTCCACCGGCGCAGCACTGTGCACTCACAAAGTCCCGTCTGCTCATCAAAGCCAAGAAATGGCAGCATGCTGCTTTTAAATTTATGGTTCACTTTGCTATATTAAACACGCTCATGGTTTTGTAATAGGTCGAGCTGGTTAATTAAGTGGGTCAGAAAGCAGATCAAAGGCCTCTGGTATATAGTCTGTATTTTGGACCAGCTACGTTGAGTCAAGACACCATATTTCTAGATGGGACACTTCATTGATCATGTCTGCTGTTAAGCTTTGATGTTTGATCCAGTATTAAGTCAAATGTGATACTTACTCAACTTAATATTGGTTCAAACATCAAATAATATTGGTTAAATTTAATTCCAGAGAAGAATCTTAAACTTAAACCTCAAGTAGAAATCTCACTGCACCATAGTTTATATTAGTTTAAGTTGTGTTGCTTAAGGGTTCTGCGGGATGACTGACTGTTTCAGGTTAGCTGGTTTTAAGAAAGCAGTGGATCTAATCGTGAGAGAAATAAAAAAAAATAAAAAATTGCGAGGTAGCCATCAATCATAAACCCCAGTTTTTCCCGCTGTCAAACTACCCCTGCACCATCACACCACCCCCGAATGCAATTTTATAGCGAAAGAACACTTTATCTTTCCAGCTGTCACAGGAATGATCGGCTAGTTGATTATGACGTTAGTGTTGCGGTACACCGATTAAGTTTCACCGTTTGAAATGCGGAGATGAATAAGCCCCTATACGCCCCGCAGCGCATACAGCATGCAAAACATGAAGGATAAGGTATGTGCGTGAATATTAACATCATAAATTGTCACTGTATTTCCATTTGCTTGCAGCTTTTCTTTCATAATGATTTTTTTCTTCTTCTTTTTTTTTTTTTTGCTGATGTGATATTACACTGGAGAATAATAGTGGTAGAAATAAAAGGGAGGATTGAGGGCTTATCTAGCTGTGCAGGTGTGGTATTACAGGCTTCTCAATGGGAATCAGACTTGTGGTGTGAAGTATAAGCTCCTGCACTGCGCGGAGCATTCTGTACATAATCCCGCCGCACTTTCCCATAACTGGGAGCCGGGACAAAGTGAAGGGCACACAGTCTGTTGGCAGCGTGACACTGACGAGCGGCCGCTGAGAGGCGGGCGTAAGTGCTTGTCGCGCTTTGTGAGGTTGTGGTGATGTTGCTGTGGCTCAGCACCGCAAGGGAGAAAAATCTTCTCCAATCCAATGTTAAGAGTCTTTCTTTCCTCCGGTGTTAGATTGCACACAAAAGGAAAATGATGGGCTGATAATTTTATAAGAGGACAAGGGGAAAAACTCATTGTACAGTACTAAGAAAATGAGTTCAATGCGGCTGAAACCAATACCCCGCTAAATATAGTATAATCATCAAACAAGCTCATTATATATCATTAGTGGTGTAATACATTTGGATGGGTCATCCTTCAAAGCAGAGCAGAAAAGCAAATTTAATGTCTTTTCATTATGTATACGGATCTATTTTTATGGAGCGCAGTGTGTGGCTTGTTTAATCAAAAATCAGTCCCAAACTTGTACTATGTACTCATCTATTTTCATGCACATTGTGATAAAACGAGACAGTGGATCTGGACCACTGAATATTCAGTGAGTCTTTGTAGACTAATTATAATGTGTGTGCCTTCGTAAACTTGGGGACTGCATGCGGTGACTGAGTAAGGCAGAGCAGAAAATAAATTGTTTTTTTATTTTTTATTTTTGCTTTGATGCAGTGTTGCGCGAGTGTCTGATGAGGGGCTGCGCGAAATAAAGAAAATCTTATTCTTCACTTCTTCTGTATGATAATTTAGGCCAGCTACGGCGCACCGCATCGTGTCGAATTCTTTGCCACAGCAGAAGGATTGCAGGGAATCTATTCTGGGCTGTGATGAAATTAATGGAAAGCTTTATTGGTGCAGGTCATGTTTGTGGTGTTGCAGCATTGTAATGAAGAAGAATGTTGAAGGATGTTGAGGAGGAGGAGGAGGAACATTAAAATGCCCCCGGCAGGTTCTGCTCGCTATTGAATGGGAAATGAGTCCATCATGGCGAGAGCTCACTCAAAACAAGTAATGATTAATGTGACTTGGGTTGTGTTTGCACGCATTTCCTGATTGAGTATGTGCGGCGTGTGCATACAAATAAACAAACAACAGGATATATGCATACAAACACACTCACATAAACAAATATGCTTAGTCTTATATAGTTATTCAAGCGTTCAGGCACTTCGCCCACATTTATGCACACACACACGAACACAATCACACATACACACATACACACAAAAGCCATTTACAACAATAAGCGGCAAGAGGCTGTATTTCACGAGGGGAAATGGGTCTGTCCTCACATCTTAAATTCGTATGCTGAATAATACTTCACTTGTTTCAGTATTTTCTGACAATTGCAGGTTCAGTGTATCAGTTGAACCTGTACGTTTGTCCTCACCAGCCTCTGAGACAACAGGGGGGCACGAATTAAAACCTTAAATGGAATTGGAAACTTTAAAACTACAGTGTTTAGCAATTTTGCATCAGTGCAATTAAATTAGACATGGTGTAATTAAAGCAAGCAAATGAGACCAATAGATTTCCAGTTAAAAAGAAGAAAGGGGAAAGTGCAAATCTCATCATAAAGTTACCAAACTTCCTCATTTTTACTGTACCATTACAAGTACTTGCTTGGGGGTTCGTAACAAATAAAATTTTGCTTCTTGTCTTTGTGCTTTTTCCTGCTTTCGTGTTTGCTCACATTACTTTAACATGTGTCTTCAGTAGTATGTGTCTCTTGTTTAAGTATCACAACATGCAGTGCACCATTACTGGGATGGATGACCAACCAGTTTTCAAACCTGAGCCAATGTCAGCCCAGGAAGCTGCAGAAGTTGCAGTTCGAACAGTGAACACCACACAGTATTAACTCACCTTTGTCTACACAACTGTACAACTGTTTTAATGGGTTAATTTAGTAGTCTGTAGTGATTTGGTGCCACAAAACATGGCAGTATTTGGGCAATATTAGCTCGGTAGATTGGTCAAATTGCTCATTTCAACTTGCCGTATTCGATTTGGAACAACCTTACCCTGTCAAAAGTAATGCTCTACGCGGTTATGTTCAAAGTGTACACACTGTACAACATAAGGGACAGCAAGTCTTGTCTTCTGCTTTGTTGGCGGCAGGATTGTCTTTGTACTTTGATTGTCTTGGGAGTCCGGCTTCCCTTGCTGATTTTTGCCTGAGCCTTCTCCCGTCTTATCTGTGGGTTATTTCGCTTTTGCCCAAGTAGATATTTCCGCAGGGCGCACATGGGTGTTCATCAATCAAAGTGGGCGTTCTACCACCAGCAGACTCTGATGCAACTGTTACATGTGGTTGGCTGGAAATCACCAGTGTGCTACGGGTGGGCTTAACCAACCACATGTAATTGATGAGGAGTGCCCGCGATTGACGAACACCCACTTGTGCTGGGCAGAGGCTCCTTTTGACTGCTCCACATCTGCACTGTTTGCTACTTTGGCTGCCCTCACTTGTATGACATTGAAGCTTCGAATTTTGGGACTTTTTTCTTCCCCCTGTGTCCTATATTTGGGTAATTTTTCACAAACTGTTACGGCAAAGCAAAGTAGGGCAAAGTAGGTTAAATGAATGATGAAGTGAAGAGCCGGGGTCTGCCACACAAAGCACATGCACGAAAAAAACAACAACCAAACAAACACATTAACACAGTTTAAAGCATATGCTATCACCTGTGGGTTCTTTGTATCGAAAACCAGCCAAACAAACAACTACACCAAGGCGTCTTAGAAAGCCCGGAGGGCTGCACAAAGTATCTGTCTGGGCCATCAAGCACGCATAGTTCCAAGGATACTAAAGAAAACTGACAGAAAGTTGAAGGACCACTCATACACCTGCTCCTTCATGACATGACCTAAGAGGTGCTGCGTCATCTTGCAGAGCTGGCAAGCATCGCAGTCCTGAAATGCATTGCATTTACCTTTAGCATTTCCATCTCTGTGCAGGGGATATGGACACACACACACACACACACACACACACACACCGCCACACACACACACACACACACACACACATCTTTTTATCATGAGGTACATTCGACGAATATATTAGATTTTGTTATCACTGCTCAAATGTTTGTTTTTTAAAGAAACTGCAAAGACAATCTGAATAAAGAAAGTGGAATTAAGGCACAATATGAATACTGCTTAAGGTGGGAGTACAGTGAGAGGTATGCTGAGGAAACTGAATCTGAGCCGAATGCTAAAATAATTGGATAATTTGTACTTTATAACGGGAAGTGAAACTAGCAATGGTTTGTACAACACAAGGCATTTTTGGTGCCCTTGGCATGAAAACTCTGTGTGGACTCCTGAGACAAAGGCTATGGCCTTGGCCAGAGTTAAAGTAAAGTCCAAATCGATTTCAAATTCGGCCAGTAGTGTTTGCTGTCATCTCCTGGGTCTTTGCCCTGTCTTCACTGACCAACTATAATTTATCACCGACTGCAAAAAGGCACAGAAATGCATCTAAAAGTGCTACATACACTAAATAAGCACACAATATAAAAAAAGAATACACTCATCAGTTATTTCTGAAGAAACAATGACTTTCTTGCACTGCCATTCCGGGAATTTAACTGCCTTTGTCTCCCAGGAAAATGAGTAGTGCTTTCTATATAGAGAAGAGCAGCTGAAGCTGGAGTGATGCGTATCTTGGCACACTGTTGTTGCTGAGTCAGGTCAGTCTGGATTGCCAGAGGGCATCCAGTCAGAATATGGAGGATGTTCTTGTGTTAATGAAGGGACTGTCCACCACTTCTTGTTAAAGCACTTCTTGTCACTTTGTTGAGTTTTCCAGCATGGTAACACAACATGGTACAGGCAGTGAAACTTGAACTGCTGTGACTCCTGCTTCATGCTGTATTCAAGGGTGAGAGTGGACCGAGGGTGTTTTTCTTTTTCCAACACATTGCTCAGCGTGTTGCTTCTTAAACACGTGGGTGAGAAATCAGCTTCCTGGAGGTTACTTATAATCTGGAGGTGAAGGAGTATAAGGTGGGTCACAGAGGCTTGAATCATGCTGTATCTTTAGACTGGAGCGCCTCCTAGGCCTGTTCATCTCCTGCTGAGCACTGACAGTGAGCAGTGAAGTGTGTCAGAACCCATTTGGCTGCAGAACAAATATGCAGTGGGGTTTTTTTTTTTTTTTTTCTTTTCCCCGAATTGTGCCATATTGAGCCTTACTCATGTTCCTTGTCAGAGTTGGAATTGAGTAGGGACAGTGGAATAACCACATGTACAATGTATAAAGTGTACTGTAAAAAATACATTTAATCCAGAGTGAAGTCAGGAAGCTGCTTCTGACAAATAAATTGCAATGCCTGCTTTGCTGATTGACTGATCCATACTGGACATGCAAGAAGGGGGATACAAAAGTGCAACCCAACACAAAGTTGGGTGAAGTTCAGAAGGGATATTAGGTTGATTTGTAATTTGTGTGGTATAAGCTACTGGTGAAAAGTATCAGTGCATGGCTTTATTACATGTAGCCAGAACTCATCCTTGGTCTTGGCTTGTCAAAGAAGAAAAACAGCAGCAAAAAGTTCTCTGCTAACAATAGCATCGCAATCCATAATGCAGCAAGGGAAAATTAATTCGAAACATCCGCAGCGGAGAAGTGTCCTTTGTACACTCCCAACAATTGATTCTGCTCTTGAACCTCACAATAGGGTACCTAGGAGGTTTAGCAGAGCCTATTTATTTCAGACGCCACTATTCGTGAAGAAACTCACATGTTCTCAGCTAATGCTTCGGCGTGTTAATCACTTTAATCGCAGGTCGCTGCTGCTGTCGCCAGCTGTGAAATATACGTAAGCAGCAACTGGAAGCTCATTCTGCTCATTAAGTATAAAAATTAACATCCATACATTTACTGCACAACAACAAAACGAGAGCTGACCCTGAATGTGTGCGCGTAAATACACTCACACAAACACGTAATCAAGCTCCTACCAGCTGAGTGATCGTTGCAGCAGTGGTCCCAGCTGATGGTAATTGAAAGGATGCGTAAATACCATCTGCGTGCAGGTGAGAAATCATCACCTTTAAAGGAGTGTGTGTTGCGGGGGAAATGACCAGCATGCTGCTAACAGACAACAGACTAATGCCCAGGAGCTGCTCGGTGACCCGTGAAAAGATATGGCTGTGTCATAACAACCATCTGGTCTGCCTCTATTGGTTCTATTAATACATCTCCTGACTAAGCAGAGGGAGGTGAGTGTGGCATACAGAGCAGTTACATGTCAAAAGCTTGTCTTTCTAGCTTCTGTGTCCGTCTCATCCTACCAGCACCCATCCACCCTTTGTCATTCTGTCTGGCTCAGAATCACACATTAATATTATCACTATCTGTAAGGCCATTCAATGATGTAATGCATTCCCAAGCCCATTACCACAACCTAAATGCAATTTTAAACTTAACCCTTAACCAGCTCTTAATCTTCAAACTCGTCAGGATTGACCAAATTTCTTCATTCCTTTAAATCTCTTCTTAAAACTCATTTTTATAGACTTTTTTTGTCTATAATGGGGTTTGTCTTTTTAACTTTCTTTTTAACTTTTAACTTGAATTAAGTCATTCTATTTCACTGTGTTTTATTTTATTTTATTTTTGTTATGTGGTTGTTTATGAAATTTTTAAATTGCTTTTTATTGTCTTCTAAATATTGTTGGTTTTTCTTATTTTGCCTGAGTATTTTATTCATGCTTGATTGTCAAAGCACTTTGTAAACGCTGTTTTTAAAGGTGCTATATAAATAAAGGTATTAAAAATAAAGGTATTATTCATTCCAATAGTATAAAGGGCATGAAATACCAAGTTGACGGCCATCTTTTGGCCAGTGGGCCTCTACACCTGAGAGGAGAGCTCTGTACAATGTTTGTATATCTGTTGTTTTAGCTCTTTCATTCATTCATTCATCTTCTGTACCCGCTTATTCCTGTTAAGGGTCGCGGGGGTCTGCTGGAGCCTATCCCAGCTGTCATCGGGCGAGAGGTGGGGTACACCCTGGACAGGTTGCCAGTCTATTGCAGGGCTAACACAGAGAGACAGACAACCATTCACACTCACACGCACACCTACGGCCAATTTAGAATCACCAGTTAATCTAATGAGCATGTCTTTGGACGGTGGGGAGAGAACTCACGCAGACACAGGGAGAACATGCAAACTCCGCACAGAAAGGCCCAGTCGGCCCATAGATTCAAACCCGGGACCTTCTCGCTGTGAGGCATCAGTGCTAACCACCTCGTCACTGTGCCGCCCTGTCTTAGCTCTTCTAGTTTCTTTTTTATGAAAGATGAATACAGACTGCTGCCACCTGCTGGTATGGAGTGTTATTTCCCCTCACGTTTGTGCAGAACATACAGTACATGCTAGCTGGCTGTTAGCTGCCGTCTTTGTGGTGTGTTGAAATGCAACATTTTTTCCCAGACACAGCTGAAATAACGTGCCACCTCAGTTGACTTTCATTGCTGGTGAGTCTGAGGCTTAAAACTCAGCTCAAATGAGCACTCACTTGCACACACAGTTGTGTTTCTGTCACTTACATCAACTTACATTAATGTCCAGGGCCTTGCCCAAACCATAACCGTAACGTCTCCTTGCCTAACCCTAACACTTGCACCAAGTTTTCAACCAAAATCCTTTGACGTACATCATGGGGGGCCTGTTTTAGTCCCCAAATAGGAGATGAATCCCTAGAAGCTGAGCGGTATAAACACAAACAAGCTTGATTCCACCAGCTGTCATGTGCGCAAGCTGAGGCAAAGCAGTCATCCACAGAGGCACTGATAATGACTCAATCTCAATCTGAGGGTGGCTCCCCAACCTAGATTACAATAAATATGTTTAAAATATAATTCTTATAATTCTTGTGATAGTTTATACTTTTGTCTACTATGTTTATTTTGTTGGTATAAAAAGTAAAACCTTTCAAAACTCCATTTTGTTAAATAAGACATAGGTAGACTTTGACAAGGATCTCTTTCCACAAGCCAAAACAAAATAATTGGAAAAGACAGATTTAAAAGAGTATTTAATTAATATTATTAGCTTCATGAACAAATGCATGCATGGCTAAAAAGTTGTGCTGTTTAGAAGAGTCAGTTCCTAATTACAGATCTTGAATATGCTGCATTCTCAAGCTAATGGAAAAATGTTGTCATTGGATTATTTTCCTCTGAGACAAACTTTTATCCCGATGTATACTTCTGGGTCTGTCACTGGAGATTGATTTCAGCCAGAAAGCAGAACGAGGTGAAAAGGATTGTAACAGGAACCAAAAGAGAACTCTGTTTTTTTTTTTTTTTTTTGGGCACACCATAATTATATTTCAATCATGCAAATGAGCTTGGTTTTGGTAGTTAGGGGGCTGTTGGAGTGTGTAATTGAAAATGCAAAAGATTGTCTCGCATCAAAATGTCGAGGAATGCGCTGGCTGGCTGCTAATCAGAATGGCCCCCACGTGCCACGCACGCGGAATCGCTGCCTCAATCTCTCCAGAATTGAATCGTTTTATCTTAATTAACTGCGCAGAATCCATCCAGGTTTGTGAGAGTGGCAATTTATTTCACCCTTCTCTTTCTCGCTTTTTCCAGTGTGCACACGGGGAATGAAAAAAAAATAAAATCAGCTCTTCCTCCACTTTAATAAATATTTCTGAGTCTGACTGTGATATCAACCAGCAGTGATCTAAGGATGGGATGCTGTCAATTTGCTGTAGCTGCTCAGACTGCAGTAATTTCGCTTGGTAGTGTGTTGGACCATACCTCCACTCAGTTTATCCTTCTTTCCTTCATGCGTCCATGTGTGTGTGAGTGCGTTGCATATTCTCAACTAAAACTATATTTAAAAAAAATGAATCTTAGTTCACTTTAGAAGATGAAGAAACAAAGGGAAAACTTTCTCCAGTCCACATCAGCGGGACGTTCTTAAAGCATCATTTGTTTTTGGTTGTCCACTTTACAACCACACTTTGTTCTCTCTTAATTGTCTTTTAGTAGGAACCGCTCCCATTAATATAATCCGTATCAGTGTGGTTTTGGAGCTGCAGGAACGTGAGATTTGCGATTTCATTAGTATGATCACAACCCTTTGCATGCACCGGTCTCCGGCTGTTAGCTTCAGCAGCTTTTACAGACAGGCACACAATCTGAATAAAACAATATTAGAACAAAAAGGAAGAGGGAAAGAAGCACAACTTTAAAGAGCGAAAAGATCATTTGTTCTTCAGAGATTATGTTAAATATGATACTCCCTTATTCCTACACATCTTCACTGATTGATAAGTCTGAGACACAGCAGATAATTCCCTCAATAATGAGCGGTTAAATTAAATCATGTTCCCAGTCTGATCCTACGGCCCGGCACTATCTCAACACGTAATTTCACAGCTTTAATTGCTTGCAGCAATTAAGTAGCCTCTGCTAATTGCTCCATTACGGAAACACTGAACACAAATAATGAGGAATTTAATTTAAATTCTGTTTTTGCTTTGCCCATAAGATAAATTCATTGAGGTCATTTCCCAAGCATAATGTATATATACGGCTAGTGCCAACAGCATTGCCTTCAATTAGGACCATTTGAATTGGAAATGTAAAAGTAAAAACGTTTGACTTTTGTGGGTGTAGTGTTTGGAAAAAAAAAGACAAAGAGAAACGAGGCGGAAAGAATGGAGAAGGACACTGCAACCCCCACAATTGCAGCATGATTATTACACAGCAGAACCCTCCCATTTTAGCTCAGAGCCAAGGTCACACCAGACGAATTCAACAGTAATTCTACACCTGAGTTTAACGTCCCAGTGTCCTGGGAAGATTATCTTGTAGTGTGAACAGGCACGGGACTGCAGAGTGTGGCACTGTGGGCTGGCAAGATGTTTTCAAACACGTCTGATTTTATCTGGCTCACGTAGTGTGAAGTGGTACAAGACTCACCAAGGCTGAAATCTGAGAGCAGCATCGACAGCAGATAATCAGAGTTTAGACACAAGGACGAGAGATGAAAACGCGAATGAACTGGGGGTTTAACGACAACAACAGGCACTCAAGCAGACCATTTCCATCACTAAGACTCCAACCTCTATTTATTCTACACACAGTAGGAAGAATCAGGGGTTGAACCTCTACATGTACAACTCACGGGTGATCAATGCTAACTCCCAAGCTACAGTCAACGTAAATCTGACTAATCCTCAGTTGTGGCAATTATTATGTGAAGGACCAACAAGGGATTGATTAAGGTGAACTATATACTCTGCATTACTTTACCTGTGGTTTACTCAACATTAACTCCACAATTTTAAATATGTTTATATTAGCCAAATGCCCACGTGTAATGTGAGCTACTTTTGGTAACAACCCCGCACATATATATCAGCCAAATCTACAGGTTCAACTCATTGCTTGGTTTTTTATGACCTGAACATTTAGTGTACTGTCGTGTCTATGAAGGTCCTCAGTGATCCAGGTCATGGTATCGTCAAAAAACAAGGCTGGAGAAAAGGCAACAGGACTTGTTTTCTGCCCTCAATGAATGGTACTCTAACGACCCATTAATGGCCAGAGACTTTCTGGAGGTGTGAACATGTGAAACTTCTTGAGAACAGATGTAAAGGCCGTGCTGTAAATGGATGGCAAATTATATCTCAGTCCCTCTCGCCTGTTCAGAGAGAGGGTTCAAACAGGATCAAAACAATCTCCTCCAGTTACTAGTGAGTATCTGGTCGTTACAGATCCTCGTCATGTAAGTTTCAGGTGGACACCAGCTAGAAATGTTCCTAATAAGAACTTAAACACTCCAGTAGTCATTTAGAACTGAAGAAGCCATTTGGGTGAGTGGTGAAACATCTTCAAGGAACCCGACAAGTCCAGTTGCATTTTAGATATACTGTCAGATCTTATGTATCAGTTGTGTTGGCAGATTCCCTTGCGTGACAGCTGGATTTTTGTGAGATCGCAAAATCCTGACTCACAATAATCCATCTTGTTAGGCCTCAAGCTATGTGCCTGTGGCCCAGCAAGATGGATTGGGATTGGGCCTCAAGATAAGTGTTCATTCAAAAACAAGTATTCATTGTGCACCTGCATAAAAGGTGCAAATATTCTTTAATGTAAGAATCTGCTGTAATGTTAACTGCACTGCTAGTGGCACTGCCTGCTAGTTAGCAATCAAAGCAACTCAGACTTGTTGTGTTTAGCTTGAGACAGTCGGTTCGTCCAGTTGCCTACCAACATAATTTTTTTTTAAATTTATTTTTCTTCCCAGATGGCTCTGTGTAATAAACCATCTGGACCTGTTTAATAAACCATCTGGCGCATCAGGTTACGAGAATTCCTCTAATGAAAAACCCCTGACAAACACTATTCAAGCTCCCATATATGCCAAACCAAACAACAGACATTTATAGCATCAAGGTGGTGAAAAGGCCAAGCCCTTAGCAGCTCAAGAGCCAGGCATGTTTCAAAAGAGTGGGAGGAGACCAAAGTAGAGCCAATAGTAAAGTGGAAATGGGTGGTCGATCGCATGGCCAGACACACAACTCTGATGGATGTGTAATTAGGCAACAGTTTGCTAATGCCAGAATGCAGCCATTTCTTAAAAATAGTTTGTAAAGGGTAAATCATAACATCTTGACACCTGACTTAATATAGTTAAAATTAACTTTCACTAATGCTCTTCTTTTACATTAGAAGACAAACAATCATCAACCATTTTGTAAAGAATAATCTGAAAGCTTTTGAAGTTTTAAAATGGCCGTGACCAGAAAGAAACCAACCCACATCCAACACGTATCTTCAGCAGCTTATCTTCATATTCAGGTATAAAGAAAGAGCACAAGTCCTGAAAGTAATTCAGAATGATGAATGCTTCTTTCTTGTCTTTGATGACTTTCCCTCACTTCGAGCTCGGCTAAATGAAAAACAAATGCATCTGATTAGCCAGGCAGGAGGTGCGGTGGAACGGTTGCTTTTAGCGGTGGGGAGCATCTCCACTGACTGGTTGTAAATATTGACTGTTGTAGATTGGCTGTAGTGAGTGGAGCACAGTGGGAAAGGCAGCTGACCGTGACAGTAGCTGTGACAGCCGCTGCGCACTTCCTCTCAGAGTGCCACACAAAGTCAGCGTCGCTTGTGTTTGGAGACGGATCCACTCTTCCTCTGTGTTTGTGTGCACACGGATACGTGTTTGCCTTTGTCTGGCTCTCTTTGTGCTTGTATGTATACAGAGTGGAGGAGAATGATACCGCCGGTGGAGTTTTGTTTTATGTCAGGTTGTGTGTGACTGTGAGACTGAGTTTCTCCTCTACCTACAATCCACATATGTGCATGCATACATCTGTGTGCACGTGTTTTTGTGCGCATTTTTATGCATGTGACTGACAGGGTGGCAGGTTGTACTGTGGAAGGGTGTCACTTCAGTGTCTCTGTGATGTGGTGCTGACGGGGACCTGAGGGAATATAGATATTTCTCCAGGGCTTAGCTACAGGCTGATAGCGAGACAGGAAGGAAGAAGAGAAGAAGAAGAGAGACAAATAAAGGAGGTGAGGTTGAAAGAGATAAATAAATTATATGCATGGGGAGGAATGGAAAGGTGACAGAAGAGACGAAAAAAAAAATAAGAAAAAGCTGTTCTGGGTCATATTTACTATGTGTGAAAATCAAAAATGAACTTAATCTGAGGATGCATAAACAACTAATATGCTTTAAGAAATGAACAGTGATGAAAATAATTAAGTGTCAGCTGTAAAACCAGCAGAGTGTAAAGATTTATACATTTGTTTAGAAGAGCAATGCTGCTCAAGACCATGCCCAGCTGTAAATGCCAAACTGAGGGTGTGTATAAATCTGTCTGCAAAATAGAATATATATTTGTGAGCAAAACACTCCTATTCAGACTGCCCATGTATTATTTATATGTCAAAACATCTGAATACTAGCTCTTTGAATTCGGCAAGGCAACTGAAAGGCAGATAAAATGTGTGTATGACTCACAAGCATGTCATTCGCTTTCACTACTGCTGCCGGTGTGCTGCCATAATCACTCACACTGAAGACTCAGGTGGGTTTATTCTGATCTCCTGTTTTATCTTCATTAAGCATTTGCTATTGATGTTGAATAGTGAAGGTTCTCTTTAGTCTCTCCTTGATGTCAACAAACATTGTGGTCCCAAATGTTTCCCTTACTTGAATAAAAATGCCAAAACGCTAAAGTAAAATGTTTGATTTCATAATTACAGTAAAGACTGCCATCTCAAATACAGCAAGTTTCAATAGTTACCATGGCACTGGTACAAAGAAATTCTGAGGAGCCAATGTTACAGAACATTTATTTATAGTCTAATATCTTAGACTGTCGATTAGACGGAAGATGTAATTTTATTTTTTTTTACACCAGCTGAACAATCATACATTAACAAGTAAGGTCAGCACTGCTACACTCATTACCTTCACACTAAACTCAGCACTTTCTACTTATGCTGTAATCAAATTAAGTTGAGCAATATTCAAAGATTGTTGTGAAGAAAGTTTCGCCGCATTGTGGATTTTGTGAAGAGATAGCCACTACTAACTACAGCAAGGCTTTAGACTGGTGGTGGAAAAGCAAACAACAAATCCCCGAAGGACCTTTCAGTTCCCACGTTAGCCAAACTAAACGTTACTGGAACTATTTGGTGGAAATGTGGCATTGTCCGCGGGCCTACACATATGTTCTCTTACAATCACATGGTTTTTGGAAGGCTCTGACATGGATTGACCTATATTATAGGATTCCTGAGTGGTTTTTAAAGCTTAGCATCGTGGCTCTAGCCGTTGCCATCTTGGCAGTGCCTGAGCCTGCCTTAATCCCTGATGCTGATTCAAAGAGGTGGAGCATAAACAGAGCTGGGACAGGTGACGCCTAGGGAGACAGCTACCACCTGCGCACACCTGTCAATCAAAGCATCCTCGCCTTAATTATGCACTTTAAACATTAAACATTAAACATTATTACA
Organism: Chelon labrosus; assembly: GCF_963514085.1. NCBI lineage: Eukaryota > Metazoa > Chordata > Actinopteri > Mugiliformes > Mugilidae > Chelon > Chelon labrosus. The sequence goes on from NC_140355.1 coordinate 9,800,183, forward strand.
ATTACAACTGATAATTCAGTCAAAGGTTAACCGATGTACAGCATGTGTACCAGATTGTTGACATATTTATGTTAGCTGTAAATCTGCTGTGGAATTTACTTGCCTTTGGTGCCTCTAGTGGCCACCAGAGGCACTGCATCATTTTTCAGCCCTGTAGGTTTGCAAACAATGTCACCCTGCCCTTATGTTTTCTGCAATAGTTACTGACACATGTAGTAGATAAAAAGGAAAGTTCTTCCTTACAGAAGACAGTAAATGATGCATGAATGGGGAGCATAAAATGAATAATAGAAGATGCAAGGGTGAGTTTTGGGAGATATTTATGTAACAGATACTGTGAGCAAAAGTGGAAACCCAGAGAGGTCCACTGCTAATTTTGAACCATCACTAAGATCAAGACAGACACTCTGGAGACTTTGGACAGTGTGCGTAGAATTCTAAGACCCCCATTGAGCTGCCCAGCATCCTTTCTCATATCCAAGCCACTGAGCAGAGTGCGCTGTCAGCTCAGCAGCAGCAGCACCGTGTACTGGTAGGAGCAGGCACTCCTCTACATGCCCCACTGATCTCTACAGGGGGCTGTGCACTGATCAGGAACACACACCCACAAATCCTCTAAAGCAAGTCCACGTTATGGTCCGTGGTATTCATCTGCACAAACACTGGTGCACACGGAGCGCTAAACGGTGTACATTTGCACAAAAACACGCTGTATGGAGGCCCACACACTCGCATTGTCTATTCCCGAGCACAGCAGACCCCTCATACAGAAAACAGTGTGACCTTTGAAGCCATCTCATCTCTGACTGAATGAGGAGTGTGAAACATCCTGTGTGGCTCAGAAATGAGTTCACAGTGTTGCTGAGTTGCGAATGAGAGCCCTGGAGAGATAGCCCGGCTATGAAGAGCACCCTTGTGGAGATTTTGGGCCAGAGACAGACCGTAATATGCTGTGACAGATGGGTGCATTGACCGGTATGCACAGTTAGAAGCCCCCACCAATTTTGCAAATTACATTTAAAACGATCCTGTATCGTTACTTTTTTTTTTTTTTTTTTCGTTTCTTCTGGTGTCAAGTCATCTCTTAATATATTTTTATATTAAAAATATATAAAAATATATATATAAGGTTTTATATTTTTATACACCACACAATTCTGAGTTGGTGTTCAGACTGTGGAGAAACTGCGGTGAACATTTTCTGTGATCTCTGACGTGATATACGTTAAACTCAAGCCTCATTCAGTACACTGACAGACACACTCTGCTTTTCTCTCAGAGGAGCACGCTCAATACGTTGGTGTTGTTGCGCTATAAAACAAGAATTAATTTCATAATATTTTTGACCTTCTGTGCAATTTCTGCTGTAATGTTTTTATAAATGTAGGAATGCTCACACATATATAAACCCAGGATCTACAATATATATATATATGTATGGCCATTCAAATCGTATGTGCATAGTACTGAGAAACACAACCCCTCTTTCCATTAACGGGCTGCTTTTTATTTGTCTGAATCTGTGTCACTGAATTTGAGTTCTGCTCAGGGACTAGTTTTGTCTCCGCTGCTAGATCAGTACTTCTAGCTGTTAAAATTTCATGACTGTTGTCTCTGTGTGACAAAGAGCAACTGCGCTTTCATCTTTGATGGCTCTTGCTGCTGAAGTGAGAATATAAAAAAAAAAAAAAACCCGAGCTCGCTAGCGGCCAGGGGAGCTGCGCGACGGTGCCAAGAGTTGCGAGGCGTGATGCCCGATATGATGCTCATGAACCGCTCAGCTGCGTTGTTAAAAAACCACTAGCTCACTGAATGTGAGTCCTAAGTAAAGACGCCGCATGTAAATCAGCTGCAGTCTACTGATGGGAAAAAAAACAAAAAAACGACTACGTGCTTTTTTCTCTCTCTCTCTTTCGTGAACCTCCTGTTTTGCTTGGCTGGCCAGACGCTCTGGTTCGTATTTCATCCTGGGAGACATGATCAAAGTCAAGGAGAGTCTTTGTTTTAACAAGACCTGGATAAATATAATGAAGGCATCCATAGCCGCACTCTCTGTGTCAGATTGATTTACACTAAGGTAAACAAGTAAGTTGTCTTGTGCTGGTATTTAGAGTCATTAACTTGGGAAAATCATTTTGGGCTCCTAGTTAGATTGGAGATAATAATACACAGCTTAGATATTGATCTGCTCTCATCAACTCAGTGCTTTACTCTGAGAGCCTCTTCTGTGTGCTGGACACGCGGACACGTGGTGTGAATACCAATGCATGTAAGCAGAAATGCCCCTCATGCACATGCTAATAGAGTAAATTAAGAGAGGAACTATGCAAGTGTTGTCAATAGAGTCCTTGGTGAACCACAGGTCATTACAGCTGTGGGCAGGTCTATTTACCACAACACTTACTTATTTATTTTTTTCAAATCTGAACATATTCTGTCTCTCCCTGGGACAATGGCCACTGAAGTATGTTGCTCCCACAATCAGTTACAAAATTATCTAAATCTCATGAAGCTGGTCTGAATTCAGAGTCTTTTTAAATACACACATCCGGTCTAGATGTTTTGACTGACTCACATTTCACCTGTCTGATTCCCTGATATGGATGACCTGTAATAAATGTTTTTTGTGATTCTGCAGCTCAGTCTTTATATTCAAGTAAACTGCCAAAGCTGATACACTGTGTGTCTGCAACCCTGTTAATTGTGTTGCTGCATGTTGTGAGAAGAGCAGTCTGGTTAAATAAAGGTTACGATAATGATTTCAAACAATACACCTAATTGCTTCACAATCATTCCAATAATTTACATTTTGCGCAAATGTCATGGTGCGATGGATATGTCATTTTTCAACCGGGGATATTGTTTAAATTTTTTAATTTATTTTTCCAATCTATACAATAAATGGGGAAATATTTCACAGAATTACTCGACAGAAACAGGTGATCACCAAAGTCAGTATCATCGTCTGTGCTTTCACAAAGCGACATGACAATCCACATGACATCACATGGTGCTTGATATATTTAGGTCTGGAGGAGAGAGGTGGATCACCTGACCACAGATCAAACGGCCCACCGATCTCCATCCTGAGAAGCACGCCGCTTGTTCAGTAAGAAGAAGTTGCAGGACACTTTCAAGATAAGCAGCTATTAGTTGCGCTTCTGCTCAAATTAGACTCGGCCTCCAGCCATAATGGCCATACTGACCTTTAAAAGGTGGTGGTGGCATTACAGTAGAGTGTAAGAGTGTATACAGAATAGGATATCATAGTAAGTCAGTGCATTGTAGTTCAAATGTGGGTCCAAGGTGATAGAAAAAGAAATTCACTCATGTTCGTGCTCGTGCTCGTGCGCCTACGTGGTATCATGGAAATACAGTAAATTAGAATATATCTAAAACAGGGCATTCAAAATGAATGTGTTAATAATGTGTTAATGCTAACTGCTTTGAATTTCTGTTATAATGACCTCAGCCTGACTGTAGTTGGGGAAATCAGGTAACGCTCGGGGCATTGTTTATGTTGTGGAAAGCAAGCAGAATCTAAAGTGCGGTCGTAGTAAAAACTTTTACCCTGTGGAGAGCAGTAATATGCCCTGTAGGCTAAAAACGAAGCAGAAGAAGAAAGCGAGCAGACACAAACAAGAAGAAATGGATTAAGACACGTTCTATTGAACAGCAAGTTTGGCTTCAAAGCCCTGCTAGATGCTTCTGTTGACAAGAAGAAAATGATTTGCATTTACTGCCGATGTGAACTGAGTTCTAAATTGAGCAGGGACTTTTCTGAGCAGCTGAGACATAGGTAAGAGTAATACACACCTGACAAAATGTTCCTTCCAGGTACATTTAAAACAGATAATTAAAAGTCATTAATTTGTTTTAACGCTCTGGAAACCATGCAATTATTGACGATTAAGTATTTTAATCCATTGACAGCCCTACTCTAAACCAAAGCAAAAACAAAGACCAGCACTGATCCAAGTGGTTTTTTCAGTTCTGGAGAAGCCACTTGATGACGAGTGAAACATCTTCAGGAAAACTCATACAAGTCCCGTAGCCTTTGTTTTAGCTTTGCATCAGATTCACCGTGACCTGGATGACTGAGAATCTTTTCAGGCAGTAAATTGCTTCCCACTTCATTTAAGCATTTTAGATGAGAGAGCAACGGCAGGGGTTAATCCCCAAAGACCCCCATTTTAAAATGCCCAACTTTATAGCATTTTTTTTTTTCATAGTGGAGTCATTTTGATCTCTATGGCTAATTTCCTGATTCATGATGGCTGTACAGGGGTTGACTTTTTACATAAATCACCTGCTGAAATTATATAAAGGCATAATGTTATGCATAATTCAGGCTGTGGGCACTGTGAGTGACAGGTGAGTGCCCCATCTGTTTGCCTAGGTGTCAACCGTCCACCTCAACTTCATTTACACTCCACTTTTTTTGACCAATTTTCAATTATATGGGTGTTAAGATTAGTCAGTAGCTGCCAGGATGGTGACAGGCAGAGCCACCACGCTGACCTTAAAAACCACTATTCAGGAATGTATGGATGTCACAGCAGGTTCATCCATCTTTATATGCAGTCAACGGTGCTGATAGTAAGTGACGACGCACGAATTTCGAATTTCAATTTTGGTGGACATGTAATGTAAAACGTCCTTTTCTAAAGTAAACTGTGAATTCAAAATGTGCCTGTAATGGTAGCTCCAGTGTTATCTGAATGGGGGCTACCATTACAGCTCAGTTTTAGTAACCTACAGTAGTGGTTGTTATAATCTACAGGTTTGATGTAATAAGTGTTATCAAAGATATCTGGTTTCACATTTAAATATCTACATTTATTTAAAAGCCAAACTCACAGACCTTGAGGGAAAAAAAAATAGTTTTGTGCAAGTCAATTTCTTATCTCTTGTAATTTCTATTTTCATTTTAGCACTGCTTACCCATGCAGCCGAATTCCCTGCGTTACTGCAGTTCAACATGTACCTCTTTTCAAATTCAAACAACCTCTATAAAACAATATCGCTTCCATTAGAGGAAAAAAAACAAGTCTCCAGTCAATACTTGTAAACTCCATATTGTCGTCACCAGCAGCAGCAGCCCTGTAAAAACCTTGCTATGTTGTTCGCAACTTATAGATCGGTCTTAAAATATACGACTCCGTTATATCTGTCAGCGATCGTAAAACATCTGCTGTAGGTTAATGCTTTAATATCCTGCTGCTGAGGTGCATAAGAGAGTGACCTTGCCTCATTGTAATCCATGCATTGTATGTCTCTGAAAGTCAAAGCTTGCAGGGAAAAAAAATAAAGTTTTAAAAGCAAATGTCTTCGAATTCTTTTAATAATGGGTTTTTCTGGTGTTGTTTCGAGTGGAATCTCTTTGTCCTTGGGATATATGTTGCGTGCTGTTGCCCTCTTACTTTTAAAAGAGACCGACATTGCGAAAACCAGCGGTGTCAAAGGTTATCCTGCTGGTGTGACTCATAATAAGACTTATTTAAGAATTCCACCGGCAAGGTGCGCTCAGGTGTCTTGGAAGAATTAAGTTTTGAAAGCTTCTTTCACTCGGCATGAAAACTCACGTTGAGTGTTAGGTGGAGTTATAGACGGGAGAATCTCGAGCATTAGGAAGGGATTTAAAACGCTTCAGTCGTTTCTTGAATTCAGGTGTGGTTTAAGGAGATTTTTTTCACATCTGTCAAAAAAAAATGAACCTTTTTAGGTGCATAGTTGGAGAACATAATGCCTTCTCACACTAATTTGTTCATTATTCCTTCTTTAAACGAACACATGCATGTACAGTATGGTTACTTCTGTCAATCTCACTGTACCATTAGACTTCTGATCCTTGGTCAAAGAAATTCATGCTGAAGTCGAGACCATCTCTGACTGAAGATTCGCCTTCCTCAACAGCATTTTCTCTCCTATGATTTCCCTAACCTGTTATTATGGAGGCCCCGCAGAGTTGTCCTTTTGCTCGCTTGAAATGGTGCAAGGAGCAAAAAAGAAAACTTTCTCATAGATGTAGCATCTGCAAGAACATGAAATAACACACTGTCAACTGCTATGTTTATTTTAGATTTATCCTACAGGATGGTAACCTTGGGCCTCTGTATTACTGCTGCTTCAACTATGAATAATGTACCAAAGAAAGATAGCATTTTAAAGAGGTCCACGGTGATGTAAAGACATTTTATGATGCGAGGGATCTCATTTTACGGCCAGCTATAAAAAATGAAGAAACTCTCTCAAAAGCTTTTTCTCAGCAAAAACCCAAGGCGCTCGCGAGGTAATTATCTGACTAAACCTTTCACAGCCTCTGTTAGTCACAAAATCTGGCAACAGAAGGATGAGCCCGGCAAATAAAACTAGGTCTGAGCATTGAGTGAAAATGATAGACAGCCTTTCTCTTGGCATCTTTATTCCATTTCCTGCTTATTCCCATAACCACTAAGCTCACTCCAAGACCCAAAATTCTCTGTGGCACTTTTGAGGGAGGGTATGGATAAAGAAATGCATGCCGTGAGCATTTCTTGCTGCAGGGAGAGACCTCGGAGTTCATCTCATTTCAGAGTTTCTGAGCAGCCGCGAAATGACTGTCTGTTCTCTCCCTCTGCTCCTGCTGGAGCGTGCAGTGGACTTCCTCAGGGCCATGGGAGACCAGGCTCCTCTCTTCCATGCTGTTTACCACCTCGCTGCTGTCAGAAGCGCGCAACTCTCATCCATCCATTGATCAACGCAGTCCACTGTATCTCTGCCAGAGGCATCTTTGCTACACACATTCCTTAACTTTCAAAAAATGCATTTGGGCCACGCTTATATTCATATTACAGTTGGATCTTTAGAGGCTCAACTTGTGATCATCTGTAGTCTGAGCAGCGGGGTGCGGGCTGGGTTAAAATCTAAATATCTATGGACGGAGTTTGCCTGAGGCTGCAGGACAGTCATCTCTAAGAAGTTCATTGTGTGTTCATGCCTCCACTATCACTCTGCCTCACACATAGACATGAATTTGCACTAGGACACACACAAATACAGGGATGCGATGCACGCACATACAATAGATAGAAAAATAGGAGATGTGATATCACACAGTATAACCCTAAACTTATCCAAGTCTCATCTCTACTGGACTCTTATGTGCGTCCCATATCTGAACTGCACGGTCTGATTGTTGAATATTCTCCTCCCTAACTACATAAATCTCAACCCGTATGCTGTCACACGTAGAGTGCTCATTACACCGTAACGCACAACCCCTAACAACCGCCCGACTCATGTTTAAATCCTCCCTCCACCAGGCAGAGGATACAGATCCTTGAGCTGTAAAAAATGACTTGCGCGGGAGCTTTCTGCAATTACAGCCGTCCATGGACCGCATCGCTAACATCTTAGGGCCACTTTCAGCATTACTGTGCTGTAAAATATTGCTTTTAAATTACTGCTCACTCGTGTTGCTGTGTAAAGTCACTGAACAGCAACTCCTAACAAATCATACTTTTTTTTTGTCTTTTACTTTAAAGTTAAACACAAAAATTACTCAAGATGCATCCGTTTTCTTTCTACAATCTGGTACTGTTGAAGGCTGTCATTCAGTCATTATTAGAACATTCCAAGAAACTCATAAAGTCCAATTGAACTTTTTGGATGTACCTTTTTACCTTTGTTTTTATCTGTTAGCTATGGCATTTTTCTATGTTGCCAGACCAATCAATAGGGAATGGAAAAATATTATTCAAATAAAAGAAGGTAAGTTCGGCCAGATCATTCCTTGGCTAATTCTCGGCTTGACAATGCCATTTTAATCTGCATGCACAAAAACGAGGAGCTACTCCAAATACTCCACATAATACAAGCTACCTAGAATGCACAAATGTGTTCTCGCAAGTTGGGCTGTGACAGCTGTGAGATGAACCCACCCAGTGAGCCCTCAGCAACTCAAGATTTGCTTGTTCCGTCAATGATATTCAGCAAGTTGCATCAACAACAGACAAAAGAACCTTTGTAACAACCAATGGGAGTGACTGGGCGTTTATTGATCAAACAAACTACCGAACTTTCAGTAAGGAAGTTCAGACTTGACAAATTCCACTCTGATGGGAGGACGTAGTACGATCATGCTGTAAGTGGAACAGCAGCGAACCGCAAAATGGTTTCTGGCTGTGCCAAGTCTGCACAAGTTATTTCCCCATGCATCTTAGATAAAATGGGCGGGGCAGGACAACATCACAATATGGGCATTTTGACTGCACTTAGTCAGGTGCATAGTTTGAATTGGAACGCCCATTACTTTGGTTCCTACCAACCAAATTCACCCTGCTGGTACGGAACTTGAAGTGCCGGGTGAGCCCAGATGGAGCGGGAGCAAAGACGTTGGCGGTATTTTGTTCTCTAATAGAGAGCAGTGATGTCTAGAAGAGCTCGTTCTGTCCATGTCCACTAGCAACCAACTGTCACCACTACAAAGCGATGGACAACAAACAAGACAAGGCTTTAGATTTATAGCCAGTGGCTGATGTCCCAACTACCAACAGTACCTAACAGTCTTCTGCCCGTCTCCTAACCTCTGACCAGTCAAAAAAGTGAAGTCAACAGCCACTGTCCTTGTCTCGACAGTCCTCAACACAGCATCCTGAACTGCAGAAATTCTACACTGCTTAAAGTAATAACTATTCATGGACTGAAGGTGTTTTGCAGTAAAGATATTTAAACACCTCCTTATCACACAGAAATATAATCGGTAACTACAATCTATTCATATACTGGAGTCTTATAATCTTTAATGTTACTGTTCATGTTTGCAAGTTGTGGCACATAAACTAATCTAACTAATGACTGTTTAACTGGGCCTTTCTAATCGGATGAGAGTGCGAATTGTGAAACAAAACATTATTTCTCCACATGAACGTTTTTATTTAAAGATGGTGAGTAAAGTAAGTAAATACTGGATTTCCGCCCGTTGCCTCTCATGAACATAATTAATATCGCGGCTTGCGTTATTTGAGTTCTTGGAGCAGCTGCGGTGCCTGATGTCCAAGGCCCATTGACTTTCTCACAATGTAACCTTGCTGGAAATGCCAAAGCATTAGTCACCCTGCTCCTTTTTGCCAACTCTTTGCATTATTCTTACCCACTTAACTGCATGTGATTTTATATATTTGCACAAAAAAAGTGTCCCCAGTGTATACTACCATACAGTATATCTGGAATTCACTTGGATATGATTACCGTGGGCTGTTGTTATTTATGACATGGGTCTCCGGCTATCTGAGCGCACCACCAGCATCATCTGTCACTGTCACTACTTTTATTTGACTCGCTTTCAAAGTGCGGTTACTTGGGTCAGAGAGAGACGGTCGCATTCATAAGCTCCGAGAGGCAATCTGTGGTCCTAAATGACAACAGCAGAGGCCACATAGTTAAAGTTGAAGCCTTCGATTACCCCTGTGGGTGCCCTCGTAAGAAGGCTAACTGCTGCTCTGCTCTGCTCAGCACATTTGCCGCTTCTTCAAGAGCTCTCGGCTCCGAGTTCATCTCGTCTAAACAACCACCGTCTCCTTAGTGGCTCCCTGCACCGCCGTTCCCCTCCTCCCTTTCTGACACTGTATAATGCACAACACTGGGCCCAAAGGCAACGGACAGAATTGAAGTGTCATAAAAAGCCCATTCATGTCCCAAATGTGTCTTCAAGGCGGAAAGCTTTGAGTTCTTTTTTTCCCTTTCTGCACAACTGGCAAAGTGCTGTTCATTGCTGTTGCTGAGTACCTCCACCAGGGAGACGGGATGCCTTACAGAATCAGTGGAGGGGGAAAAAAAGTCCTTTAAGCAGGAAAAGAAATGTTTGGAAGCTGCCGAATTTCTCCCATCGGGCGTAGGCCCAAACACGAGGCTTTTTCATTCCCATTTGTTTAGGGTTCCTGTAACACTACAATACATTATTTTCGAGCAAGCCCGATGGATTTAAAACGCCATTTTCAGCAGCAGTTACCTTTTGGATCAAACTGAGGCGGCTTCTGGTGCTGCTGTTTAAGAAATGACAGCTTACAGACAACTCATTTTTTTCAGCACTGTTTAGACCTTGTAATATGTAATTACATTTTCATCCCAGCGGTGAAAAAGAGGAAGTATGAATTCTCCTTTTTGCCGTGTCCTTGATGTTAATGTTAAATTTTTCAGATTTATTCATACTTTTGTGTCAAAGGGCGTGAAAAAGCCATAGTTAACCACTCGCTAATGGTAGAAGGCACATTCAAAGTCTGATCAGCTGTGTCATCTAAAATGGTTTTAATTCTCTTCTCAGGCTACTTCATTTATTTTACTTAATTAGTTATTCAAGGACAGAACAGGCAAAATGTTCATTATTTCAGATGTATTAACATACTTCCCATAAAGAAGGATCTCTCAGAAAGGCATAATTTTTCTTTGTGTCTTGGCAGAATTTAAAATGACCTGAGTGAAGCCTAAATCTCAGAACATGCAAAAATATCTCTCTTTTTTTTTTTTTAATATGCAAACGAATAATTAGACCTTTGTGATGGATCCGTCTTCAAAGCTAAGCGATGTTCATTTGCTGCCATCGGCTTCATTTATCAGATGACGGCTGCCCTTAGGAAAGTGAGGGATGTTTTTTGTGGCTACAGACCCAAAGAAATTCAGAAAAATATCTCTGTATTTGTTTGATCTTATTTGTGTGTGTGTGTGTGTGTTTGAAAGGTAGGATGAGCGGCAGAAAGAGAGATTTTTTAAAAAATAAAAAAAAAGAAGAAGAATGCTGTAAATTACTTGTGTTCAGACTTTATCGACATAAACGACCCGAAGCCATTTTAGGACTAAAGAGCCCGTAAGATTTGTCTGAGGCGAAAAACAACTCAAGTCCCAGAGAAACACAAGGCGCTGACTTATTGCTGATATCTGTAAGGTATGAGGCCGTGCCCCATCCATCTCGCTCGGGTCACAGTACTTCATTTTCCCTCATTTCTCTGAAAGGGGAAAATATGATTCCACCTATCGATTGCTGCATAAATGTGTTGCCTAGTGATGAAAGATGAGGTGTGCTTTGCTTTTATGTGATCCGATTAACCTCCAGCTGGGAGTGGGCTCTCTGCTCTGCCCCGGCTCTCCTGCAGTGTCAGGGTGCATGTGATGGGCACTTAAAGCGATTAGTGTTCCAGTGCGTTTTGTTTGTGTTAAGATATCGTCCGGGACATTTCACTAACCTGGGCATTATAATGCTAGTCACTGAAGATAGTTCTCCATCCAGTAGCCTGCGCTGGATTTACGATGGTGCCTCTTCAGACTGCTTGTGAGACTTAGAAATGATGAAATACTGGACGTATTCTACTTGGGTTCCAGGAATTTTCTTAAACATAAAAGGAAGGATTTTGATTGCAAATACTTTTTTTTTTTTTTAGCCTTTGAGTAGCAGAGTACTATAAAGCTTGATTGAAGTTGTTAAAAATCAGTCCTGAGGTAAATAGTTTAGCTAAGTGTCTTGCTCCTTGGAGGTTTTGGAAGCATTCTCCCTCCTCTTTATGTGCACACTAGGCTTTATCTGAAACCGTCTTTGATAAGGTTTTTAAACTTCTTGACTTTGCCAGTGGCCTTTTCTCCATCTTAGCTGCAGCTGACATTTATATCCAGTCCTCCAAGAGCCCAAAATACCCTTTCCGTTCCATTGTTCTGAAGCTGAAAATAAGAAAGTTACCTCTCATACTGACCAAAAGCAGGTCCGCCGGTGGAGACTTCAAGGTCCCCCAAGCACTTTCCCTACAGGCCGAGCTCCCACATTGAGCAAATGTTTAACAAAAGAAAATGCCATGTAAAGATCACGTCTTAATGTTTTACCTTTTGGACTGATGAAAATTTGGGATTTCAAAAGCTTTTTAAATGTCAGTATTGTAAGAGACAAAAAAAGAGAGAGAGAGAGATGCGCCTTCCTCTTTAAAAGGCAACATCAGTGGAGTAAACAGCCTTCCAACTTCCCGACGCAATAAGCAATACAACTGACGGCGTCAACAAGCAGGAAAATAGCATGTCATGGGTAGTTTATCATTTGATTGACTTTCATTTTCCTCAGTAAAGACCGTCTTTCTGATGTCCCACAGTAATTGCAAATAGCGACTCACATTCGTTTTCGTCACAATTTTTTTTTATTTTTGGTCCTGGAGGTTTTTGAAAGATGTTGAAAGGGTGACTCATGGTTTTGGACGGTTTTGTCTGAAAATGACAGCTGAGACACCGAAGGACTAATTTAACCCGTTGGTGCACAACAAATTCAAAACCTTTCAATGTACAAAATAGTAAAAAAAAATTCAAAACTATCTGACAAGTAGCTGCTGAGTATTTTATTGAAATATCCTGTAAGCAAGGATGTTTAAAAAAATAATATTTTAGTTAAAATAAGCTATAGCGTTATTTTTTGTGCCTCAAAAATGGGCTTTCCACTATGAAAGTCAACAGAATGATTATTTTTCTTCTAAAAAGGGAGTAAGTCTCGATAAACTATATAGCCTTTCTCATTTTAATGATTTAACATGCCACCCCGTGCAAAGGTGTGGCACGCTAATGTGTTTTTAATAGTCTCTGGATAAAAATGGAGCTCCGAGGTGAAAAGCAAGGCGCTGCTGGTGAGCAGGATTACTTAATTGCTGCGATTGGTCTTTTCATATTAACATATTTGAACACTTTAGAGCCTGTTAGGTCAGAGGACAGCCGTCTGAAGGAAATGCCGGTTGGACAGACGGATGAATCAGATGTAGATATCACACGTCAGCTTCGTCAGTGGCCGCTCGTGGTTGTTTTTTCAATGAAAGAATGGTCAGGAAGAGTTGCATCAGCAGGTTGGAAAGCAGGTGAGCGTAGTGTTCTGCTGAATCCGTGTAGGCCATACGAGAAAAACAAGTCTAAATTTACCACCTATCCTACGAGGAAGGAGGCATGTGGGTTACACGCGTCATGTCTTGCTGTGATCTTTGACTTTTTTTTTTTTAACTCTACAGTCCACCATCATCACCGCCTCCCACTTCACCACTCGCCCTTTTTGTTTTTCTGTTCGCCGCCCCGTCTTTCACCTCGATCCCTTCTCTCTCCGTGAACTTCATATAAGTAAATCTGTTTGATTAATGTATGACTGAAGTTGGCCAATTTAATATGTTCGATGAGGGAGTGGCTGCAAGATGCACACATGGCAGAGGATAAAGATAGGAGGAGGAGGAGAAGGGAGGCAAGATGAAGGGATTATATTTCTTGGGTGAAGTTCTACTCAGGTCTCCGGGGATAAGAACAGGTGATTATAAGAAAACGGTTTGATATGAAGCCACGCATGTCTGTCTTGAGGATATAAATGCTTTAATACTATTTTTTGGAGTTTATCTTCGAAGTTGCTTACTGCACGGTGCGGGAATGGCATGGGAACTATTTTAAATGCATTTTAATTTGTAGCCGCAATGTTCCCGGCGGGGCTCTGGCTCACACTACATGAATATAACATCAAGACATTAAATCCTGAATCCAACATCTGTCTAATGACGAGGTCCGGTTGAAGCGCATGTTTGATATGTGATGAGACTCCTCAGCCCCGCGTCCTGAGGGGCTGGCAGTGCCCAGAAATCCTCCGCAAGAGTTTACAGCCAGGATTTACCACAGATGTTAAGATATCTACACAAATCACTCGCTTTTTCATTTGCAGAAACAGTCCTGCAGACATGATTTACAAGTACAGTAGATGCAGACATGAAATCCAAGGGCGACTCAGGGCTGCAGATCAAGCCGGCTTTGGCGCTATTTACGACGTCCTATTGGTGTCACGGAGAGAGAGAGAGAGAGAGACATATTCTAAATCTGAAGTTACAAATTACAACAGTTTTCCGGTGTAATGAGGTGTTTAGTTTCATCTGTGTCATAGTAAGTAGAAACTAGGACAGTGTGTCACATCCCCCAGAGAAAAGGAGAGACAGGAAAATCCTCTCACTCTGCTTTAAGCACCAATTAAGCACCTGCTCTTCTCTTGACAATGGTCTTAGCTTTTACAGTTTAAAGGGTTAACACTGTTCTCTCAGTCAGGGCTATGTAACGGCAGTCACTCATTGTGTCCCGGTGAAGGTCTTTACATCCTTTCCCATTCCCCCCCAACAGGGAAGCAGTTTTAAATCTCGACTTTGAAGTAGGTGTGCAACATGAATAAAAACATAAAAGCGACTGCTCTGAAAACAGTGCAACCAATTTACATTTATGATTAGTTCCTTTTATTTTCATTTGTTCCTCACATCAGAGTCAGACGTTTAACTATTAATGCCGGTGATTATAAACAAGACAGAGGCTTGCAATTAGGTTCGGTCCTGTTTTTCAGTTGTCGAGGAGCCGACACAACTTTTTCTTTTCAAATAATTCTTAATTATTTGTGAATAAAATGGAAGCCAAGATTTCTTGCCATCGAGGCTTTGATCCAAATTCTGACTAATAGTGCTCTGGTGTACCTAAACTTAAATTTGTATAACTAATGAAGAATGATCAGATTTCATTAGGACCTTGTTAGGCAGCATCTCTTGATAATAAAGGTGTCTCAAACGCATACAACTGAAAGGTAGATAAACAGGATCTATCCTTCGTATGCCTTGTCATGATATATAGCCTGGTTCATGACACAGAGCAAGGCATGGTATCTCTTTTCATGACATTCCTCCTTAAAATACCAGATCAGGACCAGATCCTACATTTTATCTAAAACATTATGATAAAGGAAGGTTTTGGGAAGGTGGGTTTAACACCTATACTGCACGCTTGTTTCTGAAACGCTGCTCTTGCGCCTGGCTCTGTCACTCTGCCGAGCCGGTCATTGCTCTGCGCCCATGGATTGTCACAAATCACTACCACGCCACATCTCCCACAGCACACAGGGTTCAGGACAGAAAATCAATGGGCTCTTATGGGCTCCTCCGTCAGTCCAAATATCTGAAGCTTGATGGTGAAGGGGAAGAGGAGGTGGGGAGGGGGGTGTGCGGGATGGGGAGAGGGAGGGAAGCACGTTTTTCGGGTCTGGTGAGCGTGAGGTCTGGTGACGATCGTCATAGCGTGCCGCGTGTTCGTGAGGAGAAACGGTAATAAGAAAAAGGAGAAAGACACAAGAACGGGTAGATCGCTCTAGCTACTGGGACATATGCAAAACCTGAGATTTGTTTTCCACCGCCTTGGAAGACATGTATGGCACATTTATGTTTCTCTGGAGACTGTAAGAGTAAACACGTCCGCAGATCTACACAGAGAAAGGTGTCATGGGTAATCATAGGTCATACAGGGAACATACATTCTTAAGCAAAGACAGTTGCGTCAAGACCTGTCAGGACAAAGGTTTAAAATGAAAAGGAAGCCAAACATACAAGAAACAGCTACAAACATGTACCCAAGTGACCTCTGTGCATCCTTGACTATAAAAGGGGCATGGGAGAGTTTATGCCTAAATGTCAGCAAAGCTAATCTCAAAGGAAAGCTGCTGTCATTAATTATTTTATAATTTGTTGTTTTAGTAGGTCAGTGCAAAATATTGATTTTGAAAGTACTTAGCCTAATGTGTCTGGCCACATTATAGTATGGTTATTCATATATTTTCCTACTGTGTTTTCATCTGTGGCATGGCATGATTGGATGACAGTGTTCCACATACTTGACGGTAGTGACACATAAGTGAAATGTTGCAATGACCGACAGAGGGATAAAAGAAAGACACAGACAATAAAAATGTCAGGAAGGAGAAATTGAAAGAGGGAGAAATAAATAATATTGTGTTAGTATGTCACAATGAAAAGGACTGAGATAAGCAAGTGACCGAGAAAGACGCAAGTGCTTTGAATTTAAGCTAACCAGTTCTTTTAAATAAGAGCAGTGGCTCATGAAAGTGATACCATATGGAAATGTCTCCGACAAACCTTTTAACATTCACTGCTGGATATATATATATAACATTCACTGCATTCACTAGCTGTAGATATGATTGCCTCAGGTTGCAGGCAGTGCATGCAAATGTTATGTTAAATGTGAAGTGCCCGCGTCCATTTGGGGAGTTATTTCATTCAGTTTTTCTGCTCTGCTTTTTTATTGCATGGCTGGGTCAGGTTGCGATGACGGGTCTAGGCAATACAGCTATAAGTGTCATGATACATTGTTAGTCCACGCTGTTGAAACAAAGGTTAATGGGTTATTGCCATTCTCTCTTTCTCTTTCAGTGGTGGACAGCAAGGTGATCCTGGAGGGCCTGCAGAGGTATGGCCCATCGCCAATCTATCTGCCTGTCAGTTACCAGATCCTCAATGCGGAGTCAGCGTTCTTTTTACAGGAGGCAAACCAGGACTTAATGAGGAACTCCAGCCTGCAGGCTCGAACAGAGTCCTTTTTCATCCACCAGGCCCGGCAGATGCCCTTTGTCAATGCTAGCTATGGACCACTGTCAGTCCAGCAGCCAGTCCCTCTGGACATGCTCCAGACACTGCCAGGGCCATTTAACACGCCCTCCTTCACGTCAGCACCAGTGCCAACATCAGCGTCGTCGTCACCTCTCTTTACATTCAACTGGAAGGTCCACACGTATATCATCAGTGAGCGTATTCACCCGAGCTGGCCCAAGGTTCAAGTGCTGTTCTACATCGCCGGCAGGGACTGGGACGACTACAGCGCCATCCACAAGCTACCCTGCGTCAGGATGTTTGCCTTTCACGAGACTCAAGAGGTGCGTGGGACATGCAGGATAAAGGGTGAGCTGGGGATATGTGTTGCCGAGCTGGAGCCCCTGGCCAGCTGGTTCAGCCCACCCACTGTCAGGCCCGGTCGGCAGAGGGTCTCTGCGCAGGCCCAGGGCACGCCTGTGGAGCTCTACTATATGGTGCAAACCACGGACAGCGGCGACTGCAGCTCAGAGGATTCAAGAAAGGGCAGCTCCGTTCACACGGACCAGCAGAGGCCGCTGGGCTATTTTGCAGGGCACACACCCATGCAGCGCATCGGGAGTGTCAGGCTGTTTCAGCCACTCTCTGAGCTGAAGCTGGACAATAACTTTGTGGTGATGGCACCATCCAAACCCATCCGGCAGAGAGAAACAGTGTCAACGTTTCTGGCTCTGTCCACGCTGTCTTCAGTGCAAATTTTCACCCTCAGGTGAGTGAGTCTCCTTCTGGGAGTTTACACTGCCACTGTATGAATGTTTCATATTTCTAAACACAAATGATTGGACATACAAGCAGTTGAAAAGTGGGCTTTAGTCGAATTTTAGAGAAAGCGCCAGTGATACATAAAACCTATGAGAACACGCCACTTCTACACAATGTCCCATCTGGCTTTTATGTGTGTGTTTCCAACAGTTACAATTTTCTTAAGAAATTCTTAGTCTGAGTCATCTAGTAAAACGGATCATCCAGGGTGTAATAAATCTTGCATAATGTCTTTCAGTTTCTAAAATAATGCACCGCGCGTGTGTCCTTATGTTATGAAAACACGTCAAATCTGTGTTCTTGTTCCAGAGATCTCGGCTGCTAGGCAAAGCAGATAAAGTCCAATAATTGTGTTTTCTTTCTAGCGTGATCAGATACTGTAGTGGATTTGAAACGTTACGTATAACAGCCTGTTTGATCAAAATAATCTGCAGTTGACAAAATCATCAAGGATTAATCTGGCATTGGAGATTAGAGAATGTGTGTGTGATAAGCATTTGATTTGCCACTATAAACTCCAGCCATGACACCACTGCTCTAATGCCCCGCAGCTGTTAGGTAATTCATTTATTTAGGCCATGTGGCAACGAATCTGAAAAAAAGAAAAAAAAAAAAAAACTATGATATCACATTTTTGTGAAACAGCATTATTTCATTGTCAAAGAAAGAGCTTGCCTCACTCCAAATCTTGGCTCCAGACCAGCTCTGAACCTCAAGGCATTTGAAAGTTTAAAAGTGTTCTGCAAGAGGGAGCACAAGCTATTTCAGTGATGTTCAACATAACCGAGGGCAAAGTTTTAAGGCAGAGCTGGGCCCGAATATTGGACCGTTCAGATATGTTGTGCGAGAAATGTGGCTTCAGCTAAAAAAGTTTTTCAACTGATTATGTCGACCGTTACATTTTAATACTATAAAACCATTTTGAACTTGAATACTGATGATACTTTTCATCAAAGAAGTTACAATTTAAGCAGGCACCAATCATCAAGCAGACAAAACTCACTCCAATAGTCTAAATATGAATGTTTCTGACAGGCGATGGATCCCTGTTGAGATGTATTCACGTTTGACATTTGGGTTCAGCTTTTTTTGGTATGACACAATGTAAATCAATGCAAATGCAAGGTTATACCACAGAAATTGATGTATTTTGTTAACCAATGATATCAGTGATGCAACGCTGAAGCCCTAGTGGGTACACGTGAAGTTGAACAATGACAAAACAAAGGCAGTGTGCCAAAATACGCAGTTTGAAACAAGCCTACCGTTGTGATACAACAAGAATGAAAAGTCTCCTGAATGCACCACATCCCGAGTCATTATTTAAATATTCACCGCCTGTGACCCAAGTAATTGGCGCCAGGAAAAAAGTTCATTTGTAGTAACAGTTCTTTTTCAGCTTGCAGTGAATGTGTCACGTGTGTGGTTTGGTATAAACTACTTTGGTATTAAACCACTCAAACACTTTTATCAAGTGTTGTCTTTAGCAGAGATCTTCTGTTACATTTTTAAGGATATTAGTGAGTTACTGGAGCGCCTTAGACAATTCAAACCACACCTGTGATGATGCAGATTGCCTTGACTGCATTACACCTCAATTACACCTTTACTTATGAAAAATGTTTCACATGCTCATTTCAAAATTGCCAGTTTGATCGCATTTTTTATTTTTTTTTTTATCCGAGGTGATTCCACACAGCTGCAAACTAGTAGTTATTGATTCGCTGAGCTTTGTCTCATACAAATTACCGTTCAAAGTGACTGTAATTGCTCCATGTTGTGTGATGCAAATTAAGGTGTAAGGAATATGCATTTCCAGTAGACTGCTTTTATGCCTGAGATCTAAATCATGCTAGATGAAACAGTTAGCAGCCTCAAAGCGGAGCTGTGACAGAGAGCCCTGGCAATTTGTCAACCCTGGGTGAGCAGGAAATCTGCCAAAAAGCCTCATTGCTTTTTCTCTCACTCCAGTGATGATGAACTCCCATGAAGTATTACAGCTCGCAGTGTGTGTTTATCACATTTGTCAGCATGTGTGTAAACGGGAACTTTAAAGGCGGTATTTTTCCTTTAGTGCCTTTTTGCACCAGTGTTGCAGCCCAACTGTTCAGAAGTTCATCTTTTTTATGTTTTTCCATCGGGATAGCAGAGACTTAGAATTCCACCAAAATACATCATTAGCAACCAAAAGATTAATCCTCAAAGTGTTTGAAAATCACAGGCTACGTTACAGTACTTGACTGCCAGCTTACCAAACTCTCTAAATGAACATCCAAACACTCAGGATTAATCCCACATCAGCTTTGTTGTGCATTGCTTTTATCTTACAGGACAATACCTGTGGTGCTACTCAATGTTTTATTCTCTATATGATGCCGGATTTCCTGACAATACAAGGCTTTAAATCATTTAAGCACTCGATATCCCCATGATGATGCTGTAAATTCAAGTTCTGAATCCCTCGAGGCGGGGGCTGGAGTGATCCTTGTTTAAGATGATTTGCTATGTTGAATCTTTCTCCCTCGCTATATGTGTCTGCATACTGCTAGCCAATGTTTGCCTATGTGGTGCCTCTATATACAGCTTACTTAACAAGTAGCCCTGGTGTGTTTCTCTCAGCGGTTAAGGCATCATTAACTATTTATGGAGAAACTCCCATCCTCTCCATATTTTCTTTTCTATCCTTCTTATCTATCTCCTCCTTCTCCTCAACCAGTTTAACTTGAGCCAAAAAAAAAAACCCACTGAGGATCTCTCAGGACAGTCTTTATTCCTACACATGCTGCTGTCAGATCGAATCTTTGACTTTTATTTTCCAAGTTTTCTGTAGGACTGCATTATAACAGCTTTGTCAAACACAATGTGGTGTTTACTGGTCCTCATTTATTGTTTATCAGTCAGATTACTTTGCATTTGGATGGACAGGTAAACCTTGAAAAATGGCAGGATTATTTTAGAAGCGCTTATCTGAAATTTAGGGGAGCTGTGGAGTAGTGGTTAGAGATAGTGAACCTCCCCCCGTGTCCATGGCTGAGGTGCCTTGCGCAAGCGCCTAACCCGCTGCTCTGACTGTGTGAACGATGGGTCAAAATGCAGAGAGATAATTTCCCCTTGTGGGATCAATACAGTATCAAAAAACAAAACAAAAAACAAAATGGATTTCCAAGGGCCTGACGCAAAGACCAGTGAGGATGTCACTTCAAAATCAAGATGCATGTCATCATTTCTTAGTTTGCTTGTTTGAGAGCGCCGTATACAATCAGAAAGTTACACGCATGCAATCAGAAGGCTTATTTCCACACAATTTGATTCGCTCAAAGGACTCAACTATATTTTAGGTCACAGTGGTTATATAGACCGCAGTCAAGTATGTAAACGTTCTGCATTTCTATAGCGCTCTTCTACCTTAGTGGCAATCAAAGCACTTTATAGTGTTCATTCACCCATTCATACACTCGCCAGACCTGCCTGACATCAAAAGCAACTTTGACTCAATATACTGGTCCAAGGACACAATTTTTTAATTTAATATTTTAAATTACATATATATATATGAACAAATGGACTTGGCTGCTTTATTGATATAATTTCCTGATAGCTAGCCAGGTCATGGTCTGCATTTCAAAATACTGACTGTTACATTAGATTGGATCTTATTCAATATTGATTCCACTATGCAACGTAGTGCTGTAGGAAGAGAAGAGAGCGTTTCCTAAACCTGATTAGTTTCCTAATATGAAAGCCATTTTTAGGTTTTGTAATTATACATGAATTAATGTTCCTCATTAGCTGAATTAACTGATTGATATATGTTTATCAGCAGTTAAGATTTGTGTATAGTTAACTGTAACTACAAAGTGTAGTGTAGTGTAGTCTTTGTTAGCTTAGAATGAGCTGAGATACATAAGCTACATAATGAGCGGGTCCTCTTCCTCAGAGCCTTACATATTGTACAATCGTGCTGCTATTCTATACGTTAAAGTGTCATCTTAAAATTAATGACACCATCTTTTTGGAAGCCACAAGCTCGGGTGAGGAGTATAAAGCTGCTTTCAATCACCAGCCTCACTGCTACAGTAGCCCATAAATTCTACACAGTGGTTCTTTAACCTGGAAGCTGCAAAGTAAATTTATCATAAACTATGGCCCCGTTCAGACCTTGAGTTGACATCCGTCCTGCGCGATGTGATCACAACTGGCCGGCTTTAATTACAGGAGTGAACACACCCAAAACTTACAGAGGTCGCATTTGAGATTCAAACACACATCCGCATTGGGATGTGTGACATGATCATGCTGATGCGTGCAAGCAGTAACCATGTGGAGTTCAGTTTTTATATACCCTCAATAATGACTGGTGTCTTTATTTATCTTGTATCGTGTATGGAAGCTTCCAGTTATGATCTGAGCTGTGTGCGGATCTCAAAAGTAACTAACATCAGGGCAGAGATAAATAAATAAAAAACAACTTAACCCATGTGAGGCACACACAACAAACAGCACTGTTCGTGATTTTGCTACGGTGGTAGGTAGTGATCCATGAGAGACGGCAGCTGTAACAATGTTTTTCTGCACCTAAAAAGATTTTAGTCTTTATTTGCAGTGCAAAACTGAGATTGGATCTCAAATGCTGACATTTTAATGCTAGGTGTGACCACAGCTACCTGTAGCTGGATCTTTGGATTACGCATGCAGTCTGAACTGGACCTGTGAACCTAGAGAAAACTGTAATTTTGACATAAGTAACGCAAAGAATGTGGAGAATCTGCCTAGCACAGTCTTTAGCTTAGCTCTACATATAAAATTAGCGCACTTACCATATTTTATTGTCAGGTTTTTCTCCCCGCCTTAATGTGTAATTGACTATATTTAATCTAATGTAATTACTTTGAATGTAATTAAAGGCTTTCAATCCCCGTAACAGGCGGTCATGAATATTAACATCTACACTCATACTTGCAGACACGTATGTGCACACATGTGTTGTGGACGCCCACACGCATGCAAACGTGCATGTGCTCTGCGCCAACTGTAAAATCATGGTGCGTTTGTCATGCCAAAAGCTCCAACTGGAATCAGTAATTCCTTGCTCCCTGCCTCATTAGCCATGGAGAGAGTGGTGTAACAGGTTGGTAAAAAGGTTCTCCAGCTACTCCTTATTCAACATGCAAATGAAAACACCATTTCCTCCAGAACAAATTAACAGGCTTTTCAAAAGATAAATTGCCCCAGCTGTATTGTAATTTTGACTAAACAATCCAACATATTTCCACAGATCCCCTCTGGGGCAGTGTTGCTGATGAATGCAAATGAATTTCTAATATCGGAGCGTGTGAAGGTATAAGTAGGAGATTCTTCATGCTGCACCAGCCCGAGCAGTCAGCATGAGTTGTTTTAGTATAGAGATTAAGCAGGTGAAAGAGGTAGCCTCGGTGTTGGCCTACAAGTAAAGATGTGGGTATGTTGTTATTCAGATGTTAAGCAGCACTTTTTGTCAGATAATTCTGCTCCCTAACACAGTTCAGGTTTACAGGTCTTGTGCCTCGGCTGATTGTTTCTGACCATTGTTTCCTGAAATATCAGCAGGAGAAAAGGTTGGAACAAAGATGTTCTCCTCGGTGTATTAGCCTTATCTTGACTGCTCTCCTCTGTGATTCAGTTCTTGGTAAAGGTCACCCAAGATAGGTATGTCTCTTTTTCATTTTCATTTCTGTACTTATCTGTTCTTTCTCTCGTGTTTTATCTGCCGCTCTGTCTTGGTTTTTTTTCTCCCTTTCTCATGTTGTTTAACCTTTTTCTCTGTACCTGCGCTCTCCTTTTCTGTCATACTCTTGCTTTCCCTTCATTTGACATGTTCTTCCTCTTTGTGCTGAAACGCTGGCGGAAAGCTCACTCTGCATCGAGAGAACTGACTTTTAATTTAGGATATTTACCCTCGTCTGCTCCTCCTTGCCCAGCACCCTCTTGTTGGCCCGCTCGCTATTGTTTACTTTGACAGCACAGACTTTCCTCATCTACTCATTAATAAGTAATTAGTAATTTAAGGTCTAGTGAGACAGTTCACTATGTAGATTCTAGTCTCTATTGGGTCCTGCCACCACAAAGCAATCACCATTTGCCGGTAGCAAGTAATTTGAATCCTTGTATTTCTACCGTAATGATTTTCCATCACTTTTCTTCCCTTGAATTTGAGTCTGAGCTGATGAATTTATTGGACCTTGGAAGCCCAGAATTTATTGCTCTGTCACTTCCCCACTGCCAGTCTTCTTTTTTTTTTTTTTCTTTACCGCTCTTGCCCTGTCTATCTGCCTTTGGAAAGGCTGGATGCTCCCAAGGGATTTTTGTGATCCTACAACTTGGCAGAGAGTCATACAAATGTGCCGCAGCATTCAGAGTGACATACACCTCCAAGACTAGGAGTATCGACAGGGTCACAGGTTGCTTCAGGCTGAGAAAAAACAACCCACCAGTGAATGATGGAATCTGCTGTGTGGTCCTCCCAAGAGAATGGGACTCCCTATGTGGTCTAGGTGGCAGGATTACTGATGTATGAGAACTAGGTATGGATGTGTATCTGTCTCTCTCAGATGTTTCAACTTGTATCAAGATACGCAGTAGCTACACAATCCAATCCAAAATCAAACCAATCAAACCAGTACATTTAAAGCTCCCTGAAATGGCTGGTGGAGCGCTATTTGCCCATTTCCCTTTAAAAACGAACCTAAAGAGGTAGTGTAGTCTCCTGTGATTGGTCAGCTGCAGTGGCTGAGGGTAACAGGCGGTTTAAAGCTCTTTTAAGGTACATGCGGGACATAGACGCATTGAGGGAGGTGCACATGAGGCTACGTAGTTAGGGTCTGCTTATGGTGTGCATAGGGTTTAGGCGCCAAATTGACACAGAAGCCTAAACCGCCTTTCCGGCTGCTTCTCCATCTCCGCAATTTTCAAATTGATTGTTTTGGATCAACAAAGATGGAGCACAATGAGGAAAGGTTAACTGGGGAGGTGTGGAAATACAAACAAATATACAATTGTTTGTATTTCCGCACCTCCCTTCGTCTTGGCTGAAATTTCGCTGACGAGCGCACAAGTATAAATGGCTCGCATCGACGTAGTTATGCCATCTATGTCCCACAGTATCTCAAATGAGCCTTGATAGTACTACCAGTGAAGAAAAGAGGGGGAAAGGATTTCAATGGATGCAAAATTAGCACACGCCCCTTTGTGCAGGTTGTATCATCAACACTGTTGAATCATTTTGAAATGACAAACCCTTAAAAAAAAATAAAAATATACGGACTATTTTTTGGCAATGCTAGGCCAGATACTGGCATCTTGAGTTTGGTGTCATGGGCACTTCAGTTGTTTTGTTTTCTGGGATGTTTTCTAATGTTTATGTTGTATTTCATTTTCCGAATATAAATGTTGCACGCACATACTTCTGTTGTTTCAGAAAGTTCTCAACAGTTCAACTTTAGATGTTATCTAAAAGTTTCATTTGAAATCAAGACAAGCAGTTTTCAATGTCTCACCAATGATAGCTGAGACAAGAGGAGTCTGGGGGAAAAAAAAAAGCCCAGCAAACACCAACTAGTTTCTCAGATGCAAGAAGAACTGAACAACCCATTTTACGCCATACATAAATAAAACATTTCAAATTTCCCACACATCTTAAACCTCTTTCATATCAGTTGTGAGCTCCTCAGCTTTCACAGTGTTTCTGTATTGCTTTAGGAGGCCAACATGCAACACCCAGTTCATTAGAAAATTGCATATGATGGCACATGATTAGTATCATTTTGCTCCAGCAATTTTAACCAGGATAAAATAATTACTTTTTCTGCTTTCAAGAGCCAGAGCCGTATGGGTTTTTGATCACACACACACGGCTAAGATTAATACGGATGCGGCCCTTGAGTCTTAACAAGGCATTTGCTCATAAGAAATAATAAGGTGCTCACATTTTGCTCTCCATTATAGCAGTGGATTGAACTTAAAGTATGGAAAGAAAAGTGCTGGCACTGAAAAACGAATTAAACATATGAAAAGCCACTGAGAACCAGTTTGAGTGGAGACAAAAGTGAAATGTATGCTATGAAACAACAGGCGGTTTTGGGGAAGTAGCTATTTAAAGGCCCTAAAATGCAGCAGAGTTGACAGATACACCCTTTAAATGAACAGTTCATGTCAAGTCTTCCACAAATAATGGCTGCCCTTAAATTGTTCTTAGACTGCTACCATTACATTTGATATAGGTTGTACAGACCTCTAAAAGATTCTTGTGATTTTCTCAAGTTGGCTACCATTACAGCCATTACGCTCTGTACGCATCTCGCAGTTTAAAAATCAGGCACTAGACTCAACCCAATCAGTCGGGAATTTTCTTACGGTTGGGACATAACACATCGTGAACTACATTCAACAATGAAGCAGTGATTGCATTTGATCATAAGTCTATTGGAGCGGCAACAAAATGGCTCCACCGTGAACCAGCTGAGATTGTCATGAAGGATTTTTATTTATTTATTTTTAACTGCTGCTGCAACTCCTTGACTTGCTGTGCTGCTGTTAACATCTTCAGGCAACACTTTCTGCTCCAACTTCTGCAACTCCAGGTTCTGCAATCTCAGTTGAAGATGATATATGTAGGGCTAGAGGGGTTGACAAACAGGATGGGATTAGGTAGCGAGGCAGAACTGGCAGAATAAGCTCTTCCAGCTAACTGAGGGTAGGTCTCTGCCTGTCTCTCTCTCTCTCTCTCTCTCTCTCTCTCTCTCTCTCTCTCTCTCTCTCCTTCTTTTCCATACAATCATAAGCTTGGCCTTCTAATCACTTGTTTATCCTTGATGTTTCTCATAAGGATTTACTTTGATTAGTTTGATCCCGCAGACTTGACAGCTGTAACGCAAACTCAAAACCGTGCATATTTTAATGTGCACTAGTGGCAAGGAGACAGAGAGGGATGATGATGAAACGTTTGTGGTTGTCACATCTGCAGTCCGTCTTAAGCACAGACAGTCACAAGAACAGACGAAATGCACAAACTCATTCCGGCAATAGCCCTGTAAGAAATTGCTTCACCCACAGAGGGGTGAGAGAGATGAGCGCAGGCGATTGAAACGCAATCAAAACAATAAACAAAGGCCAAAGAGAGAGACTGCAGAAGACTGAGTCTAAGGAAAGAAACCAGAAAGGATTTTGCTATTTTCCCTATGCGACAACATGTGGACATGAGGTACAAAAATTAAGGGTGTTTTTCTTAAAAAAAGACAAATGTGACGGGTGAGACTGGGTGAGGAATGTCTTAGTCCATGTCCACTGTACACTATCACGTATTTTGAAATGATTCGCATAATTTCACATTAGGACCATTAATAATTTCCCAGAGGAAACCAGGAAAGGAAAGTTTCATTTAAAATGCAATTGTTGTCCAAGGTGACACCGGCAATTTAAACCACAGAGGGTGCCTTGCTTTGGCTGACAAAAATCAAACAAGCTACGTCTCTAAATTAGCAAGAATCAGTTTGTGGCGTGGAGGGAGGGCACTTAGCAGTACCTGATTGCAGCAGTTGCCCTGGTGTTGTCTGTTAAAACCTTTTTCTTTTTCTTTCCCCCAGCTGTATGTCTTTTCTGCTTTAGCTTTCACCTTCTTGCTCTCTAAAAATATCCAGGCACTTTTTTCTAAAGGCCAATAACGTATAATACAATAACCATACTGCTACGGTGTCTATAAAGAAGAGCATGTGTTCAGGTACAATATTG
Source organism: Chelon labrosus (assembly GCF_963514085.1). Taxonomy (NCBI): domain Eukaryota; kingdom Metazoa; phylum Chordata; class Actinopteri; order Mugiliformes; family Mugilidae; genus Chelon; species Chelon labrosus. Next base: position 9,827,143 of record NC_140355.1, read on the forward strand.
AGCTGCAAGTCACCCACGTTCTGGCAAGGCTCAGAGCCCGATGCAGGCTAAATGTAGTTACACACACACACACACACACACACACACACACACACACACGCACACAAATTACAGGAAAATAGGCATATGGTGTAAAAATAAATATTGGCTACAGTTTACAGCCATATAGTGTAATTAAAACCTGAAACACATTCACTGACAGATTCATTGAAATCAGAGCATTTGTTCCGTCAAAAAACGCATAAAAGGTGGGTAAGTGAAAAATGTAGAAAATGTGGCTAAAGTGTTTTTCCCTGTAGAAGCGCATTTCTCAACACAATGATACAACAAGATTAAGAATCTACAGCTGAAATACAGCATTTAACTAGAGTGTAAAGGTTTGTTCATTTCATGGTCACAGAACTGTTTTGGAGGCAGTGCAGCGATAAAAAAAAAAGTTTGGCGGACAGAATGAGAGACTTTATCTGTATCGCTGTCGCCATCTCTAACACCAAATGTAAGCTATAGAAAAAAAATAATGAAGTCGTCACTTACTGAGAGGTTTGGTCCTGTGTTTGCCTGACTACTTTATCATAACTTCAAGAAATTACTATGGGAGAGAGACATTTCTGTGCAATCATTTCTGGCTGACATTAAGGAGAAACCAGCTTCGCAAATATGGGTGATTGAGAAGGGAGGCAAAGGTTTCTCTACAGGCACAGAATGCCAAGCTTCAGTGCACAGAAGACATGACGACAGACAGGTGGCCGCACGGAACGAAAGGGTGGCAAACAACACCACGTGGAAACAAAATCACTGACCTGACACCGAATGGATGCACAATGAGTACGCACAGGTGTATAAAATATGAAGAGAAAAGCAGCCCATGAGCCGTTACGCTCATGCAAATCATTAACCATTTATAGGGCACTCATTGAAATACTAGAGTGTTATTGTAGGACATATCCTTAAGTGGTAAACAAATGTAAACATATATTTAGACCATTAGAACATAAGTGCTGATTCAGGCACTTGTCAGCATACACATTATCACATTAGACAATATGAGGCCACTTCTTTGTGGGACGTAATAAAGCAGTTCTGCTCAACGTTCATGCAGAGGTGAACCCCCCCCCCCCCCCCCCCCCGCGACCCTTCACAGGACAAGCGGTTACAGAAGATAGATGAATGAATGAATGAATGAATGAATGTTGGCTTGATCTCGGCTGATTGGCTGGGTGAAAACCACATGCTTCTCGACCTCACTGAGAGGCAGAGGGACGCAACTTAAAATGTGTGCGGAAGTCACCAAATACGGTTCCATGCCCCGTAAAGGGTTAACAGAATACAAAGACAGATGCAGTGACCAGGGTAGAGCATCATACACGTTTAAAATGACCTTTAACATGACGGTAGATATTATTCATATGACTGACTGCTGTATCAGATTTTTCCACTGACTGTGCACAAACAAATTCCTCTGGGACGTCGCCGTCTTTTTATATACAGTCCGCGGACGTCACCAACAGGATTCTTAAAGGGTAAGTTTTAAGCTCAGTCTGGTGGCTATAGCCGTAGTGTGTGACTCTTTCTAACGTCTTAAATGCATGAGTTATAGAAAACATCACTGCCTGTACTACTACTTATATAATGAGTAGGAAAATTAGGTATAGAGATCAAAGCGGTAAACATTTCCGCTGTAAAGTTGGACATTTTAACATGGCAGTCTATCGGGATTGTTTTCGGAACCAGACCACTTTTTCAGGCACTTGGTCAGGCAGGACATTGCAGCAACCTTCAAAGATTTAGAGATGATAGCAGCTATCTCCGTGTTTTAGACTGAAGTCTCACAGTACCATCATGTATAGATGTTTAACAGGTCCAAGTGTCCTGCCACAACATCACGTTAGCCTGTAAGAAAAGTTAAACCATTTGCAGCAAAGTAACCCTTTCCTCTAAGAGATAGACACATGCAAAAAAGAACACTAATCTACGTGCTTCTATACCAAATACCTAAAACATCTTACTCCTTATTTCTGCTCTGTGATCACCTCTTTTGTGCCTTTTATATTGTTGTTGACCAACTGCACCGATTGGACTTAAAATTCGCATTCTGCTCCGCCCAAAATATTGCACTTTATATGTGTTTTGATTTCATCCTGTGTTCAGAACGCCATCCCCTCACGGACACATGCAGAGCTATGGAGTTTGAGGCGTGACAAAGACCCAGAGAGAGCCATTATACAAAGAAACAAACAAACAAAACACAAAACTAAAAAACAACTACTGACAAGATGACAGAGTCTGGGCTTCCGGGGAGAATCATTAGACTGATATAGCATTCAGCAAGCAGCTTGGAGCGGTGCCTTCGGCTGGGCTTGAAGCTGTGTAGCATTGGTCAGTCTGGCTGTGGCTGGTTGGGAGGTCAGCCATTGATCTGAAGATATAAGCTGGTACTTTGGATCCAAGCCTTCATCATCCTGCAGGGCTACCACCACTGTGGGTGGATAAGCCTTGATCTGCTCAGGGGTTTGCATCTGTGTGTCCGTGCATGTGCGTGTGTATGTATGTGTGAGTGTGCGTGTGCGCGCATCAGCGTGTACAGATGTAGCTGCGTTATGTTTGTGTGCACATACAGATTCACGCGATCTGCATGAATCTTTTTTTTTTTGTCAGTCGCTGCCCTTCTGGGTACAGTGTGAGAAAGCAGAGGGAATAGAAAAAGATATGTATGTAAAAAAGGAAAGAAAGTTGGCAACACTCGCTGCTTAACGTTTTGTGTGTGTAGATATTTAAGTGAACATTAATTATTCGCTTAGAAACACTTCCATGAGATTTAAATGACAGCAACATGAGAATAAACCTCACAAGATAAAACTCAAAACAGAGAGATGGTGGTGAGGGTGAACGAAAGTTCAGCAAATTTGATGTCTGAACATTTCTGACTAAGAACTGACAGTAAATAGTCTGAAATCTGGGACATTTTGACTTTGTCTGCGCAGTAACGATGTTGACATCAAGTTCTCCTCATTCACAAGTTAATCACTCCACGTGGACGCCTTTGAATGTGATTTAATGCCTTTAAAAAGAAATGGCCTTGTCGTCGGTTTCTTCACACAAGACTTTAAAACCTGTCGAATTAAACTGCCGTTTTTTCTTCCCATATCCGCTCAAGCTGAACCTCAGTGGCTGAAAAACGCAGCCAATGTGACAACTGCAGTTCCACAAAAGGCCACTCGAGGCTGGCCAACTTCACAGCACAAATAAACATTTTTACAGCCAAGTATAAAAAACACTGCAGCCTCTCCATCTCTGACAACTGTTAATACTCATTTAAATTATATCAAGGCTTGGAGCCGTCTCAGATGGCTAGTCTGCCTAGGCATCACCCACCTGTTTCAGCTTCACTTACACTCCACCCCCACACCCATTTTGGAATTAGCCGAGAGCGAGCTGGAGCCAGGCACTGCCAAAATGGCACTAACACGCCGAGTTTCAAATCTACACCTCAGAAACCCTATGAGGGCCGTCACAGAGGGTTTGTCCATCTTTATACACCGATCAGCCACAACATTAAAACCACTGACATTGGTCAAAGTAAATAATGTGACAATACAATGTTCTGCTGGGAAACCTCTGGACCTGGCATTCGTGTGGATGTTATTTAGACATGTGTCACCCACCTAGACCAGACAGGCACCCCGACCCCATAGCAATGACACTCCTTGATGGCAGCAGCCATCCCCAGCAGGATGCAGCCTGACACAAGCACACAAAAATGGTTTCGGAACAACTCAAATACACAGAAGAAGGTGTTGACCTGGCCTCCAAATTCACCAGATCCCAAGCTGATCAAGTATCTGTGGGATGATCCACAGAGGCCCCTCCCCTCAACCCATGGGACCCAAAGGTCCCCACTAACAACATTCTGCTGCCAGACACCACAGGACACCCTCAGAAGGCCAATGTCCATTCTTTGAGTCAGAACTGTTTTGTAGGCACAAGGGAGATCTACACAATATTTGGAAGGTGGTCATAATGTTATGTCTGATCGGTGTATACAGTCAGTGTTTCCATTATTATCATCATAGAATCTCCACATTTACCTGTAATGCTTAAAAACATTTAAAGAGCTTGGATAAGTTAAAGGTAGTTGTTGAGTGACCAGTTTTTCAACTGTAAACTGTTGAGATCTTATAAAAACAATTGGATGCATCGTAATGGCTCAGCAATGGCAGATACAGTTTTTCTCTGTATTCATTGTTTACATTCACATTTGTGGTCTTTTTCTTCTGCTATTTTTGCTGGGATACTGCCACTAAGAGCAGTTTATTTGCATGCTCTCTCCATCCACTGACTGTCATTTGAAACAGTTGGAATATACAAGTATCCAGTTAAGTGCATGCCCGTCTAGCCTGTGTATCCTTTAACATATTCAGCACACGCAAACAAATAAAAATAAAAAATACACACACAAAAAAAACAAAAAACAAAAAAACAGACCCGCTCCAAAAAAAACATTGCTCCATATTGCTAGTTCTTGCCAAACACTCCTTCGTGGTTGCCAGCGCTACTGTAAAAATGGACTAATTTGACATTTTTATAGGCTGCGTAACTGAATATGAGGAAAATTAAGATTCTACTCCTGATAAGAGAAAAGAAGTGTAGGAGTTTAAACTTTAAAAGGTTCCATGGTTTAACCAGCACGCTAATTTTGGCCAGATAATGCAGTTTATTGGTCAAAAAAAGTCAGAAGCAGATGGTACTTTTTATCTCCTTTTAATCTCCATAATGGCTTAGTTTCAGGGCAGACACTCATTAACAATGCACACAAGATGGTGCAACAACCCCTGGTGCTAAAAGATTAAAGATCTTGGGTGAAGCTAAAAGTGGAACCTAATTTAACAACTTCAAGATTTCTTAAAAATTGCAAATACATCCGATGAGCTGAAATGGATTCTGCTGCTGACATGTTCATCAAATGTCATTAAAGGTAACTATTTGTTCATGTAATGTCAAGGAGCTTTCAATAAAATTAAATGTCACACAAACATCATAATCCTGCAAACACACCGAAGATTGTCCTATTTATAAATCTCTGAATTTACTGCATAGAAATTGAGACTGTATTAATACTGTATTAATATAGTAATCTATATACGTTTCATATATTATATAAATGACCATATAGGCTACTCAATTATTCTTAATGGTAGGTTCAGTGTGTGTTGATTACTCTGTGAATGAGTAAAAAAACAAGAAATTATTCAGTATCATTGCAAGTAAAAATGGTTTCTATTTTCACATCACTTTAGCATTCTGACAAGGTACAACATACATATAAGAAAAGTGTTGTGCTTTCAGCTTTGGAGATGAATAGGCACAGTGTGATGGACTGAAATATACAGCATTGTCTGCTTTTATGCAGATGATGTTGTTGTTGTTGTACTCTTTGCATAGGCTCTAAGTATAGTGCACAGCAATCTTTCAAGCTCCACTGTCATATATGTCAGGCATGCAAGGTTCAAATGCTGCTGCACGAATCCCAGAGCCGGCATCCAAAACGCAGCTGTGCATGCTCTGCCTGCTCTCCTGTTGTTTTACCAGTTATGTAAAGGCCTGTGAAGTCCTCGACGGCTCGTTCACTTGGTTCACTCTCCAGGCAACCGTATCATGGCCCACAGTAACTGTGCCTGGAGGAGATATGGCAGTGTCACTCCGCTGTTCGCAGTACACATGAGTTGCGTTACAGCCCTGAGGACTCACTCTGATTTCACTTTGTCTCGCTCTCGTGGCATCCAAACTGACACAAACGCACCAAGCTGTACACTGACACAGACACATCAAACTTCTATTTTCTACCGCTTTAGCAGCTGCTTAGTATATTCATGAGAGTTATGAAATGTGCTCCAGTGCATTTACAAGCCCTCTCTTCATACAGGGTCACAGTTGCGTGTCCAAACTGCCACGACAATTCGAGCACAGCAGTGAAAGTGCTGTGAGAAACTCACTCGCTGGAAACGTAGCATCAGTCTGTGAGAGGGTTCACATATTGAGGGGGAGGGATTCAGGATTTTTGACTCATGCGACAAGGACAAGAGGTATGATTTTGAGGTAACAACTGGTGAAGTCAGACTTAGTCTATCTTGGTTAATTAGTCACAACAATCATGAACTCTGATCTCGCTGCTGCCAACATCAGATATTTTCAACATGTTTACTTCTTTAGAATAACTGATGACCCACATGATGGATAATAATATATATATAAAAATATGGCCTAAAATTGCAGGATACACTTAAATTGTACATTGTGTCATGACTGATTTTAAGTTTATTTCATCATTCATAACAGCTGAACAGAAGTTCACCTCAGTCTCACTCATTGTCACTTCCAAATGTATCAATTTTCCTCCCACAACGCTGCATAAATTAACAAGATAAACTCATTTTAATAGAACTGGGGTGAAAAAAAAAAAAAGAAGTTGCTGTGTCTGAGGTGTCTTTGCAAGTTTCAACAACCCCAAGATCTGAAATAAGTTGCGGATGTGTGTGACTTTGTGTGAAGACAAACACGCGCGTCTCTCTCTCTTATGAAACTGTTCGAATAGGGCTAAGACTTCTAAAAAATACATCATGTATTTATTTATGCAGTGCCTTTCGTTCTGTTCACGTGAGTCTCCTGCTAATTAATGTGTCAGGGAAGAAAATTGCAGTCCTGTCTCTGCCACTTCCTGCTGTTCAATGTCACGGCCTCAAAGAGTGGTCGAGTGAAATCACTCTTACTGGCAGAATATGCAGCTAAAGCGTCAATGTGCTGCTTGTGTTACTTTCTTTTGCTCTGTGACTAATCACAGACTTTTTCCTCTTCTGCAAGACATTCTGGCTGTACTTCATTGCCTGCTTGCTCAGTGCTTTGCTAAGTGCTATTTAGCAGACTTAAGAGCCTGTGGCATTGTGAATAACAGAAAACATTTCCTTCAAAAACTGATTAGACATGAATTTAGCATGAATTTGTGGTACAAAAATACCTAAAGCACCCTTTAGCAGGTCCACACTCTGCTCTATTGCCTTGGTCCAGACCAAAGCAAAAAAAGATTGCTGTCTTGAAGTCCTGGGCAAGTTTGTGTTCACACTAAAAACAAAACAGCTAACGTGAAGTTAGATGGACTGACGGACAGCTCATTAATTTCGATGACTATCATCCTGTATCATCAGCACCACATGGACTCACATGGTAAAAATTAATTTCCATTGACAGCAGGTCCTGAAAAACTAGCTGTGCACAGCGCAGCACAGTGTCACGAATTAAAGCATATCAGATTATTGTAAACAGTGATATAGAAATATTCTATTAGTATTAAATGAGGATAGCTGCACTAAAACTAAAAGTGCAGAACTACAGTAGTCACTAATGATGATGTCTGTGTGTGTCAAACTGATCACTACAAGGGTTTTTTCTTGCAGATTACTATTTAACAGACATAAATATTGAATATTTATGCATTAAGCATTTATGATATACAGTATATAAATATATATCGATGGCAGAAGCTTTCCCCGTACATATTCATTTTCTCCATCACTAAGAGCCTGACTGTTTCTTTGAGTGGACCACAAACAGTACCCTGAGGTGCACCACATTTCCCTGCTCCATCTCAGTGGCTAGTGTTTGGCCCTCATTGTTTATATGTACACAACAATAGCCTTGAGTAGCCAGCTGATTACCCCAAGACAAAGTAGTAAAACAAGTTATATTTTAGCCCCATGTGCTGTCAGACCCAAAACATTCGTATTTGTAGGACTCGGTCCCAAGCCTTTTGATCTATAGAAGTGGTTGATAATAACCGTGCTCACGACAAGCTGTTTCCACTGTACTGCATTTAGCCTTTGCTTTGTAGTCTTTGCGCAAGGTGGTTCAGGCTTTAATCACCAGTTTTCCTCTTTCACTCTTTCATCACTCGTCCCTTGGCTCACCGTGTTTCACTGTGGCGTGGAGGAACAGACTCAGCTTCGTCACTCCACAGGGCTTAATGCAAACACACTGTGTTGTGACCCAAGGGAGGACTCGTGAGCGCACATACACACACACACACACACACACACACACAAACACACAAACACAAACACAGAGGGCAGCCCAAGGGGGTCCTCTATGAAAGGATCAGTGTAAACATCCAGTGGCAGTTGAGGTATTGGTGGCCCTGTGAAGTGGAAGCAGTGCTCAGGGCATGGTGCTGGCTGATAAGTAATACGAACATGCAGGAAAGAAGTGAGTTGATCATCCCAGTTAAAACGCCACCAGCCACCCTCTCCTTTGGGACCGTGTTATTGCTACCCACTGAGGAAAGACTCCTACAGGGCGTCTAGACTCAGGGCATGACATGTCGCGCACTTTGCAGTTTTCATGTGTTCTTCATTGTCTGCAAAGAGGGACAGCAAGTCTGTGTTATAGGAGTTGGCCTTTCAGTTATAATTGCAGGTGTTTGATCCAACATTTGCATAAGTTCACAAGAACTGTCTTGTCTGTTGTCTGAATGAATAGCAAAGGTGGAAAATAGCGAGATAAAACAGTGCAACAAAAGGAGGCTAAAATGCTTGGGGCATTCCAGAGGACAACAGAAATCATGTTTCCGAAAAAAGGTCCCCAACCAGATTTACAACATCTTGTATGATGAGACATACCCAAATGTATTACCTAATAAACTAACTGTAGTTACCAAAATCTAACCAGTCTTTAGTCACAGGTGGCAAATTGGAAAACTATCATGTACATGCACAAACAAACGATTTTCCCCTGATGATGGGGCATGACATCGGAAATATTATGTCTCCGTCATATTCCAAATGGAAATGATAAATTACTCCTTTGTTCTGTCAGGAAATGGCATATTACTTTCATTTTGTGACCTCAAAACTGTTTCACTGTGTGTATCTGTGGCTCAACAGCACAAGTTTCTCCCTGCACCGGCAGAGCATCTCTTCGCAAGGTACTGTATAGCAGGCAGCACAGGCCTGACCCATGATCCAAGATAATAGTGTTCAAGGCAAGCGCTATTTAAGGCAAACCTATCATGAAGTTGGCCGATATTTACTGACAGAAAGCCAGGAAATGTTATCTTAACAAGCCGCCAGAGATCATTTTGTAATACTTTCTCTCGTCAAGCACCGCCTGTCATTGTTTAAATTGTTTAAACTGTTAGAGAAAGTGGTGGCTTGTTTACACAGCGCGAGCATACTTTCTGTGCTTCTAAGCACCAACAAGAAAACAAGCAAGAAGTCGCAGTCACGTTATGAGCAACTATTTATTCTCTGGGACTGGGGAATTAAACTCTGAAGTGTGGAATAAAGCTGCATGCAGTTCTATATTCATGTTTATATATATATATATGTGTATATTAAAAGAAGGAGGAAATTTCAACAGTATGTTTTTCTGTGACCATCCACAAGTTCACAGTCAGCTTGCATATAAGCCTTAAATTTCATGTAAATTTCACTCCGCCTTCCTTTTTAGTGAGGCATGCACTTCCCAGCAAGAGCAAAATAAGCCTTTCTGAAATCCACACCGTGAGCAGTGCATGATGAAACTATTTTGTAAGGATTATGCTATCTGTCCACTGTTCTTTTGTCTGGCGAGTTGATTTAAATTCTTTCTTTACTTTTTAAACTTTCTACACAATGAAAATCAATAGCTGCAAGAGGTGCCATAAAAGACCAAAGCACTGGAGCAGAGTACCACCTTTCAGGCAGATACCACTATCACCATACAACTGCATGTTAAGGTTTTTTGACTTTTCCAGGCCACATATGAAACACAAATCTGTTCCATGCACTTTCGCTTTGTTTTGCCCCTTAGAGGAAAAACAAACAAACACATGATTTTACTTTTACAAAGACACATAGTGATGAGGAGGCTTTGTTTTCCTTTATAGATCTACTCACGCTTAGATCTCTGATCAGGGCCCTGAGAGGGAAAGTGGGGGGAAAATAACAAGTCAGAGAGGAAGGGATGATGAGAAAAAGACAGTGAGGGAGAAACAGGATTGTTTTGGAAAGTCAATCGTTCTTGATGTTCCTGATAACACGGCATCTATTCTTGCAAAATGCTCTGAAAAAATCAAAGTAAAATATCTGTTTCTGTAAATCCCCATATGATTTTAAGGACAGAGGTGGAGAAGCATACCCAAGAAAAACAAACAAACAAAAAACTTTTTTGTATACCTTTTAACGCAGGCAGAACACAACACAACAGTGTTGCTTATTTCCTGTCCAGGCTTTCATCTAAGTCAATTATTCAACCCCTAAATCAGCCCTCCATCCTGATCTTGATTGCTTCTCTTTTTTGCATCTTTCACATTCCTTATTTCCATTCACAGACTTGCTCACATATCAAACCTTTCCATATGATTCTGTCAAGACTTAGAGCTTTTTACAGTCTCCTGCATGTAGAGTAGCCTGCTGATGGTGACTGTTCAGCCACTGGCGCACATAATAAAGTGCAAATGCAGCTAATGTATCGGTTGACATGCCAGACATTGCAGATCAGACCAGAATTGATTTACCTGCAATTTCACCCCAGAATTTTCCAATAATATGCACCCCGGCACAGTGCAGGGGAGGGTTTGTGGACATATCACACAAATGCCTTATTTTGTGCCCGGAGGAGACTGTGAAGTTTGAATTTATTTTATTTCTGGAGTTTGCGTTTTCTCAGCAAAAGCCAATTCTCTCCCACTTTGTGACACGATCATGACAGTTTTTAGACGGACATTGTCTGAAATGTTGGGTTAGCAGGGTGGCTGTCATTGTCCTTGTCACGTTGCTACTTCAGCACTTACAGTACTGCCTTCACACCGCTCTGCACAAATGTCACAACACTGACAAATACAACGACGCATGACATTTAGAGCAAGAATGTGTCTGGTTGTGTCAGGGCTCTCACTCGCACCAGCAGGTAACGTTTAATCAATTACATCAGGTATATTGATAGTCCCCGAGCTCTGGACAGTTGAACGACATACTGCCACATCTGACCCCTGATCCTGATCACCTGACATAGGCAGGCTGAAACCCTCAGAGAGTCAGTCAATAAATTACTCATAGATGAAGTCAGAAGTGAACAGGCGTTTAGTCTCTTCTCAACAACCCTAGTTCCCACTGCCATTTATGCAGCGCACTTCATCAGTCTTAGCTGGCTTTTTGTTTTTGCCACCCCGTGTGGCACATCCTTCAGAACCTTCCACAACAATGTGCTCATACAATTTATGATCTAATTAGAGGGCATAATGAATAGTCAACCATTTGTAACGATCATGATTAAAATGTTTTAGTGATTGCCAAAGATTAATTGTTCCAGTAATGGCTTTGGATTGATGTCATTTGCATGCATATGGCAATTAGGAGTTTTCTGTTCTTCCTGTATTTGATGTGCAAAAGCTGTTTCTGACAGTAGTGTTATACTGTCTAAAATAATATCCAACTAGAACGTTTGGTAAAATAATTTGTTTAATAACTGATTCAAATTAATTATACAGTAGACATTCACTATAGGTGCAGCATTTGGGACGGTACTAGCATACTGGCATGGTGAAGATGTACATTTACCATATTCAGCATTTTTATTTTGCACGTTAGTTTGCTAGCATGCTGCAACATCTGGGAAGCCTTCAGTAATAAGTATCATCCTTTACTGCATTATGTGGAAAATGTTTGACCTTAGTCAGCCGCAGTCAAAACTCCTGCAACCATTTAGCACATGGAACAGCTTTATTAGGAAGGCTTGTGGCATTCATTTGGGTCACCGTCCTGATGGTCCTGCCTTAATGAAGGCAGTTCATAGAGTGAATTGGTGAAAACTTGGCGCACAGCCTTCATCTGGGTCATCAGGTTGATGGCCACAAGCGTTGATCTTGTAAAGTTGTTCCATAAGCTGCAAACGTTCCCGGCGTATCCACTACTTTTTATTTCTGTCCTTTCTCCATGCACCTTGGAGGCAGGTGAAATCGCAATAGAACACACTATATTGTTGGGACCTTGAATAATAAACTGTTTCCTTGGAAATCCAGCAATTGTGACATTTCATTCAGTACCAAAATCAGTTGATCAACTTATTGAGCAATGCATAGACCCCTGACTCTAGCTATCAACCATTAAAGTATCTGGGTTACGTAGTGAAATAGTAAAGGTGACTTGACCAGCCACTGCGCTGCATCGTATGTACCCAATTCATGCACCAACGACAGCATCACTGTTAATCTGTGTTACCATTTTTACATAAGGTTTACCAACTTGCCATAATCTGTCCCGCTATATCCTGAGATTATACTGCTTGGCCCCCTTCCGCTTCCATCCAAATATTGGATCAGTCCTGGATGATCTGTCCAGCCCAACGCAGCAAATGCAAAGCCTAATTTTTATCCCTTGTATGCAACCTTATGTCAAATAGGTTTTACTGGAAGCAGTGTCTGTATGTGTTTGTATCCCCTATTTAACTGGCTAGGCTTTCTTTCAAATGGCAGCCACAGGGATCAAGCTTCTGTCTGCTACAACATGACCTCATTCCTTCAGCTATAATCTACAGCAGCAGTAGTAGTAAGTTCCTGAAATCCAGCATTAAAGCAAATGGAAAATTGGAACTTTTTAGTATCCTGCTTGGCGTACATTCCCGCAAAACATTAAAAATAAAAAAAAGAGAAAAACACCCTGACATATATTTGAAATTTGTGCTGATCTGAAATCCTGTGTAGGCTCTGCAAATCCAGGGACTCAAGCGAGGATCGAAGTATCCTATCCTACATGTAGGGCAGAGACGAGGGGTGTTCTTGAAATTTATATTTCGAGCCTTGTGTCGTGACGAGAGTCAAGCTGTGATACACTGGAGGCGACTTGCTTTTGACCAGTGGGTGTTGCGCTGTCCCGCCCCTAGTGTCATCATCCCGTTGGCAAGCTTTCATGTACGCAGTTACCGCACACACATACACAGAGCTCCTTGTCATTTCAGTCAATAGCCATCCTCATCCGGGCTGTTTCTTTATTCAGTAAAACATGTAATCTTTGTTGGCTTTTTCTTGGACAGTTTGGCTCAAACATAATGTGACATAGTGAGATAATGAGAGCGTGGGGCAGAGTCAAGAAAACAAAGTCATTAAGTGCTCTACGCTGCAGGCTTTGGTAAATGTCACCTCTTATGAGCCACAATTTCACTCCCTGTGGTTTATTTTTTAAAGAAAACAATGCTTTAATCACATATCATTGTAAGATGGCTTATGTCTAGGTTGCATGTGTCCCAAAATATCAACAAGCATTTATTTATTTATTTTTTAGAAAAAGGCTCCACTCATAGGATCTTTTCTCAAAAAGTGATGCTTTCCCATCAGTCTCATCTGTTTAATGTAGCTGGTGTACATTTGCATTTCCTTGTTCGGATGTTGTCCAAAGGCTGTCGAATGATGATAGAAAAAAGATTTCTGAAGACTTACTTAGTGACTGATAGATTACATTGGTGTACTCTGTTCAAATTAAAGGTCAGCGGGACCTTGGGATTGTTATTTACTGATAAGGGAAATAATGATTTTCTCCGCACTATGATGTATATAAGATGGATTGTGTGTATGAACCCTTGCCCAGGTTTTCAAATAAAATGTACCTTTCCTCAGACATGCTCAGGGGCTTCTCTGAATTCGACTCGAATATATTTCTCAGTGCTCCTGCCCATGTGATTCCTCTTGATCTGTCATGGATTCGTTCCTGTCATGAGGCTATGGCCAGCTCACATTTCGAACCTCTTCTCATTTGCAGTCAGCCGTGCTCCTCTGACAGTTATTCCGTCTCCTTTTTTTAAAAGGCGAGAGTTTGTTCCCAGAGCACAGGTCCAAGCTCTACATGTCAGTCATCTGGCTGCTTTTCGTTTTAATTAAAAAAAAAAAAAAAAAAAGACTGTGAAAGAGATGCTAGATGTAACCGGAGATGAGGCATCACTAAGCCCTGTGTGTTTTTCAGGCATCAGCTATGGATGAAGAGAGACTTTGGCTGAAGGCAATCAACTGCTTTCCTGTCCAAGTGAAAACCAAATAGTCAGTGATTTTCTTGGACGACAGTTCCTTGTATAGTCACCTGATTGTATATGTGCCTCGTATTTGGTGACAGTCAGCAACTACTCAATTAAGAAGCACTCAATACAATCCACTCCAGTCGAAATTACTAAGTAGCACTTAAAGCAGTACTCCGTTTGATCATCTTTGTCCCTTGATAGATGGGTAGCTTTTAACCCTTTACATGTCTGATCTCCTAAGAAACATTTATGCACTATCTGGTTTGGATAACACCAGTATTGATCTGTAAAGAATGGTGAGACGAGGAGGCGGTCAATGGCAGCAGAAATGACATTTCACAGGGTGAAGTTGAACAGCAGACAGGTGCCATGAAAGGCAGCATTTACCAACAGCATGTTTCTAGATGAAATCAGAAGATGCATGAGAAAGTTAGGTGGTAACGAAACAAGTTGACCGGAGTACTGCAGACTGCATCTACACTAGGGGTGTGCCATCTAAGGCACCTCACGATTCGATTTGATTCGATTCGATTACGACTCAGGGTGCTACGATTCGATGCATCTTTTTTCCCCATTAAGGATTTCTGTTTTTCTCACTCTGTGGCTACTTCATACTTTTAAACAAGGTATTTGACAGTATCCATTAATTAAAGTAACCAAGCAAATTTATCTCCATTATTTTTTATTTAGGTAAAACCACCAAATGATCCAACATATTTTCCACCTTGGAACCAACAGGAAAATAGTGTGCCTTTAGCAGCAGCCTATACAACAAAAAGTTGCTCTTATTCACAACAAATAAAGATTGCCAGTTACCTTCCTTAAGTGCAAAACATTTGCTGTATCACAAGCAATACTTTTAAAAAAATAGAATTCTCTATTAACGGTACAAAAAATTAACTTCGGTGGAATGAGTTCCACATTTTCAGGAACTTTTTAACCAAAATCCTTAGAGGTTTTCACAGATTTCCATAAGGTGTCCGGGCAGCATGCGCGACTTGTGTTCCTGTCATTTAGTTATGGCCGGCTCATATAACCGGCCATCAAAGACAGATCAAGAATCATGGATTAGACGTCTGTTTAACCAGCACAGTTGAGTCCTACCACATTTGATTGATATATAATCAATGAACGGCACCATTGAAACATCTTACATCTCACTCGGCAGAGAAACAAAATGTACTTGATCACTAGCAAGCAGCGCAAACTAAGGCACTCATTTACTTAGGCACAATACACAGAGAAACGAAACTTAACCGACTAATAACCGCTGCTCGTGGATCCCTGCTTAACTGAGAGTCAGCAGCCACTCACTCAGTCGGCAGAGAAGATAAACTTAACCGACTAATAACAGCTACTTGTGTATCCCTGCTTAACGAGAGCAGGGATTAGTTTAGTTTCTCTGCCGAGTGAGTGGGCAAGTGAAGAGCCATTCTCATCTCGGATCATATCAGTGAGTGACTCAGAATGATCCGAATCCCTCGAAAGATCCGGGTTTTACACTATTAGTTATTATTAATAATTGTTTTTGAACATTTATGAATCGTCATTGAATCGTCATTTGTCGAATCGCGATGAATCTAATAATCGATGTATCGGCACACCCCTAATCTACACCTTGAACACGAGGTAATTGTCGTATAATGTTGGTGTGTCCTTTTCCTGCATTTGGTCCAAATCTTAAAACAAAAAATAAATAAACATGCTGATACCTAGAAAAGGAAATTTGCCAAATTTTTGCCAAAAATTAACTTCGGTGGAATGAGTTCCACATTTTCAGGAACTTTTTAACCAAAATCCTTAGAGGTTTTCACAGATTTCTATACTAGCAGGTCTATTACAAAAAAAACAATTAGCTTATTGCGTTCGATAAGGTGTCCGGGCAGCATGCGTGACTTTTATAAGCCCCGGAGCATCTTCATGCTCCGGGGCTTATAAAAGGCTCTACCAAACTCTATGTGAAAGCATCCAGTAGTTGTTGAGATATTTTAATCTGAACCAGAGTAGTAGAGAGACTGACCCTAGAGTCTTGTCAGTGAAGTTGCTTTAAAGTTTCATCAGTATTCTCACACACTGTAAAGTCTTAATTACATGTGCGCTGGACCAAAAACTGTAAAACCAGAAAGATCCAGAGTTCCAGAAAACTGCCGGTTAATTTTAAGCACTTCACTTTTTCCACTTGGTAGACCTTCAGGGTGAAAGTTTACCACCCGAAATAATGCAATTAAATGAATGAGTGTGACAAACATTGTGTAGCATCTTTGATTTCTTTCAAAAATAAGTAAAGTGCAGTTCACTAATGATAGTTGGGGAGCTCTGTTGAAGGACAGAGTGATGTACGGACGAATCGGGTGCGCAGGTACAACAAGAGAGGCAGAACGTTTTGGAGGGGAAAAGGGACGAGAGGAGACAGGAAAAGGGATGTGGTGAAAGTGAGACAAAAGGGTGAGACGGAGAGAAGCGCGGCAGAACGCATGGCTGGAGATGATCTTTGTCTGGCGAGCGCTCCTTATCTGATACTGTTAATCTTGTCCTCCGTTCGCAGCATTGCCACGCACCAGCACTTTTAACTAGCTCTGATAATGGGAAGAACGGCATCAAAATCATTAATTGAATTAGCTCCCTCTTTATCTTTACATCAGCCTGTATCCACTCGCCCCTAAAAACACTCCACCGACAACTACTCCTCAGCTAATTGACTCAGAGCACCTCCCGTGTAGCCCTGTTTCACCTTACTAATTTATTGGTCCAGGTCCCAGCTTGGGTCACCTGTCAGTGGCTTCTGTCTAATTTAATTTTCCCCATGGCGATGGCAATTATTTTGTTTTTGAGCCAGGGGAATAGAGAGGGAGGGAGAAAACACAAGGAAACCTGAGTTGTTGTATCCAACAGCGTGTGTGTTTATTCCATAACTGGATTAACCTGCAAGTGTTTGAATCCAGGAACATGGGCCCACTATACAAGCTGCCTGCAATTTGGCCAATTTTACCCGTTATCTGCAAATTTAATTCAGCTAAACAATCTTTTTAAGTTTTGTTTGGAAAATATGTTGAGCATCGTTACCTTCATAAGGCTAACCAGCAGACCAATTTATCATCTGAGACGCTTTTTTCTTTCAGTTTCTTTCTGTGTTTCAGCGGGTTTAGCTAACGATGCCTTGTTGAAGATTATATGAATCCGCTGCTGCTCATCTCTAATACCGTTTTCCTCCATCTGACTCTCCCTTTGCAGAGGCTGTTATGAGATACAACAAATGTGGTTTCTTAGTGACACTTTCATTTATCTCCATTAAAAGCTGTCCGCCAGCCCACTCCCTGAGAATGTGCTGTTAACATTATATCAGATACAGACACAGAGCATGGGGCGTATGTGTAAAGTTATGGCGTTCTGTCAATTCTTCATCTCTAATAGTGCCTGAGTAATGATCTGTGATCACCTGGGTGATAATACAGGAACCATTTCCCTCCCATTTCTTCTCATTTTTATTGTTATTATTTCAACTTAAAGTTTAGTGGGTGGAATAATCTTGCAAATGGCCTTTTGAGGAGGTCTTCAACACATAATGTGTCTTTCTCTCTCATCGTTGGAAATGGAGGACCAGAACAGACAGCAAATGTCAATGCTGACTGCAAGTTTTTATTCTCATCTCTTATCCAATAAAGCCCTCTCCTCAACTCTGCTCCTCTCCTGAATGTTCTTCCCTTCCCCTGCTCTTTTTCATCCAGCCTGATACAACACCTGTCTTTTCTAATCTCCCTAGCTTGTCTGCCTTTGGACTCAGACACCTTTAACACCCTGCTATCTTTCCATTTCTGTGCTCACAACAAAGAGTTTTACACTTCATGCCCAGCTTCAACCCCTCTCCAACATAACTTAGTGTCCCCAATCATTGCATATTGTCATGAGACCCAAGAGCCCATTTTGGCATCACATACAAAAAAGCTTTTGAATGTAAGCATGCTGTTCGCTTCTCCTCACCGGAGAGTACTGAAAGTGGTTAAGAGCTAACACGAATGTTGCCTTATTGCTCTTGAACCAGTTGCCATTTGTAAAATATTTTGAGTGGGTTATGTAGCTATTTCATGTACTCTACTCAAATAATGGTTTATTGTCAAGCACCTGTATTCTTGTAACTATTTATGAAGACCTTGGAGCTAGAAGCTTTAAGTGTTTCACTTTCATTTTGGAGATCTGCACTGCCACTGTTGCTACAGTGCCGCAATGTCCCCACAAACCCCAGATCCGTCTGAAACTGACTTCTGAACTCATTATGTGGTTCTGAGGACTCGATTAGACAAGGGGAAATTATTTTATTTTATGTTTTTGCCATTCAAGATGGTAAATGACTCTTGATTAGTGATCATCGATTGTACATTACAGTTTATGTTGCACTGTGGTATGAGTGGTGTAATAATTCTTCATTAGACACTGGGCAACACTACAAGATTACTGTGCAGTACTGTCTAGTGTGCTTTATGGCAAATAGAAAATGAACACAGCAGATTACAAGTGGTTACTGAGTCTTTACTGTCGGGGCCCTTAAGGGGGAATGACCTGCATGTTCTTTTAAGCAATGATGGCCTTGGCCCAGACTGTAAAACCTCAATGATTGCCGGCTGGAATGCCATCGACTTTGGCACAGACGTCTGTTGTTGCTAATAATTGGGGTACAATGTACAACCAGCACCTGACCTCACACAGTATTTTCAGTTGCAGCTGTTTGGGTTCGATGCATGGTACAAAATCAGCATGCAAGAGACAAGTGGATGGTGTGTCGAGGTGTTATTTGGACAGTAGTCATTGTGGCGTGTCATTTCCTTGCGTCAATCACGCAGAGTTGAAAGCAGTCTCTTCTGACAACCTCATCTCATCTGTAAATACTCATCCCACTGATGCAGGTTCTCATGGAATTAATGAGGCAGCTTCGTGTTGCTGATGCATGTGAAAAGAGCGCCTCCTTTCAAAATTGCTTTTCTTTATTGCCTTCCCCCTTTTGTCCCCTCTCACCAGAAATCACATTAGCCAAGCCAATCTCATTTACAACATGACATTTTTTTAATTTAAACCCCTTTGGTTGACAGCTACAGCACATGCTTGGTTTCTATGTCAAATAGCGCATGAGTGGGAAAAAATGGATAATGTAGGCGTAAAATAGAAAGAAAGAATTACTGATCCATTCATCAACTAACTTTTTAACTCCACGATTAACTGATTATTTATTGTGCGATATACCAAATCTTATTAAAAACACTAAAGAAGCTTGAGCGATATACTTAAATCACTAAAACAGTCGGGCTACCAACTTCACTTCATTGTAAAAAATTTGAATTCCCTGTCACTGGAATAAAAAGCTCAAAAGGAAAATGAATAATACATAGGCTTACATCATTATGGGACCTAAAGCATTTATACCTTCAAGCTGGAATGTCATGTATGAGATCAGTGTACAAGTTTCTGTGTGGGTTTAACTGATTACTATTTCTCTATCAATGTTCCATCTCTTCGTTATTCTATGGTAATGACTGTGCTGTGGCTAGGGTGATGATTGGGAAACAGGAGGGCAGACAGCAGTCAGTTGTCTCCTCCTAGTTATTGCCTGCATCTTCCCCACCATGAAGGTTTTATCTTTGCTCGTCAGGAGCAGCGACCAACACAAGGCCAGTTATTATCACTGCAGCGGCCGTGTTAAGATCAAAGGAGACCGGTTGAACACGGAAGATGTAATGACCGGACTCTTCTAAGCACCGCTGCATGGTTTGTCATGTCATTATCCTGCTGCTAACGATTCGTTTTTTTCTTTTCACCTCTACAAGTCTTTCACGCATCAAGAATAATGATAGTCTCTGATTATTTCGATGTATGTAGTTTGATGTTAAAATTAATCCAGCGTTCATGTTTTAGTGAATAGAAATGTTTCTTTCTTCTCACCTATTTTTTTTTTTTTTTGTGCCGTTGGTGTTTTACTTTAGAACAGATTTCTCTTGCCAGCTTTCTTCTTCCTCGTCTCCGTTTCCCACAGGAAATATATCGCTCCATTTGTGTCAGAGGTTTGAACAAGCGCAATTTGTCATGTTGGAAAAAGAAGTACTGAAAGCTGCTCATGTACTTCATGATAATTTCATGTGACAGAAGAGAATGAGGGAAGCAGATGCGTGTCAGTATAGAGGAAGCACAGGAGGTCATGGTTGTTTGGCACCTGTATATTCCCCCGCAGACTGTGACCATGAGTAATGGAAGTGATAGCGGGACAAAAAGGGTGGGGCGGGGTAGAGGTGGCATGGGGTCTGTGGAGTCTGGACTTCTTTTAAAAACCTCAGGGGCAGGAGAAAAATCCCTGTAAGGGATCTAGAGTCGTTCTTGCTGCCAATTTATTGCTGTTGATCTGTTGGTAGCTTATAAAACAAGAACATGTGAGGCTGCTCCTTCATTCGGGGTGCACACTAATTGGTTTAACACACTTTCACAGGGTTTAATTTGAGCTGGCTAACTCTGACTCTTCATTATTTTAATTCAGCTGACATGCCATCTGTTGTCCTGATGTCAGGTTTAATCACTCCAAATGAAATAAATCAGGTTTGTAAGTTTCCCCAACCAGAGTAACTCAAATCTGCTGGAGCCACTCTCCAGTACTAGAGGTTACAGCTTGTTTATTCAAACCCTGGTAACTCTCAACCTTCTTGTGCCAGCTGGGATTTCCACAACTATTACGACTGCCCAATTATGCTTCTTGCCAGCCTCCACTAAGTCTGGTTGGTTTACCAGCAGCTACTTTTAAGTATGGAACTTGAAGCTATCTTTGTTTCAAGTACTGTTTGATGGTGTGTCCCATTGAGACTTAGGGACTAGCTCATTCTCAGCACAGGTGTTGCTTGGTTACTGTATGCTTCTTGGTGTTGCAGTTTGCATTAACATCCTGCCAAGATGTGTAGTTCATCTTTTTGAAATCTGCAGTTTGGGACGTGACTGGTTTGGCTGACCTCTACCGATACGGAAGTAGTGCTTTGGGCTCGTTCTTGTGCTGTCATGATCAGAGTCAGAGTCTTTTAGACGAGACTTTCTTTAACCACAGGTAGCATGTCTTCGTGTCAGTCATTAGCTCTTCTCCAATGAAACATCAGATATTTGGATCTCATTTCTTCCACTGGGATGATTTCTCAGAAATAGTCTTATCCATCTACAGGTATCTGGACCCATGATTGAGGGGGGTTGGGTCCATGCAGAGGGAACAATATTTCACGTTTGTATAGTCAAACCTTTTAGTTAAGTGTTGCTTTACATGAATATACATACACCAATCAGGCATAACTTTATCACCACCTTCCTAATAATGTGTAGGTCTCCTTTGTGCCTCCAAAACAGTTATGACCCAGTAGAAAATGGACATGGGCCTTCTGAGGGTGTGCTCTGGTGTCTGGTCACTGAATATTGTTAGTGGGGGCCTTTGGGTCCTATGGGTTGAGGGGAGGGGCCTCCGTGGATCATCCCACAGATACTTGATCAGTTTGGGATCTAGTGAATGCCAGGTCCAAAAGTTTCCCAGAAGAACATTGTAATGTCTCAAGATGGTCAATGTTATTCCCTTCTTCTGGTATTAATGTTGTGGCTGATCAGTGTACAATACATAATGCATAAATTGGTCATCTTTTTAGGTAATCCATGATTATGATGTTAAAGATCTGAAACACCAAGTTTCTTTTCAACTAATATGTACAGAAGGCCAGATATCCCTGAGTGATATCCCTAACATTAAAGAGCACTTTCAGATGTGTTTGATCTACTCATCAGAAGTTTGCTTTAGTAAATCAATTTGCAGCCAATATTTGCCTGTTCGAAATATCGTAGCATTGTGTAAAAGAGAGTATTGGAAGAAAGTGTCAGAAATCAATTCGGGACTTCACAGCATTAAAATGTTGACTGGACTAAACTTCCGGGAACATGATGGAGTAGAAGGATGTGCGCGGAGAGGCTCCCCAGCGCAGATTCAATAACTTTAATTAAGAACCCGTTATCCTAGCAGAAAGTGAAAATCTAGATAGATAAAAAAAAGCTGAAACAATAAGACTCAACGGATAAAAGCCACAATGCCGAAAACTCAAGACAAAAACAGCTCCGCTACCAAAGTTAGCAAAACAACATCGCAAGCTAGCGGCAACCCATGTGGAGCTACAGGACACCCCGGAACGAGCATAACGCCGGGAGACCTATTTGAAGCGATAAAAGACTTAAAATCCGAGATGAAGGGGGACAACGACAATTTGAGAAAAGACATTAACTCGTTTCACACAGAGGTGAGCAGTAAACTCGATGGTTTGGCCGAAGAGATGCAGGGGCTGGGGGAGCGAATGGGTGAGATGGAGACACGAGTGGGGCAAGTGGAGGACTTGGCTGTGGAAATGACCGAAGCGCTCACAGCAACTATAAAACGCCAAAAGGCTCTGCAACAAAAAGTCACAGATTTAGAGTCTAGGTCAAGAAGAAACAACATCCGCATCTTTGGAGTTGCAGAGGGTGAAGAGGGAAGCTCCGTGATGCGCTTCGTCTCAGACTTTCTTAAACGTGAACTGCCGCTACCCCCAGACATGGACCTAAAGATACAGCGCGCTCACCGCTCCCTCGCCCCGAAACCAAGACCAGAGGCCCCCCCAAGACCCCTCATCATCAACTTCCAGGAATTCACAACTAAAGAAACCGTGTTAAGAGAAGCCTGGAAGAAGGGTAAAATTCAGCTCGCTAACCGCCCGCTATTCTTCGATCATGACTACGCTGCAGAGATCGTGCAGAAGCGTAGGGAATACAACGAGATTAAAAAATGCCTGAAGGCGAAGGGTATACGTTTCCAGACCCCCTACACCGCCATGAGAATCCACTGGGACAGCGGAGTCCGGACCTACACCAGCGCACACGACGCGGGACGGGAGCTACAGAGACGGGGCTACAGTGTGGAGGTGCCAGCCGCTAAGGACGAGGAGGACCCCGGTGTGACCCGGCTGAAAGAGCTGCTGGGCTGGCAGCGACAAGGCAAGAACCCGCAGGGAGGGGCACCTACCGCGGCGGATAGAGCTAAGGAGAAACTCCGGGGGTTCCAGAGGAGCCCCACGGAGTGACAGGAAAGTCGGCTTTGAGAGCAGTAATATGTCAGACACGTAATTCACTTTCTGAATTAACATTTTTGAGCTGGGAGCGGCTCCGAGGACAAAATTGAGACCGTTGGACACATAGGATGGTAGTAGGTAGACTACTGAACCACCTCATAGGGCCCTTCCCATGTGATAGGTTTTACCCTAGACCCACCAACGGGGTCATGGAAGAGGAGAGAAATCTCCTCCCCCTTTGGAGTTCCAGGTATGTGTGTTATGTTAGAGTCAGTTGTTCTACTGATGAAGTTACTGTGTTTTCTATGTTTACGGGGCGACTGATTTCTTTTTACTTTAAATGAGTGTAGCACATAAAATAATATCTTTAAACGTGAATGGCCTTGGTAACCCTATAAAGCGAAGCAAGGTTATAGCAAAACTGAGAAAGGCCAAACCAAGTGTAGTGTTTCTGCAAGAAACACATTTATCAAAAAAAGAACATGAAAAGTTTAAAAAGTTGGGATATGTGAACTCCTTTCACAGCTCATGTAAGAATAGTAGAAGAAGAGGGGTAATAACATTGATACCCAACTATGTTAAATTTGAATTAATCAAAGAAGAAACCGATGGAGAGGGCAGATACGTGATGGTCAAGGGTAGGATAGACAGTGTTTTAGTCTCCCTAATTAATATATACGCTCCACCGGAGAGCGACAGAACATTTCTAAAATCTATTTTTGATAAAATTGAATCAGTGAGTGAGGGAATCATAATCTGTGCAGGAGACTGGAACATTATTCTAAACTATAATATGGATACAACAAGTAGTAGAAGACACAAACACAACCTGTCCAAAAGCCTGAACAAGCTAATTAAGGAATCCAGCCTGTTTGACGTGTGGAGGGACCTGCATCCACTAGAGAGGGACTTTACACACTATTCAGCAACTCACAAAGTACACTCCAGAATAGATTATTTTCTGATGAATACCACAGATAGACACAGGATTAAAGAATGTAACATAGGGACTGCAGACATATCGGACCATAGCGCAATCTATTTAACCATACACCTGGACAACATAAATAAAAAAACTCTATGGAGATTGAATTTAGGAATTCTAAACAATACAACAAATGTGGAAGATATAAAGAGAGAATTAAAAGAATGTATTAACATAAATAGAGACAATGAGGTTGCCCCAACAATAGTCTGGGATACTGTCAAAGCAGTAATAAGAGGTCGCCTGATCTCAAGGACATCCTATATAAACAAAATGAAAAGGCTTAAATATGACAAATTACAACAACAATTAAGGAAATTAGAAAAACAGCAACAAACCGACCATAGCGACGAGCTGGCAGAACAAATAAAAATAGTTAAAAAAGACATAAATAATATGGCATCTGAAGAAGAGGAGAAGAAATTACGATTTACAAAACAAATATTCTATGAATCCGGACCCAAAGCCACAAAGATCCTGGCAAAGCGCCTCAGAACACAAAAAATTAAACACTCAATACATAAAATCAGGGAACCAACCGGTAATGAAATAATATATGAACCAGACATAATTCAAAAAACCTTCAAAGATTACTACAAAACGCTGTACTCGCCGCCTGAGAATATAAACGAGATGGAGATTAAAAACTATTTGTTAAAACTAGATCTTCCCTCCATAGGTACTAACCAAAACGGAGCTCTAACCTGTCCTATAACAAAAGAAGAACTAGACAAGGCCATCAGTAAACTAAAGACCAATAAAAGCCCCGGGAGCGATGGATACCCAAATGAGTGGTATAGAATCTTTAGGCAGGAGATCTCCTCTTTACTGTTGGAGTCTTTTAACTGGACACTCAAACACGCTGAAATCCCCCCTTCCTGGAACGAAGCGGTCATATCCGTAATCCCTAAGGAAGGTAGAAATAAAGAGTACTGTGAGTCGTACCGACCAATCTCTGTCCTCAATGTCGATTACAAATTATTTACTTCGATAATTTCCAAAAGGTTGGAACATCTACTGCCAGAGCTGGTGGATGAAGACCAGACAGGTTTCATAAAAGGTCGACAAACCCAAGATAATATTAGAAGGACAATACAATTAATAGATACAATTAATAAACAAAAAACAAGTGCAGTCTTAATCAGCCTCGACGCAGAGAAGGCCTTTGATCGTGTCAGCTGGCCCTTTCTTTTCTCTGTGTTGGAGAGGATGGGCTTCAGCAGTCAATTCATTAAATGTATCCAAGCCCTCTATAATGAGCCAACTGCTAGAATTAAGATCAACGGCACCTTAACAGATAATTTTACACTTTACAGAGGCACCCGGCAGGGATGCTGTCTGAGCCCCACTCTATTCGCTCTTTTCATGGAACCGCTGGCCCAGGAAATTAGACAAAATGAGGAACTTAAAGGAATTATGATAGCACAAGAAGAACATAAAATAGGATTATTTGCTGACGATATCGTCATATACTTAAAGAACCCAGACTCAACATTTCCTAAACTTCTGTCAATCCTGGATAATTTCGGCCAGAAATCGGGGTACAAACTTAATATAAATAAAACACAGGTCCTGTGTGTGAACTACACACCGAGCAGCTCCATCAGACAGAAATATAAATTAAAATGGGATTTGGGTAATATGAAATATCTTGGAGTCTTTATTACACGAGACCTGGATGAGCTCTATGAGATAAATTACCATAAAATCAACAACAACATACAGAAAGACCTGTCAAGATGGTTATTAATAACCTTAGATTTCAGTTCAAAAATTGAGGCAATAAAGCTGAATATACTACCAAGACTGTTATACCTATTCCTCTCCCTACCTGTTCGGATCCCAGACTCTCAATTTACAACATGGGATAGGCAGATATCTCGATTCATTTGGGAAGGCAAAAGACCCAGAGTCAAATTCAAAACACTTCAATTGGAGAAACTAAACGGAGGCCTTGCGCTACCCAATTTAAGAGAATACTTTTACGCTGCTCAGCTGAAATACATGGTATGTTGGTGTTCTCCAGAATACTATGCTAAATGGAAGAATATAGAGCTCACCCAGAGCAAAAGCCTACCTCAGACCAGGTTAGGAGAAAAACACTACAGACACCAGGAAGATGACAACTTCACGGTTTCCGAAACACTAAAAACATGGACGGATATAGTCAGGAAATATAAACTTGAAGGAGACTGTAGGTTATTGCTATGGCCTTCACGGACAACTCTTTTCAGACCAGGACAAACTGACAAAACCTTTACAACATGGACAGATAGAGGTATTACAGCCATATGCACCCTGACAGAAGGTAATATCTTTAAATCATTTGAAAGGGTTAAAAAAGAATTTGAACTAGAAAACAAAGACTTGTTTCGCTTCTTACAACTAAGACACTTTTTTGATACAAAGGTAAAAACTGTTATATCATCAGAGAGTAATGTGTTGATTAAAATGATGACGGATGCCTACAAGGAAATGCCCTCCAAAGCTGTCTCCAAACTATACACATGTCTACAGAAATGTAATGGTAACACTTCATGGTATATAAAATCTAAATGGGAAGGTGAATTACAGACCGAAATTTCAGAGTGTGATTGGAACTTAATATGCAAAACACAACATAGCTCTACAAGCTCCAAACGTTGGAGAGAATTTGGATGGAAAAATCTGACGCGTTTCTTTGTCACGCCTCAAATTAAAAGCAAACAGACTGGACTACAACAAAAATGTTGGAGACAATGTGGAAGCTATAACGCCAATCACAGTCACATTTTCTGGTCATGTGCCAAATTACAATCTTTCTGGGATGACAATATTAGACTTTTGGAGGTCATTTTAAATTATAAGGTCCCTAGGGACCCACGGGTTCTGTATCTGGGATTGATCCCAGAAGGAGTTGTCATGAAAGAAGATAGGTACCTCTTCAAAATAATGACAGTTGCCTATAAGAAGGCTATTACAAGAAACTGGCTGAAGAGTGACGCTCCACAAACAGGACATTGGATGGACATTATGGAGGAGATTTACGCGATGGAGAAAATGACCTTCCATCTGCGAATCAAAGCAGGTGACTTTACACAAAACTGGAGAAAATGGACATTATTCAAGGACAAAGACAATGCTCACTCAACTCAATGAAAATATGTATGCCCCCTCTTGTATTATTTGACTTTTTTTTTTTTTTTTTCTTTTCAATTTTTTTTTTTTGATGTTAAGTACTGCCCCGGTTCATGCCGTTTACAAAAATATGTATATATATATACAAAAACGACTAAATAAAGAGTTTAAAAAAAAAAAAAATGTTGACTGGACCAAAGGCTTCGAAGGGTCACATTGAATGAATTGGATCAGCTTGTATCAAAGGCATGATCAGGTAAACCAAAGGTCCACACACCATCAGAGGATCAATACAACACGCTTCACAGAGCGAGAGAGACAAGCAGCTTCATCACGGACAAAGAATTCGCTATATAAAGCAAAATGCAAGTCTCCAATCAGCAAAAGTGCTCCAAAGATAGGACAAGTAGAGTCTCTAAACCACTTGTCACTGGGGGAAACAAGGTCAAACACTTGGGGTGGGCTAAGACATACCATCATTTCACTTTGGATGACTTAAAAAAAAAGGCATAATTACTGATGAACTCAAGTTTGAGAACAACAGAAGAGTGAGTGCAAGGAGACGAACGGGAGAGAATAATACTGCAGTGTATCAAACGCACAGTGAAACATGGTGGTGGAGAGATTCTGAGGATATCTGAAGATGTTGGGACAGCTGCACTGAATCGACCCCCACTCTGACCAATGAAAAGTAACACTACATTCTTCACAGATACACTACACGCTTTGGTTTGTACCTTTGGGGTGAACGATTCATACGGCAGTGGGATGATGAGACACACGTCAAGGCTTTGAAGAGCTACTTGAAGAAGACCGAGGAGTGCCGTCACACTTGGCTCCACGGTCACCTGAATTCAGCCTAAGAAAGCCATCATAATAAGCTCATACGAAGATATTCTGAAATGCTACATCACACACATACACATATATACCTGTACATATAATACAGTATATATTGTTTTTGGAATATATAACACAATTTTCAGTAATGTTGAAAACATGTTTGTGTGTTTCAGAGAAAGAGGGTTGAACTGGTTTTGTGACTTGCCTGAAAATAAGTTTGTTTGTGTTCCTTGTGACTCACTTTTGACTGGTTCATTTCTGTGTAATTCAGGGTCAAGCTGAAAGATGGTGTGGCATTCCTGGGAGCCAGAGCCAATAACCCAGTAATGTGGACGGTGAGTCAGGATGTCAGAAGTGAAGGTCACAGGGTCGTCACCCTGCACTGTCACAGGAAGGAGAACAGTTTCGGTCAAAGGTACGTCTGACTCCATCCTTCTGCAGAGTTAATCAATATGTGACTGAAATATGAACTTAACGCCCTGCTGAACAACTACAAAGCAGCAGCAGCGCACTTTATTTCTCAGACAGGTGTCACTTGAGAGTGATTGCAAAAAGTGAGAATGAAGGAGGGCATGACTCAGCATCGGAACCATTCATTCTCTGGCAATGCCCTGCACTCAGGCCTCAGCTCAGGGTGTAGTCAATAAGATGTATTGTTCAGTGAACACAGTGATGGCTTTGCTTGGACTTAATGGACAACTCTGCTAATGCTCTACATCTTTCTTCTTTTCTGTGACCAAAACCTGACATACCTAAAAAAAAACAAAAAAAAAAACAAGCATTTTTCAGTCTTCACTCTCACCATAATCTGACAGTTACGTTCCTGTTTAGCCAAGCTTGCGTTCTACTCATGATATATGCCTGTATATGTAACTTAAAGCATAAGAAAAAACAGAGAAAAGCAACTGGACTTGTAGAGTTTCTTGAAGATGTTTTGCCACTCATTCAAGTAGCTTCTTCCGTTCTAAAGGGCTAAAGGGAATGGCTGATAGCCCAATACTCTGTTAAAAGACACTAAATCAAACAAGTTTCTGATGGGTTACATCCACAGATGTTCCTATTTAAACCTCCACTCCCCTCCGCTCCCCTCCATTAGGACTGAAGAAGCTACTTGGATGAGTGGTGAAACATCTTCAAGCAGCTCTACAAGTCCAGTTGCCTTTCTTAAACATTTTTGGATATACCGTGTCCTGGATGACTGAGAATCTTCACAGACAACTTAAAGCATACTTTTCCAGCATTATAAGTGCATATTCTGTGCATTGGACTATAAACCCACAACTCAATATCGTGCTTGAACGCCTCTTGAGCAGACACACACTGGAGCACAGTGGCGGCTCTGCTAATACCCTGTTCATACTGCGCCTTCTGTGTAGGCAAAGCTTTTGACGGTCACTGTCCAAAAACTGAAAACACACTGGGAAACAAGTTCAATTTCCATTCCAGTGCGTATCTTGTTTGCTAAAAGTACTGAGCAACTACTATTGCCCAAACTGCAGGAAAACACTAATTAGTCAACGTATGAGTCTTCAAATATCAAGCTTTTACTTCTTACCACATTATTTTACTGCTTGTTATATGCTTTTTTCCCCATTAAGTAGAAGTTATCTACAATTTATTGCTTTTTTCAAAGCACAAATAACATTTAAGACAGATTTCCCACCTTCTACGCAACCATTAATTCATTGCATCATGAAAATCAACCATGAGAGACACTTGCTTAAGATGAGTGATCCATCATAGTATATATCTCAGAAAGGTTTTACCATGATGTGGTACTGCACGTTGCAAGCAGGAACTGTTTTCAAAACTGCCATTGCAAGGATAACCCAAGATCCAAGCAAAGCTAAAGCTAAAGTTATTAAATTAATGAGCTATGATATGTGATTGATAAGTCTGTAGCCTAATGTCGGTGGGGTCAATTTCATTAAACCTGTTACATTTATTTTTCAACATAGTCTCCACCTACACTGGCATACTCTTCATTAAGAATACTAATTCCTTCTTTATAGAAGTGGAGGAACTCCAGAAAGTGGTCCATGGCAGCCTAATGCCATGATCACAAATGGTTCTGTACTTCTTCTATAAGAAGGAACAACTGTGTCCTCCTGCTCCTCTTTGGGTGATAAGTCCTTGAGGGCGAGGCAGCACCGACTGCATAACCTCCAATGTTTCCCATTTTTAGACATTGCTCACTCGCAATTTTCCAAAACAGAAACATCACAACAGTTATTACCTTCAAACTTTCTGCATAATCAATGAGTTGAGCTGCATATAATAAGAGCTGTGCACATCTTCTGAACCTGAAGTTATCAATCATCCCTTGTATATTAAAAATTGAAAAATAAGCAGATGCAGATGCTTTTGACAGTAAGTCCTTGGATGTACCAAAAGGATTGTGAAAATGATACTTGCTTGTTAGGTGTCAGGTACAGCAAACAGTTCTTGTGTACATTTCTTTAAGGGATGCGGCACAATATGATGTAATTTAGGACAATTTAAGAACCTTGCCATTGTGTGTAAAATAGCTTTTGCTTTGCCCATTGATTACATAAAAGTTCAGTGACATCGGCAACTTTCCAGTCATGTCAAAAAGATTTAAAGTATGAATTGTATCTATGGGCGACTGCAGCTTACAGGTCGCTGCTTCCATTATTGGATAATAAGTCTGTGTGTGTGTCAGTGTACAGTATTTGACATTCAACTCAGCAGCTAAATGGCTTTTGGCAAAGACAAAGTAGCTGCACACAGGAAGTGACACAGGCTGGATAGGTTGTTATTTCCTCCTGGGTGTCAAGGTGACAACGGTGATGAATGACAAGTCATCTATCATTTACATGTATCTCTTTAACAGCCCCGCTGAGGAGAAGACAGTGAATTATACAGGACTGGTCAAATCAAGGTCATATGTTGAGTCCGGTATTATTGCCTCCAATTCTGCGTTCACCTTGAAGCATTAAAATGATTACAGAACACCCAAGTGGTTTTTTTTGTAGGTTACCTATCAAATGCAATAGCTGTGGAACATCAGTGAATAAAAAGCAATAAAATACTACAATTGTTGTGTAATTTCCTTCTCCAGACTAGCAGCCGTAGCTTCGCGAGTCTGCTCACAAACTATCATTTGAGCAGAACTCAAAGGACATCAGTAAACCCTCTATAAACCTGAATGGACAGTGTAATTTCCTAAATCAATTTGATCGTTTAGCTACCCGGTACCTGCAAGGATTTACTTTTTGACATACTTTATCCTGCTCATCAGTGTTAGATCCATACTCAGAGAATCGTTTCAGTTAATAGCTCTCCTGCGAGTAGGAGAAATCAGTCAGCCAAGCCATCAGTCGAGTCAAGTTTCAAATGAGGTAATGGAAATAAACTGCCTGGCCAAAAAAAAAGTCGCCACCTGGATTTAACTAAGCAAAGAGGTACAAGCCTCCTATTGGGTGATTATCTTTCAGCTGGCAACACGTTATTTAACCCCAGCTGATGCAATGAGCAGCTTCTCATTTCTTAAACAACCATGTTGAAAGATGCATCCCGTGGTCGTGGAAAATATGTTAGTCTGTTTGAGAAGGGTCGAAACATTGATGATCTGGGGTTGCTGCAGTTGCTCAGGTTTAGGTTCAGCAACAATATGTGCCCAAAGAATGAGGTCAGCTGACTACCTGAATATACTGAATGACCAGGTTATTCCATCAATGGATTTTTTCTTTCCTGATGGCACAGACATATCCCAAGATGGCAATGCCAGGATTCATGGGGCTCAAATTGTGAAAGAGTGGTCCAGGAAGCATGAGACGTCATTTTCTGGATTGGCCACCACAGAGTCCAGACCTTAACCCCATTGAGAATCTTTGGGATGTGCTGGAGAAGCCTTTGCACAGTGGTCAGACTCTCCCATCATCAATGCAAGATCTTGGTGAAAAATGAATGCAACACTGGATGGAAAGAAATCTTGTGACATTGCAGAAGCTTATCGAAACAATGCCACAGTGAATGCGTGCTGTAATCAAAGCTAAAGGCGGTCCAACGACATATTAGAGTGTGTGACCTTTTTCTTTGGTGGTGACTCTTTTTCTGGCAGTATATGAGCACAGAGCTAAGTAGTTTTAAAAGACAAGTGGCCTAAAACATTCGATTTTTCCTAATGTCAATCGAAGCTCACTTTACTGGCCATTAAAACAACATAATCATCGGAGACTGTAAGATAAAACGCAGGAAGTGTCTCCTTTGGATTAAGTAGAAAAGTATGACATTACAGCCACTGGTGTGGCCATCAGGCTTGGTGACTTGGTGACTCTCAGCAGTCACTAAGGAGAGGTGAGTATTAAGTGTGGACATGCAGATTTAGGGCTGTTTTTGCTCTGGCATGCAGCTCAAAACAAAGTTGGACAGTGGTGAGCTTGTGTTTTCTTGTGTTTCTTACACTGGGGTTATTTCCTCACCTGCGCTGGGACAGCATCTTAGTGACTAAGCAGATAGGGTGGTGATGCTAAGACAGAGTTTGTTTTGCGTAGTCCGCCACTGACCTGGTCAGAGTATATTGGTAGGGCTGGGTTTAAAGAAAATAGGTTTACCAACTCAAATTGATCTCGATTTGAAAGATCCAAGATCCATGTGTGAGGAAGATCTAAAACATGACAGAACCTGAGAGAGCATGCTCAGGCCCGAAAGCTGATTGGTTTTTGAACTGAATCGAATCGGGACCCTGTGAATCAGCATAGAATCGATTCAAGGAAATCCATAGCGAAACCTAGTCTTATTGCTTAGACCACTTTGTTCAATATTTCAGTAAAATCACGCCCATATAAACCTTCCCAGAAACACCAGTTTAAGTTTCAGCCAGCTGACATGTCAGTCAAATCTTATTCAGATTGTAATTTTACAGCCAGATAGACAGACTCAATTAATTTATTTAAATTAATAATTAGAAGCTAGTCTCTACAGTCAGACCAATGGTATCCGGTTCATCTGCAGGAACACTGCAGACTGATGTTGCTCACTTCAAACTGCAATTATGCACAACAGAGCTGTTGGTTAAAGCTTGTGCATAAAGCACGTAAACATCACAGAATGAAACCTCTGACATGTGTGTATGTCAAACTTGTCATTTCAGTGACTTAATCTACATCAGTTATTCCCTCCCCATATCAAAAGGTTCAAAACAAAGGTGTGCTGCATACTGACACACTGAAAACTGTTCACACTGTGAAATGAAAAATCTTACATCAAATGAACCCTCTGCACTATTTACTCCCTCAAGATCGTCCATTTCTGCGGCCCTTCCATAATGCCTCCACCCAGAACACTGAAAAGTCATAGTGGAATAGTCAATATCCTTTTCAACAACTGCAAAAATAACAAGTTTATCACCAAAGGCTGCAGGTATTTGAGTCAAAAGTCTATTTATGTGTAGATCACAGACCCTTTACACAGCAGTCATAATGACGTGTCACAGCAGGATCATTAATAACAACTCCTTTAAGTCTCCCAGAATGATAGTGAATCATCATGCACAATCTTCTCAAAGTGGAATGCACCTTTATTTAATACCCATGTTTTTCTACTGACGTGTGAAAACCTCAAAGCAGACTGTGAAAAAGGTCACATTTATGTCACAGTATAATTATTGTGACTAAAGGAGAAGTACTTTTCCAGATTGCTAAACACTCACATGTAGAATGAATGAAACAACTACATAAATGAGAACTAGTCAACTTCACTTTGTTAACACAACAGTCGACTTTAAGATATCTAAACTCGTGCAACCCCTGCTTCAGACACAAAAATAATAGGTCTCCATGCTTTATAGCGACATCCTCCTGCACTTGCATCCAGACTGTTTTCAGAACTGTCTTTATAATTGCCAACATAGCCTCCATGAACGATAAAGCAACAGAAGAAAGGCACCGAGGAAACAAAACTCCAAAACCCCAAATCACTTATTTGTACAGAACGAGTATTGTCACAGGACCTCTGTTTTTGGAGAAATATGGTACGTTATTCACTGTGTAATTTCGTCTTCGCAAAGTTCAGACATGGCTGATTCGCAAGGGATTAAAATCAAAGCGCGTACGAGAAATCAGCCATCAGTCAAGTTCAGTATGAGAAACTCTGCAATTACAACAAATTACTAGATGTCCCCAGGTTGGTTATATGGTCATATACCTGGCCAAGGTCCTGAGTTCATGTGAGAAACACTATCCACAGTGTGCATTTGTCTCTGCTCTGCACAGCACCACTAGATTGACAATAATATGGTCTTTAAGTGTAGTGTGGCAGTCAAAAAAGTATTATTCAGATTGCAAGGTCACTGCCAGCCAGACAGAATCAGTTAATTTATTTAAATTAACAGTTAGAAGCTAGCCTCTACTGAAAGCCCTTCCTCTTTACAACTGTGCCAGACCACAGGTATCTAATCCTTCGGCAGGAACACTGTGACTGATGTTGCTCACTTCAAACTGAAAGTATGCGCAGCAAAGATGTTGCTTAAATGTTGTGCATAAAGACCCTAACCATCACCCGATGACATCTCTGATGTGTGTGCACATCAAACTTGTCACTCCAATGACTTCATCTACATACAATCATACAAACTGCAGACACGGCCGGTTCACACGGGATTAAAATCACAGCGAGTACGAGAAATCAGTCAGCCATCAGCCACGTTAAGTATGAGCAACTCCGCAATTATTACAAATTACTAGACGTCCCCTGGTAATACTGGTGCCGAGAAACGCTACCAACAGAGTGCAATTGATTCTGCTCTGAACAGCACCACTGGATTCACAAAAACTTGGTTCTCAAGTGTAGTGTGGATTGTGCACAGATACGAACTATACACACACAACATATCTACATAATAGCCACTTAGTCATGTCCCACAGGTATCTACTCTTTGCTTGCGGTCTTACTTCATCAGCCAGACGTATAATGCACAGATCTTTGTTCCGTAGAAACTGGGGAAACTGAAAGAGTGGCAGACAGGGATATAGTGAGTAAGTGAGGGTTTTAGCTCCTGTGAGAGTGATAAATTCATATTGACCCCTCCAGAGCATCAATCAGAGCGCACAGACTCAACAAATGGTGTCAAACCTCTTTAGTCTGTAGAAAGGAAGCAATAATATGATTCCAGACAGGTGTTTGCTGCATAGTGTAAGTAAAGATATAGTAGCATGTTTGGCTAAATTAAGTATTAAGTATTCTTAGGAAGAATAAAAGCATAAAAATTCTCAAAACATCAAGCCTGATAAAGTGATCAACTCCACAAAGTGAGATGAACCTAATGAGCACCAGTTAACCATAAAAATAGCTCAAACGCGACAAAGAACACACACATTGTCTGTGACTCCTGC
Organism: Chelon labrosus; assembly: GCF_963514085.1. Taxonomy (NCBI): domain Eukaryota; kingdom Metazoa; phylum Chordata; class Actinopteri; order Mugiliformes; family Mugilidae; genus Chelon; species Chelon labrosus. The sequence continues at coordinate 9,862,563 of NC_140355.1, forward strand.
ACAGGCAAATGAATCAGTTAAAGGACTGAAGTGAATGTCGACACTGGAGACAGACCTCACTGACGTAACCGGTACATTCACTGTCGCACGGCCTCTGATTCACTGAAACGTGTTCATACATTTCAGAATGTCTCAGTATTTGTCTGCCTCGCTTTTGCTTTAATAACAGCAGCATTGTCAGACCAGGCTGTCTAAGGGTTCTTGCAGCGTTTTTATGCTTTCTCAGTCTTCAAGTCTCGCCATAGATGTTCAGAGGGGTTCAGGTCAGATGAGTGTGGAGTAAAGTCCATGCCAGTCAGCACTCCCTTTGTCTTCTTTGGTCTTCAAGTAGTTCTTGTGTGAAGTGTGTTTGGGCTCATTATCCTGCTGCAGTACGAAGGATGTGAGCCAGGGGGTGGCTCTTGGTCAGAGTGGAGTTGATAAAGTGTATGTGTCCACACATCCCCAGACCTGAATATTCACCACCAGGTTTCACTGTGGCTTTCATACACTGCGGTATTATTCTCTCTACTGTTTGTGTCCTGAGGTACACCCTTCTGTTCCTTCCACAAATGTCCAATTTGGATGCATCAGTTAACATGACTTCTTTCTTTTCTTTTATTTTTGCATTCATCACTGTGAAAATGCTTTCCTACCCCAAGTGGCTGGCCTTGTTTCCCTTCCTGAGAAGTGGTTTATTGCTACTTGTCCTCTGACATGCTACCAGACAGCCTTCTCTTGACGATACTCTGGCTGATTGGAGTCTTGTATTCTTTATTCAGCAAACGCTGTGTCTGCGATGAAGTTACTTTTCTATGTATCCGTGAAAAAAATTCAGAAGGATTGATCTTCTGATGGTGTGCTCACTCTTTTAGATCCAGCTGATCCAGCTTCTGAAAAGTGTTTTTCGAGCACTATCCCCCTAGAAGCCTTCAATCTAGTCAAGTTGTGATGCTGAGAAAGCTCCTCTTTACTTAGACTAACAATTTGACTTCTGACTCCAACACTTTGTGCGGATGTTTCCCACTATCACAGTGCTTTTTAGTAACCAAAGTTCAGCCAGAAACTTGAGACACAGGCATATTTATAGCACAGACAATGGCTTCAAGTTGATTTACTTGAATGAGCCTGTGATGAGCTGATCAAACACATCAGTGTCATTTGAGTGTGTGCTTCAACGGAAGGGCTACAACTCATTATCACTGCTACAAACTACCTCCTAGTGCTTTTAAATGCTTATTAATTCTTAAACTTTCTGATTAGCATTACTATTCCTGATTTACATCAGAATATGACAGATTTTGTATGTGGTCACAGACCTTTGATCCTTCCTAGGGCTGCTATTTTTTTCAATCAATTAATCTATGAATTTTTAATTGGTTGATTAACCTGCCCATCATTTTACTGGTCGATTAATCTGTACTACCCACTAAATAATAAACATAACTTCCACCATTAAACTTTTCTTTAAACCGTTTGTCGTAGTAATATTTTAACATGTTATCTCTGAATTAAGAAATCATTTCAAACCAAAGATTTATGCAGCGACCACTCGTTAGCAAAGAGTGCTGAGCACGATCTAACGTAAGTAGTTAGTGCTTTTTGTAATTGGAAATGCTGCTGTATTATTTAGTATGTGCTAAAGGTTGCTAACACTCACTCAGAGGATAACATTAATGGAAATGTACATCATTTGATTTAATGGGACCACATGCAAATAAACAAGCCTTGTAGCCATGGTAAAAAAATAGTCTTTGCTGAGATCTCGACAGAACGCAGCAAACTAGGACGCAGCAACGACAACTCCAAGGCTCTGAACACCAAGCAACAATCAGTCAAAACACACTGTAATAATCCAAATACTACTTGCTACTGTTTTGAGGCCAGAAAGTAGCTCATCTTTAGTCGTGTATAGCCTCTTAGTGGGTCTTTGTTTAAGGAGTTCCCGTACTTCAGATAATGAGGATTTTTAAGGTAAAGTCAAATTTTCTGGGTGCCGAGCAGTGACTGGGGACGAAGGTAAACATTGCAACACGTCGTTGCAGCCACGGTCTACGCCTAGAGTGAAGATAGTCTGTGTTTGCTACAAGTAATCATTAAGTTAAGGTCAAGAAGTGCACACTGATGGAACCTGCGATACAGTTTTTCCATTTAGACAGATTTTTGTTGTTGCTGCCAAAACAAGTATAATATAAAAAATATAAAGCAGATACTCCATAAACAGCCTAGCAAAAAAATTTAAATGAATGTACACAGACTCTCCAAAGGTTCAGTTTGGCTCTGAGTTAAATGTATTTAATTATTTGTACATTTTAAGCCCTAAGCATTATGTGGGAGTACTGCACTTAATTACAGAGGCAATAAAAATTAGTTACTGTATTTGCTTCATTACACTACATTTAGGGAAATAAAGTGGCCTGCTTTCTAACTCTTAAACACTTATAATCAACTTTTAAATTCAATAAAAAAAATAAAAAATCCACACTATAAAATATTTTCTATAGCTCTTTTCCAGCTACAAATATCTTCAAGCAAACCACAGAAACCACACTCAATACTGTTGACAGACGCTGATATGGCTACTAGATTAATGGAAGCCTGAGTAAAATGGAAAATGGATCTACATTGTAGTCGTCTGGGTGTCTATTACCATTCTGATAATTAAGAGCTGTTTTAGCAGTTTGTCTGGTGACAGGACACTAGTTATATTTTCTTTGCACACGACGTGGACCGAGCATGTAGGTTTACTCTCGTCTCACATGGTTTAAAAATGTTCATTAACCCTAATGCCTCAGTGTGTATCAACTTAGAAGCCAGTCCGGCAGATTGTTTATGTATCACAGACTGTCGTGTTGAGTATTTTTATGTGAGGGCATCAGTGTGCAGACAGAATGGGCTGCAGACTGCGTACTGTATTAGATAAGGAAATCATACATTGAGTCATGTGTGAGATCCTAAATGTAGTACAACTGTGTATAAGACCTGTATATAATTAATATACTGTACATCAAGCACATACTGTTGTTTTCCATGGTTTTAACAGATATAAAAAATGACTCTCCAAATTGAGGATACTTGGTAGCGTGTTTGTGCACTGGGCTGTTATTGTGCAGCCGGTATAAAATTACTAACCACTTGTGAATGTGAGTCGAAGCTTAACAGATTTATAATAGGCTACAATGCAAATCATTGTGCAAGGCTGTAATAAAGCTTGACTGCTGCAAGATCAGTGGTCAATCAGCAGTCATCAGACAATACTGCTTGCTCTCTTATAAAGATGTATGAGGACACTTAAATGCTAAGAGTGTCCTCCACTGCCTAGTCTGTTTCTTTGCCCTTCTCTGCTCTTTGTTACCATGGAATGAGAGAATGCTTCTCCCTGTCATGGAGCTAATTTACAGCGCACTCTTACTTGCTTGTCATTACTGAACTCAGAGCTCCCATCAGCCGTTGGAATAATTAAGGACGGCAACACGCGCGCACTCATGGCTCGTGTACATGTTACCGCTGTGCCTGCACATGTTGACACGAGCAGCGGTTTGGGTCGTCCATGTAAGTGGAGTTGACAGCGATGTCCCAGAAATCACATCGCAATATCAGGCGGTGAGTCACCCAGCACGCTCGTCAGGTACTCAAGCTGCTTCTGCCTGCTTTATTTCTTTTTAATGAAAGTTAACACAATATGGAGTTTCCGCTTGATTGGGGGGAAGAGTTGACAAAGGGAAACAAAAGAAGATGTTCTGTGGGACAGTACCTATGTATCAATAGGTAGCTTGTACAAACTGCTATGGGAGTTTGAGTTGTAATTGCAGGAGGAAAGGCGTGGCACCTACCAACTAATTAAACTGGATCTAATGGCCAGCATATCTCAAGCTGCTCACAGTTGGAGTGCTTTGGCTTCAAAGCATTTGGTAAACAGACATGGAATCTATCAGTTACACAAATTTCTGGGCTGTGGCTCTAAACAAACTTGAACCCTACATGTAGAAACCAAGTTATTTTTTGTGTTTTTCATCACAAATCTGAAGATTATTGACTTGATGAATTAGCTCATCATCGTTATTGTTATGGCTACTCTTGCTTTAAAAAAAAAAAAAAAAAAAAAAGGTAGTAGTTTGTGAGGAGGAGGTCTACGACTCACTAAATAATAAGCACTCACGGAGAGGTTTCGGTTCCAACAAAAAGGTTTTGGATTTATTTACAAAAAAAAACAGAAATATTCTCCGGGTTGACTTCAAACAATAAGCAAAACAAAAAACTTAATTTAGTGGTTGATAAACTATTTCACTCCTCACTCCTTTCATTCCTTCAACAAAAAAAACAGACTCCAAACAAACCAGCTGTCCTCACTCCTTAATCACAGGAGGAGGATGGCCTGACTAGGAGGAGGAGCTTGAGCAGCAAAAAAAAACAATTATAATAAATAATAGTTAATCATTATCCTTAGCATTTCCACAATACAAAGAATTAATAGGCTCCAACATCCCGGCCCCTAATTGTTGGCTTTAGCAAAACAATTACATAAATAAGATTCAAAGGAGCCAAGATAGAACAATTACACAATGGAAATTACTTATACTCTTCAAATAATCATGCTGTTCAAAGTTCAAATAAGTTACTTGATGACCATCTGTCTTATCAAAGTTCATAATCATGTCAGAATGTCTGATACAGTCCATAGTAGAGGCTGGAGAATTACGGCCTCTCTCCATTCATCCTGCTGCCTCCATTAGAAGACAGAGCTTATCTATTGGTCGTTGAATCACATTGCTTTTGGTTTTAACCAAAACACTTCTCACGAAACCTTTGGCATCTGGAAATGTCTTTACAACACGGCCCATAATCCATGAGTTCCTTGTTGCTGTGTTATCCACAATAATAACCAGATCTCCAGGACTGAAGTTTCTTCTTATGCTGTTCCACTTGCTTCTTTCTTGCATGAGCGGAAGATACTCTTTTGTCCAACGTCTCCAGAAGAGATCTGCAAGATATTGTGCTTGTCTCCATCTCTTTCTTGAATATTGATCATTTTGTTCAAAGATTCCTGGTGGCATGATTGTCTTCGCCTTTAGCTGAAGTAAATGGTTTGGGGTTAGTGGTTCCAAATCATTGGGGTCACTTGACACTGTAGTTATTGGTCGATCATTTAGGATGGCTTCTACCTCACACAGTGCTGTTGATAGAGTTTCATCGTCGAGTGTTTGTTGTTTTAAAACAGATGTGAGGATCTTTTTGACTAGTCTGATCAGTCTCTCCCAGATTCCGCCGTGGTGGGCTCCAAAAGGAGGGTTAAAAATCCATTTTATTCCCTCTGTTAAAAAGGTGTTTTGAATCTTCTGATGATTCAGCTCTTTCAAAGCTTCTTGTAATTCCCTTTGGGCCCCAACAAAGTTTGTCCCACAGTCAGTCCTGATACTTATAACTGATCCTCTTCTGCAGATGAATCTGCGTATAGCATTTATGCATGAGTCTGTGGTTAGGAAGTTTGCCATCTCCAGGTGGATAGCTCGACTCACCAGGCAGGTGAAAATGACCCCCCACCGTTTAACTTGAGCTCGGCCCCTCTTCACTTCAATGGGACCAAAGAAGTCAATGCCAACATGACTAAAGGGTGGTAGGTCTGGATACAAACGATCCTCAGGAAGATCTGCCATTTTCTGTTCTCCAGGTCTTGCTTGCATGCGTCTGCAAAATACACAGTTTCTGATGATCTTCCTGGCTAAGGAGTTTGCATGAGGGAGCCAAAACTTTTGACTTAGCCTGGAAAGCATATGGCTTCTTCCTGAGTGCCCAACCTGATAATGGATATGTTGTAGGATGAGGTTAGATATGTGAGAACCTTTTGGGAGAATGATTGGATTTCTCTGGTGCATTGGCATTGCACTTTTGTTTATTCTGCCTCCTACTCTCAAGATGCCATTATCAAGGATTGGATCCAGTTTGTGGATGGTGCTTCTTGAACTGAGGGTTTTGCCATTTTTCAGGTAAGTAAGTTCATGGCTGAAGTAGCATCCTTGTTCAAAACAAATGATAGCCCTCTCTGCCTCTTGTACATCTTCCACTGATAGGTTTTGCGTCCCATGCTCATCTTTTAGTTTCTTTTTCATCTCTGAAGACACGTGTGTCTGACTCTTTCTTAGTTGGCTTAGCAATTGAAGTAGTTTTTTCACCTTCAATATCCAGGCCACAGACCTCTGAAGTCGGTTCCATGATGAGTGATACTTGATTAATGTGCTTATTGGATGTTGGTTTTCAATCTTCATACTGTTGACTGTAACCTCCTTTCTCACCTCAGGGTCATTTGCTGATATTTCTCCTAGACCTTGTGTGATTTTTGGCCATGTCTTTTTCTCTCTGCCCAGGTATTCCGGACCTCTCAGCCATCTTGATTTTAAGAAAGATTCCACATGTAACCCTCTTGATGTGTAATCAGCAGGATTATCTCTTGAATTTATGTATCTCCACTGGCTTGTGTGTGAGAGATCATGGATCACTGCAACTCTGTTGGCTACAAACGTCTGAAATCTCTTTGTTTGATTACGAATATATTTCAATACAGATGTACTATCTGTCCAAAAAGTTGAATCTGTGAGTGGTAAATGCAGCTCCTTCTTAAGCATCCGATCCACTTTTACAGCCAGTGTTGCTGCAGTGAGTTCAAGTCTGGGTATGGTGATCTGCTTGAGAGGTGAGACTCTGGCTTTTCCAAATATGAAGGAGATATGGATTCTGCCTTGTTGGTTCATTAATCTAAGGTAGCTTACTGTACCATAACCTGACTCACTTGCATCACAAAAGTGATGCAGCTCCGCAGTCTCCACTGGGTCGAAATTCTCAGGTTTTATGCATCTTGGTACTTGAAATCCAAGTAGCTGATTTAGCTCTCCGATCCATCTCTGCCAGATCCTTGTGGATTCCTGTGGAATAACTTGATCCCATCCATACCTGGATTTGCAGAGCTCTTGAAGTAATTGTTTAGCTTTCAGGATGAAAGGAGAGAGAAAACCTAATGGGTCATAAACTGAACTTACTGTGGAAAGTATACCTCTTCTGGTAGCAGGCTGGCTTCTGACAGTCACTTTAAAGCTGAAGGTGTCACTGTGAGTGTTCCAGTGGATTCCAAGTGCAGGCTCAACTGTGATGTGTTCTTTCAGCTTTTCTTTATCCAGGTCCAGTTCCTTGACTGCTTTTGCTTTGTGATGCTCAGGAATGCTTGCTAACACCTCACTGTTATTGCTGACCCATTTTGTCAATGTGAAGCCTCCCCGACTGCAGACTTCAGTGAGATCTTTGACAAGCTTTATAGCTTGGTCCACCGTTGACACAGATCGGAGGCAGTCATCCACATAAAAGTTAGTTTTGATGGTTTTCAAAACTTCATCAGAGTAATGACTCTGATTGTCATCAGCAGTTTGACGCAGGGCAAAATTTGCAATGCTCGGGGATGATACAGCGCCAAAGAGGTGAACTTTCATCCTGTAAACTTCAAGTGGTTTGCTGATATCACCCTCTGGCCACCACAAAAACCTCAGGAAGTCTCTGTCCTTTTCATCAACATGTACTTGATAAAACATTGCCTCAATGTCTGCCATGACTGCAATTGGTTCTTGGCGAAACCTTAATAGAACTCCAATGAGGGTGTTTGTTAAGTCTGGACCTGGGAGAAGCTCTTTGTTCAGAGATGTTCCTTGAAATAAGGATGTACAGTCAAACACCACCCGCAGCTTGAGCTTTCGCTTGTGGTAGACACCATGATGTGGGATGTACCAGACTTTTCCATCCTCTCTGCAAAGTTGCTGTGGTGGAACCTTTTCTGCATAGCCCTTTTTGATGATGTCCTCCATGAAGGAGGTGTATTCCTCAGCATACACTGTATCCTTTCTAAATTTTTTCATAAGGTGCAGTGTTCGTTCCTTTACCACACCATGGTTATCAGGCATAACCTTGTCTTTGTCCCGGAAAGGCAGTGGTAAATGATAGTGGCCATCTTTAAGAAATGCTGAGCTGGAAGCAATCTCCATAAAACGTTTATCCTCAACTGACATCTCATTTTTCTCCTCGTATAAGTTCTCAGAGAAATCCTGGTTATATTGTCTGATGAGTAGATCCTTCAACTCAACAACAGAGATTCTGTTACTTGACACTGCAATGGGCCCAGCATATTCTGTCGCACTATCAACACTGAGTGGTCCAGTTACCACCCATCCCAGTAAGGTTTGGACTGCATACGGTCCATTATCCTGACTGTTTATTATTTTCCATGGTTCCATTGCTTGAGGAACATCGGTCCCAATGAGGAGGTCAATGTCTGCCTCAATTTCCATTAACTGAATGCCACTGAGATAAGGCCACCTCTTCAAATCATCTTGTGTGATGATGTTTTCCTTTGAGACAGGGATTTTACTCTGTGAGTAAACTTTTGGCAGATCCAGATATGTGCAGCCCTTCAAGTCTCCAACCTCCAATCCTCTGATCTCATAGGTCCCTACAGGCTTTTCCTGTCCCATTGTTCGCAAAAGTATTTCTTTTTTGCGTCCTTTCACATTCAGCTGGTTCATTAGATTTTCTGTGCAAAACGTTGCTGTGCTGCCTGGATCGAGGAAGGCATAGGTCTGAATATACCTGCTCCCTTTTGCCACTTTAACTCTGACTGGGACAATTGCAAGTGCACAGTCTCTCCCGGCCCCAGTTGCATCACCGGCTGAAACAAGAGCACTGTTTATGGGGGTTTCTTCTGTCTCAGCAGTGGCTTTTGGTTGATTTTCTTGTCTTGGACCTTTTGCACCGAGAATATGAAGTACAGTGGGATGTTTCATTTGACAAACTTGACATATTAATCTTCTTTTACAATTTTTGCTTAGATGACCTCTTAGTAGGCATCCGAAGCAATATCCATTACTTCTTAGGAATTCAACCTTGTTGTCATGTGACTGTGTTTTGAATTGTGAGCAGTCGGTCAGAGTGTGTTTCCCATGGCAGAATGTACAGGAAGGGATGATGGGACTGGGTGTGGTTTTAAAAGGTTGTTGTGGAATAGATGATTGTTTTACAGCACATCCCGATTTCTCCATATTCACTGCTACTGAAGTAGCGAAGTTGCTGTTTTTGCCTCTTATTGATTTTGGTTCATTTTTGCTTCTTGGGATAGATTTTTTTATTTGGTCTTGAATGTCCCCAAACAATGGATCCAGAAGCATCTTAGCCTGTTTTTCCACAAAATCCACAAAGTGCTGAAATCTAATCCTCCTGCCAGTTCTCTGTTGTGTCTCAAAAGCTGTGGTACGCCACCTTTCCCGGAGTTTGTAGGGTAGTTTGGATGCTATCAGCCTTAGGTTTGATGGGATCTCAAGTTCCTCTAAATACTGTAAATCTTGCATCACATTACAGCATCCTCTCAAATACATTGCGTATGCATGCAGCATTCTCCCATCCTCAGCTTTAATTGCTGTCCAGTTCAAGGCCTTTTCTAGGTAAGCTCCAGAAACCTTCATTTCATTTCCAAAGTGCTCTTTTAAAAGGCGTCTTGCTTCACAATAGCCCCTGCTCCCATCCATGTGCAAACAGCTGCGAACCAAGTCTCTAGGTAAACCAGAAGTAAACTGCTCAAGATAGTAGAGTCGGTCCTGATTATTTTTCGTCTTGTCTTCAATCATATGTTCAAATGCATGGATAAAAGACTGATATTCCAATGGATTACCATCAAACACAGAAATCTCTCTTGCAGGTAACAGAGATAAGTTTTGCTGTGAGACAATGAGTTCTGCTAAATCATTTTGTCTTTGAATAACGACATCCAAGTTATCATGAGCAGCATTAACAACCACATCTGAGTACTCCTGTGCAACATTAGTTATGGGGCGATTATGGTTTGCAGTTTCACTTTTGTGTTTTTCAGTTACATTCTTTATTTGAGGTTTATTTTCTGGTGTTTTGGTACCCCTTGTAGGTGCAGGTCTGTGGAGACTTAAGATGGTTTGGTGAAGAGGGGTTTTTGGTATTGCACCCAGATGCACAAATTCCACATTGCTCTCCATTGTTTCTGGTTCATGATGAGAGTCATAATATTCCTCCATGCCATCACCTGGAGTTTCCTGATCCATGTCATCACTTTGAAGAATTTTTATCTTAGCGGCTGATGCTGCGAGGTCTGCCTCCAACTCCATTTGCTCCATCTTTGATTTCAGTTTTGTTTCCTCCAGTTGCAAGGTGTGTTTTTCTTTCAATGCAGCAGCTCGAGCTATTGCAGCAGCCTGCTCCGCCTTGGCCTTTTTTAACTCTGAGGAGACTGAGGAAGTGGAAGACCGTGTTTTGTGTGATACATTTGATATGCTGTCCAGTGGTCCAACTTTTGATTGTGCAATTTCTCTTTTCCATGTCTCAACATCTTTCATGAAATAATTCAGGTTAGTTATTCTGGGTTCATACCAGTCATAGTGATCATTTTCCTTTTCCTCCTCTGATAAGAGCTCTTGCACAGACTTGTGAGCATTTTTAAATTCATCCACAGCTCCTTTAAACGCTTCAAATGTGTCATTGACTTTATCAACATTTCCAACATCAGTCATCAAATCCTTTATTTCATTTGTCTTCCTTGTGCATGCTCCCAATCTGCCTCTGCGCGAAGCAATGCGCGATTTCAACATGTCCCCAGAATCAATTGCGGTCTCAGGTGTGTCAGACATCATCGCAAATTACCACACACATTCCTTTAATCTCCGTTTAATTCATCCATAAATATCCTTCCAACATCCCCGTTTTATTGCAGTCCACATCCACAGTCCACAACTTTGTCTCCCATAGTGTTAAATTGTTGGTTTGTAGCGCAACGGCGCATTCATTCATAAAGTTGATCGTTGATCAGCTGATTTTACTCACGGCCCGACGGCTGCTTTGTTCATCTGTCGGCGAGTGAACGGCTGGATCCGCCAATTCTCCTATTTCCTTCGAGTCTTCAGTGAAGTTTATCAACTTGTTATGGCTACTCTTGCTTTAAAAAAAAAAAAAAAAAAAAAAGGTAGTAGTTTGTGAGGAGGAGGTCTACGACTCACTAAATAATAAGCACTCACGGAGAGGTTTCGGTTCCAACAAAAAGGTTTTGGATTTATTTACAAAAAAAAACAGAAATATTCTCCGGGTTGACTTCAAACAATAAGCAAAACAAAAAACTTAATTTAGTGGTTGATAAACTATTTCACTCCTCACTCCTTTCATTCCTTCAACAAAAAAAACAGACTCCAAACAAACCAGCTGTCCTCACTCCTTAATCACAGGAGGAGGATGGCCTGACTAGGAGGAGGAGCTTGAGCAGCAAAAAAAAACAATTATAATAAATAATAGTTAATCATTATCCTTAGCATTTCCACAATACAAAGAATTAATAGGCTCCAACAGTTATATATCCAGGAAACACAGCCCAGGATAAGGCCAGATGCATCAGTATGGAATTACTGTGGCTGAAATCAGTTTAATGAACTATAATGATAATCTTATAAATTCAAGAGAAGATTAAATGCAGGTTTATTTTTCTCACAATACCAAAGTTCAAATAGTCTTTTTTTTTAATCCCTAGACAAAGGGATTAATATGTAGTTTATCCTCTCCTCCGTCATGCTCCCTGTGCTGTTCTATTTAAATTGTTGTTATTTTTGTATTTATCTAATGTTTTACCTTTCCCTATGCTGCAGTAACATGGCAGATTTCCCCACTGTGGGATAAATTAAAGGATTATTCTAGGGCCTCGTGCACAAGACTAGTTTTCCAGCCCGTTAAAGCCCCTCTTCCACCAACACTGGACCCTTTTAAGTATGCCATCCGCTCAAACAGATCCAGACAGTGCTGTATCCCTGCATCTGCATCTCGCCCTGACAGGCCTTGAAAACAAGGACACTAACCTCCCCAACACATAACCGCACAAAATTCATAAACAGCACACACAACAAGCATTTTCAAGCTACTTACAGCAACTTTTGCATCTCAATGTAAATTCATTACACCGTTCAAATTTACATTTTCCCATGCAGAAAATCTGTACAAATATCTAAAATGGGCGTACTCTAATTATGACTTACTGTTAATATTTACCGACCCCTGTACATCTAAGTGCATGTGCACTATGTGACACACACACACCCAAGCCAAGAAACAAGTGAACAAACAGAACCCTGCGGCATCTTCTCATGAAACATGCCACCACATTCAGTTTGTCTGCTGTCTGCTAGAGAGGACTCCCACTGTGAGCGAGTGGGAGTAAGGTTTGCGCTAAAAGACTGACAAGACAGTTGCGCAACACCTACACAATGATGCATGGCTGTAAACCAAAGTTCTTAGGACAGCTATCTAAAAAAAACATGGTAGTCCTACATCTGAGTGGCAACGCAACAAGAGACCAGGATAAAGGGAATTAAATTTGAGCCAACAATGAGCGTTTCATACAGCACGAGTTTCATCATGTTTTCAATTACTGCAGTCATATAGCGAAACTTATTTTAGGTTTAGGATTGAAAAAAAAAAAAAAAAAAACTTGCAGGGAAGTTGCATGAAGAGGCTTAGAGCTCTGCTATGCCTTTGATGAGGAGACTCCGCTCAGTGTGCAAGCCCCGGTTTGAAAATAGGTTAAAGATTCAAATTGTTTTCCAGCAGTTGATGAAATCATGTTTTAAGCATCAGTGAAATCGAGGCTTGTCACTCTGTGTTTGCCCCAGCCATCTGCTGAGGGAAGTGACATGAGCCTCTGAGGGTCTTTCTGTGAAACAGAGGAAGCAAGCCTCAGTGAGAGGGGAATGGCAGACTTGTTTTAGGCTGATTAGCATACTCGGTTCCCAGGAAAGAAGAAAATCACAATTCCCATATAAATAGTCCATAAAGATTCTAGTTAGATAAGATTGCCTCTCCTAAACATGAATTATACAACAAATCCCTTTCCATTGTTATGTGAGATCATCTCATGATGCATATAGATAGGTTGGACCTGAGATAATTTCATATATTTTATTACTGACTTTGAGCTGAAATACATCAAAATGATAGAATCTCAACGTGCAACACTGTTGTCTACATTAATGACACAACCAGTAATTGGATGGAAAAGACTTGCATGGGCAAGTCTTTTTTTTCTTGCCAAGCCTACGCAGACACTAGCATTCTGCTGATAATCTGAATAAGATCCAGTCAGAACAAAAAATTTACCTAAAGTAACTGAATGATCCGATCGGAAGGACTTTTCAGTCGGATTTAGATGGGTGGTGTGAACATTGGACAATCCATTGGATGGGAAAATATTATCATCTAATAATTCAACTTTTGGTCAACTTTTGATCCAAATGTTTCTTTCTAGAAAGCATGGGGAAGCATCAAAAGACATGATCAGGGACAAAAATGTGGCAGTAGCAAAACAAGGAGCTTTGAAATGTGGCCCTTTGGGTCATGTTTCTAACATGAGCAAGACACACCCACATTTTTCAGTGTAGTTGTTGGGGAATTCCTCTTTGTTAGTTTTCTAGCATATGTGATGCTCCATGTCAGGCAGAACCACTTGCATGACAAAAATAACATATTCTGACTGATGAATTAGAGGAAAGGGTATAAATACACGTCTTATTAGAAAATTTTATCCATGAAATCAGCCAGGCTGGAATCTCTGATCAGAATGATATCAATCAGTTTGAAAAGTATTAGTGAATTAGTGAATTTGGAGGCCAGGTCAACACCTTGTGCTGTTTTTCATGTTTTTTTGAGTTGTTCCTAAACTGTCTTTGTGTGTGTGTGCCTGTGTCAGGCTGCATCCTGCTGAGGATGGCTGCTGTCATCAAGGAGTGTCATTGCTATGAGGTGGTTGGGGCCTGGTCCGGTCTAGGTGGGTGGTACATGTCTAAGTAACATCCACATGAATGCCAGGTCCAAACGTTTCCCAACAGAACATTGTATTGTCACAAGATGGTCAATGTTATTCACTTCTCCTGTCAGTGGTTGTAATGTTGTGGCTGATCGGTGCATAATACATGGTTACCTAGGTAAGCAGAGCACGACATGGCCTGGGCGACAAGCTTATCTCTTTATATGTGGACGGGGCTTTAGATGTGCAAGCGGCTGTGTAGCACCAAAGCAATACCAGGCTAACCTTTACTTGTAATCTGTATCTATTCATCTATGGTATGAACGTGACAACACAGATCGACAAAGACATGGATTATTATTGAATATATATTGAATTTTGGTCCCTGTATTGTATGCTGTCTTCCATCACACATAGGCTACCTGGGGCTCCTCCGTCACATATGGTTGCTGTGCTATATAGATGATCTCATTATGCTCGTCTAAGTGGCCCTGTAACAACATGTACATTTACACAATTTGAATGATTGTTCTCATGATATGGTAATAATAGCCTGTGGGTGTTTAAGGGGTGCAATCTTCTCCCTGTCTCATCACTCCTTTTCCCATCTTGATGACAGGTTATATAAAATAGTAGAAATGAGTCATTCACGTATGCATTTGTTAAATATGAGTGATGGTGTCATCCAGCAGTGAATATTATGATTATATTATATACCTCCAATTTTAGAATTTGTAAACGTAAAATTAGCCCGCAGAGATGCAATTTAGGCACCCATACAGAGACGAGAGCTGATCTGAATAAACAATGGTTTGTTCATTCAGAGGTGACATTTGACCACACCCGATAAACTGTAAGCACATGCAAATGTACATTGTTTTGATTAGTGGGAATGTGTCTATAAGGCAGCTTTACTCCTTGCTGGAGAGTCGTTAGGAGCCGGGGATAATTGACAGAACAATGATGAGTGAAGATTGAACAAGAAAGGAGTTCGATATTCAGTCCTCTTCAGTTCACGGGGTGAGGTCAGAGGGCCTCGTGCTGTTCTTTCTGATTGCGCCGAGCTTAGCTCACATGGCAAATGACCACATACAATCAATGGCCAGACCAAGCAGGAGCGGTATGGGACTGCATTTACAACCCGAGTTAAATCAAACGTCCCTTCAGTGCAATCTGATTCCAATGGAGGAACGCTCCGTGCATCAGGAAGATGCATGGATGCTAACGACCTGCCTGCTGAGGGTTTCTGCGCGTGTGTGGACATGCACCAATTTATGTGAATTTGATTAAGTGGGAAATTAAAGAATAGACTACCATTACTTTAGACCTTGAAGAGCGTGGCAGTTTGCATTAGTTCTGTGTTGTAATTTGTTCAATTAACACTGGTTGAAAACGGTGCACTCTACTGCAGCAGGCAAAGTGGAATGATTTAGACAGACTGCGTGTATATGGGAAACAGATATGGAAAAATGCACTGTAAATAAGAGAGGAGATGCATTTATGTGTAAGTGTATGTAAATGCATATTCCTGCATGTCCTTGAATGTACAAATGGTCTTCTGAAAATACAATGTTACAGATGATGGATAGGGGAGAATAAGCAATTACCCTCCCAGGTGGTCTAATTTGTATGTTTGTGAACTGCTGTTTTCGTCAAACGGCTTATCACAGGTACAGGTAGCATACAATTTGGTGTCGCAGTCCTTTTAAGCAATCATTCACGCATCTTATTTTTGCTGTGATCACCCGTAGGGCCGCTAATGCATTTGGTGAAAACACTATTTTTATGCTGCACTTATAGTAAAAAGCATTTCTGCAGGAGTTTGAGCCAGACATCTATGTGATCGCTAGATGTATGCGCAATATTGATCGCGTGTGCAATTTAATTTGTATGAGTGGCACATGAGTCCTATGTGCTGCCGGGCCTTCTCATGGTTTTATCATGAAAACTACCCTCTGAGCATAATATAATCAGAATAAAAACACAAGTCTTATTTATGCCCTCAACCCTGCCATCATTAGTTGAAATCAAGATGACATGATGCTGCTAATGAAATATAATTAATTTAATCTCAGGGTGAATGATTTATACCACAACCTCCGACTGAAAGATGCACTATTCCTTCTCCCCCATTGAACTTTTACCATTAACAGCTACAGACATGAATTAGATATTTAGTGTAGATTCTGTAATATCTTTGAACTACATGGCATCAGAGAACTAATATATGTGTCTGTGAAGTGAAACCCCTTTTATTGAGCCTTCAGGGAATCTGGCCATGACTCTGTGGTTAATCCAGGTAATGCAGCCAAAGACACTGATGCATGAAATCAGCTGGAAACCAACAGGAGGTTAACTTCATCTGTTATCTATAATCTCCACTTTACTCCGTTCTGTTCTGTCCGTGCTTGGGGCACATATATATATGTACATAATTTCTGCTCTTCTCCTGAAAAACAAAAAAAAAACTTTAGTTTCTCAATCTGACTAATCAGCAACCAAAGCTGACGTTAGTGCGGAGTTGCCCACAGACAAGCTGGAGATCGGCCATGGAGCCTGGTGGTGTTTGATAAGGCGGGACTATTGGCCTTGGGACCCTAAGCTCAGACCCTCTGATCCACTTCATCTTCTAATAAATCATCGGCTGAGTCCTTGGCTCCTGTTAATGCTTCAGAGCTCTGTTTGAGGTACTGCAGGAAGTTGTCCAGGGATTTCCAGCACACAGCCCTGCGCCAACAACTAAGACACACTGTACAAGAGTCCTGACTACTTTTTTAATATGTCATAAGAGTATAAAAATAGCCATATTCACAACAATCTCAAATTATATTTTGGATTTCAGTGTGACTGATGTGAGTGTGTGGGGGTGAGAAGTTCACACAAATCACAAGATTAACACCTTGGAAAAGTTGTTGACTGTTGTCTTTACCACTACACGGAGAGAAATGGAGGGTAAGATCTCTCTATCTCTGTCCCTCTCTCATCCAGTGGGTGAGGAGGAGAGGGGTTCTGTTTACTTGACAGATTAATGAGGCGAGGGAGCAGAAGTAACGGGCCATGTCAGCAAAGGGTCACGGCGGGGTCGGCATTCTTATTAACCCAGGCCAGATACGCCAATTCAATAAACCGAACCAGGGAGCGGGTTGTTTGTTTAGGTATGTGCCGGGGTGTGCAGGTGCATGCAGGTTTGCTGCTTGTGTTTGTGAATCATGTGTGTGAAAGGAGGAGGTGACCAGAATGCGTGCAGGTGTCCAGATAAAACTGCACTGGTTCAAGGTAGCATAACAGTATAAAGACTGGAAGCATGCACAGCGTAGACAATATATGTAAAATCTAGATGATATAAACAAGACTTCCACCCTCATTCATTTTAATGAGACATCAATGCAAACCAAGCTGTCAGACATGTGGACTAATATAGAAAGTTTATTTAAGTGACGGGAAATGGAAGCAAAAAATGAAGAAATGTCTTCCGCCAAGGGAAATGAGTACATCTGTCATATTGATTTACTCTGTCAGAAAGTAAAGCAAAATAAGTGATTAAAAAAAAAAAAAAAAGTCTGACCCATCTGCATCATAAAATAAACCATGATGCAGTGGTACGAATACTAACCTGAATGAAACACAGACCTCATTAGAACTAGAAGGCTAGGACAAACAGGAGAGGGCTGCTAAAGAAGCTGGCACCTTGGATATAACACCAAATATATACCAAAATTAACTACAATAATGCAGTCCTTCCTGCCTTTATCCACATTAAAAGTCCTTGTTTTCAAAAGCAGATAGATATACCTATAGTATTAATAAACTGTACATGTATTTAGCTGTAATTTCTCACATGTATTCTCCTTGCAGCTTCTGTCTAGAGAGGTCGGCATTGCACTGAATATAAATCAGCCACAAATTCCCAAATTTAAATGGTTAAACAGTCGGTTAATAGTAGTGCATGTGCTACTGTAATAATATCAGAGTACCACAAAACCTCATATTGAGTGCTCTGCCACATAACATCAATGAAATAAGAGGTCCTCAGAGCACTACTCCCCACAGCAAATTCATTTAATGATAGCCGGAGGGCTTATTGCATTAGCATGTTACTTGGAATGATTTATTAAAACCTATCGTTGTGTTGTCATATCTTGCATGTTCATTAATTCCCTCCATTAAAGCACTCCAGTGTATAATGTGTTGTGTTTGCAGAACACGCGTCTGTACAAAGGCAGTGACATTAGAGTATATGCCATATTCGGCCTATGGCCCCTCATGCAGGCCCTTTTTGTACCCACTGCCCTTTTGTTTCAAAGTCCTACTCTGCAAATGAGGAGTGGTAAGACGCCATACAAAAGAATACACTGTAGTCTCTAATTAAAATGACCCAAAACCGGTTCTGAAGTCAGACGTTATATTAATATATTGTCTAAATGGAAAAAGAAAGTGCAGTACTTCCACGGGAATAGGTTAAACTTCCATCTGTTAAACAGACAGTTGAAAGTTGTACCACCTCTCAGGGCAGGCTTTCCCAACTTTAATTCCTTGGAGCCTCTCTTTCTTGCATCAAGACAAGCCGAGTCACATGCCAATCTCTAACATGGCAGCTCTGCTTTCCAGTTCATTTACAAGCTGTCAGCAGTTTGTTTCTGCATATATGAACCTATAAAATTAAATGATTTCCATTATCATTATGCTCCAAGTGGGTGAAAGTGACCATTAGCAATGGTTAGCATCACAGCATAAAGGTTCTGAGTTTGAACCTGCTGGACAGCTTGGGTCTGTGAGATTACATATTGTCCCTGTATGTATGTGTGTGTGTTTCCTCTCACGTTTGGGATCCTAAATGGATCATATGTGTAAATGCTTACCCTCAACAGCACAGGTGTCAAACTCATTTTAGTTCGGGGCAGTTACTCTTACTGAAAAATGGCAGTTTAAGTATTCGCAAATTCACTCAGAGGCCAGTACGCTCTACAGGTTAATAAAGCTGCATTCACAATTAAAATCAGCACAAGTCACTGAACGCATCTAATTGACGAAAGAATATGGTTAAAAATAAATCTTTCCTAATAACATGAAATTAAAGTTCTGTGATAAATAGTATGATTAGATAAAAGTGTAAAATTGGTTCTTTATTCAAATGTTTTGTTAAAATATGTCACAACTATGTGTGAATAAAAGTTTAAACGTTTAATTATTGGTTTATCAAATAGTTCACTGACTCCACAGAAAGTAATGACAGATTCCTCAACTAATTGAAGAAATAATCAATAAATACAAAGCATCATCGAAGGAGCACACTGGTCAGAGTTGTGTTTCAGCAGCACACTATCTCATCATATACTGTACAGAAACATAGTTTCCTTCATGTAGCCTAGATGCTCGATCAAACTTGTTGTTTATGTATAGAACAGTGGAACATTAACCACAGAACAGCGATAAATGCCAGGACGCACACTTGCTGCTGACATTCAATTTTCGATTTGATTGCTTCCTAAAATCCAATGTTTCACACAAAACTTCACCACAAAACTGTTGCTTAGTGTTGAGGGCGTGTAAGAGCTTTTTCTCAATTTTCCTGTGAATACAAACCAATGTTTAATGCAACAATATCATTATTACTCCCTAAATCTGAATGAAATTTAGGGAGTGCAAAAACATCCTAGTTTTGACAACCTCAGAGCAGACAAAATCTTATCCTGTGCTCTTTAGCGACCTACCGAGGTTTCTATTCTATTCTATCAAAGTTGAGTCAAGTGGTTCATCTATTCAAGCAAGCTTTCTGCTCAAGGACATTTACATGCTCTGCGGGCTGCCTGTGTATGTATAAATATACAACCCAACAATACCATGTGTACTGAGGTTGCTATGAGAGTAGGAGGGAAAAGACAAGAACCTGTGGTTACAATCCACGGTAGATTTCCTCTGTTCTCACACTGTTGTGGCACACGGTGGTAGTGTCTCAAAACAAGACGAGAAACGAGGGAACATATGAAGAGAGAGGAGCGGTAAACCAAAGTCAAAAAGACAAGATGAAATGACTCGAGCAACAAAAGAAATCTCAGAGATGTTTCTCAGGCCACAAAACACAGAGCCCTAAAAATCCTCCACATCATGAGATTTAACAGTAACAAGCAGCAACCGAGAGGCACATAATGGAAAGGACAACTTAATCTAATTCCTGTCATCCGTGAGTTTATATGTGCGTAACAAGGAAAAGAAGAAGTGTCATTTCTGGTGGAGAGTTTAAACTCCAAGGGGGAGATTAGCCAGTCACACTGAGTTGATCTTATTGTCCAGGATAAGAGGATGAGCACCACAGCCCTCTGGGGAGTTTTTACAAACAGTCCTACAGCTCACAGAAATCAATAAGGGGATAGGAGACGGTGTTTATACACTGATAGATTGTGTTGTATTGTATTCACTGTCTTTAGCATGCCTTATAACCGCCAGCTGGTCCTTGAAAGCAGTTTAGTGGCTAACAGAATAAAGGTGACGGTGGCTTTCAGGCAGACACTGTGTGCTCCTTTTGTGCCTCAATTGTCATGGAATTCACTCTTTTGAGAGATGATAGTGCCAGATGGACGACACACAAAAGCGTTTATAAAAATCCACTTCACATCTTCACCTCCCTAGTGCTTCACAAATTCTTTCAATAATATGACTCAAGGATGGAGTAAGATGTGTTTGAAGGACTTTTAGAAACATGATAGCATGATCTGTGAGACAATATAAGAAATGCCTTTGTTTTGTCCACTAAAACTGCAAAGATTTTATTACAACCTGTTCATAGGGATGTTTAAGGTAATTTACTTTGGTTTAAACATTCAAGAGGGACCATAACTAACACCTGGAGTCACTGGCAATAGCTTTTCAAATCCTTTATATTATATTGCATCACTGGAAGTATGCTATATGTTAGATGGTAATGTGTACAACTGTGTGCACAGACTAAGACAAAGCATGATGAACTAAGCCTCCGGATCTGAATAGCGATGTGACACCATGTTCCAATAAAGGATGTGAATCCTCAGGTGGCACAAAGAAGTCTGATGGTAGAGAGGTGTTTGAGAAAACTGCACCTCTTCTCACTTTAATCTTTTACTAAGATCACGCTTAGAGTAAAATACACATTAAAGTAGGCCATCTACTAGCGCATGGGCACTTCGTGATTGACAAACTACTACAGTGTGTTCGTGCGTAGTATTCGTCCTTGGCCCCACTCTAGTGTTACTCCAAATACTGTATAGTTACACCCAGTTTCAAAAAACCAAGGGGGTGCCATGCAAAGAGCAATGCCGGGTTCAGTGTCTTGCCAAAGGATCCTTCGTCATGTTTTGCTTTAAAGCTGTTTTCTGTGTCAACATTCTCAAGCTGGAGTAAGGGTAGTAATGAACTTTATGTCAACGGGCAAAAATTGTTTGCTAAAAAGTTAAAGCTGCCAAATGTAACACTGACAAAGCAGTCTACGGCAACTCGCAGAGGGGAAAGTAGAGTTTCATATACTGTATTCCTGGTCTCTGGTAGTCAGGAAGAATAGAAAATAACGTAGGAAGTGTCCCAAGACAGATTACGGTAGAAAAAAAGAGACATTATAATGCCAACAGTAGTGGTATAATTTTTGTCAACTATAGGGTGTTGCTTTAAAACAATCTTTAACATGAGAATGCTCACCATGATATTGCTAATATGAAAAGGTGTAATGATTATCATATCCACCATCTCCTCTTAATGTGTCAGCATGCTAGCACTTAGCGCAAAGGTACAGGCTAATGACTATGTTATTAGTTTGGTCCTGCAAGTAGCACTAAAGCCAAACTTAAAAGGTCAACCAAAACTATTACATTCTATCCTCTGGTTACCAAGAATGTCTATGCAAAGTTTCGTTGTAATCCATTTAGTAAATGTTGAGATTATTATGCTGTGGACCAAAATGGTGGGCGGACAGGTCAGATTCGATGATAGCGTGGCTAAAAAATGTTAATCATGCCTTTGCTGCCTGTGGCAAATACTGTAGGGAAACACAATCAAGAGATCCATGAAAACATCAATGTCCATGACAGCTATTGTTATAAGGAACATAAATGTAATCTAGAAAACAATATGCACAGGTGTATAGTAGAAATCTTTTGAAATGCATCAACATTTGATAGGCTAAGTTTTCTGTTAGACATTTACAAGTTGATGAGACGGTTGAAACGCTCTCTTGACATGTCTTTTTCCTAAATTCAATCTACATATATTTTCAGGCAACACTGTTGCTATGCGATACGCGGCATGTTTCAGATTTCAGATGCCATTCATTTTCTGCTTCTCTTCCAAAAACAGCTCATCTGACAGTATGAGGAATTTCAATACTATGACATATGACAATTGTTCCAGATGATGCTGGTCCCTGTCAGGGTATTATCAGATTTAGACTCAACTCTTAGTTTTAGCACTATGTTATTATCTCATATCTTCCAGGAGATGTCTGTGTTTCCTGGCAATGATTGGCTTTTGTCACAATCTGGTGCAGAGTGCCGACACCGCCTTTTGATTGGTTGATGCGCGGAGCCACATCTGTTTCATGCAGGAAGCCCGAATCTCCTCATTTCACACACCGTTTGAGAGAAATAGAGAGGGGGAGAGAGAGAAAAAGTGGCACAGAGAAAGAAAGAAAACAGACCAGCAGGCAGTTGAGAAAGGCAAGATGGGCTTAGAGAGGAATGGGGAGAAAGATGGGGAGAGAAGGGGACAGGGAAGAGGGAGAGGAGGAGAGGGGGGAAAACAGGGGTCAGGGATAGAATGAGCATGAGAGACAGCAACAGAACAAAACAGAGGGGGCTATTTCAGAAAATATCAGGGAAGGGAAAGACCAAAAAGGCAATTTGGAAGAAGGACTGCAATATTTTTCTTTCAGTTTTCCCCCTTTACCCCCACCCTTTTCTCACTCTGCAGGCCTACTGCTGAAGCAAACTAATCTATACTGACAGCGACCGGGCTGACGTCAACGGTTTGATAGATCCTGGGGGAAATCTCCTGCATACATAAAATTGGTTATTCGTCATTTCATCTGCTTCTTGACATGGTTTCTTTTTATGATCTCTTTCATTATCTGTCCGTCATATGTCAGTGTTTATCGCCCCATTAACACGTCCATTCCAGATGAGACAGATATCACTGTACAGAAAGCCACCTGTTCCCCAAGGAGCACAAGGTTAGGATTATAGAGCAAGTGTTTGATGAGCTGCTTTTATGACTGCGAACAGTCTTTGGGGAAGAATTCTGGCATTTCTCAGGGAATTAATTTTGACTTATTTTTGCAATGTTTTATTGTTTTGTCCGTTTGCCATGTCTGTTTCTTTCCGTCACGTCACGCCCCTCTTTGTCAGCCCTTGTCGGCTTAATAACTCGCTTGTTTAAGCCTTCCCCAGCAGTTCTGTTGTGTCTTATGTCTGCTGTTCACCTGCGCTATAAAGGAGGAGGATTGGTTTTCATTTCTATAAGATCTTATTGGCATCATTGAAGAGAAGAGACGTACTGTATATTAGACCTGAGATACTCAAACTCATTAGAGATGAACTCCAACTCCCTCAGGATGCATATACACACAAATTATGGTTTCTGCTACACCAGATCATGATTTATTAATCATAATATTCTAATGACCCCCAACTACATGAGGCTAAATGACCTCGTTACGCTGGCATTTAGGTTAGCTCCTGCTGAACTAGTAAGAGTCGGAAGAAGTCTTTACTATTATTGTGCAGCGACCTTTATAACTACACTGCTTTTATTCTTTGGAGATATTATCTGATTTCCCGTGGGCTCCTCAAACCAATTAGAATCAAAATGTATTTCTGTTTGGAGAGGTATCAAGACTGTAATACAAAGAACACACAGAGCCACACAGCTGGAGTGTAAGTGAACTACAAGTAATTACAACAGCTGCAAAAGCAAATCATTTGCGTCACCACACACGGGACACTCTGACAACAAGAAAACATTCATATCTTATCCACAATGTGCATTACATTAAAGGAGCAGTTCAACATTTCAAACAGTTCTCTCTCTCTCTCTCTCTCTCTCTCTGTTCGAAGCTGAATCGTTGATGTGAACGTCCTCCAATTTTTTAATCACTTTAAGAAAGGTAGAAATGGCTTGTTATGATATTAAAGCTCCACGCTGCTGCCAGAAATTTATCTCTTGTTGCTCGGACTTCCTGGACTTTGTCGCTGTGAGGTTGCCGGGCAACCAGCGACGATTACAGGAAGTTAGTGTTCCCTGCTGATCATTGCCAAGAAATTGTTAAAAAGATAAAACAAAATTCCACAAATGAATTATTCATTTAAAGTAACTTTGTGTATTGGGAGAAAAGGAAAAAAAAAAAAAACTTTGGCTCCTTCTCCAAATTTAGACCTTTAATTTAATTTGGAAAAGAAGATTTGTCTGCAGCACTGCAGTACAGTTGTTGGCACAGCCTGACAAGGAGAAGGTCATGGGTCAGACCTACAGGATTTTGCATCTTCTCCTCCCTATGCCTGTGTGGGTTTCCACCTGGTGGATCCAGCTTCTTCCCACAGTCCAAAGACTTGCATCTTAAGTTAATTGGTTATTCTAAATTGACATGTGCATGTGAATGTTAGTCTCTCTGTCCTAGTCTTTTGATGGACGGCAACCTGTCAGGGGTGCCTCTTGGCCAATGCCAGCTGGAATAGGCTCACAGCGATGCATCTTAAAACTGACGGAAGGAAAAAGCTTTTCTGAATTGCTGCAGGTCTCAAATGGTCATTCAATTATGGAGACGCCCACTGTGACTACTGTTCTCCATACAATTTCTCCATCTGTTAATATTTTCTTGTTGCCAACAGGTCTCTGATACCCTTCTTGGAATGCATTTTCATGCACCCGTCCTGTTTTCACAGGAACACGGAGCAAATCATGCGTGCTGGGTCAGAAATACAAACATCCCATCAACAGCACATCAAACAAACTAAGTCTCGCTCACAGAAAAATCCACTCAGGAAATCTGACCACATAAAAATTCCAATAATGGCCAACCTTTTTTTCAGCTGGAGATTTTATTTACAGATAGTTCTCACACATTGGTCCTGAAGTAAATCCCGTTGTCTCACATAACGGATGAAAATATATCCACTCTTACTTGAACGGAGCCGTACAATGTAGTAATCTTCTGCATAGAGAGACACACAAACTCCTTCTGTTGCTGGACGCACTGTCAATTCAATGTGTGTTGAAATAGATTCAGTTCTTTGATGTATCATTGTTGTCAGCGCTAACCAAATCACTGTGGTGCATGAAAAGAACCCCCCGCGGGTCTCCGAAAGAGACAGCAGACTTTTCTTTCTCCGAGCCAGTTATTCACAGAGGTGTTAAGAGTGAAAAGAGGAAAACATGACAACGTGTTTAACGGGGGCTTTTGTGTTCCTATAGCTCAACTTTTATTTTGCTGTTTTCGAACAAAAGGAATTTCATTCTTGGCATTTTTCTTTCTGTTCCGCCGCTTCTTTTCTGCTCAGAGACCCTTTGTTGCCAAAAGTGTGGGTTTGAAATGCATTTTAAAGAACTGAAGGTGTTGTATGTCTTACGCTCTCTCTCTCCGAGCGGATTCTTTTCTGTTTGTGCTTTTACAACCAACAATAAGACTGACAAATAGATACCTCAAAAGCATCCTCAAAGTGACATGACCGGTTTCCACCTCATTTCACCACAACAAACCCGCTATGATAGCGAGGCACTGTCACGCGGTCAGTCCTGTGATCTCAGCAGACATTTTGCTTTTATCGGAGCCCTTCTAACCCTGTTTCCGCTTGGTGTTTTCTCGTTTCTGTTTCTGTTTCCACCTCTTGCTCTCTCCAGCCATGACTCAGAAAGGGAGAAGCGGTAGTAGCCAGTGAGTATATTAAACTGTATGGTAATCGGACGGAGAAAAAGGGCACACAGTGCAGTTATGTTTCTAATGAGACACAGAGAAGCGGCCTGACCTCTCCAGCTGGTGCGCTGCAGACATCCATCATCCCAAGCACTCGCTGGATGAAGGGCTGAGGGAGAGGGGAGAAAGAGAGTGCACTGCCCTCTATTGAATGCAACATAACACTGCGGGTCAGCGAGAGGGACAAGTTCAGAAGGAGGAAGGAACAGATTAGACACAATAATAGAGACAACACAGAGAAAGACAGATTATATAGCCAGAGAATGGGAGTTATACTGTAGTGTTCAGCACTAAAGCTCCAATTGTTTGGAGGTTTATTGTAAAGCAAGAAAGCCTGTTGCAGATAATTGATTTGGCTGTAATTGCACACCATGAGCATAAAGCACATAATCACTGCTTTCGACACCCTTGAGCCCAGCGTGTTGTCAGTAGGCTGTAGAGGATACTGCAACTCTGTAGGGCTCTGAATTTCTGCCTAAAAAAACGGAAACGAGTAATAGATGGACTTGAAAGAGAACAAATCCACAGCCACAGACGCAGCATAGGTTTAACTGTAGATAACCACGCAGATTAAAGTTCATAGTTCTGGTTGTGTGACATGTTTGCCCCTCAAAGTTTAGTCTACAAACGGCTAAGGTGCACCTGAAAGCAGAATTATAAAAGTACAAACACAGTTCATCGAAATTGGTATTTAGTTTTCCCTTGGTTTTGTCACCACAACCAGTTTTGCAGCAATTGAAATGCCTTTCAATTCTGAAATATTTTTATAACTCTCCTAGCTTCATTTTTGGACTTTTATGCCAGCTGCAAAGATAAAATCCAAATGATGCACACGTTTAAAGTGGAGCAGTAGGGAAAGATGTGATTGAAAAGGAGGGTAGTGAAAGAGTGTTTTAACATTATATTTTGATTTTATAGTGAAATACTTTCCCAATATTGAAGACTGCCATTACAACACAAGTCTTCCTTAAATTCAAAAGACCAAAACCAACAAGCTTCTGGTTTATATCTTGACACTTTCCAATCTGCAAATCACCAAGTTTTTTTTTGTTCCAGAAACAGCTAAGGCACTGACAACAATCAAAAATCAGTCCCAGATGTAAAAAGCATTTACTATTTTCGGATATTGATTTATAGACATCTCACAGAGAGCATTTAGAGAAGCAGAATACTGTATATGGTACACCAACTTTGTATTTATAATTTAAAAAATGATAGCACATTTAAAAAACAAATGGGACATACTACAACACATCAATCAAGTTTACCTACATACTAGAAAACTTTTGTTTTCAGAACACACGCAATTTTTATTTATTATTTTTGCCCCTCAGAGCTTCTGACTAACTGTGTGGCCCTGCGGGCTGGTCACGATCACTTGCATTGCGGAAGGCAGTGTTCTTCTTTTTTGTGAGTGGTTGTGTTATTGCTAGCAGCGTATCAAACTGGACCACTGACATCCTAATATAGACCTGGAAACGATTTACCAGCTGGCCAGACTCTCCTTGCTATTGAAGTCTTGTCGGGATTGGACGGATCCAATATAATTTTTCTACTTTCAAGAAGTGTGAGGGCCACAAAATCATCCTCACTCCTGGACAATTCAATTTTGGCTCATATTGGGTATTTCTGCAGTGAACAGAACAATTAAAGCACAGAACTCAAGTGTGCAAGACTTCTGAGAGCAACCGTTTTTTATCATATGAGAGAAAAATGAGTAGAGTCTTGATGTTCAAATGCCTTGACTCAAAAAATACAATGCTCTTGCTTGTCAGAGTGAAGATGGATACAATGTAATGCAACAATATGCCTGCGTTTTTGATCATTTAGCGTTGCGATGCCGCTCCGTGGCAAAGAATAAGCTGCATTTTAATAGGATAAACCCATTGTTTATTCATTGGATTTGTTGACAATGAGGAAAAATTAAAACTCCCAGCGTTTCTATCCTTGATAAAAACACTGCAATGCACAAAAACCTTTTTATTTGGGTTTTGTTTGGTGCAAAAGAAGCGTGAATGTGTTTTTGGTAAAAATCCACCGAGCGATTTCCGCAGCGTGAATAACATCACAAAGAGCCACCACCATCTGCACCCCGATGTACCTGTAAAATTCGTCTGTGTTTAAACAGAACTGTATCTAAACAGCGGTCCCTGTGTGTCCAGATCCACAGCAATATTCACCTGTGATCGCCCCCGAGCCAAAGCTTCTCTGTGCTTATTTGGAAACATATTTAGCATAATTCAGAACATTACCCATTGAAAGTGAAAAGCTTTTCTGCCTGACCTAGAATTGCTATTCAAGCTGTTTCATTCGAACTGTTCTCTCTCACATTTCTATTTATTTTTTTAAATACCAGAGTGGATCCTTAAATCTGCACTTTGAAGTGAGGCTAGTGTCTGAAGTGTGAACATAAGGGGGAGCTGGGGGGAGATTTAAATGCAGGCTCGGCCAAAATATGTTCAAGGAAAACCTTGGATCTTACCCCCAACACCCCCCTCCGCTCACGTTGGTTCCTCTCCAGCCTTATTTAATTGTGTGACGCCACAACTACAAACACACTTGATAGAAAGAAACTGAATGATATATATAAAAAAAGACGAAAAGTATTTATGCTGAAAATGAAATGTTTTGGATTTGCTTTTAATTTTTGCTGCCACCGTCCTCAGACTAAATGCTTATGTCTGTCATTCACTTCTAGATCCCCATGAGTGAATTGTATTTTTTAACACAGTACCCACCATATGTATATCTGCATCTGCCTGTTGGAAAGGGTTATGCATTGGGTTTAGAC
Source organism: Chelon labrosus (assembly GCF_963514085.1). Classification (NCBI taxonomy): domain Eukaryota; kingdom Metazoa; phylum Chordata; class Actinopteri; order Mugiliformes; family Mugilidae; genus Chelon; species Chelon labrosus. Next base: position 9,891,090 of record NC_140355.1, read on the forward strand.
TGTGACACAGACCACCTGGGGTAGAGGCAGCAGCTTGATCAAACCAAGCACTCTGGAAATCAAATAAGTTTGCAGGATATTATTTTGCATTCATTGTTTTTCTGCTTTGTTTGCATCTCCATCAGCTGAGGGAAAATTATTTGCTTGGCCCCGGCAATCCCTGCAAGAGAGGCTCCATGTTGCAAAGGGAAAAATAAATTGCTTTTTTTGCCAACATCGTGGTTCTGGGCGGATGTGAGAATGAATTTCAATTGTGCCGCGATTAGTTTCATATCAGACTTTGAGATGAGGGATACCTTGCTTAAATTTTCAAAAAATAAAAAATAAAAAAAAATAGCATATCCATCAAAATATCTGCATGTAATGCACCAGACAATCCTCTGCTCGGAAACTATTTGTGATGCACACTTTCTTTAGGAATAATAAACATGTAATTTTCATTTCAGGGATTAACACAAATTTTCCTTCTGTTTTCCCGCCATCTCACTCAGGCAGGGCACCTCGTTTAATCCAATTCTACTTCCTTGCTTCCTACGCCATTTGTGTTCACATTAGTGACTCCTTTTGATTGTGCTATTCTAATTGCTACCCAAGTCCACAGTTCTGACACACATCTTCTCCCTGCAGAGTGGAGGCAGCGGGCTACCAACGCGTGCTGCAGGTGGACCTGGAGGTGAACGGGCTGATGGTGACTCAGGGGATTAGGGAGGTGACGTGGCAGGTGGAGTACCCGCTCACCCGCACCCTGACCAATGAGGTGCAGACCCTTATCCGACTGGCACCGCAGGACCTGGGTGGCATCGTGCCACTAGCCATGGTGAGAATTGACTTGGGATTAGTTGGAAGCTTGTATGTATGAAGACATTTATGTATCTTTAAGGCCAAATTCAGACAAACCAAGCCCAGTGTAAAAACCTCCTTATTCATTTGAAATATGCAAAAACAATGCAGGGTCTAGAATAACAAAAGAAAACTCAACAAACTAATCAAATACATGTAATCCATGAGTATTCTTATGATTTATAACAGTCTGAAGTGGAATATTATTAACAGTTGTGAAGTGTTTTTGGATGTGATTGTGTGTCTTACAAGGTAAGTTTTAATTCAGGCTATTTCAAGACAAAGAGCAACTGCCGCCCTCAGTCAGCATTCAGATATTCAACAATTCTGTTAAAGAACAGATGATGTTTGATACAAAAGGTCTGCCTGGGCCCAAAGAGTGGGAGCTAATTTGGACCTGTGGAAAGCCTGGAAAAACTTGAATTAACACCTTGCGCATCCCTCCACCAACCAGTCAAGCTGCAGTTTACATCCATGTTGGTCTCATTTAATATTTGTAGTGAAAAAAAAAATATTGAGACAGGCTCCATTGGAATCAGTTTGTCCCCGAGTCCAAGTGAACATTTATCCTCAATTCGATCCTGATGCGTCTTTTTCACAAGAATGGGACAGCCACAGTGACCTTCAACTTTAATCACTGACCAGTTAAATCTCATTCTGGAGTCAAAATTAATGGTTTTGCCAAGTTTGAAGAAATTGCCTGAAGGCCTTCCAGAGCCTTTATTCACATGAGAAAAGCACAGACCAACGGGCATAAAAAGGAAACTGAAGGCAGTCAGACTTGGTACAAACAGAACCAACTATAACTAGACCAGATCCAAAATGAAACGGACCTGAACAGACCCAGAGATAGAACACTAATACTGTCAGCAGTGAAAGGGACCCACCACAGGGCATGTCATTTTTCCTGCACACCATAATTCACACACTTCGCTGTGTCTCAAAAAATCGAATTTCTCCCCCATGATGATTATGACGCATCATGTCAACAGATGCGAGGACAGTCAGAGCCACTTAGGTGTGAGACACTGACGCGTAGGCCCGAGACCTGCAGCAATACAATGAAACTGGACTCAACTAACCTCATTAGACTGAATACAATTTGGGTCAGGTCTTGGTTAGAAGTCGCAGTAAGACTTAAACGAGGACAAATGCAAAGCAGCCAAATACTATTTGGTGTTCCTCATTCTTGGTCCTGCTCTAGCCGACTGGTTTTGAATGTAACTACGAGGTTAAGGTAATGAGTCACAGCTCAGAGTGTTAGAGTACATAGTGAAGACAGCTCTTTGTGGATATAGAAAGAGCCCCCGTTTTAAGACATGCTGCAGGACAATGACCTGACACATACAGAGAAGACAGTCAACTGTAGCGCTCTTGACTGGCCAAGTCAGCTGAACTTAATCCAGCTGAGCATGTTTTGCACTGGTAGAAGACAAGACTGAAGGCAAAAAGCTAAAAGGGATGACACCAGTGTCATCCGATGTCCAGCAGTCAGAGTTCAGAACTTTAAATGAGACGGCTTTATTAAAGTTCTTAACTTGTCACACTCCTGTCTCTCCCCTACACTGTTCCCGTTCCACTGACACATGACACATGGATATAAATAACCCCAAATTAATGTCGAGTTTCAGCTAATCCACATATAAAATCCAGTGAAGTGAAATTCAAAGCCAACACAACAGAAAACTGTCAGTATCCTACTACTTCTGAAAGAAAAGAAAGAAAGATAGATGGACATGTAATGAAAGGAACCTCTTATTCATAGAATGAGCCAAATTAAGTTACATATTGTGATTCCTAGGTCACCTTTTTGATGGTTACTAGGAAATGGGTTTATACTGGAACAATTGCACAAGGTCCAAGAAAAAATGGTTAACAAACACAACTCTATTTATAGACTTTGGTGTGTAGTTCATACTGCAACAGTATGAACATATTTTCCACTACATATAGATGATAGCCTAGCCACTGAAAAAATTTTTTAAAAATGTGTTAGGCTCTTTATTAATAATGACAGAAGACACTATGATAAAATAATCACCATTCAGTGGCCACATGAAAAACAGTCAGGCCCAATTATTTTAAACACAAAGCTTGCACTATTTAATTGTCAGTAAGCTGGTTAATACAGCTCTGTTTGCTGAGAAGTTAATTGAGTTTGGACTTTAACACTCCAAATATGGATGCACTGGCAAGTGGCTTCAGATTGCTAATTGTATTATGATAATGACTATGTAAACATGATAAATTGTTATAATTGTTTTTATGAAATGAAAGGAAATACATACAGCATGCTGCAAAGAGATAAGGGCTGTTTTAATTTTTCTCACCGATAATGGCCACGTAAAAAAAGAAATGGCTTCGAGGACTTCATAAACTTTTATTATAGCGACTTGTTGAGGCAGCAGTTTGATGATGCATGGTTTCTAGCCAGTGGAGTAACCTTGAGATTTTGACTACATTTCTTAACTTTTAATGTCTCATTAAAAGCAAAAATGTGCGGAACTTATATGTTATGTAAGAAATAAACAAACCCACGCGTCCAAATCTCACCCGATGGATGGATGTTGGCAAAGCAAAGCAAGTTTAACTGAAATAATAACAGTGGCAAAACAATTATACAAGCTCCACCACGTCACTCCGATAAACAGCTGTGAATCTGCACGGTAGCATATGAACTCATGATCACAAATTACGAGAAGCGACTGGGTCACTCTTCTAATGAGTAGTGCTGCGCTCGCTAAAAATGTGTCCGTTCAGAGTGCACCGGTTGCAGCTTTGTCAATAAGCAGTCATGGAAACAACCAGCAAAGGTTGAATCAAATACGAGTTGCAATGCCTGCTAATGATGGAACTGAAAAAAGTTTTGAGCGGGATGCCAACGCACCCTGAGGACAACACTGAAAATGTTCATTCATTATCTAAAACTACGTATCCTGTAGAGGATCGCTGGGAGCTAGAACCTATCTCAGTTGGCACCAGGCAAAACAAGGGTTACAACCTGGACAGGTCGCCAGTCTATCACAGGACAAACACAGGAACAAACAGACGACCAGGCACAGGCAACTTTTATACAAAATATAGGGAGCGCTCATCCAAACATCAAACTCAACAATGCGCTTCCTTTGGTCCCCAGTGACACATCCACCAAGTATGAAGAAGACTGGACAAAAGGTTGTTGAGGAACGTGAAGATTAGACACACATAAAGAGATCAAGTGGAACAATCTTTTCTATGTGACTGATGAGATGGATGAACATGCAGCATCTGGAGCTTACTGAATGTAGATAACTGAAATATAATTACGTTCTATGGAGAATGAAGTGAAAGCTCTTGCAGTGAAGCCAGGAAAACCATACTTTAGTGACATTTGACCACATAGAAGAACCTTAGAATATCAGTTAATGAAACAGCAGCCTTCTGCCCAAGCTCACACTTAAAGAATATTTAATTCCTATTGCTAATACATCCATATGTGGGATACAAGAAAACACCAAGCATTTGCTGGGATCTGGAGATGCTCTCCATATTTTGATGTCGTGAAGTATTCATTATTCATGGTTGACGTCTTGGGGAAATTGTATGTTTGTATTCACATTATCTGGCCTGTCAACATGTTCACCGCAATGCATACCAATAGGTTGATTCAATATTGCAAATGTGACACCACATGCCTTATCCTCTTTGTAGTTTTAATACACACATTTACACACTGCAGGTTTAACTCCACATAAACCAGAGCACAACGTGAGATCTTCAGAAGCAACCAGACTGCCGACATCGAAGCACTCAGATATTTCATGTCTTGTTTTTGAAGTCCACAACAGAAACAACTTTTGACTACAGCTTTTTACTCTGTGAGCCTGCTTTTTATCTTAGTGTTCAGCTTAATGGCATTTGTACAATGGTGTTTTAATATTCATCAAGTGCACTCTAAAGGGTACACATTGTCTGACAGCACATTTTGCGGTTTAATACCTAAGTAATAGATTAAAGGCATGTAAGTCAGAGTCAACAAATAGTCTGATTAAACTGGGTGTTGACAGCTCGAGTTGACATCAGTCTTCACCTGTGCAGGAGAACGTGTAGGTAGACACCAATCATTGCTGGCACTCAGCAGCACTTGTCTGTGTACAGAATGCCAGACGCCCCGTTCAATAAAACTCTCATCTCTTTGTAATCGCTTCTGGCCTGCACTCCAACAGAGAAGCACACATGCACAGTTATATTGCCCACTAAACATGAAATGCAAACTCGTGTTATACTACTTTACAGTTTAAACCGACAGCCCCCGAAAACTGTTGTCTCGGGGCTAGGTTCTAAAACGTTAGCTCCCAGACTGGTACTGGGCTGCAAGTATTTGCTGCGGGGCCAAAGCCAATCAAGTACATGCAATCCTATATAAGTTTAGGCTATTTGTGCAGTAATTACACTGAACTTGACAGTTTGCCAGTGCTGTACCTTCCCTCACCACAAGAAGGAGTTCATGGCTAGAGATCTTGAGATTACTTTCCGAACAAAAGTCGACAGGCAAAACACCACAGGAAGTGGACAGGAAAATTCGGTTTAAAAGGTTGGTTTAAATCTTATTTTGGTTCGTTCATGTCAACAATTCTTGCAGATACACAAAAACTACTCAGTATTCTGTACTAGGATCGATATTTTCCCATTTTGCATGCTTTCCTGAGGCAATATCATAATTACAGGGAGTTTCCCCTGGTTGCAATTGCCTTAATGCTTACTCTGGGGGATCTCAGACTCTGGGTTCTGTAAAGCATCCACAGACAATTCGGATTTGAGCACTGTGGACAGCGCCTGGCATATACATATATATGTACACATACACAAAATTTCCAACATTAGCAGTTATTTTCAGAGAAATAAGCCTAGACTACCTTTAGCTGGCTTCACTGTCGACACTTCAAACTGCAGATGACCCAAGAAATCCAAAGAAATGGATCTGTTAACCATTTACGAGATGTCCTGGTGAATCGTCCGTGTCAGACAGAAGATCAACCAGCAAATGATGGTCGACTGAGAAGTGTATTGGTTGAAAAGCATCTCTGCCGGCATTGTGAATCAAAGCCAAGGCTGAATATCCAGAGACAGCCATGAACCTCGCTTCCATTTCAAATTTTCAACATCATATTCTACCAGTATCGAAAATTAAATTAATATACCGGATAAATACACTTTGGGGGTCACTGTCGAAAAATGCAGAGTTATATTAGTGAATTGCACTGTCTGTATTCATGCAATGAAAATGTGTAGTGCATGTTTAACCTGTGCGCTAACACAGTGCAAAAGAGGTTGGGGACTGAGGACTGAGTGTGGAAAAAGAGCAGTAAAAATAGTCAAAGGACAAGAAAGTGAAGTCTCAAGGAAAAATCTAATCGAAACCAAGACAGCTTTGGAAAAATGCAAGCATGGTTTGCCCAGTTAATTTGTTAATACAGAAATATTAAAGTTCTCAATGTCATTGCAATCACTATTTAAAAAAAGAAAAGAAAAAGATCAAGTTATTCATCATGCAGTGACAGAAAAGAGCACTTTGTATTGTCGTCCAATCAATGACTCACAATATTGTTCCTTTTGTGGCTGGGCTGGATATTTCAGAAAACTATTTCACAGTAGGAAGCACTTATCTTAACAAGTAATGTTCAGTTTAAATTCTCTGAGAATGAAAGTGGAATTGTGACATCAGGATGAGATAATTATACTTCCTGCCAGAGCCATTTCCCATACTTCAGAAATATTTAATGTATAGTTATCTTCCACAAGACCAAACATAGAGGGATAACAGAGAGAGATTGTGATGTCAATATTAGGAAATGACACTTAATACTGGAGAATTTGTTTGAGCAAGTTGACTTGTATTGGGAGACTTCAATTGATTTTAAAAGAGTGCATTTATAGAGGGTTTAATAACGGATTGCATGGCTCATTGAGAAGAAGAGTTTTTGTATCTTTTACAGTGCCAGGGTTACCTCCTGGTGGTTCTCTGTTTGGGTTTATAACATTCTCTGTTTGAAATCTCTTAAATCAATACGTTTAATAGACCCAAAAGTCTCAAATGATCGAAAGTACAAAGTGAAGAAGACAAGATAAGAGAAAGTTCTCTGTACTTACAGAGACGCTGGCATTGCTGTTTCCTCTTACTTTATGAGAGGCCTTGAGCTGTGATATTATAAACTCAATGAACTCATCTTGTAAATGCCAGCTCAGACAAATGCCTGCATATGGTTTACTTTAAATGACATAAAGGGGGAATCTGGGAAAACTGAGCAGTACAGAGCACGACCTGGGACCAGAGAGGTAGACAGGAATGGAGACAGTCAAAGTGTTTCATTTACAAGCTTAAAACGGGGTACATGCAGAGAACACGCCAGCTGAGTGCGCGCCACTTTTACTGCATCCTCCCATGAATTTTTGATCTCTCTCTCTTGCTGTGCTGTGCCTCTCTGTTCTCTCATTAGAAGAGACAGCCAGTGTGGCCCCCATCGCTCTTTACAGTACATCCCAAATGCTATCATTAGCGTTTTATTCATAGCTCCTAAAACTCACTCCATTTCATACTCAATAACATTGTGCTCACATTCCCACAACATTATAACTGGGGCCATTAGCAGGAGGCTCTGCATTAACTTTTTTTGTGGTCACGGGTAAGCACCGTAGTCAAGAATTATAATAATAAGGCTCATTTCTGCTTTCTCCTTTCAAATGTTTGCCAGATATTATACACTGAGGCGACAGAAAATAAGGAGCTGTGTCCTCTCCAGGCAAGAGAAACAAGTCCAAAGAAAAAGGGCCCTTACATCTTTAATTTATACACATTGCTATCGTGGCATCAGATACCAGCCAGCAGCACTCTAGCAGGTTGCCATGAGTCACACTGTCTCACTGTCAGGAACAGTATTTGGAAATGGCCTGATAGAGCACTAATAGGGTGTGCACTGAGGCCATCCACTGGCAAGCCAAGAGTCCTCGAGGCAACATTAGCCATCTGCATGCAGCTATAATACCTCTTATAGCTTAATTAAATCCTCCCGTGTATATACAGGCCTCTAATTTACTGCTCTACATTTCTCTTGTGCATTTTACTACAATAACTCTCTATATCACTTTCACCCCTGGTGAATTGAGCCCTGGGGTGCGTCAGGGCTTGCTTCTCATGGCCCTGATCATCATGTACTGCAAGAGGAAGACACAAGAACAAACGGACAGAGAGATCCAAACAAGAAAATTCTGTCCAACCTAACGAGACTTAACGTTATTATTTAGACCACTGTGTCTTCTTTGCTTATCTTTTTTTTTATTCACATGTATGTGTTATAGGTGGTATAGGTTTCTGTGTCAAGTTGATGCCGTAGCTTCGGCGACAGCCCAGACTATACGTCGACCCTAACGCCGTAGCCTGATGTGTACCTCCCCAGAAATGTAACTATGCGTCGCACCACAAGAACTGTGATTGGTCCGCCTGGTAGTAGCATGTTTCTAGCTGATTCTCCATCTCCGCAATTTTCAAATCAGTGGTTGTGGATCAATAAACATGGAACACATCGAGGAAAGGTTAACGAAGGTGGTTTGGAGATACAAACATTTGTATGACTCGACTTTTCGCCAAACATTGTTGAAAGTAAAGCAGGAAGTAGAAAGTATAACAGGATGTAGAAACAAAAATTAACCAGACCTGCAAAAAAGACACAGCGCCAACTAGCGTTTGAGTGGCCCTGTTACAGAGCAAGCCAGACCAACAAGCAAACAAGTATAAATGGCTCGCACCGGTGTCAGCTACACGCATAGGTTACGACATAAACTCTGCTTTAGGGCCCAACTAATACATGAGTTGACTACTAAGCTGATATTGCCAGCATTTGCTTTGCATACAGTAAGCAAATATATATATAAAGAATCTATTGGAAAAAGCAAGTCTCTTGTATTGCAACGCAACCAACACCATAATTATAAGAGAACAAAGAAACAAAGTCAATAATACTTGAATTCTACCTAAATGTATTTCTATTAATCACTCATTTCGTCAATTTTCTGTCTAACTAATCAATGCCAGTTCAATATTCACGCTTTGTTTGACTCCAGTTTGATCTCCAACGACTCCGGGAAAAGTACACAGCTCCTTAGTCTACGGGGAGGAAGGGAACAGAAGAGTTGGTTGTTACTAATTTTGTAAATTTATAGCCACTTTATGTATCAAGAACCACCAAATGTCCTCTGGTCTACTTTGCACTTGGAAGACATAAGATCTCAGCAGACTACTTCAGAGAACGTTCATGAGCACCACGATAAACGATGTATTAAAAAGACGATATGCAAAAAAATATAAATTAAGATAATGTCCACATGAAATATCAGATTATCTGTACATTTTCTGTCAATGAGCAGATAATTGTGCAAACAGTAAACTCCAACCTCCATACTCCAACCTACAGAAAAGACTCAAAGTTTGACTCTCTCAAAAAATGAAACCAAGCTCCCTTTGAGCATTTTATATAATTTCTTCCATCACAGTTTCTCTGTGGCGGTTGTAGAAATCATGCAATCCTTCACATGTGCATCTTTGTGACTGAGTATGAGTTGCACAGAAACGACGACACATATCATCTATACTGCAGACACACAGACAAACTTTATTTCACTCCTGAAACTCCACAAGTCTCCCTCGCTTCTCTCAGGGCCCCAAGATACAGCTTCAATGTACGCCAGTCAGGCTTTACTCTGAAGTTAATCCTGTCCATTCTGTCATTTGCCGTTTGTTTATTTTTTGCTGGCTTGCCTTCCCTCACCCACCCCTGCCTGGAGAGTCTTTCATTTGGCCAGCAAGGGCCGGGCTCCAGCACAGCGGAGCTCTCTGGCTTATTCTAATCAAACGGCCTCCAGAAACAGGACAAGGGTCCTCAGAATATGGGCAGGCTTTATCGGGGACGGCCGATGTATCACTGCTGACTTCGGCATTTCCTCCCCTAATGTTAGAGCGTGAAAGTACCAGGCAGGGGAAAAAAACAACAGCAGCTTAATATTTAATCTCACTAAAAGTATTTAGAGCTCACAGTACACAATAACAAAATCCAACAGATTGCCAGGCCAACAAGTTATAAATCAATATCTAATTAATGAGGAGAGTATAAATCACAGCAGGTCCTTTACTAATCAATAGTGGTATTTCTTACTCCTCGTTATGGCAGAATGCCCCCAAACTGCCCCCAACCCTTTATTTGCTAATACTGCAATTATAGGTGCTTTAGCAATTAAGGTAAATCAGTGGTGACACAACAGCTGATTGTTCAGCTAATTCCATCCTAATAAAAGTTCAGATTGAATCAACATGGACTTTTGTTTTTCTTTGAGTACGCGATTTTAGCATATGTTGCTAGAAATAAGGTTTAGTGTTTCAGTCATCTATCCACACCCACCTTAATTACTTTTTCCCGCACTGAATAATTTGATAGCGTTGATGAAGTTTTCACTGCTGCACACAGAATAACTAGCAACTTCCTCCTTCTCAAGTGGAAAGAAATGTCTCTCTTTTTTTGCCCTTTCGATCACACCCTTGTCATTTCCCTTATCAACACCTTGCCCTAGCTTTCCTCTGACTTCAGCATTGCAGTGCAGAATAACTTGGCTGCTGTGCCTTTTTCCCGAGCCATAACCGTAAAGAGATTACATTGTGTGGACACCGCTCTCCCCTGCTGTTGTATCGCTATTTCAGAAAAAGTGGGAGGGAAAAAAATAAAAATCCTAGGTGGTGTTGATTCCCCTGCCCTTCCTTTCATTTTATCTCCTGCTATAGGCTGTGAGATGTTCTGATGCCAGTGAGTGGCAGGGAGGAATCTGGGCTGGAGGGAATAGACTTTTTATTGATAATTGATATGAACCGAATAGTGCTACAGTGGCAACGTAAATCCTAGCTTCAAGTGCAGTTGGCTAACACAGTACAGGACCTGTGAGCATACTGTCAATCTCAGTTGGTTGGGGAAGAGTTGAAGTGAGGTTTCTGTGGGACAGAGGCATCTGTTCAGTCACTGAATAATAAATTGCTAGCCAAGCAGAGTTAAGTTCCCAGATCTAAGCTAAGCATATCTCAAATGTGCCCTTCCTGTCCTCCTCTCATCCCTTAGAATAAGTATATATGATTAGTCATTAGTTCTCATCTTGTCCTCCGACACCCTCTTGGTGCTTGGAACGGTTGTAATTAATTGCTTTCTCTGATGCCGTTAAAACTACCAGCAACAGGCTAGGAATCGTTTTCACTAGCAGTCAGCGACATGGAGGTAAAAATCGATGGTTTACAAATGCAAAGATGAGCCAGCTTCAACTTTTCTTTGGCATACGATTGACGCAGTGAAGCATCAACCAATCATACGTCAGTGTTTGCCCTACCATTATATTGGGGGGGGGTCATTTAAGGTGAACTTTCTTATAGAACAGGTCTATACCTTATTATTTTATTAAGCAAACTAATTAGCCTTGTGTTTTTGCTTGTTTGCATGTAATTGCTGTCTTACTTGCATGGTCACGCATTTACAATTCTTCTCTGCTCGCATCGCGCATTGTGGAGACCCACCCCGATGGGCGGACACACACATACATGCTTGAAAACAGAGGTGAACGTACGTATGTAGTGGTGAAAAAAAAAATAGAATAAACTGAGAAAAAAAATGTTTAGTTCAATGTACAGTTCAAATAATAGTTCAGTTGTTATCATGACTACGGTCATAATTCCTTCAGTGTCTGTGCCGGTGTCCATCTGCATCACAAAATATATAATAGTATATAACTAACTATATAAACTATATAAAATCGTAAAGGTACATACAATACAAAATATAAAATAAGTTGTAGTAGCGTAGATATGTACCCTCCTGTGATTGTGGGAAATAGGTGTGTGTAAAATCTCCTGGCTGGTGCTTGACTTATCCCCATGGATGCCATGAAATGGTGATGAGGTTTTAGCAGTCTCCAAGCCTGCCTGGTAACGTTATGAAAGAGTCTCTTAATTAACCCATGATCTTTTATTTTTTTTTAATAAACCTAATCAAGTGGTTGCCTTAATCTAACGTAAAAGCAACTGAAAAGTAATAACCCTAAAGGACATGAAACCCAGACTCCTGTTCTCGAACGTGTTGGGTTACTACCTCACCTGCATGCAGGTCTTATAGAATAAATCCATTCGGATGTTTACGTACGAGGACATGTTAAAACTTAAACTGACCAACATGGAGGTTTCCACAGCTACAGTGTACTTGTTACTGATTGGATCCAAGATCAGTGTACTAAGAGGTATGGGTGGTTTATTTTCAGAATAACAACAACAATTTTTTATTTTTTTTATGTAAAGTGTCTTTGAGTATCTTGAAAAGCGCTTTTAAATAAAATGTATTATTATTATTATTATTATTATTATTAATAATGCAGCTCCTCTTGAAGCCTGAAGAACAAATGTGAAAGCGGTTTCCAAACATTCTCTGTGGCCCCGTACTCACCACATCTCAAGCACATATTGCTGAGAGATGTGTAACAAACAGCATATTCTGTCCTTGAACTGGCAGACAATCAACTATAGTAGATACACTGCCTGGACAAAAAAAAAGTCGCCAACAAAAGAAAAAAGAAAATGTCACACACTCTAAAATTTTCTTGGACCACCTTAAGCGTTCATTACGTCACACATTTGCTGTGGCATTGTTTCGAATAAGCTTCTGCAATGTCACAAGATTTATTTCCATCCAGTGTTGCATTCATTTTTCACCAAGACCTTGTACTGATGATGGGAGAGTCTGACCACTACTCAAAGCCTTCTCCAGCACATCCCAAAGATTCTCAATGAGGTTAAGGTCTGGATTCTGTGGTGGCTAATCCATGTGTGAAAATGATGTCTCATGCTCCTCTTTCACAATTTAAGTCTTTCACAATGAATCCTGGCATTGTCATCTTGGAATATGCCCGTGCCATCAGGGAAGAAAAAATCCATTGATGGAATAACCTGGTCATTCAGTATATTCAGGTAGTCAGCTGACCTCATTCTTTGGGCACATAATGTTGCTGAACCTAGACCTGACCAACTGCAGCAACCCCAGATCATAGCACTGCCCCCACAGGCTTGTACACTAGGCACTAGGCATGATGGGTGCATCACTTTATCTGCCTCTCTTCTTACCCTGATGCCCCCATCACTCTGGATCAGGGTAAATCTGGACTCATCAGACCACATGACTTTATACTCCCTAGCAAGTTGAAGCCTTTTTTTCCCCGGTTAGCCTCACTGATTAGTGGTTTTCTTAAGGCTACACAGCTGTTCAGTCCCAATCCCTTTAGTTCCCTTCTCATTGTACGTGTGGAAATGCTCTTACTTTCAGTATTAAATAGTCCTGAGTTCTACTGTTGTTTTTCTTCAATCTGATTTCACCAAACGTTTAAGTGATCACCGATCACCAGCAATCAGGATTTTTTTCCAACCATATTTCTCCCTCAAAGACGATGGTTCCCCATTATCCTTCCAGTTTTTAATAATGCGTTGGACAGTTCTTAACCCAATTTTAGTAGTTTCTTCAATCTACTTAAATGTTTTCTCTGCTTGATTCATGACAGTGATTTGACCCTTCTCAAACAGACTAACATCTTTTCCATGACCATGGGATGCGTCTTTCAACATAGTTGTTTAAGAAATGTAAAGCTACTCATTGCATCAAGATAATCGCCCATGCAGTATTTATCCAATAAGAGGCTAGTACCTATTTGCTTAGTTAAATCCAGGTGATGACTTTTTTTTTTTTTTTGGCCAAGCAGTGTATTTTCTAAGCATATATGTGTAGGCTGTCCCACCCATCATTCATCCACGACAATATTAGCCCCAACACACTCCACCAGTGTACCCCAGCTCTACGGACGCATAATGGCCTTTTATTGATTCTCCCCTCTCTCTACGTCTTTCCTCTCTTTTCTTTCTCTGCTCTCTGCACTGCAATGAGAGGCTGTTAGGATAAACTGTTGCACAAGGAGTGAGTCATGCCTCATCTTAAGCTGGCCAACAAGAGTGTGCACGTGCTTGTGCCAGAGTTAGTTGTATGTGTATGTATGTACAGCTGAGTGGGTTTGTGTGTAAGAAAATAATATAGAGAATCGGGGACATGAGTGTTTATCTGCCGTTATGTGCAAATAGGCTTCACAAATAAGAAATGCATTTTAGACCTTTATAACCCCAGGAGGGTATTAGGCATTCAGGCAATGCCCGGTGAGAGGTAGGTGGATTTCATGGAAAAAGATATTGGCTCTTGTGCCTTATGCCTCACTCAAGCTGTTTTGTTTGGTATTTCACAGAATTTCATTCAAGAAGTTGTATATATTGTCATCACATGGATTTAAAGCAAGCTTAATCCATATTATTGTCTATCTAAGTACAGCGTTCACAATAAATGTTGCTGGAGCTCATTAAGACACTTCTCATGGTGCTGTTCCAGTCCAGAAAACACACAGAGTAATTTTATAGGTGTTTGTTCGATCAGCGTCATATCATTATTAGCAAAGATACTCACTCACTTACCTTTACGGAGAAATATGCATAAGAGATGATGTGAAGGTCTTTGTAACCAGTACTACACATAATATGTCTAGGGCTGCTACAAATGATTATTTCTTATCATTTATTTGATTAATCTATTCATATTTTCCTGAGAAGTAAATTAAGTTACCAAACAATAAAAATGACTTCAACCATTAAACTTTTATTCACATATTCTTTCATAATAACTTTTACCGTCTATTTTATGATGAAATCTATGAATGAAGAAACCATTTCAAACTTTAACTTTCACCTAATGATCTTATTTATCATAAGTCAAAAAGCATCATCATAATTTATCTGCACATGCTTACACCCACTTAGAGCTTAGAACTCGATTGGAAATCTGTATTGTTTCATTTTCTAGGTCTATTCGTGCATAAACCATAAGCAAACCTGCAAATGGACTGTAAAGTAGTGTGGCTATATTAGCCACTGTGCTCTATTTTCGTAGTCTTTGTTGAGTGTCTGAAAGACAGATACAACGACAACTCCAAGACTCTGGCTGCCAACCAACAATCCATCAGAAAAAAAACAACTCATTGTAATAGTGCCAAATACTGCGTTCTCATCGTTTCCAGTTCACAAAGCCGGTGGATGTTCTCTGTAAAGCTGCTCAAGCACAGCGGTTGTGCTGCTGTGGTAGGCAGTTTAATTTTTATACAGAGTGCATCTTATTGAGTGCCTGTTTAGAGAATTCCCATTCTGACAATCAGGATTGGTCTTTTTTTGGGATAAGTTTCTTTTTCAGCATGTGCGGTAGACTGATTATTTACATAATCAATGTCATTGATTGCGTTGGCGCATCGTTACAGCCGTAGTCACTGGGAACCCAGAGACATGGAATTCACTCTACAATCCATGCTGAGAAAGGGAGGGATAGCATATTCTCCCAACAATTAAAACTCATTTATCATTGTGAAACCAGAAATGTATTGTACGCCTTATGTTTCTGTAGGTAAATGAAAGCACTAAATAGCTCTCTTTTTTTGCCAGAATACCTAATTTGTTTCTTGCATGTTTCTTGCTGAGAGTTTGTTTCCCCTCATGGCAGGATAAATAAATTAAAATTCACAGACAGTGTGAGAAGGATTCGATATAAGCAGACATTCACGTAAGAAAAGCCTTGGATCAGCTGCACACATTTTAACAAGGTTGTTTAAAAAGCCGATGTTCACGTTGGAAAAAGCTGAATGGCATTATTTGCTCTAAAAGCCACTGACTGGATGCTTCAGTAAAAGCTATGGTGTACAGTTAATTAGAACGCTTGTGTCAAAGCACAACTCCCCGAGACTTTGCTAGATTTGACAAATTCCACCTCCATTTTCTCGACTTGTAATAATTCAATAAAGCAGCAAGTTGCAACTAAATTTAATAAGCAACAAGGACAGCTCATGGTCATATTGCCTATACTGGTATATTTGGTGCAAATTTCAATTCATTAGCAACGCAAAAGGAATTTACACATCCAGTTTTACCTCTTGTTGAAAGGCATGAAATTCATTTATCTGTATCTAAATGACATCTTTTTTTTTTTATCTCAAAGGTGGCATGAGGGTGAAGAAACAAAGCAAGTAGGAAAAAAAAAACGTTTTGATGAACAAAGAGTAGTCTGGAGAAGAGTTTTCGTTTGCCTTTCAAAGAGTTGGGGTTCTTAGTAGTCTTTTATTGAAACTAAGCTGTGATGAGCAGGATCCACCAGCAAATCCTCTGTACAACCAACACACTGAGAGCTCAAGGATTACCAGGCGTTGTCTTAATTGATCTCATTATCTTCTCCCTGCTCCTCTGTAAGGCCTTACACTCTCAAGTGTACCTTGTTATATCTTTTGAATGACTGCAATTATGGGTAACGTATTCTTGTCAAAGTTGAGGTGAATTCTGGGGATATAGCTATAAAATGGGGGGGGGGGGACTGCAGTGTGATTCTAATTCAGTGTAAATCCTCCATTAAAGTCAGAACAAGTACTACACAGGTGAATATAAAGCTATTTGTGATTTGAACAAAAACCTGCCATGCTGATAAATGATGTCTTAAGGGACAGGATTGGTCGGGGGTTGAAGACGAAACGTTCAAAATGAAAAAAAAAAAAAGGGCATAGAGCAGGAAGTAAGTGAGCTAGTAGCAGACCTATGTCACCCAGGGTTACATTAGCTGCCATTAAAAAATGTCAGCAATCAGATTTTTGATAAGAATGAAGAATTTCTTTCTGCTTTAATTAGAATCTTTGAGGGCAATACTTAAATCTTTTTAACATATATACTGTAAATATACTGTATGGTATAGTGGCACAAGTGATGTATATACCCATACCCATGTTAAGTATTCAACTAATGCACCAAGCAAAATAACACTACTCCATGTCTTTGTATTATAAACAGTATTTCAGACGAAATAAGTACTCCGAACACGCTCTGCAAAATTTGTGATGGCCATTTATCACCCTTTCCGGCTTAAAAACAAGCAAACAAATCAAAAAACAGCTAAAAATAACAGTTACATTTTGTTCGCTCCTCACTCTTAATCGGCAATCCGTACCCCTGTACCCTCCCTCCCCCGAAGCACAGTTTGTTTCACTAGTGTGTTTTCTGCATTCCATGGTCTAGTTCATGGAACATAAGTACGCCCGGTCCATGGTGAGGGTATCGTGGGCCCGGACACAGCTGATGATGTAAGCATCCTCGAGCATGGAACGGAGAGCTCTCACTGCCCGTGCCCATTGTTCCGTGCAGGCCAGCAGGAGAGCAGGGGAGGGAGGCAATTATACTCGGGACGCGGAACAAGGGAATCATGTCTAGTGTGAGCACAAACCAAGTAAACCCAGTCAAGCAAACACCCTTGTGCTCTGCGCTGGTAAACAGTACAGCTCATGCGTGCTCATTATCACGCTGGACTACTTGAACACGTTTCAAAGGGACACCTGATGTGATGAAAACTATAGTCAACAACTGAAGAGGTTGTCGCTCCAGGTTGAGAACAAGGGGTGAATCAAACTTGAGACTAAATAATCTGAACTGCCATCCCCAGCCGAGTCTTTTCCCTTTTGAAAAAGCCTCCAAAGCTTTGACTATACAAATTGAGCTTATCTCATCTATTGCTGTGCAACCACTGTTGTAGTTGATTTTTCATAGCTGTATAAATATACAGTGTTTATTCTAGTTTATTTTTTATTTCTTTATGTAAAGTTCATACTAGTGTTTTGGGTGACAAAGAATGTGACACTGACTAAAGTAATATCATCACACCGATTTATAGCACAGCACATGCACAGGCTTATCCGCAAACATGTTAATACAGTTCTCTGTTTAGTCTTGGATCATTACACTTAATATTCAGCATTTCAGTCAGAGAGACTTTAAACTTTCTGGGAACGCTCTATTCTTCGATCAAGCAAAATATCTGTGCAGCAATAATGAGAAGAGTCTAAAAAAAAGCTGCTGAGCATACCCACTGTGCAATTAATATGAAGTTGACAATACATGGTTATCTGGTAGCTAACAAGCTGGTGAATGCACCGCTGGTGGTAAAGCCTGCCTGGGGCAGCCAAGGAGTGTGTTGTTACAGTGATACTAATGCGAGTCTTTTGGTGTTTTTCCTTTACAGGACACGGAGATCCTCAACACGGCCGTCCTCACTGGGCGTACAGTCGCAGTCCCGGTAAAGGTAGTCACAGTGGGGACAGACGGAGCAGTCTCTGATGTTACAGAGTCAGTGGAGTGCAAGTCAACAGACGAACAAGTTATCAAGGTCAGTGGTGCACCTGCTTTGAGCAGCTACTTTTATTTAGGGACGGGTATTGATGCCGATTTCTTGATTTGATTCAATTCCGATTCACAGGGTCCAGATTTAATTAGATTCAATGTAATATCAATTCATTTAGAGATATTTCACTTTCAAAACAATTTTACTCAACGCTAAAACTAATGCCATCATTGGTGTTGGAGATTTGTGTTTTTTTTAATCTTGCATATGGCTTTGCTTTTGTGCAGCTATTCTCCGTCATTATACTTTTGAAATCCAGTCATGTTTCAAGACCAGTGCCATCAAGGTCGTAGCTTCTGTCATGTTTTGGATCTCCGTAACACATGGATTTCAACAAGAGGATGCAAAATATGAGCCGTACATGCAGAAAAAAATTAATAAAATGAATTTTTTAAAAGTTAACAGTGGGTGTTGAAGAAATCAGAAAAGACAGAAGAAAAACAAACTCTTCCCATCTGCACTTGTTTTTTATTAGGTTGTAACCCATCAGCCATATTTATTCATCTTGTCTAATGTGGCACAATTCAAGTAGGCAGCAGCACAGATTCATTTAAGGCAAAAGCTGCTGTTCATTTTTATACTGTATGTTGCTCATCGGATTTAAAATTCTGGTGTTATAACCGAGGGATCTCACAAAATGGCAACAAGCATTAAGTTGATGGATTCTGGCAAGATCAAGCCATTAATTGTATAACTGACTGATTAAGTAAAATGTGTATATGGCAGAGTGCAGGATGAGTCATCCACACTTTTAGATCATTTTCTAAGAAATTACAAACACCATTAAGAATAGTGACAAAACAACTTTTGTTAATGTGTTGCCCAAGTAGTTGGGAAAGTGCATATAAAAATAATACTTGGGGATATCTTTGTCTGATGTAATTAATAATTTGTGGTTTTACCATAAAAAAAGTACGCCTACCTTTGATAATAAATCAAATGTAAAACATAAGCTTCAAATGACCACATCTCACTGATCACACTTGGACCTGGATTGACTTCCCAATTTACTATAATGTCACAAATGCGCACAGTTACACATCTTAAACTCACATTCTGAGGTGAGGATAGAGACATTTCCTAGACTACTACATTCAAAATCCGCACATATGAAAAGCACAGTAAAAAACTGCAAAACAATGATGAGAACAAACGAACTAGGGGACCAGCTGGTAATGCAAAACCAAATAAATAATTATGACATAAAGCGCTTTCTAAATGATTTTCCTACAAACAAAGGTCTCAAAATCTAGTCATAACTGTTAATTAATAATCTGACAAGGACCAAAACAAGTGACAGCGACAAGGTCATATTCTGTCTGCACAGTTTTTCATTAAAGATCACAGTCACCAGTGTTAACTACATGATCCTTTGTCCCTACAGCAGTCAACATCAGCATTTCTTAGTACTGTGGTATTTTTCACACTCATCAGTGTTTAACACAATATTTTGTGAGACCATGGCCATTTTTGTTGTTATTTTACAGTATGTGAAATGTCTGCAGATACAATAAGATTTTATCAGTCCATCATTAGCGTAATGATGCGAATGTTGCATTTAGCGACAAAATAACAGCAGCCTGTGCAGTCCTTTAACATGTATACTAAACCAAAGTGTGTTTAGACGTGGCATTCTATGGACAAATGTATGTAAGATTAAACAAAGTATCAGCAAATAAAACGAGTTGACTTTCAATCTAACTTTGCTAGCTAGCGCTTATAAAGTTAAGCTAGTTCAGAAGTCGTTTCGACCAACTCTTTTAAAAAAATTTAAATCTCCATGGTCTAAAAAATCAAGAGCACAAACACTGGATTTTAAATGGTGGCAGTAACGTACACTTCTATTCGTGAACAACCAAGTAGCTTCACATGCTACGTTAGTTCCGTATGTTGTCCGTGTCGTTTCTCCGTCGGGTCAAATTAAGTATAGAGCAGGTGAGCGATTCTTCATAAGACCAATTCAGAGTAAATAAGACCCTGGCGGGCCACCATAGAATTAACATTGAATGGAAACCCTGCTCATCATTCCATTTCTGGGCAATCTTTGTTTTTAACAGCAATAATCCAGTAATTATAATAATAATCCAAAGTTTCCCATTACTCACGATATTCATGAATGTCCATGTGTATATTCAGCCTCTAAAACCCCTTTTCCCAAACTGTAGTTAGTTAGTTAAGCTTGGTACAGGTACTGTAAATATGTTCTGTATTCTTAACATTAACTGTTATATAGCACCTTTTCTTACTTTATTCTATTTCTTCATCTAACCCTAACCTTGTATTTTTGCCCTGCCGCTGTAACGACTTAATTTCTCCTCGGGGAACAACAAAAGTCTTTTCTTATTTTATTACACATGGTGGCGGACGGCCACATACTGTCGATCCAGTTCTCTGCTGCTCACGTTACTAACCTTAAAATAATATTAAAACAGTCATGCAAATATTGTTGCGTGAGAGGTGGCTGCATGCAACGAGAAGATTCATCAGTCTGTAGCGGCCTGCCAATAGTATAACTTTAGCCAACTGTAAAGGTGACAAACTGCTCACCGTGATTGATTATCTGTCTCAAGTAAGTTTCAAATCTCTGTAAGGTGATTTTCATCGGCTTTCAGAAAGCGTAGGTAATTAATCTAAAACCCTATTGAATAAAACCTTATTGAATGTCCGGGAAATGTTGCACAGGATTTGTTGTTAAGTTAGAAAATGTAAATGAGGGAAGGTGACGACTGAGCTTTTTACTGCAGCCACAGATTTAATAGCCGTCTTCCAACGCTGCCCCTGTGTATTGCGTGGAAGCGCGATCGAGAAAGGAAAATGAAGAGAAATAACAAAAATAAAGTGTTTGTTCCTAATTGTGAGTATGCAGGATAGAAAAAGAACAGTGTTACGAGTGTGTCTGTGTTATACTGCATCGCTGATTTTGTGTGTTTCTGTGTACAGTACATGCATATCAGAGAGGAGGAGAGAGGAGGCAGATCTCTCAAAGGGTTTAATTATCCACTGAAGTAGTACCGCACATTGTGACGTTGACCTCAGTAGCATACTCCCCTGCCCAAGCGTCTGGTTAGAGAACAGTAAGCGGTACCCCTCCTCTCTCCACCGTATTTTCAAAGGAATCTCAGAATAAATCACTTTTTGATGAGAACACATCTCCAGCTTTTCTCTGTGTTTCATTGAGACTTGGAGGGTTAAGTTCTTCTTTCTTGCAGTATGGATTGTGTTGACCTTCCCTTATCAACAATGTACTGTCTATACGAACAGCGCTGTTAAACTGAAAATTATTGCAGAGCTGAAATAGCGGTAAGGAGTCGACTGACAGAAACTTGTGTTCTTAGTCTTCTGTGACAGTTTTGATTTCATATTCATGAAAAACAAGTCAGTTAAACACCACACTTTTACATTTTAAAATGTATAATAATACACTCTCTTGGTCTCTGTGGTTAAGAGATCATTTCCAGGTGAAAAAGATTGTGTCTGGATAAGCAATTCAGCTGTACTTATCTCCTTAGGACAATCAAAGGAGATAAATACCACCCTCGGGTGGTTAACACATGTATAGTTGAACTGCTGTTATTTCGTTAGCAGTCACTCGGGTATCTATGACACTGGCAGGAAAAGCACAGCAGTCGTCTGGAAACAGGCGTGGGTAGCAGCTGCTTATTTGAATTTAAAGCTACTATGTATATACAGAAAAAGCAAAATCAGGGATATATAGACATGATTGAATGATTCTTTTGACCAACGCACTAGGGATTAAAGCCTCAGTTTATGGGCCAGGTGAGCAATAGGTGTGTCTTGAATTAACCTTCGCTAGTCTATGATCACGCTGGCGTGACGTTTTCAAAGTGCCGTAACAAAAAAATTAGGTCATCGCTGTCAACTTTCAGTCGAAAGAGCAGCTTGAAACTCTCTCCGAGTTTTTGTTTGACGTTGATAGACCATGAGAACCGGAAGTCGACCATAGGAGTTAGTAGCTGGAAATAGAGGCCAGAAGACAGAGTTTGAAATATTTGTATATAGTTGATTACATGTCAATTTGATCTCTTATGTTACATTTGCACTATTTGGGACAGCTCGACAAACCAAAACAAGAAGGTTTTGTCTTCTGTTTTGAAGTGAATCATTCTACGTTTCTGCTTTGAACCCTGCAGTGTAGCCAGTAAACATCTGAGCCTCACCCTAGTATGTTTCCATAATGTTGAATGAAGTAAATTGCACAGTTGCTGCTGTGTGCAATCACAAAGGAAAGATATCTTATGCTTTGTGATGTAGTCTTTTATCATTTTCAGTTATGAACTCATTCATGTATGCCACCTGTATTAGTTTGTGTTGTGTCCTTATCTTTGTGCCGCTACCACTTCCTGATAAGTAACACAATTAATTGTTTCCACTGAGAGCTGGCATTGATTTGTGAATGTTTTCATGATGCGCCAATGGGGATAATAGATCCCAAAGACCAGGCAAGTGCTTAATTCTTCATGTGGGGAAGAAGATATCACCTTCCAGTGATCTCACTGCAGTCGTTATGGTTATCTTATATCTCTCATATGGACGATACAGATGGCACTAGAGTGTAAAACCAAGGTGCAGCAAAATTGGGAGATTGAAAGGTGGCGATGGTTTGACAGCATGTGGGTTGGAGAGAGAATGAACAAGGAAAATGGAACAAAAATAGAAGTGAGACTCAATGAAGAGTGAAGTGGATTCTTCCAGCTCACTTTCTGGTTGGTTGCCTTTAGAAACCCTGCACATTAGTGTGTATGTTTCACATGTGTGATATTGTGACTTGTTTTTTTTTTTTTATTATTATTTTTTCAGTTTGCACACACGCACTGGATGTTTCACATCATTATCAACCCTCATTAATTCTTGACAGCTAACAAGGGCAGACATCACTGATGCTTATAATGAAATAGTATGTTTAAAATGAATGCACGCCACTTTACATACATGCCCAGTATATGACAGTGTGACACTGCTATTCAGCTATCATCCGCACTAAAAATGAAACTGAAAATATTACACACAAAAATAGAAATAAATGAATCTGATTACGCTTATGTTTATTAATTTGTAGATTTTTACGATCTTAGACTAATGAATGATACACTTATAGATCACATTTATGTTTGTCTCCCTAGTCTGGTAGTGAGAGTAATTACTAAAATTGTCGACCAACTGTGAGCCAGACCAAATGGTGCATGTAATTGCCATTAATCGTTTATCTTTCCTTGGAAAGTTGAATTTCTTCGTTATCCCGACCATCCCAATCAAAAATAAAACTTCCAAGGTTCTACCAGAGCCCGTCTACGGAGAGCCTTGCCACTCTCTATTAAGTCCCATTGTAACGAATTTTGGTTGCAGTTCCACCAGATTTCCACTGGGGGCGATCGCCATGAGTGCAACATGAATGGGAGTCTATGGAGCTAAACGGCTAAATGTGTCTCTTTCACCCGATTGTCGTTGAGAAATCTCAGATTTGACTGTAGGTTTTGCAAGTTCAACATGGGTTATAGGTCAAAAGTTGAATGAACGAGAACTTATGTCCTTTCGTTTTCTTACAGGTTGAGTTGTTGTTGCCCATAACACGCTAGCATTGTGCTAATGAACGCTGATTGGTCAGTGAAGGACTGATTACGACCAGAGATACCGCTTGACGGCATCGTGGCATCCGAAGCGGGACCAGAATGTTAAGGCGGACTTTTTCGCCCAAGTTTTTTTTTTCAACGTAACAACTTTTTTTTTTGGTTGCTGGCACTTTTATCTGCCTATGGTTATGTATGTACTGTGATATTTATTTACCTGTGTCAGCTGTGTTGTCCATGCCTCGAGAGAAAAGAAAGTGCAGAGCGCGAAAGCACCAAAGCAGTGACTGAAGGATTGCCGTAAAGCAGTATCTCTGGTCGTACGATGTGTATGACGTCATTGACATTTTAAAATACTTTTTAAAGCAAATAAGTGACTCTAAAAAATCTAACACCCAGCAATGTGTAATTTCTTTGCATCTCCTTTCAAATACAATATTCAAATTACTGCACATAAAATTATATCCTGAGAAAAGTGGATTTTGAGGGGTATTGTTCCATAGACCTCCATTCATTCTGCACTCGTCCTGAGAGCGCCCTCATATGGAACCAGAGTGGAACTGCAACCAGTTCAGAAGCCGGAAGTTCACTGAGAGTGGAAGTTCTCCCCTTATTAGACATTCTCTGGTTCTACCTTCCTCCCAGTCGCCAGAGAGTTACATATGTGACTAACTTTTCTGCCACAGGCTCCTTCATACTCCTGGTTGCTATTAGTTACTTCATCTCCATTGCTATGGTTACACAGAAAATCATTGCTGATTGACGTAAAATGGCTCGCTACCAGTGCATTTGCAAATTTAAAACTGGTATACTGTGAAATACAAGGAGGTTCACTCGGTGCTGACTTAGTTAACCAGCATGATGGGAAACTGTTTATCGAGGGCAATGTAAAGCCCCATCCTCACATAAAGCAATTTCTTCATCGCCCATTGCTTTGTAGTTGACAGTTAGTTGCTTAGTGGACGTTTCAGGCCCTGTCTAAAGCTCCAAGGTTGCTGTGCTGAATTTGGTGGTACCAAAATAATGCACTGTCTATGCTTCTGCGTCAATTTCACGCCGTAGCTACGGCAACAGCCCAGACCCTAATGCCAAAGCCTGACGTGCACCTCCCTAGAAATGACAGCGTCGCAGCGACGCTTGGTAGTAGCATATTTCCGCTTTAGTATTTCCAGCTGCTTCTCCATCTCCACAATTTTCAAATTGATTGTTGTGGATCAATAAAGATTATGACACATAAGGATTATTGATTCTCTTGATTCTTGTATGACATTTTGTGCAAACTTTCAGCGAAAGTTTCAGTCGCCATTGTTGAAAGAGAAGCAAAAAAAAATAATTACACTAGGTGCGTTGGTTATGCCGTCTTTGTCACACAGAGGCATAAACTGCGCTTAAGTCGTGGACATATTTTCTTACTTTAAGTGTGTGGGGAAATCTATGTGAATGATTTTGATAAGCATCTAATGTTTGTCTACTTCGATGAAACACCAACTATTGTCTAATGTACATGGTTAAAAAGATGACAAGAGACTAATTAATTAATTAACAAATTGTCCACTGTAGTCGCATGAAACGACTTTATATTGGCAATTTTTAAACCCTAGTTTGATGGGTTTTCACGATGAGTTGATGTGAGCTTGACTGAAGTGTTAACTACAGTTTCAGTTAAATTAACAGTTTCATTTATAAAAGTGACAGGTTCAGTGGGAATTAAGGTGAAACCTTACACTTTCCTCTACTTTGATTGCAGCTTATGAATTGTTCCAACCTGTTCTCATTACAGAGAGACAGAACACGTAGGAGGTACAGCAATACTGGAGTAGACCGAGGGTGAGAGTGAAGTGGGAGAGAAAGAGAAAAAATGAAATGAAAGGGAGGAGGAGGAGAGGACTGACAGACACCAAGCTGTCAGTTTTGTCCCTCAGAGAGAGGGGCTGGTCTGACATCATTTGAGAGTAAAACTGCCAAGTTATATGCAAAGAACTGGAGACAGACGACAGTCTTCTTGTGACTGGTTTGTTATAAAGAAGCAATTGTTAGTGCTGAGGACATGTGCCGAAATTACTAGTTGTGCCAATCAAGCTTATGATGGTATTTGAGATTGAAATGAATTGAAATACAAGTGATTACAAACAAAATTTGATGACAGATTGCTAAATAGATTGTGTCCTCGGGGAAAAATGTTGATGAGGAGATTCTGGCGCTTTGAAGATGATGACAGATATTTCTGATGTTCCTGCTACATCATTTCTCTGTGTTGGAGACGGATCTGAGAAACTTTGATAGCTGATTGGAGTTGTACTTTGTCCAGCCAGTCATAATTTGGTTTGAGCGAGTGTTTTGTTCTCTGCTCGGATGAAACAGGTCTGTGTGTCTTCAGAGCTCCATCTGTTAAGTTGGACCAAAGTCACATAACTTGTGAGAATATTGTGCCGCAGACACACAAATTAAGGCTAGATGAGCACACATTCAAACGCAAATATACACACGGAAAAGAAGAAACCTGACACTGGAGCTTTCACTTAAGCAATGCCAAATCTCCAGTATTTTAGAAGAAGCTGTTGACTGGATAAAATACCAGAAAATAATCTTTCTTACAGCAGTCCAAATGAATAAATGTTATTACTACATCCATTTAATTGATGATTAAATACAGAAACAACACAGTGTATCCCCTCTCGTAAAGAATTGAATATGCATTTCTTCTTTCTTTATCTCTTTGTATGTGTCACTTATTTTATTCTCTCTTATTTTCCCCCATTTCACATCAGGTGTCAGAACGCTGTGACTACGTCTACGTCAACGGAAAGGAGACGAGAGGAAAGAGCAGGGTGATGCTCAACTTCACCTACAGTTTTCTGAGCGCGCAGCTTGAGATGAGTGTATGGATCCCCCGCCTGCCTTTGGCCATCGACGTGGCCGACCCTGAGCTCAGCCAGATTAAAGGCTGGAGGGTTCCTGTTAGTGTGGGCAACAGGAGGTAAGACATGATTATTTGTTGCATCTACAGTACACTGTTGTTTTATGCATTGAGATTAAATTGGCCCCTAGTTTTGAATTATACAAACACTGCAGTCCTACATCAGCGATTTTAAAACCGCTAAGAGTAGAGGACTCTCAACACAACAAACAGGATCCTTGCTTCTTAAACTTAAAAGAATAAAGTCTTGAACAAGCCAAACCCTTGGTTGTTAAAGGAGAACAAATGGTCCCTCCAAAAAAAAATGTTTTGGTCTATATAGCAAATATTTTTTATATAACTCAGTATTTGAATTATTACTGTATTAAGGCTTTTGGTTGTGCAAAATTCAGGCAGTGGCCACTTTAGGTGACAGGTGGATTCTGTCTGAGTCTACTTTCACACTTAGTTTGTTGTTCCCAAGTGTATCCCCCTTGGGCTTGTGTGAACACAGCGATAGATTTTTTCAGAACAAATCACTCGAGGTGAGACCAGTAAGAGAGCGGTGGTCTTAGCCCGGTTGCAATTGTGTTACCCATATATCAAACCAAGCAATTTACCTGATGTGTTTTTGGAAGATAAACTGATGGCTGAATACGTCGCATTTTATCCTTCTGAGGTGTCTGCCAGCAGCAGCAGTGCACACTCTAATCATAGACATCAAAAGGTTGTATTCTATTGAAATCAAATTTTACTGCCAAGTTATGATAAATCACAAAACTGTTTAAAGGCGCGTAGTGTTGAGGTGGTGTCAGGACTTTTTCTTGACCGATTTGTCTCGAATGTTGTCATATTACTCGTTAAACCGTAAAGAAATCCAGGTGAGAGAGCTTCCTCAGGTCACTAATTATTTGCTAAGTCTTAAATCACCAACCTCCACACACACTCCACAACCATTTTTTAATTAGCCGGAAGTTAAGAGAAGTCAGGCCACTGCTGAGATAGTCACTGAGCTTCAAAACCACTTTTCAAGGACGTCATGGAGGATGCATCCATCTTTACACAGTCAATGGTGTTGGCACTTTTATCATAGCACAACTCTGGCACTTTGAAAATAGTTGCCAGACAAATCTAAATTTCTTTAAGTCATTCATTCGAGAAGTTTTTAACAAACCCCGACAATCTCTTGGTAAAAAATAAAGGGCTGCATTAAATTGGCTTGGCAGTGGCGTTGTAGACACACAAGGAATAAAACGCAGGCACAGCTGCATAATGAGTGTCTAATGATTCACTGCACTGGTCTCCCCCAAAAAAGTATACTGAATAAGGAATGAGCAATCATTTTGAGCATTACAGAGCTTGGGCAATATTCCTGAGGCTGAAAAGTGATATAGTGCTCAATGATCTGTGCGGCGCAGCGTGAGTCGTACAAGACGGCGCTAATAAAAATATTCAAATTTGTGCTTTTTTTTCCTTCTAATATGAATACGGCTGATTAAAATAGAAATAACCCTATTCAAATGAAAAGAGATGATCAGTGAAGCACATTGACTAATTTCCATTTAATAATAGCTATTATAATTATTATTTACTCTGATCTTAGAGACAGTAGCCGTGGTGAATACATGGAGAGCAGAATGTGTCTTAAAGTAAAAGGGAATTAAATAATTTCATGTGCCGCAGTGTTGCCTCCTTCATCTGAGCCGCGTCATTACATTAACATTCAAACAGTGGAATGAAAACAGTAATTACATGAGACGACATATAGGTCCTTTACTGTTGGTGATGCATTGAAATGAGTAATAATTGGTGCTTAACTGGAGCCACTACTATTACTAGATTAGGCTTTATGATATCAAATTATGTTATAAGGGGAAAAAAATATGGTTAGCCTTCTCTTTTACCACCTACTGAACTTCTGGTTGCTCCAACATGCTCTTTGAAGTAGATATATACAATAGAGAGAGATTTTTTAATATTAGCCTATAAGTTTAACAACAATCTCGTACAGTCTTCTCTTTGATTTGTTCTTCATTTTGATCAAGATACATATGAGGCAGGACCTTTTACAGTAAAAACAAAAAAATGCCTCGTCAGTTCTCTTTAGTGGATAAACAATCTAATGATGACTTCGTTTTAATTATTCATGTCCTGCATTAGCATTTCTGTACTGCAGCTTCTTCTTACTCATCAGGCAGTATATCCAAGCATGATTATTATTATCTGCAATGAGCTTCCATCGACATGGGAGTTTTGAATGTGACCATTAGCAAATGTCTTAAATAAAATCCATCGAGCTTAGAACATCTGCACATATTTTTATGTATGTACAGGTGTTTGACATCTTACACCATGAAGAAATATTGTTTTACTACACAGTCATTCATGGTCACCAACATCATCCAGTAGGAAGTTAACCAGCGGAGTTTTTTTCCACTAAATCTGCAACATCAATTGCATTATAGAGCTTACATACTACTTGTCTTAAGTGTTTAAGTATTTTTTCAGAGTAAATGACTGCCCCTGTCACTTCATGTCATTTCCACTTACCCAACGACCCACAGGGTGGCAGTCTAACACAAATGCCCCCCTGCTATCCATAACGTATCACATCAGCCATGTCTTTCAAATGCATCACTGCATGGAGAACACATGATATGTGTAGTTTACTGGCACAGAGGCAAAAAAAATAAATAAATAATGCACCGACTATGTGTGCGCTCGTTTCACATAAGCCGCCTCATTAAAGTCAAATATCATGGCTGATCCGTCACTCACTGCTACAAACATGCCCTGACCTCATGTTTCTGTTGCCGGCCACAAATGTCACCTTGGTTTAGATCGCCGTCCCTTCGCTGATGTGGAATAAGAGGAGGGGAGGGGATGGCGAAGGCAGGTTAGGAACTAAGCCAAGCCATTGGGCCACATCATGTTAACCTGTCAGCCAGTTTTTCTGCCTGACCGGCCATGCCTCATTAAACCTAATGGAAACTGTCACCGTCAACCCCCACCCCCCACCCTACCCCACCTGGCCACCTGACCGATAGAGAGAGGCAGGCAGGACTTGAAAGAGAATAAAAGGTAAGAGTTAGAACGAGGAGATGGAAGCAGAGGAAGGAATTTGAAAAATAGATTACAGCAGAGGAAGAAACTGATGTGGGAAATAAAGAGTGAGAGCCAGGCAGGGAGTGTGAGAGAGATGATAATGACCATGCATAGGATAACACAGCAGGGCTTTATCAAGTGATAAGGAGTGATGGAAGATAAAGAGCAGGTGGATAATAGTGATGTGTATGCTGTATGCCCCAAGAACTAGAGTAAGACATGCTGCTAAAAATAAAATACAATAAGTAGACGAAAATGAAATAGTTTCAGAGTTGTATTAAATATTTAATGTTACACAGTAAAAGATGTACCCAACTTCTCGATATCAAATACATTTTGCCTGTAATGGCTTTAACTATATTTTAAAGGTACGATTTGCTTCTTCTAGTTATCAGTGGTTGCAACCCACAGTGTCACCACCAGCTCCCATATGTGATCCTTTACAAGATCTCTCTGGTTATTTATTTTATATTAAATGGTTGTTTTCCCTCTCTGTCCTTTCCCATCCAGTTCAGTCTAATGTGGGTCTGTTAATGTGATAAAGGGCTATATAAACTGAACTTAAATAGGTGCAAAAAGAGCAGAACAAATGTTTCACACAATTCCACTGCTGGGTCTGCAAACATTCATCTGTTGCAAAGCGTATCTCCTGAGATGGCTATATCTGCAAAGTGTTTGCCATGGGCCAAATAAATGGCAGACATGCAGCAAAATATCAGTTGCCCTTTTAAAGAAAATGAGAAAGCAAGTCAGGCAGTAGTTTGTCTCTGCAAGCTTTTTAATGGATTATTTTTTTTTTTTTCTTGAAAACACTGGGAGGCTGTGACTTTCAGAATGCCAGGCAAATGTGCAGCAGAGGATTTTACTGCCATAAATACATCCGACGCTTCAGACTTCATGGACATTAATGGAGATAAGAAACAAATGGATTATGTTGAACCGTGATAAGAAAAAGTAGAATTTAACTGGTGTTAACATTTAAAGAGTGTTTTTTAGTACTTTTCAAAACACTAGGGCTGTCTTGAATACCATTTTTTTGGGCTCTGGAGCATGATGGACCATATAGCACTGTTTTAAAGGGAGATAAGCAGCTTCACCATGGGGACTTTGCCAGCTGGTATGGTCTGTTGTTTTTTTTTTTTATAAATAAAAAAAAAAGCACTAGCCTGCTACTTACACCATTCTGTGGTAGTCAGTGGAAATTTCACGCTTGCTGTGCCACCATGGTAGGCCAGTTTTAAATAGCATATTTAGCACACTGTCTTTGTCTGAGGAGTCAGCTGAGGTTTTCAGCACGTTGTCCCACTTAAAACAGCTAAAGCGAGCTGAAAGGCCCCAGCCTTTTTGAACCGAACACAGAACCTTCTTCTTGTGAGGCATCAGTGCTAACCACTACACTCTTTTCTCTTCATTATTATAGGTAACTGACCTGTAATTTATTTGGAATGCTCAACTGCAAATGCGTTTCTACTCTTTTAGGTACGAGAGGGTCACAGATAACAAGGATAATGCCTACGCAGCAGAGGAGAGGGCAGAGAACTCCTGTGTTGCCCAGTACCAGAGCACCACTCTCCGTGTCCTCACACACTTTGTGGCGGATAGCGGAGAAATCGGAGGAGCCATGGAGGAGGAGGGGCTGGGCCAGCAGAACTTCCTGCTGGGTAGCGACTGGCAGGTGGACGTGACACAACTGGTCAAGGAATCTCTGAGGGTGCAGGACCCGAAGGTCGCCCAACTGCTGGAGGGTCAAGTCCTAATCGGACAGAGCGCTGGAACCACTAAACTACAGGTTGTATGTGTGTATGTTTTACTGGAATTACTAAACTCAAAGTTGTAGGTGTTGACATTTTGGGTACTTTATCACAGTCAGGAGTGACCGACATTTGTCTCATGAACAAACTCCTCAGTGGCAGTTCTGCTGGGAGCAGCTTACGAAATGTGTGTGATGTGAATCAACAGACCATGTTGATTAAAATGTTAGTACCTGTAAGAATGCCTCAATACTCATCACCAATTTTCTGGCATGTTTATATTTCTTCAATCCAACTGAAATAGTTCTGATTAGAGATAACAACTTAGCTGTTTACATGGACGCAAAATACAATTATCTGATAAGATATACTATATCCGTTAACTGCATATCAATTTGGGGCATGTTCGCAAGTGCTTCTACCTGCCGTGGAATTTCAAATATATGGTTGTTTTTTTTTCTTCAATGTAAGACAGCATTAAATACATTCAAGAGAAAAAGGTGACAAAGACAGATGAAACAGACCCAGTTTTCAGCTGCCTGTTTCTTTAACCTGTTTTAAAACGTAATTTTTCACCCAACTTACAACCATTTGTCTTTGGCTTTTCATGAAGGTCACCGGTTCGAATCCATGGGCCGGCTGGCCTTTCTGTGTGGAGTTTGCATGTTCTCCCTGTGTCTGCGTGGGTTCTCCCACCATCCAAAGACATGCTCATTAGGTTAATTGGTGATTCTAAATTGACCGTAGGTGTGAGTGCGAGTGTGAATGGTTGTCTGTCTCTGTGTTAGCCCTGCGATGGACTGGCGACCTGTCCAGGGTGTAGCCCTGCCTCTCGCCCGATGACAGCTGGGATAGGCTCCAGCAGACCCCCGCGACCCCTAACAGGAATAACCGGGTATAGAAAATGAATGAATGAATGAATGAATGTTTGAACGGGCTAACTGGAAATAAACCCAAAGAAAAAGGCAGAAGGCTTTAGAAAAAGCAAAGTAAGAAAGAAAAGGTTTGGCAGTGGAAAAGGAGGGAATCACGAAAACAACTACATTGATCGCAGCATGGCACAAACACTTAAGCCTATCATGAGTTGACAGAGAAGCATGCTTTCATGGCACGTCTAATAAAAGCTTGCACCTGAGCGGTCTCCGGTGCTCTCACCCTTTCACCGCGTCTCTGCCTGACACATGCACATGCAGAGATACAAATACACAAATACTGAGGACCTATTTGTCTGATAACACAATCAGCCACACAGAATAACACCACACAGAGAAACACAGAGTTGAAGCAGAGGGACGAGATCATGATATCCTTTTCCTTATGTGTTGAAGAGTTACGTACACCCTAACTAGATAGAGTGCAGTTTGACTCATAAAACTGTGTTCATTCGTTTGAAGTCATCATTTGGCAGCTTTACGTCTTACAGGTTCGTGCAGACACTACAGTTGTGTGCAGCCTATGGCTATTTGTGGCTATTTTTCAGACAGACAACACTGTGAAATTGCACTTGTGACCGCCTCAAAGGCTGCAGCTTCACCTCCAGATATTGATCCGGCTCAGATTATGACAGGACTCAAAATGCCCCAGATTTTTTTGTCTGAGAACAGAGCGTTTTCAGATATTTTCCCTTAGGGGAGCTTATTTCTGCATTTCATGTACCAGGGATGACCAATTCAAAATTTTTAGTGAATACCAAAATAACAATTTAACAGTGTCCCATTTTCAAATTGCAAGAGGTCCATTTTTAATGTGTCGAAACAACAACAAAAAAATGTAGGTAACTGCTTCTTGTCAGGTAGCTTTGCAGTATAATTTAATAAATAATGCAATCTAATCAATGTCAAAACATTGTTAGCTATGACATACAACAAACAAGGCAGTTATAAAGCTGTCCCTATAGCAACCGCTGACATACAGTATTTACAATGGAATAGTATAGCATTATGTTACCAGTTATGCTATACAGGACCTACGGGACTAGCAATACCTGAGAACCTTCGGTGATTTGTAATAATTGTGGAGGTCGTCTGTGATTTTAATCCTGTGTGAATCGGCCATGTCCATAACATGCAAGTGAAAGTGACACCGCAAATCATTAAATCAAGCATTAAAGTGTTAATCGGCAAAGGTGGCATCGGCAAGGCTGATTCAAATACTGCCAAGTCATTCGTAATTTCCTCCTCGGGATCAACAGTCTCATGTTTTATTTTTAAAAATATATTTTTCATTATCAATTCAGAATTTGCAAAGTAACTAAAGTGTAAAATGTCCTCTGACATGTAGTGGAGTGAAGTGGAAAGTAGCAGAGACATGATTATGCATAGTAAATTTGAGTAAAACACAGAGTTTGCTCGTCCCGTGCGAATGCACCACATGAAACACAGACGTAGGGGGGTCATTTCTGAATCACATGACGTCCCATGTAAAACTAATCCGGTGCGAATAGGGCTTATATCACTAATGTAATATTTTTATCAATGTGAGCTAAATTAGTCAGAGACATTGCAGTTCAATGATTTAATTGCTTACCTGTAGAGTAAACAGTAGCTTGTGTATGCCTGCACCCATTAATTAACCAATCATAGCCTAATTTTAAATATAATGTGTTGATCCAACTTCAAACACAATTGTTTTCAATGGCTAATGTGGACTTGTAATCACATTAGTAACAAATATACAAAATAAATATACAGAGAATTCTAACCCATCAGAAATGTACTATGTAAAGGCTATATGGCAATAAAGATATGGTTCCCATCTACTGTGCAGCCTGAATAGATCTCACATACTGAATTACAACTGCTGTTTTCTACAGAAGCACCACTCACTTGATATGCAAATTGCATAATTGAACATAAAGGTTAATTGTACCACTGAATGCCAACATGATTTGGTTCTTCTATTTAATCAACAATGTCTCCTTCTTTACTCATAGTGTGAGTTTCAGTTTCAGTGTTTGGCATGCTGCTCGGGCGGTGTGTGGAAAGGTTAAATCATTCTGAATGAAAACATGCTCTTGATTCAGGACAAAGCTCTTGTGCTTAATCCAGGGAAATCATATAAACACTTTGGGAAATGGGCAGAAAAAGCACAGCACTAAATCAGCTCAATGAACCCTCAAGGTTAGTATTCACATAGCTTAACAAATTTTCCTAAAAACAACACAAGCCATTTCAAAATCACCGATTCTTATGACCTTTGTGTCGTGACTATTTCATTCATGGCTATGAAAAAATGCTACATCCCTCCCTCACTGGTCCCTTCCAAAGCCTCACAACAACAACACAGCAAAGTCCATGCAAGTACAGATGTCCCAGACTGGGAATAATGATCAGCAAAGGACAAATGATGGTGTAGGAATAACAAATAATTGGTCTTTTTCATTCTTCCGTTGTGTTTAAATTTTGCTTAATAAGAAGTATAGAAAGCATAAAGTGTGTTTATCATTTGCTCTTCCAAAACTTGTATTAAGTATTATTTCAATATGGAAACCCACTGACAAAATATAACCAACGGTCAGACAAAACAAGTAATATATTCAACTTAACATGTTATAACTTTTTTGTCTCTAGCCGCCAGTGGTTTAAATTTGTTTCCAATAATAAAGGAATACACCTCTTTATCTTTTTTTTTTGGCGATTCCTTATTATTGAGTGGTTTATGGTTTTAAATATAGGACACATAAGGAATTTTATTTAGATTAATCTGTTAAGTACTGCACTTGGAAACTTGGTTTTGACATTTAAACCGATGCCAAGGATTTCAAAAGGCCACAAATGCATTAGAAGTTTCTATAGTGGCCACAGAATTGGTAATGTGATCATTAATATACTGTGCTGCAAGTTTGATGGTGTAGCAGGAGTGAGGAATAAATCTATTTAAGTACTCTCTTTCTGACATATTATGGATAGACTACTTGCATGTGAAACACATTTTGCTATTAACCTTTACATAAGTGTCAGTTTGTGAGTCAGAGATACATGGTCTGGGCAGCAATGGATTTCATGTAATATCGTTGGCTGCACCGGACTAGATCCAGGTGCAAATGGGATTTTGTAGGTTTCAGGTAGCGACAGCCCTCTGAGATCTGGACAGAAATCATATAAGACAAGACTCTGACAGCTTTGAATAAGAAGGGGTAGGCCTGGAAGGGGTCTTTAATTGCTCTCTGGGGGTTGAATGAAGAAATCTGTAAACTTCAGAACTGGTGTGAGGAAGGGACTCGACATCCCTGGAAGTCTTGTGGGAGAAACTCACGCTTGTGGATGTAGGCCAAAGGCAGGTTCTGCTGTCTCTCTAATGGGATGAAGGCAACTTTTTTTTTTTTTTAATCGGACATAGGACTCTGGTAAAGGGGAGGAGAAGGGATCTGACTGCTGTTACTGCTACTGCCGACTAAAGGAAAGGCGTCTTGACATCTCAAGATGAGAGTGGTAGAAAGTCTGGACATTTGTAGTATGTAGTCCGGGTTTCGGTTGAGAGGAATGTTGATCTCTTTGAGAGATGCAAAAATGCTTCTGACATCTTGTTGAGAGCTCTGTAGCAAGTTTACAGATTGCAGCCTTGGAGGAGAAAGATGCAGGTCAGTCCTTTCATGGTTGGAAGACTGGCTTCCAACCTTTTTTGCTACCAGAAGAGTAACTGAATACAGCAGACTCACATTACATAATATGAAAAGCCAACAGCAACAATGTACAAATGAAAACTTCATGTCAAGACAATCCGTGTGCATGCATAATTATTAACCTGAAAAGCTTCCTAATGTCCACCAATCTGTCTTTTTAACCTCTGATCACTTCTCAGAGATAAGGTTAACACATGTTTCAACACCACACTCAGTTTAGCTGTTTAACATTCAGGCATATCGGTTTCACTGAGTGGGAAGCAAAGGGGAAAATGCAAAGAGGTAAAGCAAAGGGAAGAAAACAGGGAAATAGGTCCGTACAAATGAGGCAGTGATCGGTGTCGACAGTTCATTATGGCTGGTAAATGCGGCCTTGTGGGGGCGGCTGGAGGAGAGACTGGAGCCCTAATTGGAGCGGATGGGAGAGAATCTCTTCTCATAACAATATCACAACTATTTACACGCTTGTACCTCTGGCAACTCAGTGAGTTGGCGAATGTGTTGAGGTGGAAGTTGTATGCTTTCATGTCAGTTGTCAAGAAGCCTTTCTACATGATGGCATGTGCTACGTTTTCGAATCACAACCTTTCTTTAGGAATGTCTTAAAAGTGTAATCCAAAGTGTGATACAGTAGAAGTGCAATTTTGGTGCCATTTAGATATATTGTATCAGTACAGTAAACAAAGAAGTATTGGGAGGCTATCCTCCCAAGGAAAAAAAACAAACATCTGCATCTGTTGTTCCAGCTAAAACCGCAGAAGAAACAAACTCCACCATGACCACAGTCATCTGAATAACGTTGTTACCGGACTCACTTTCACTGCTAACTTTAACAAAGTAATGATTTATATACAAAACAAAATGGTATTTTTGGCAAAGTACCTGTCTTAAGCAGTTGTCTGAACCATAGCACTGTCAAAGCATAAAACAGATTTATTTTAAATGACAAATTGGAACGTGTTGGAAAGCACGATTGTCCTGCTCAGATCAGTACTTTTGTTGTTTGAGTTTGAGAAACTGCTGAGCATACATACAGGAGCATTTTAAAACGTAATGAGAATATGTATTTTGGGGTAGTTTTTAAGACTTTTATATGTTTAAGAATTATTGGCCTTTAAGTCTTAAAAATGTGATCTTACCATGAGTAGCTAGCACTGAGTAGAGTTCTGGTGTCTCGCAGGTGCTGTCCCCTCTGACGTCGTCAGTCATGGCCGAGAGGAGCATCAGGGTGGTGGACGATAAAGTGA
The DNA here is from genome assembly GCF_963514085.1 of Chelon labrosus. Taxonomy (NCBI): domain Eukaryota; kingdom Metazoa; phylum Chordata; class Actinopteri; order Mugiliformes; family Mugilidae; genus Chelon; species Chelon labrosus. Next base: position 9,928,471 of record NC_140355.1, read on the forward strand.
GCGTGACAGAGCTGGGGGTGCAGTTGGTATCTGGACTCTCTCTGTCCCTCCAACTCAGTCCTGGAAGCAACAGGGCCATAGTCGCCACTGCAACGACACAGGAAGTGATTGAATCTCTCAAACAGGTATTACTGAATATTTACATTGAATTTAGATATCAAAATATTTTGCAGCATCTTACATGATTAATAATTCCTTAACCAACCATGGGAGGAGAGAGTCTGTATTAGCATTGTGAAATATTTGGCTTTCAAGTTCAGGATTGGAACAGAGTTATTACGAAGTCTATGATACTCATTGTAATTTTTCTTTTTAAATTAATTCACTCTTGATATAGCAAAGCTTTCTCTTTGATTTGCATCTCCAACCACGGAACTGCTCTGTTATTCCTATAATTATAATTTCAAATGAACGAAGGCTACAGTCTCTTCCCCTGGAGAGAATAGTTGGCTTTCTGGAGAATAGTTTCATATCCATTCTATCCAACTGTTTCAATGAACCTTTCTACTTTAATTAAGACTGACTTTCACTTCCTCCATGTTTCTCTGTTTTATTTTCCAGCCTCTGTTTTTTCCAGCCCTTATGCATTCTGAGGCAAATGTGAAGATATCTGTTTAAGGACTTATTTTCAGGCTTATTTTCATGCTGGGTTACTGCTGCTGAAGGGAGTAGTAACTGCTGCTGTACCAATTTCTGTCTGTGTCTGTTTTCTTAGGAGTCCCTTATCAGTGCTTGGCTCCAGTTCAGCGATGGATCCATGACTCCCCTAGACAACTACAACCCTGCCCATTTCACCCTGGCTGCCACCTCTCTGGATGAACGGGTTGTCTCGGTCCAGCACAATGCATCGTGGAAGTGGCCCATCATTGTTGCCAAGGGTGAAGGGCAGGGTTTGCTTGTGCGTGTTGAAATGAGCCAAACAGAAGTGTGCCAGAAGGGCAGGCGACATAATATTTTAGCCACAGGAATGGCAAACATACAGGTAAGGCTTGGCCAGCAAGAGGAGCAATACAGACAACCAGGAGACCGGCGAACACGTCCTGATCCTCCATATTATGGAGGATCCATCTCTGATATGGAAACTGGGTTAATTAACCGTGGAGCCACTACCATCAGGGGCCATGTTCCTTTGAGGCCCAATGGGGGCCGTCTATCAGCAGACAATGGAGCAAGGGTCCCAAATGAATTCTCTGAATATCCAAATCAGGCTGACCTGCCTCGGAGTCGCAGCACTGATGAGGACTTGTTGCCATCCCGACGAGGACTGACAGACCTGGAGATTGGTATGTACGCCCTGCTGGGAGTCTTCTGTCTGGCCATCCTGGTTTTTTTAATTAACTGCATCTCTTATGCCTACAAGTACCGTAGCAAGCACTTGTCTCTGGAGGCTCCGGAGGCCATGCCCCATGCCCATGACTGGGTTTGGCTTGGCCAAGATGAGGGGTTATGTCTGCAGCAACAGCAGCAGGATGAGCTTGGTGGCACCCTAGAGGAAGGTAGTCAACTATTGAATGGAGGCATCCAGCGTGGTAACTCCGGTGGAGGAGGATGTAGTTCAAGTGGGAGGGATCACCGGAATGAGTCGCTTAACTCACCCACCACCAAGAGAAAGAGGGTGAAGTTCACCACTTTTTCCAACATCAAGTCCAGTAATGGATGTCCAGTGCTCAGTCCATTAGCACTAGTGCAGACGAGTGAGATAAAATGGGTATGTCCAGACATCGAGCTTGGGGACTCAAAGGATCTTAGGGACTACATGGAAAAGCTTAATGAGAATGCTATTAAGAACATTGCATAGGGGGAACTGGGTGTTTCCAATGAACTAAAGAGAAACTCACCTGAATGCCTTCAGAATACGGAGGGAAGGAGGAACGGAAAAGGAAAGAAAAAGAATAAGGGGTGAGGAAAACAAATTGAGGCTGTTGTTGAACTGTACACCTCGCCAGGATTTGCCACGACACTACAGTAGAGTTATGAAGAGGGAAATGTGAATCTGGTATTGTTGCTTAACTTAAATGTATGTTCTTTGTCTCCACTGAGGTTCAGTTTCCAGGTTCATTTTTATGCGGCATCTACATTGTTTTCTCTTTTTTTAACCATCATGTTTTAACGTTGTATTTGTTGTACTTTCTTTGTTTGTTTATAGAGTTTCTGTATGCCCTGTACCACATGTCAGCAATTATAGATTCTAGGAGAGAAAACAATTTTATATTGTATATAAAAGCAGATTTGGAGGTACTATATGTATAGTAACATTTTGTAAAGTGCAGTTTGGTTTGGTTTAGTTTTTGTTTTGTTTTGTCTCCAGAAACCAGATCCATGCATGATGTTATTTAAGAGGAGGCATGTGTGTCTGATCTGGTATGCGCAATGAAAATGTGTAGATAACTAATACCAGAACCACTGGAGACATGTCAGTTTAGTATAATAATTGCATTTGTTTATTGTGGATGAGTTTGGGGTTGGATTCAGTATGTTAATAATGGTTTAACAGGTTTTGTTAGACCTCTATATTTTCCCTTCTTATTTATGATTTATGTGACCCCCTTTGGTTCAGCTGCATACTCCACGTAGACTTTTTATTTTTTTTTAATACGACATCAATCAAACAGCCAAATATTACAATTAAATTAGAATAACTACACTCAACAGGAAAAACACATCAATAGACAATCACATGACTAATGTTTGACCCAGTGTTTTCATTTATACACTTTCAATAATAATCTATCCAGTTTGAAGGTTGTATGGCATGGATTAGTTGGAGATTAGGAAACACAATTTATTTCTAAAAATCAGTGTATATGACATTTTGGATCCCGGAAAAGAAGACACAACATCCAATGAACAAATTATCAAAACCTGTCCCTTCTTTTGTCATAATATTTCGATATTGGCCAAGTCCATCTTTTTCTACTGTATGTCTGTTTTAAAATTGGCTGCTGGTCTAATTAAAACTGAAGGTGACTCTTCTTTGTCTTCTGGTTGTATGATTGATTGGTGTGGCTGTTTTACTCTACTTCATCTATGTAGTTTTGCTCATCAGACGGTTTTATGTGAGTACACAGACACAGGCTTCATCAAGTACCGAAATGAAGAGCCGCTTGTTATTGACAGTCGTGCAGCTGGCAGCTGAAGCAGGAGAGATTATTTTACACCTTTCATCCCTCCGCTCTAAACCACGAATACACTTATGTATTCATTTATTTTCTCTACACATTGTAATGTTAGCTCCATTATTGGTTTTGGGGCACAATGCTGGTGATACTGTTAAAATTGACAATGGATACTGGTATTAGTTTACTTAGTTGTTGTACTCGACTCGAAGTACAATACTGTATAACTGATACAAATGGTTAGTGTTTAATTAAGAAAGGCATCTTGTTGAGTCCAGATGTTAATGTACCAGCACATTTGACATTAAAAGCACTAAAGAGAAAAGATGCAGTCATTCGGATACTTAATCATATTTCATGACAGCATCAGCAGAAAAAAAGAAGCAGTGAGTTGGCAAAAAACATCTACTTAAGGATAACTATTCAAAAGCAATGCTATTTCCAGTAATAGAGGGGAACGGAGCTTAGGATAATGAGTATTCTTCCTCTTTAATAATACCTTTGAGTATCAGTTGTGTATCATAATGCGCTGTTAAAAAGGTTTTTTCTTACCAGCGCCCTAAATCACATGTAACACACTCAGACAATTACTCTTTTTCCACAGGATCATAGACGTGCTCCCCTTTTCAAAAGGGCAACCTAATTAGAGATTACTTAGTTCAATCTTATTACATGTTAATGTGGCCTTTCCTATGCAATTCGTCTCGCCTTCTTACTGTACCAACTGAGATATAATTTGTACCCTAATTAAAGAACATCCGTGCTTTGCAAGCTGTCCTTGTGTTATCAGGAGAGTGTAAAGGATGTTTTGTTGAGAATGAGAAGCACAGTGATAACAGTGATTTTACACACTTGTCACAGGAGTATGGTCTGTTTTTGGATTCAGTTAATAAATCATAGCACGGTTGCAAAATAAAAGCCAATTCTCATCTTTCTTCAACCCTTTTTACATCTCCATTGCATCACCCTGTCTGTTCCATGTTTTGTCAGCCTTTTTTTTTTTTTTGCACCTTTCTGGCTGTTTCTTCTCAGTCTGTGTTCACTTCAGTCACTGCTGATCACCTGCTAATAGCATCCCTACAGTGAACATTGGCGGTGGTAGCATTGTGCTATGAGGGTGCTAATCAGCAACAGGATCATGGTGACAAGTCAGAAGTAAAACGTGAATGAATGAAGCCAAATACAGAGGAAAGAAACCTGCTTCAGAGTGCACCGAACAAAGACTGATGGTGACCTATCAACATCAGTGGACCCGAGCATATAACCAAGACTACGGCAGAGTGGCTTTAGGACAAGTCTGACTATCCTTAAGTGGCTCAGAAAAAAAAAACAAAAAAAAAAACAGACTTAAGCCACAGAAAGTCTGTGGAGAGTCTTAAAGATGGCAATTCACAAAGTCTCCCCATCCAATCTTATGGAGAGGAACCCCTTAGGAAGGGCTGGATCGGACGAATGCCTCAAATTCAGATGTGCAAAACCTGACTTAAGTTGAGCAGAATTTCTATTTTTGATCATCACAGTTTGCAAAATGGGAAAATGGTTCACAGAGAGTAGACTGACAGGCAAGACAAATTCATCAATTTCATTTTTAAATCAATAAAGTGTGCAAAAAGATCGGGGGTCCAAATAATTTCTGAAATCTCAGAATGTTAGATTTGAAACCTTGGGTCGGCTCCTAGTCTGCTTGTTAAATATTCTATCCTCTGTCCTCTACTTCCTCTCATCTTTCATCTTCAATGGCAGCATGTTTTGCTAATTAAAGCACCGTAGGAACTTTTACTTCTGTTTTTACAGACCTCTGATACACAATCAGTATTTATGTTTTCATAGTTACTAGAATATGGCCGTAGCCTATGATGCACTGCAGAGCACTGGCATAATCCATGCTGAAGTGAAGATAGACAACATCATGACGGTCGATCACATGAGACAGTCAACTTTCAGAGCACCAGAAATCATATTTGGGCTGCCAGTTTTCCAGAGTACATCAATAGCTGGTCTTTTGTAACTAGGATGACAAACAACAGGTTAGAGGATAAGGCTATATCAGTCCAATTTTATGCGTACTGTATTTCTAGTCTGTTCTTAAAGCTTATTTTCATTAACTGGTTAATTAGAATTTTTTAAGGAATCAGCTTTACTATTCATAGATTATTTCAATGGCTTTCCTTCCATAGTCCAAACATATATGGGTATTTTGTAACATGGGCCTTTCACCTTTTAAAAGCATCTTTAACTTGTAGTGTTATTATTTAATGATAAATATGTAAAGTTGATATAATGATATAATGTTTTTTTGCAGAATTACAAGACAATCTTGAAATATTTAACCTTTTAGTAGGTCACAAGATCCACGCAGTTTGTCAGGACAAAAACTAAGCCATGAATTCCAGAGAAGTCTCTGTATACCATGGAAATTGTGGTCTAACATCAGGACAAAGATATAAAACCATTTCTAAAAGGCTTTAGTGTTACCAGTGGCTTCAACAGTTGCTCAATGGAAGGAGCCGGAAACGACCCAATGCCCCAACAGTCATTTTGAAGATAGCTCCAGAAGTGCCCTGCAGAGATAGGAGAACCTACCAAATGGATGCCATCTCAGCAGCCCTCCATCAATCAGGCCTTCATGGTATAGCAGCAAGATGGAAGCCAAAGTGAATGAAAGAAACATGACAGCCCACTTAGAGTTTGCCAAACTACATTTAAAGGACTAGAAGACAAGGAAAAAGATTTGTCAGAGTGAAAAACTAAACAATTAGCGCAGAAGTCTAAGACATTATATTACAGCCCTTCTGTTGCACCTTTTGTTCGTTTTCTTATCACAGCAGACCACAAACAACATACTTTGCTCCACTTCCTTTCCCTTTCAACTGAGGCACTATAAAGTATCCCTGCTGCCTTTCATTTATCAGTCAGACCTGTGTCCTCTGAGCTGAAGTGCCATGCAGGCACTCCTCTTGCTGACACAGGGATCTCTAGGTCTGCACTCTATCTCACAAAATAACTGACAGCTCCTGTCAGTTATAATAGAACAAAATCCTTTTAACATCACTACTTATCCCGTTTCACAAATTTTCCCACCGTTGCCATGGCAACTATCTTCAACAGCAGACTTCACCAGGCCTTCATTTTGTTCCTTTGACATGTAGGATGGTGGACATTACTAATTACACTACTGTTATAAACACCTGAACAGTTGATAATATTTCCAGTCCAAGATCTTATTTTAGCAAGTTGAGGAACTTTGCCCATGAGCTTCTGCTGATCCATGGTCTTATTTTCTCGTCTAATAAATAAATCCAAATAATCATTCTAATTATGTGGTCGTCAAGTATATTATGACTAAGCGTTATGTTGATCTTAGAAGAGTCGGTCCAGATAGAAAACTAAGATGTAAAACTCATGAAGGCACAAAAGGTAAAACTCATCTGTCTGCATTAGATTTAGTTATAAGAGCAGTAAATGCTGAGATATTTAACAGTATAAATGAAAACTTTGACCTGTTGCTTGCGTAATGGCAGAAATAAAAAAAACTCATTAGGATTTATCCTTTGGGAACATGGAAATCTTTACTGAATTTCACAGAAATGCATCCAAAAGTTGTTAAGATATTTCAGATAATGCAACATGTCAACTTGCTGGTTGTCAGGGATAATAAGAGGCTTCACCAGCTGGGGTCCATAAACATTTGGACAAAAAATATTTGCAGTCTATCCAATAGTTATTGAGATATTTTAGCCTGGACAAAAGTGTTGGCCACCTGCTTCCCAGAACAATATTACTATCATGATGCAAAATAAAGACAAAGAGCCCCCATTCCTGAAAGCTATTCTTTAAATAAGGATCAAATTCTTTGTTCTGTGTTTATACACTAAAGTGTATAAACTAAAATTCTGATCATTAATTCAAGCCAGGGGTTCTGGGGTCAAAAAGAGTTACTATGGTTCACTTGTGTGTGTACACTGGCCAGTGTGCATCCCTGTTGGCATGCTGAACGCTCGCTTGTCATTGGGTGAGCGCAGATAAACTCTGAAGAATTATTCCATGAGTGTGAGAAGCGTCAATGTGATTTATGGGTTACAATGATGCAATTACAGAAGGTCTGAAAGTGGTTTTGTTTACTTTATTCTGGCAGCATTGAAACACAAAATGCTGTAACCCTGCGCCGTCTAAACCTGTAAACATTCAGCAAGATGAATGGGGCCTTAGAGAATGTTGCCATAAGTGACTTGGTGTAGCCTTGAAAAACAAATGAATAGTTCATTAAGAGAAATAAATCAGTTCATTTTTAGCTACGTGCAGCTGATCATTGGAAATCCCTGTGGCGATGGCCTTATTGAGCTCCGAGTAGAGATGGGGCTGCAGCTGTTATACACCCCGGTAAACTGAGCACTGAACGCCACTTCTACTCTCCTCTGGAATTTTTTTTTTTTTTTTTTTGCTTATTTTATCTCCAATGGTATTTTTGTTTTTAGGTCTGTGTTTTCCGGCATCCTAGGGGGAATGCTTATTCTGGGTCCCTGAAGCAATAATGGCGGCTTGCTCGCTGGATTCTTTGTTCTGCAACACAATACGATACTGAGAGACCAGGCTAAGACAATAGCTGCAGAGAAAGCAGCTGCTGTTTAAGAGTATTCTTAAGCAGGAGCCATTGTAGCTGTTAATGTTATAAATATGGACAGTATTATACAGTATATACCTAAACAGATCCTGTATTAAAAGGTATTAAAAGTTCAATAAAAATCCAAATATCAGACCAGACCAGATCGGTACCTAGCATAAATTTGTTGATAGCGTACTTCTGCCAAGTCAGTTTATGTGGTCATTCAGTGACAAGTGCAGACAACTCCAGTTTAAAAATGCCCGTCTTAGTGTGTTTGAGTCTAAGAGATGTCTCAGATTGATTCCCTCTATAATAGACTGATGTCAAGAGACACCTTAATACATTTCCAAAACCTGGAATCAGGATGAAATGAAAACATCTTCTATTAATGACAGCCTGCCAACGCTGGAAATGAACTGTAAAACCGGTCAAAGCCTTTCTACCTTTCTCTAGGGTAAATTTGTGTGTTGGAGTGAAAGTGACACTTGACTGGTTTTAACAGTTCAAACTTGCTTTGCTGTTTAAAGGTCAGTTCACACGCCTTTCCACAAGCAACACAATCACCTGATAATGCGGCATGGTGAAATGAGGCGAAATGTCATTAAAGCAGGCCGGGCTCGACTGACTGAAAAGCTTGATGAGTGCATGATTACAAAGGAGAGCAGTGTACTCATCTGGAGATTCATCACTGATACACAGGTGTCAGCTTTTACTACAGCGATCAATTTGTCAGCCATCAAAGTGCTCTGGAAATGACTATAGAGCTAACCAAAGAGGTAGATAAAGAGCAAATAATGTCACAGCTGCATGTTGTAGGTCAAGTACAAACATATATACAGCAGTTTGCAGTTACATAGGAGTGTTTACAACAGCTATGTAAAATTTCACCTATAAATAAAAATAATCATTGTCCCATTCACATTTTTGTTTCGGCTTCTTGCCAGAAATAACGACAAGAGAAGACTTTCTTTTTTTTTTCCCTAAATCTGCTAGTTTCTGTAAGGGAATATACTGCATATATGAGTGTAAAGCCCTGCTCTTCCCAGCACCCACTCATTCTGTATAAGCAGAGCTGATGACTCACAGTGGAGTTCCACACTACAAAAACTTTCACATTTCCTGCAACCTGATGGCTACATTGTGCAGTGCTGAGCAAAATGTCTGTTTCTTTTAGTAGTTTTTATTTGTTCTACAAATAACAGATAATCAACAACATGCATGAATCTGTGCAATCACGTACTGTGGTCTACCCTAGATTAATAACACAGTATCCTCTGCCAGCCCAAAATATCTTTCAGCTAGATGACCTGTTGCATTTAGGGATATTGGTCAAGTACACTCCACATTCAACCTATTCATTAATACACACAAAAATAGTTGTGAACACACCCAGAGCAGTTGGCAGGCAACGAGTGGAGCACCCAGAGAGTTCTTTTGGGTAGGGCGCCTTGCTCAAGGGCTAAAGTGCCCTTGAGCAAACCATTGATCTTGCCGTCCCAAATCCACTTCTCTTACCACCAGAGCTGCCCTCAAACAAGCTTACAATAGCCCAACCTTGTGTGTGTGTGTGTTAATTTAATGCCTAAAACTCATTCACCTTGAATTTTGTGTATGCTTGTAGTTGAGGTCTTTGAGTCAAGTTTGAGAAGTTTCCCAATTTTGTTTAAAATGTTCCGTAACACCACATGAGTTTTGGTTGTAGAGCAGAGAAGACAGTAGTAAACAGCATGCTGACACTGACCAACCCAATAGTTACGTGTCCTTCCAAGGCTACTGTATTTCCTATTTAGATTGGTAAACAAGTTTAACGAACAATTCAACAAATTCATTTTTTAAATGATCAGCTGGGAATGAGAATGTCGCCATGGTGATGGATAAGAGTTTGGATCTAATGAATAAATCTGATGAGGAGACTCGGTTTGTATTACTGTACTGACATAGAGTATTATTGACATGATAGAAGGAAAGGACACCTGCAATTACAGTAACTGGACACAAGAATAGTGACACACAAAAGTCATCAAATTTCCAAATGCGTGACATAAAGTTGGTGAACATTTCACCAAAGAACATTTTACACTTTAGTTTCTAGTTGTCAGAAAAAAAAGTAATACATATGTTGATCAAAAACAACATTTAAAATCAGCTCTTTTCAGCTCTGTTTTTTTGCACACCAAAGTGGCTTCCTTTCAGTCCCATAACATTTTTATCGAAAGGGCTTGATTGCTGTGCCTACCGTTCCTTTTTACAGGCATCAGACACATCGTTTGAATTAAAAGGATGTGAAAGTACTTCGGTACTTTATGGTTTCATTTTTGCATTCTGCCCGTTTCCCATACTCTCTCACTCTCTAAAGCACCACCTCTCACATGCAGTAACAACTCTAACACCACTGCCATTTTTTACTTTTTAAAAAAAAAAAAAATACAGAAAGTAAAAGGTTCTCAAGTACATGCTTTTCACACATTCTGAAAAACATTGTTTTAATTTACAAAATGGTCTCACAGATCAGTGTTCCAGGCTCTGCTGCAGTGTCATCACACTTGTCACTTTATGCCAGACATTATTTGTACCTGCTGTTCTCCTGCTTCTCTTCAGCATTTGTCATCCTAAACTGGATGAAGAATAACTACGTTCTACTATATGTATTATTCTTAGTAGTCAACGGACGTATTATTTGTGAAAAGCATCACCTTTCTGGAGCTATTATCCACTGAAATGGCAAATACTGAAATCCAATGTGAACAGCTACAACAAAACCTCATACACACAGTACTTTAGTCAGCATTTGCTGGATAAATTAAAGTTGTAATAATTAAATAAAATAGCCAGCAGCTACTTGGAAAACAATTGAACAAAACTCCTTATGCTCAGCAAGGTCTTTTTTTGTGTGTGTCAGCTATTGTTCAAGTGCGAGTTAGCAGCCTTGTACATGTAGAGTTTGGTATCAACACTCTTGGGGGAAGCATATGTTTAAGCTTAGTGGCTAACAAACGGCTTCACTGGATTATGTAACAGTTAAATATCGATACGATTTTTTTTTAGTTTTTGGGCTGGTTGTTTTTTTGTTTTTTTTTTCATCATTCTGCTCAATGTCCCTTATGTACCCAAGTTTCTGCATGATGATTTTGCCACATGTGAACCACCAGGACTGGTGCGACTGACAACAAGCTTTCTTTGACAACTGTATTAGCGATGTTCAAATTAAGTATATTTCTCTCTCTGTACTAGCCAATCTTTGTTCTTCCTTCTCCAAGTTTTGTCTTTGAGCCTTTTCCCAGTAAGTTTGCAAGTACCCCCATACTAAGCCGAGTATTGAGCATAGCAAAGTCATTTTTTGTTTATTGATTACTATTTAATATCCAGAGAATATTCAGGTTTTGGAGGCCGCTACAAATTAAGTGGGCTCCAGAGGACTTGGCCATTCCTTGCCCCTGAAAATGATAGCAGAGCTCTGCAATACATCTTTGGGCTAAATTGAAGGCATTAAGAATTTTTTAAAGGATTCTGTTGCTCACCACTATTGTTGTTTTTTGTGATTATGACTAATTGAAGCGGCAATTTTTTTCCCAAGCAAAGCAACTACGTGTTTTAACAAACATAACATTACATTTTAATGGCAGATAACAGCAGCCTTATAACAGTGGACAACAGACATGAGCTAAACTCGGGTTTTCTAGCTACTGGTCTCGTTTTTACACTTTCAAACAATACAGCAGCTTACTACTTGCAGCATTCTGGTAAATTTTCATGCTTATTGTCCCACCATTGCAGGCCAGTTTCAAACTGATGTCAGGCAGATCATCTTTGTCCCACAACTGAGGTTTTTGACATATCATCTCACGTGCAAGGGATGTCAGGTACCAAGAGAAGGATGTTGTTTATTCATATAAACAACAATTAATGAATATAATATATTGTACTGCAAAATGCATTTTTAAGTTTGTCTTTATTGATAGCTAACATTTGTCCAACAAAATAAAATAAAATAAAAAAACATCAACAATCCATGGTCCACAGATGGTCTCATTTTCCAAAGAAGACATGGAGTTTATTTCCCCAAATGTTTTGTCAGCTTTGTGATTAAAAATAACTGTTGCTCCATGTTGGCTACAGAGACTGCACTGTACATGATATTCCAAATGGCATTTTTTTTAAGTGAAAGTAATGAAAGCTCCTTCGATGTTGCTGTTCTGTATAGAAAAGAGCACACTGTAGTACCAACTGTAGTGTGCTGACAATAATAAAAGGCACCACAGGTAGAACATTGTTACTGGAAAACCTGTAGTATAATGCAATACGAAGCAATGCCTTTGCAACAATGCAATGGTATTAAAGCTTCTGAAGTTTCTTTTCTTTCCCTTTTTATTCCAAGACTGTCAGAGAGAGGAGGATTCACACTGAAGCCATTTTATAGGCTGGAATTTTTTATTTTGTGTCATTATATGAAAACCTATTTTCACTTTCCTTTTTTGAATTCAACACTACAAACTGTTTCGATTTACAATGACAAAAGTCGGGGAAATGCTATAAAATTCTCACAATTGATAAGATGGAAACAGGCGCTTTGTCTTTTACTTGACACAGATTTTCATTCATTCATTCATCTTCTGTAACCGCTTATTCCTGTTAAGGGTCGCAGGGTCTGCTGGAGCCTATCCCAGCTGTCACTGGGCAAGAGGCTAACACAGAGAGACAGACAACCATTCACACCTACGGCCAATTTAGAATCACCAGTTAACCTAATGAGCATGTCTTTGGGCGGTGGGAGGAAGCCGGAGTACCCGAAGAGAACCCACGCAGACACAGGGAGAACATGCAAACTCCACACAGACAGGCCCAGTCGGGGCATGGATTCGAACCCGGGACCTTCTCGCTGTGAGGCATCAGTGCTAACCACTTCGCCACTGTGCCGCCCCTAACACAGATTTTCATTGATGAATTTTCACTTGACCTAACTTAATTTATCTTTATACTGTCAAATGTCGCAATTTAACATGTCTTAAGGAGCTTTATAGTCCATATACTGAGGATCAAATGTGATCGTATGTAATACTTTGTACACTTGCTTGTTTTGGGTGAGATCTTACAGGCCGAACAGACATGCAATATCAGAGGTTTGTGCAGAAAGGCAGTACAGTAGATTTACAGTGGAAAGTGGAAAGGAAATTTTAAACGAACATATTGGTCCCACATGACGTCCTCACCACGTTTAAGACTTGGAAAGTCAGATTTCACAAGTACAGAAGAAGCCAAATAAGATAAGCAAGCTTATCTTACTTGGCTGATATTCGATGGATCAACATGAAATTTTGTAACAAACATTTCTAGTTCCCATGACTGATTACCATGGAATGAATTGGCATGACACACACATTCACGTACCCCTAAGGATGAATTCTGTTAAATTCATTAGTGTATTTTTATCAGCATTTCAGTTCATCCAATACTTTGGGTTTATATAATACACCAAAATTAATCAAAGCCGATCATTGCATTTAGCGCAAATGTTATGTATGTTTGCTAACACGCCAACGCTCTAAAGTCACATATTATCCACAAACAGTTTACTGCCATTATAAAGTTACACATACTCTAATAAGGCAGTTTTATTACTATACATGTTTAGTCCTAATTGTAAGCATATTCACATTTTCTTGGTTCAAGCCTATGGACAGACAGGTATAACAGGTTGAAGTTTGGGTCTCCTGTACAGTCTCTGATCAATTTAACCTGGCATGCACCTCTCCGATCATTCTGTTATGACAACCGTGGCCTCCTGCTTTTTTGTAATCCTTCTCTTTTCCTTGCAACACAATTCGTTAGTGTGCCTCTTAGTATGAAGCCCAGGAAGAAAGGGCTTCTATTTTTAATGCGCTGTAAAAAGGGATCAGATGATCGGTGTCACAAGATGGGAGGCCCCCGCACTGTCAAGTCCATTTTCACATCTCAGCCCCGCGATTTATCAAATTACAGCCTGGTTCCTGAAGGCTGCCAGAAAAGATTACAAGTACATGTGGAAGGAGAGGTGGTTTTAAAATGAACCCCTATGCCTTAACCTCCAATCAATGAAGCATCCTCTACTCACTTCCATGCAACCCCACTCAAGCTTTCTCTCCATCTACCTGTCTTTTCCACAGCCATCTATTTCTTAAAGAGCTCAACCCAAAGCTTGAGACGCCCGTGTTTGTGTTCAGATTTGTCTAAAGGACTGTGTCTGCATGTGCATGTGGATGACTTTCCTTGTGATTGTGTTTTGGTGAGGTGAGATGTTGTGTGGGAGAAGCTCTGGCAGCTCCATTATCTGGGTGGTGTCAGCCTGTCTGCCTGTGCATGCTTCCTTTCTTCAGGGCCCCTTTCCCATTCAAACATTTATTTGCTGCCCTGACATACCCTGTCAAGCATCTTCTGCCTCTCTGTCAGTGAGCTGGGGCTTACTGTACTGATAACTCTGCAGCTTCGAGGCTGCCTGCACTATGATGCGACCCCTATTCTAATGACATTGTTGCAGCATTTTCAAAACTACAAGTTAGTATTTTTTAGTATAAAGGAATGGAACATTTTATGTTTCAGTCTGAAAATGAAGTTATTGTTTATTTAAGTGTGAGTAATATTGCATCGAGTTCACTTAACGCAGGTAATATTATTTTAATATGCAAGTAGCTATGATTTGAATGCAATAGGTGCTAGCATTCTGCCTGGGTGTTTGCCGACTTCCAAAGTGACTCAGCATTTGATTAAGTCAGTAATTGAGGGCAGAGTGTAAATAGATTACCGATTCAATTAACCCTCCTACAGTAGGCAGTTCAGATCACTGCCAGACATTTAGCCCCCCCAGTGAAAGCCTCACAAATCTGTGGATATCCACACAACACAAATGGATGACCAAAATGAAGCTTCTACGGCAGATTAGGGAAACTGCTTCTGGAGCACATGGCAGCTCAATTAAAAGTGGTAAATGTGGAAATAATTCTGGGTGCCATTTTGCCAACCACAAGGGACAAAGCAGCACAGAAATGTCATTTACTTGTGCAGCAATGAGAGCACAATTAAGGCGATAGGGAGATAGTTGCCATGGGTAGCTTTTAGACAGAACACAGGCAACAGTTAACACCTTTCACTTCAAACTACTATTGTGGATGAATGAAAAGTTCCGAGTCCCAGTTCCTGAATAACAATTACTGTGAAAAACTTTAATTTAGTGACAGTATTTTAAATCATTATTTTTTTTAATCAGGCATTGGCATGGCAGGCAGACAGAGTGAAATGTCTCTCAACCATTCTTGGATGAACTGTCGTGACAAATTCAACTGCCTTAGACTATAAACTATGCACCATGCCTTACACTTGTCCCTATAACCAGTGGGCTTCAGACTGAGGGATGAGAACGCCATGTGCGTGGGGTGATGTGTGGATGACCAGGGGAAAAATTATTTGGGGAAATCAAGTTCAATGTATGATTTAAATTGGGAAAAAACAAACACAGGTTTGCTGCTGCTATTATGTTAACTTTGACTTGACTAAAACAAATACAAAACACTATCATAATGGCTGACCCTGTGACCCTTCATCTAAAGTAATTTAAAGTCACATTGTTCCATCTTGATTACAATGTGTTCAAAAAGCCTAATATTTTATATCGGTATTCTGATCCCGTAGGTATACCTCTAATAGCTTTGGAGATCTACCCTACCGTTTAACTAGGGCTTTCATCAAGTTAAATAATTTGTCTCCACTTTCAGCCTCAGCTGTACTTTATGTTAAACATTAATTAGCAATTGTTAGCATGTCTACATGCATAATTATAATGCAACCATGTTGAATATCAGCATGGTAGCATTATCGTGTCATTAACTGCAAACATTTTTCTATTATTTATGTATAAAATATCTGCACACTGCAACCCAGGTGAAAGTCAGACATGCTTCCACATCTACTTTCAGCACCTCATGTCCACACATTTTCAACCGTACAACATACAGTGCGCTTTTTACTGTTGCACCAGGCATAGAACATGAAGTGCTGCACAATTGTCCAATGAGCAAGTAGCTCTTAAGGATACTGGGATTCATCATCATAATAATAATAATAATAATAAAAGGAATAATTAAAGTTGATTCTTCATCCTGTCTCCATCCTATAGTATATCAAAGGATTCCAAGCAACAAGCTCTAGATCCAGAAAACAATCGCCTCACTTCTTTCTTTTTTTTCACCTCTCTCCCACTGCCTTCCCACTTCTTCTTTTTTTTTTTTTTTTTTTTTTATTCATTTCCCGCTACCTCCCTCTGTCTCCCTCGTGGCCTCAAAAGAAATCTGCTTCAAACCATCTGTCTCCCAGTGCAACACATGCCTCCTCTGGTCACCAGAGAGAAGGAAAAGAGCATGTGGGGACACAACGGACCTATTACAGGAGTAAATTTTTTCCATTCGTCCTGTTCCTCCTTCCCCTCATCCCTCCACATGTCAAAATGCCACAACTCAGGCACTGTGAGTACAAGAGTGCCTTATGGGATAAAGAGAGCCATCGAGTGGCTACTTAGATAATTAAACAGTACAGAAGAAAGACGAAAATACTGATAAACTAAAATTGGTCCCCAAATATAGTACTTAGTAGTATAGTTACTATAGTATAGTTACTTTGGGTTTCACTTTAACACCTCACTTCTTCTCCAGTAGCATGTGCATATACTACTGTATCTGTGTCGTTCATTTCTTATTTCAGCAGAGTCTGCTCTCTCACCACGCATCCTCTACTTAGCTGGGGTAACTCTGCACTCTAGACGAGTTGGTTGGAGATCTCAGCAGGACATTTGGAGGCTGTGATGAAGGATGAAGCCTGTGTGATCCAGACCATGAGACCTGCATGCATGAATACAGTATCTACAGATGGAGGGGATGCACGTTTGTTTCCAGTATGTGATTGTTCTTGGGTAGGGCTTCCTACTGTTATCCATATAAAACTTGGAATACTTTGGTGGTGAGAGATCAGTTTTAAAATCTATTATTTTTACAACTGATGAAAAAGAATAATAAAATAATAAAGAAAAGTATGTATGACAGCGATATTTTACAGTGGATGCTTACTATGAGCCGCACTATCTGCACAGTATCTGAAAATTTTTCAACCTCATTAACATTAATATCAGTATATAATGACAGACAAACCCTCTATGACGCCACCCATAGCATGATCCGAAGAGCAGCTTTGAAGCTCAGTGTGGCGGCTCCAGCTATCACCACCATGGCAATTTCTGACTCTGGATCACTTCTGGCAAAAATAGTCAAAGAGGTAAAGCTCAAGTTCAGCTGAGGCAGAGATCTGATGAATCACTCCATCAAAAAGGCCATTATGCAAACTGATCATATATGACAAATCTCTAAACGAAGCCTTAAATGAAAATGACATTCAGTCTTTATCAATAAGTAAATAATGTTGAGAACTTCTAATGTAGAGAAGTTCATCTTCTTATACACATTAAGCTCATTTTGCCACACTGAAAATACCAAGAAAGTTGAAAATGATCATGCCAAAGGATCAAGCACCCGTAGAATACCAAAAAGTAAATGGGAGCAGTTAAAAAGGCCAAAGAGAAAGCTGACTGGAGGTGTGAGTTGCCAAAGGGAACCATTACCATGATACCATCATTATAAATGGCTATAATAATTGCTGCAGCCTATTCACATAGAAAGCCTGTAAATTGTAAGCATGAGAATATTTTCTGTCACAAACAACTCAAGATGTTGTTTGAAAGCATTTCAACTTAATGTTTTTAATCTGTGGTCACGCAGGAGTATACATCCAGTAACACTTTTCTGAAATATGATCCCAGTCCAAGCAAGACTCCCTTAAAATGTGATTTATTTGGGTTACAGTCAGTGAGAAGGGAACTGTCCAAGACACCAACTCCACTAAGGTTAGAGTCTGAGACAGTGATTCCCCTCAGAAGCAACAAAAGCACAAAAGCCAGAAATAAAGCATGAACTTGCAGGTATCCTGTGACAAGACCATTCTGTGGAACAATTGATTTAATTGTTGGTGATTTTTAATAATTACTACGTTCTTTAATTCCAAGTTATAATAATAATATAATAAATTCTTTAGATTTCCTGTCAAAATTTATAATGACTTCTCCCTTCTTTCAACTTCCTTCTTCAATTCCATCCTGTCGCCTCTGTTTTGCCTTGTATGGTCAAAGAAAAGCTATTCAGTGTACCGTAGAGTCAAGAAAACATGTTGCTTCTCTCACACTGGTGCAAAAACAAAAACACTGCCAAAAAGTCTTTGTCTACTTACAAAAACAAAGAAAAGCCAATGATGGGAAAAGACTGTGAGCTGACAGATAAATACATGGTTGTGCCAACTGGTAAGAAGTTGGAGTGTTCACTGAGTGACAAGCTTTCTGTGAAAAAGAATTACATTACAACCAAAGAAAAATTTCAGCAGAACTAAAATTGACTACATTGCTCTGGGGAAAATGCTTGGGTGAAATGATTCTCTCAAAGGTTGTTTAATTTTTTAAGGAAATAAAAAAGTGAAATAAGGCCTGGATAAAACATCATAGTAACAGACAGTGGGTTTGCAAATATAAGCAAGATTACCTTAAAAGAGGCCTTAATAAGACCAAAGTGAACATTCATAAACTTAATGCTGCCACTCCTATGTTCCAGTAAGATAATTCCCAAGTGAAAAGCAATCTGAGCACAATGATCAACCAAATTAGGTAGCTTGGCTAGAAATGGTTTTGTATAGTTAAGGAAGTGGGCCGTCAGGGCCAGCAATGCCTTGTCTGCTGGCCTAAACTTTATCAAAAATCACTGACTCACATTTTAATATTTTCCCATTAATCTTACTCAATCTTATTCCCAATAGCCTGCACTTTTTATTTTATGGCTATCTGTCTCTCAGCTGCGGTGCTTCTGGCAGTGTAACTTTGCATCAGAGCTTTCATCCAATCATATTTCAGCCATCATGTGTTGCCGGAGTCAAAGGAATCTGTCCGGGCATTCACAACTAAAACCGCAGGTGGCTGAAGCTAATGACGCTGTTGCTTTAACCAATCACATTTCAAGTTTGTATTCTTAGGCCTTCTCTGTGGCCTACAGTAGCGCTAGTGTTTTCGTGTCCACTGATTGGAGGGCCGCTCAGTTTAAGCCAAGCTAGCGCTTCATGTTCATCTGTTTGCGAGCTGCACAAGCAAATGGTCCCTGTTAACATTTTGATAGCTATTTGTTGAATCCACGATGGCGGAAGGAGGAGAGGTTATCGAGTTGGTTGCAGATCTTCTTAGAAAGTCATGTTTTTCACGGCGGAAAAGCAGGATATTGTGAGGAAAGCTTGCTCAACTGCGGAGCGACCTAGCCTGACCCAGCCGGGGAAAGGGTCTTTCAGGTCACTTTGAGGTCAACAACTATGTGTGCTATGAGAAAAACTCTAAATAGTTTCTCAAGTTCTGGTGATTAAAATGAATTATATTTACATCGTATGTGGCGCTGGTGTGCAGCTGCAGCCAAGCTGGGGCTGCAGTGAGTGAGAGGAGACTTTTTGAATTGTTCACTTGTTCTAAGCGAGTTTCTTGCTTTAGTAATGGCATTCATCTCGCTATATGAGATACCTGTCTACGATGCAACGCCCTGTTTTATTTATTGCATATCCATATGATGCTGATGGTTTTTATAGCAGTGGCATCATAAGGCAAATCGTATTATGACGTGTTTTGAATTAGGTTGAAGGCCTAGGTGGAAAGCCACGGCCACAATGGGATGGCTGCTAAACAGACTTATTCAGATATACAATACAGGTCTTTTAAGGACAGTGATTCTGATGAGCTCTTTGCTCTAGTGAAAAAGATCTATGCCTGGAACTAGATGAAGTCACAGAACTCCTTGTACCAATTGTAAAGTGTGAGAAAGTTTCAAGCAGGGTCAGTACATGCCCACACACTCCTGAGAAGGGCTCTAATAAGGCAAATTAATTGAAAACAACTGTGTGGGTGTGTCGCTAGGTTTTAATAAGTGTTGGAAATATAATATGAGACTGAAAAGAAATCTAATCTGTCATATTCCAGCAAGACAACATTATGTCAGAGTTATGATCCCAATTAATGTTACAGAAAACTTTAATTGGGATCATAATTCATTGAGAGAAATACATGTGGTGCACTGTGCAAAACATTTAAAGCCATGTTGCATAGGTTGCTACGGCAGTAAATCATGGCACACGGTGTTAACAGTGCCATATCTGCATGGTTGACCAAAGACCTTTCAACAAACACAACTGGAAAGACCACAGACCAAGAAAGCCAGTCCAAAATCAAATGGTTAGCTTACGGTTAACACTAATGACAGTACAATCAGGAGAAAATACAGCAATAAATCCAACTTTTTATTCCACGCTCTCACATACAATGCACAGTACATTGGACCCAAGTGATAACGTCCTGACACTTTTTAAGAACCACTGCCTTAGTTAAGAAATAAGGAAAATATAAGTAAGAATCAAAAAAAAGACATTTTTGATTGTCAAGACAATTTAGACCACCGTAAAAATCTAGTTAACTTGCAGGTGAGATATCGTAGTTCTATTATAAGCAGGTAGGTGCCGAGTGTTGACCAGGGAGGCTGACAATTCTTCCCTTGATAATACCATATGCATGTAGGTGTGGTCATACAGAGAATACAATACGACAATGCCGATTCGCCAACTGCAGATGCTTGACATTAAACTATAATATATTGCGTAACACAGTCTGGAAAAGTGATGTAGAGTACATTAATATGACCAAACTTAAATATGCACTGACACAAGACAACTAACCAAATTTATCTAGAAGATTAATTTCAGTGGCAACCACCCAGCAGATTTCACTATATGGCAACTGATTGCTGGCGGCGCAACAACTTCATTAATTAACAGAAATGTCAAACTTAACATGAGCTATGGCTAGACATTAGTCATAAAATTGTAAACTGGTAATTGGTAGCATAAGTCTAGTATTGGCACAAAACGCAGGTAAGCCAACATGAAGCAGGACTATTAGCATGCTACTGCTGCACTTATTACAGTCAGTATTCTGCACATAAGGTGAATTAATGAACTAATATCACATCAAAAACACACAATACCAAATTAAATTGTTATGCTATGCAGCAACACTCTCTCTTTCAAGCCTGCTTTCACCATTATACACTGCCTGGCCAAAAAAAAAAGTCGTCACATGGATTTAACTAAGCACTGCAGCCAATTATAGTGAAGACAAATACAAGCATTTTCCACAGGCTTGTTTCACAAGAACTGTTGCCTTTCATACACCTAATCACTCTAGTGTCACAGACTGAGAACACTGGACATAGTGTGTAAAGTAATTTCACAATCCAGAAGCACACATTTACGCTTTGGGTATTTGGCTGACATTTTGGCCCTCGCTGATCAACTTGGACAGAACTAGCTGTTGCCAGTTTCATATGAAACCACAGCATGAAATCAAGACTACTGCTGGTGTGTTATGAAACACACCTCATCCTTTGAAATCTGAAGCCGGTGCACATTCAGCCAGTCTTTATTTAGTCATTATCTCAAAGATATGGTGCATTACAAGGGATCTGTGAGGCAGAGGAACATTGCAAAAATTTGAGGATGAGCTGCAATTAAAAACTGGCATTTTTATGTATCTACAACTGTTTGATCTCAATATGTAAACCTCTTCTTTTTAGCAAGAGAAAAAGTCAACGTTGGCCACTGAAACAGACGGAGCAGTTACGTGACTAAAGTCAGCATGATTTTTGACACTCATCACAAATACAAGCTGCTGCCACTTGTCGTGTTTCATTGTGAAACCCAGAGGATTAAAGAACATACTGGCACATCAGGTAAGCCTGTTAACTTCCAGCCTGTTTCACAAGAAAAGACATGTATCCCCTTGGTACAACTTCTCTGTCTAAAGGACAGCTGAGGACAGCTGATTAGAAAAAAAAGCTAATGCAACTATTTTAATTTTAAAATAACAGATGTGTTATCATCTCACAGCTATAGGTCTTCAGCTGGTTTGGTCTTCTCAGTGTGGACATCATAGCAGAGGAAACGACAAAAAAAACAACATAACGAGAGACCAGGGGCCTCATGTACGAAGGGTGCGTGCACACAAAAACGTTCCATACGTACTCGCTCACGGAAAAGTTCAGATGTATCAAGAGTGAAATGTCCGCAAACTTGTACGTGTCTACGCCAACGTCATGGCTGGCGTACGCTGGCTTCTACAGCTGTTGATCCTTTGGCGACACTCAGAGGTGATGCTTGGAAACTGTGATAAATGTGAAAATAATTAGTCCGACCATTAGGGACTATATCAAATTCCCATACAATGCATCTGAACAGGTCAACATTAAAGCGCAATTTGCAGCGAGAGCAGGTTTTCCGAATGTAATCGGAGCTATCAGCTGCTCAAACATT
Organism: Chelon labrosus; assembly: GCF_963514085.1. Lineage (NCBI taxonomy): Eukaryota > Metazoa > Chordata > Actinopteri > Mugiliformes > Mugilidae > Chelon > Chelon labrosus. Next base: position 9,950,638 of record NC_140355.1, read on the forward strand.
GATAAAAAGGCGCTATCACATGATGAAACATTTTCATTCGATCAATGTACAGATCATATGTGACGCGCAAATGCAATTAACCAACATTGTGGCGCGTGGAGGACATTTTCCAGTGAGTAGCTTCTCCAGTTCGCTTTCTGTTAAGTTCTTCTGTTTCCCATCTTACTCATTCTTGTTTTCATTTTCTGATCGTGCAGAGAGGGGAATCACATTAGAGACATGTGCAACATTAAGAAAGACCTGCTAAGTGCACTCATAGCCTTTTAATCAAACTGAAACTTCAAGTGCTTAGAATTACGCTTAAATACAGACCAAACTTCCTCTGCCTACAAACATTTTGAGGGGGAAAATTGGTTTGAAGTTGGCCCAATGAGAGTTGATTATGTCCCAGCAATCTGCCGGCGCCCAAATAATATGGGCAGGCTTTATAGGTGTAACAGTGGTGTAGTCATACAGGTCCATGGAGTTCAATTTGTTGGACTTATCCAAATGTGTGCAGTGATATATTGTTTTTCTTCTCTACTGGTTGAAACAATAATAACATAATCCCCAATGGCATGTTACCATATTCATACTCTGATAAGAATCGAGTCTGGCTTTGTTTGTGACAGACTTTAAGACAGGCTGCTACTGCTATCACTTCCGTTTGACTGAGCAGCAGATGTCCAAGTACTGCACTCCCATTTTATTTTTGTGCTGCACCCAACTAGCTCTGAAATGAGAGACCTAAGAGATATCAGACACATGACAAGACCCTCTTTGCAAAGAACAAGCGGTCAGTGATTCAACCTGTGGTGGGAGAGCAACGAGAGACAAGAGATGAAATGAATATCACAACTTCCCCATTTGCAGCCAAATAAACATGAAACAATAAGGAATAAAAGAAACGAGAAATTTAGCCACTACAGAAGCCTAAGGCAAGCATTGCAGACAACTTAGCCAGCCCATACGTATTAGAGACTCATGAATAAATGATCCTCAGATCTCCAATTTGACATCAAAAAGATACACACTGAGCCCACGATCAAAGGCCCTCCATCTCTGCCAGTGAGTTGTCACTGCAAAGGTAATAACTTTCTATTTCTCTTCCTACCAATCCTCTTCCTCCCCTCTCAGCCCCTTTCTCTGTCTCTCTGGTTTCATTTTTCATGCAACACAATGTAATTACATCTCTCTGCCACTGTATCCAGGGTAGCAACGTTTGATACCGACACACCCAACCCACAGACGTCCTGTGGGTGTCAAGACATCAAGACATGGAAGTCAACCACCTGCTGCGTGCGCCCCCGCACGTCGCAGCTTGATCAGCAAAACAAATCCTGCATGATTGCAGACATGCAGTAATGGTGACAATCAAAGCCCTACATCTCAAAATTAGACTTCTTCCTTGTGATCTAAACGCTGTCGCGGACAGTGTACACATCCATTCTGGTGACAAGTGCACTGATGCAGATACTGCCAGATGGAAGCCTGAGGTGAACATGTGGGCTTTTAAATAAACTCTTCTGCATTTTTTTTTTGTCATTTTACCAGCCTTGTTACAAACATTGGCATGATTTAATGAGAGAATATTATTTTTAAAAAAAAGTTTTATGAATTCATCATGTTTGTTTTGTTTGTTTTTTTGCCTTAGTTTTTGACCATATGTGTTCATAACAAAATAACTTTGACCACATCTTCTATGGATAAATGTTGGAAATCAAAGGATATATTGCTTTAGAATACTGATATGAAGGCCTTTTAGAGGCATACATACAGCAGAGAGCTTCAATATGAAGACCCCATACTTGATCATCCAAAGAGGTTACCAAACTGTTGCTCAGTGAGCCGAGTGGGATAATTGTATTGGTTTATTTATTGAATTCATTTCATGTGAATAAACATGCATCTTCTTTTTCATGATGTTCTTCTGACTTTGGTCTGACTAAGATATTGAGCTTTTACAGTTGAAATATAAACTTTGTCTTGAACTTTGGGTAGTAACTGAAAAAAATGACACTGCAGATGCAAACTGAAATGACATTCCTCTGTATGGTGGATGGGCTCAGCCTCAGAGATAGGGAGAGGTGCTCAGATTAGAGCCGTGTCAAGAGCCTTCAGGTCAAGGGGGGGTCAGTTGAAGTGGTTCAGGCAACTGGTAAAGATGCATCCCCATCAAGTATGAGGTTTCCCAGATAATGTTTGAGGGATTATACACTCACTTGCCAGTTAATTAGGTACATGGCAACGCATGGCAATATAACAGTCTTCCGTTAAAGCTTCATGAAGGTTATGGTATTCAGCATTTAAGTAAAATAACCAATATGTTTATATTATTTTGACAACCCTATTTAAGTCAGCAGGCTAAGCTAAATAACAGAAACACTTTTGCATTTAATTCAATACAGTTTAACAACACCACAAACAGCATCCTCCCAAATTATCATACTGCTGAATAACAACCTTTTAACAGAAACTAAACATTGTAACATTATATAATAGAATGCATTGGTTTGAACTGGCTAGTGAGTGTATATCTCCACGCGTCAAGGAATGCCTTGAGATTTCTAATGAGGAGATAGAATGCATTGCTCGGGAGATGGACATCTGCAATAGCATGCTTAGCTTGTGTCCACCGCGATCCAAGCTGGGACATGGATGGATGCTTCACTAATGACTACATTCTTTCTATATTACCTTATAATTAGTTATTTCTGGAGAGAAAAGTTTGAAGACATTTACGCAATAATGACCTTGTTTGTGTATACCATACTGTGTAGCTTTAAATAAGCCAAAGTATTCAGAGACCTGAGATTAAGTAAATTCAGATCCATTCAACGTATGTGCACTATTACGGACGCTACTGCGGCTAGCGTAGATAGGGCATTTTGTCGAATAACCTTAAAGGAGCTGCTACCCGAATAAAACATCCACTCAGAGCACAGAGTTCAGATCCCGCGTGTAGCACTGGATGCTACATTATAAGTATCACCTAGGTCTGAACGATTAACTGACAGCCTGAGGTCACAACCTGATGTCCTGTCTGAGTTCTTGAGCAAATGGATACTGCTAGACTCTGTTGTTATTAAAAAGCTAACCCAAATGGAATAACACTAAGGAGTAGGAAGAAGTTATCTCGTATCTAACAGATAGATATCCTACATCATTTACTGTGCACATGAGTTTTGTTTAGAGGTTGCTACTTTCCCTTATGTTCACATTTCATTTGGATGACAAATCCATACTATATGTATCAGTAAAAACAGTATTATTGACCGACCCACTCTCAAAATTATGCTAAATAAGCAGTCAACATCACATTTAATTGGTTCACACCACCACAGAAAATATTCAGCATGAATTCAACTGATAGCCCTGGCTGTCATTGCCACTTTGAGCTATACGGCCAACCTCAACGCAGGGGGGAAATGAATTGAGACAACTGCTGCAGTAAAGAGGCTGCTGAATTAGTACTATCTAAATAGAATCACCTTTTTCTTCTTGGCCTGGATAAGACCAGTTTAACACTGTGACACAATTAACAAAGTGGCCTCCGGCTGAATATGAAAGAAAGTTAGAGACACAGACAAAGAATGAGAAAAAGAAAGACTGCATCAACGTCATGCATTTAAGCCTCCTGGTAAGCGGCGAAAATATTCTCGTTTTCTCTGATTCTGCGAGAAAACCACTCATTTCAGTCGGTCATGGAACAGATATATTATGTGAAAACACAATTAAGTATGCCTATACTTTGATTCAAGTGAAACCATAAGCTCAGGACAACAGTGAAAATCAAATTACTGTGTTCACAAGAAAACTCAGTGGCTTAAAGGCACCAAGAGTCAGAGTTCTCAGGACCCACAGCTGATATTAACACTTTCCAAGCTGTACTGCCAAGATCGTGACCACAAGTTCCATATGAAGGAAACATTTATTACAGGGCTCAACACAAGCTCTCACCTACTACAGTACTTTACTAAATACTGTGTGCCCACTCACCTGCAACACACCTCAGACGACGAAGGAAAAAAATTGTACGACCTCATAAATCTTGGTTTATAATCACACATCTCTAATACACCATATGCCTGGGCCAAAATGCTTTGTTCACGTGTACCAGCAGCCGGCACAGAAAGTTCTCCCTTGATCAGCCACCTCTACACCATCTACTCAGATGTCTTATGTGTGTTACGTGCTGCAGTGATTTCAGTGAAAGTTAATTTCAAATGCAACATGAGATGCTCAGTGGTTGAACACAGTTATAAATGGTATAAAGGTATAAATGCTTTCACAGGCGTAGCCCCCTACGACGTAGGCTCCACATAGAGCGGTTGCAGTAACATTAACCAAAAAAAAATAAAAAATACAAAGGTGAGTACCGACTGTATATTTTACTGAGAAACTTGTTTCATTTCTCACAAAGCAAATATTACAGGAAAACAATTTGCTAGCCTTCCAGTCTAAACCAGTGAAATCTGTCTTAAAAGTAGAAGGCTTGAAGGAGCTCCCTGGGGAGGTTGTGTAGTATTGTCAATGTACTGTACGGCCTTCACAGGTTTTACAAAGTTTATGGTTGTAAAATATGCCCAAGGCAGCTATCTGGGGCCTCCCTCTCACATTTTTTTATTCAACTGGTTTGCCTGTCCTGATGGTGTGCACTTTAAAGTAACAACCAAGACAGATATATGCAATAAACCTAATTCAATACTTGATTTTACAATAATATATCACACACACGTGTCCCAACTAACCATAATTAAATAAATAAATACATAAATAAATAAAATGGAAGCATCCCAACGCTAATCAAACAACAACCAAATGAAAATCAGCTCAGCCACTACAGGAACAGTTTCACAGCAGACATTTTAAACCATGCTGGCCTTCGTTAACCAGATTTATTTCACCTGGGCTTCTTCTGATATTAGTCCAAATGCCTGACTTAACTTTTATATTCATCTTCCAATACCAAATGAAACATTGCAAGCAGGACAAAAATTAAAAAAAAGCTAAAAATGTCAACTTGTAGACCAAACAAATAATATGGTAAAGCAAGAGCAATAACATGTAAATATATAACATTCCTGTTTACATTTGCACTGTAGCCACTTACTCATACAGTCATGTTTACAACCTCCATGGACAGTTTGGATAGTCAAAACATTTATGGCATAGTTACTTGTATATGCTTTGTATTGTTCTATTTTTTGTGTGTTTTTTGTTCCGTATAAGTGTCTTGTTCTCAAATAAAGTTTTCTGAATCTGAATCTCAATAACAGCCAATGCTTTTTTTTTTTTTTTTTTAACTAACGAATTAACAGAGCCCAAACATCAGCCTAGATGTTAGCAAACACAGCAGGTAGCCTCCTTACCTTGGTGAAGTTAGCTGTGCTCCATGACACCGTAGCAGAAAGAGACTCCAGTTTAAAGTTGTCCCATTGTAGGTTTTCTAAGGAACAAATCAGTTTCACGGCGAGGATGCGACAACACCAGCGTGAATCCGGAAGTAATGCGACGTGAAACTTTAATAGTTAGCTTCTACGCTAGCGTTGAACGCTACAGGTGACTGAGCAGTGCTAATGCTCTTCCCTCGGCGTCAAAGCACTTTGACCCGCCCAAAGGAAATTTTTTTTAAAAATGCTACTTTCATAAATAAAATATTAAATAATTATATATATATATTACTGTATTAAATAAAATAATAATATGGTGGAAGAATTTTTTTTTTATTTTTTTATTTTAAAACGTTTTATTTCAAATGCCTCTTTTCTTGTGGTCTGTTGTCTTGTGCTTTGACCACCAAGATTGCTTATAGTACTGTAGTCTATCGTAGGCTACTACAGATTGTACCTAATCTGCAGCAGCCAACAAAGAAGAACTACCAAAATCATAACCAGAATCATCTTTATTGCCACATATATTTGCACATCCGAGGAATTTGTTTTGGCTATTGGTACAACAAGCATAAGTCAGCAAGAAATCATCCCAAACCAGCTAAAAGCACTGATGCCTCAAAGCAAGAAGGTTTGGCGTTCGATTCCATCTGGGCCCTTTCTGTGTGGAGTTTACATGTTGTCCCTGTGTCTGCGTGGGTTCTCTCCGGGTACTCCCACTTCCTCTCACTGTCCAAAGACATGCTCATTGGGTTAACTGGTGATTCTAAATTGGCCGTAGGTGTGAGTGTGAGTGTGAATGGTTGTCTGTCTCTCTGTATTAGCCCTGCGATGGACTGGCGACCTGTGCAGGGTGTACCCCACATCTCGCCCGATCACAGCTGGGATAGGCTCCAGCTCCCCCCTGCAACCCTTCACAGGACAAGCGGTTACAGAAGATGAATGAAGAAGACTGTACTTTTACCCAAACAACAGAATTCAGAACTTCCCAATCCGGCAACACTGGTCTGAATGAGCATGAGCAGACCTGTTTTCAAGAAGGGATCATAACTTTTATTTTAGCTGCTCTCAAGTTAATAAATGAGAATTTATTCATTTCCTAAAGTGAAACAATTTGGCAAAACTGCTGAGCAGAATGTACTGTAAATCTGAAGCTGGTGTTCAAAATAATCACCTTATACAGTCAAGGCTGTTATATTAGAATGCATTCATTTTCACCAGTGTTCTTAGAGAACTGACAAGTGAGTGTACGGCAGATCCACCACCATCATCACAAAAACTTGTTGTCCCAACCCCTTACTAGGACACTTTATGTAGAATTGTTATTCATCCCTAAGCTTCTGCATACATTGATTTTCTCTGTCATAGTTTAATTTACAGCTAAAATTAAGTTTGAGCAAGTCTGGAGAGAGTTCAAAACAGTAATTCCACCACTGAAAATCCATTTAAATGTTCTGTTTGAAATTAATCCCAAATCCTCTAGTTTCACCTTGTGTCAGACTTTCAAGATATTCCAGACACAGCGGAAAACACAGTGTCAGCAAAAAATAAAAAATAAAAAAAACTCGAGGGGGAAACAAATATCAGGAGGATGCAGAGAGAGTGGCAGGTGTGAGACAAAGAAAGAGAGTGGGGAAAAACAGCAAGACAGGCAGTCTTTGTTTAAAGCTGCGAGCAAGATGGATGCACTGTGTGTATAAGGTGTGAAGCAAGCGGGGAATGAAGTGGAGAAGAAGGACGAAGAGAGACAGAGAGGCAAGGGGGAAATATAATAGTTGTCAACAAAGGATTAAATGGATAGAGAAGTGTTTACTGTATACAAGACAAGACCACATTTCCAAAACAAATGGGTATACTGTAGATAAAACACTGACGCATACTGTTGCTTCAAAACGTTTCGTCAGCTAAACAAAAAGAAATATTTCAAACATCTGCGCGAGCTTCAAGAGGCTCTTCCATGCCAGCCCTGCAGCCTGTCATATATTCTCCTTATTTCTCTGACAGTTCTGTCTCCTTTGCCTTTATCCTTAACCCACACATGCACAGTCAAACCCAAGCCCACTGTCTGTGCGCAAGTATATTTCTCAAACACACACACACACACACACACACACACACACGCTTCTCTTCAGATCTGAAATGAGGTGGAAAAGTAACTGCGAAGCCAGACGGGCGCCTGCAGCTATCTCAGGGATGAATACAACTATTCCATTACAAACACCTTTAATGTCGCCATGGTGCGTCTGACTTGCTATGCAGGCCCATCATTTTATTTTTCTTGAAGGTACCAGCTCTATTATTCCCGGTCGCAGCTTTTCAGCGTGAGGCTCATAAAAAAGAGTCAAACAGCAATCAACCAATATGCCGCCTTAATGAGAAAGCACAAAAAAAAGTCTTTCATGGATTTTGCAAACTGGGTTTATTTGTGTGCAACACATTAGCAACCTTAGTACATAAATTCAGATTACAGAAGCAACGTGCCGGAGGTGGAGGAAACCGACTCTGCGGGGACGTGTGAAAGATGTGTAACATCTGTGGCGGCGGAGTTACGATGAATGCAACGCTCCTCGTTTCTCTGGACTATTTTAATCTGCCCGTCACAGCTGTGCAATGCAATATGACGTCGGTGGTAGATTGTATCGGTTTTTCCAAACGATATCCTTGTAGAAATGATGGTTTATTTAGACAGCTCATGTATAAATCCCTATAATTGAACATTAAGGATCTATATTGCCAGGGAGTGAACTCAGCTGCAGTTCATGTACTAAATGATGTATACATTTGATTAGTGTGTGAGTTATTCATTAATTTTTAGGTTCATAAATCGAGCACTTATCTTAAAAAACTAATCAGAACATCTACCTATAACAAACCTTTGATACACTTTGCATCAACGAAAGACATACCTTTAATGTTTTGGCACTACATTACTGTCTCCTGACTTAATGTATGTGTATGCTGTATTACTATAAAATAAGTAAAAACATTAATTAGTTTTAAAATTTAGATGAAATACTGTGTGTAATTTAAACCAGACTCTCTCTTGAAGTTTGAGGTTTCTGCTATTACTTTATAAACTTCTAGCTGTCAAGAATATTTGTCAGACTCTCATTCTTTGACTGAACAGAAATCTGAGGACAGACACCACTGGAAAGCCTACTTTCCTACAAAACTCTTGTTAAAGTTGTTTTAAACAAACAATCTATGAATTGCTAATTCATAGATTCCTTTGTTTGTTCTGCCAGCCATTCCCTTAGTACTTTTGAGTGTTGTTAATATCACACAGCTCCTATATTTCCCTATTGATTTCAATCAGGTACATTGGGATTCATGTTAAAACATCAATGCATGCGATGCATATTTAATTCATATACATTAATGATCTTTCTAATGATGTATATTGGCGATTTGACTGAAACATCTCATCAACTACTTGATGGATTGCCACAAAATGACCTTCATAGTCCGACACCTCATTATTTGATTGATTGGCTTTTCTTCTTGCGTCTTCGTGGAGCTGATGATGTTTTTGGTTTTGAGTGAAATGTCCTGACCGCTGTTGAGTGGATTCCTGTGATGTTTGGAGTAGATGTTCGAGGTCCCCTGCAGATGTATTCTGATGGCTTTCGTGAGCGTCTGAGCACCCCAACGGCTCAAGGTCTGTTACGTGAACGGGAACATTATTTGGTTCATGATTCTCTGACAGATTTGTTTTCAGCCGCTATGGGATATATTGGCATAATATTTAGCCCAGGTATTCAGGGTCTCAGAATACACTGTTGAAAACTTTGGTGACGTCTTTACCTTTTATGTAACACTACCAGAATTTGTTTATTCTTTTATTTATGTCCAAACACCTGGAAACCAAATAAATGGCATACAGCCTCAAATGACTATTCATAAATGAGAGTAGACATTGCATTACTCATTCTTAACATCAACTATATTATGTAACTACGGCACCAATTAGCTCAAAACACTGCCATAATCTCTGAGTAGCCACAATCTCTAACTTTTCAATTCTGGTTGATTTGGCGACACCTGTGGTTACTGGTGCAAACAGCAGGTCAAATCATTCTTGAGCAGCAAAACAAACTATTGTCGTTTTAAAGAAGTCGCACCTTTTACCATCAGTATGTGAGGAAACAAGATTTGATTTAATCCTGCTGCTCACAACATTAGTCTGTAAATAGTCAGCAACGAAGAAATTTGATGGTTACCTCCATGAGAAGTTGCAAGTGTACAGCCCGTCGCCCGCAGCTCTTCATCTAACAGCTCACTGCGGCTGCTTCTTCTTGTTCCATTCATTCCTGCAATATTTCAAACTGATCTGATATCCAAAACACCAAAAAGGACCATTGCCTTTTTTTGTTGGTGCATTAACCTCATTAAGCTTTCATTTATTTATTTATTTTCTGGAAAGGTCACCAAAGACAGACAGTTTTTTAAATAATGTAATTACCTATTACTGAGTAACCTCAATTGGAGATATACAGATATTTATTTAAATGAAAATCTTCAAGATTGCAACTTGGTGTCACATATCCACAAATCTCCCAATTATTTATAGATGCTAGAATGACCATGCTCGTCAGACTCATGATAACATGGCAAAACCTGTCAAAGTTCTAGTTCAGTATGTGTGGGGAACTACAAAGACTCGGCATCAACTTTGATGCTTTATTTTTTTTTTTGAACAGTTCCCTTACTATACAAAAAAAAATAAAAATAATAAATCATATTTGGGATCACTTACAAAAAATCAAACACTTTTTAAGGAGCAGGCAGTCAGGCAGAGATGAGTCATCCTGTCATCCTGTGTCGCAGTCTCTGTCTTAAGCTCTTTTCATACCTTGCCATTTCAAAGTTTCACAATCACGTGTTGTATGACATCTCCTTGATCTAATTGAAAATATATATATATATATATATATATATATATATACATACCATTTACTGTGACCAGACTCATTTACCTGTTGTCTCGACACTGCTTCATCTAGTTAAGACTCCCCTTTCGTCAGTGAGGGCTGTCTTCTGATCTGACAATGCCGTTTCCTACAATCTGTCTCATTAACACAAAGAACTTCTCGTCTGCCTTGAGTCCCCTTCTTTGTAAGATTGGTGACATTATCTTATGGCGCACACTGAGCACTGACACTCCGCTGACAAGCAGTGACAGCGATGAGTGTGGCGAGGAAGAGCAAGGTACTTTGTCTTAATGAGCTGCCATGCAGTTTGAGTTCCCTTCCACCTGTGATATGAGCTATCGCTCCCATCTCCTTATTCATCTTGGGACTGATGTCAGCATGTGCCTGTCTTCTTTTGTCTGTCTTTGTCTGTCTTTACGTTTGTGTAAAAACATGTTACGGTGCTTTTTGTACCCATCAGACCTCACGCTGGCTTCATGCGGCATCTCAATTCCATTATATTTTTAGTTTAAACTAAAAACATAAGTTCCCCCTGCTGTGCCATCAGTTTAATGAACTGAAGTTGAGCTGCTACTTCAGACTCATCTTGTGAGTTTGAACATTTAAAACCAACTCAATTAACTGAATTAGAAAAAAACAAAGAAATTGAAGGTGTTAAAAAAAAAACTTCAAGAAATTAGAGGTGTTAAATTGACCAACTCAGTGGTTCTGATACACTTCAGTTAGCCTTTACATTTTCTCAGTTTGAATGATCCATTCTTGGACACAAAACACATAACTGTGACTGCTGCTGTGGGAACCACTTTGTACTCCAGTCAGCACAATGACGACAAAGTTGCTCCCAGTGTTAAGTTGTAAACATGTTGGGGGACCCTGACCTTTATCATGGTTAATATTGTTTTAGTTTCATTTTTCACTGCAGTCATGGTAAAAGAAGCTGCAACCCAGATGGATGCACTAAAGGAAATTGCCCAGCTCCTGCCAAAACTCTCAGGGAGGGCAATTGCTGCAATTGTGGTTAAGGTGACCCATTCAAAGGATAAATTAACAGAGGGCCAACTAGACGTTGGACGTTTATCAATGCCAAGTATGCAAACTTTGGACTGTGTTTGACTCTGAGGTACGGACACTAGAGGACAGAAGGATGCAATACGGTCATTTTGTAACTGGTACAGCAGAGTGCTTGATGGCTCCTGCGAAATGCCATCTGCGATACATAGCTGTCCCAAGTCCAAATAAGTTATCTTCCAATGCGTCTGAGATACAATGGGCAGGGCAAGGACACATCCAGGTATTTGGACCATACTTGGTCAGATGCGTACTTTGAATTGGAACAGTACTGGGACAGCGAGTAATGATGTCCCAAGTCTCTGAAAACCACAAGTACAGACAAGAATGCATTTTGATAAGCATACATTATCTTATTACGTTAAAGAAACAGGTTTTGATTTTCACATCAGGTAACAATACCACCAGCAACCTCCGCGGGGGGGTTGCACCAGTGCTGAACCCAGTCGGATTGCATTGCAGTGTGAAAAAAAATGCATGGTCCGGGGCAGGCCAGCAGTACTCCATGGAACATGGCTTTACACTGACTGGACTATATTATGAGGCACTAAGAAAAACTTCGGACAACCCAAACACTGTGGTTGACAGGAGCAGAAAAAATCCCTTTCTTTCTCCATTTGGTGCTGGATTGGCCCAAGGAACAAACCTTTAAACCACAAAACAAGGTAATATCTAGAGAATGCCAGGAAGTCTGATAAACTACCGATGATGTTTTCAAAAAATCTCAATGAAATGATAGAACTCTAACTCACAAGTTAGGGGTTCAAGTTAGAAGAGCTAGAATAAAATAAAACCTGGACAATTACATTTAAAATACTTCAGAATAATAAAATGTACTTACTCTATGTGTATTTTAAGAAAGATTTGGCAGATTCAGCTTTTCATGTTTTACAGCGTGCAATACAAATTTCCCGTATGAATTTTTTCATTCGCACCTGCACCTTCCCACAGACACCTTCCTCCACCTGAGACCACGTGTCCGACCTGTGGGAAAGCACACTTGTGAAATAAGTGACCTTGTCTCTTCTGGCCTACATTATCAGGACTGTGCCATGGAGACGGTCCACTAATGCACACTAATCCTGCAACACAATGACCCCAATCCCTTAAATCTGTCAACAGGGAAGCTGATGCTCCAGATTAGACATCTAGCTGTAATGATACCGAGGGTCCCTGTTCCCATCTTGATCGTAAACCCACGCAATTATTATATGCAAAGCAGTCCTGACTGCTCTGTCAATGGATGTCGGTGGATTATCATCAAAACAAAGTAACCAAAATTACATTTTTTAACGCTTTTTCCAACCCCTCAAGACAAACTTTGCAGCTAAAGCTTGTATGATGGAAACGATTAAACAAAAAGCTTTCCCACAACTGTGAAAATGCCAAATTCTTCACGCAGGCATCATTTAAATGATGTTCAGTTTACTTGTGGGAGACGAAGTAATGAACCTGACAGCAAGCAGGCATGGAGAAATAAAACTATGTTTTAGTGGAAAGCCCCATAGAGACATATTTTGTTATTGCATTGTGTGTCATACAAACCGTGCAGGTTTTATATCTTAATCTGCGCCTGAACTTTTGAATTCTGAATTCTCTGTCTTGTATGATACAGCAGGTCCACAATCAAAGATGCCGGGCCACGATGCACCACTGAGACAGCTTTGAATCACTGCTTATCTCCGAGACGGGTTTGTTTACTTTTCCTGCGGTTGCTGGACAGATAAATCTGCTGGAAAAGGGGAGGGAGTTTATACGCATGGGCCTGTAGGTGGAGAATTTTGGGGAAAGTTATTAAAATTGCTTTTATCAACACTCTAAATCCACCCGGCGCTGTTGTGCAGCAGGGAGTGACGATGTGCGCCGTCATATCCACATCTGCCAATTCCTGAGGTGCACGGCATCAGATTATCTGGGCTTCTTTAAGCTGGGGATGCTGTTTATGCATCACAGCTGGTTGGATGTAATTTTGAGAAGTGTAGCTGCGGTCACCTCAGAGACACAGGGAGGAGGATGGAGGAAAAGAAGACAAATGAGCCATGAGTTATCAAATGCAAGCCGTTAAGCCCCTATTGATAAAATGCCTGCAATTCTTCAGGGACAAAATCAAAATACATAAAATGAGGATCACTTCCATTCTTCACAGCTTTCTGTTACTCAATAGAAGAGTTCTTTTGTGGAGCTGTGCAGAATACCAATATTGACAGGCACATGAAGTACATTGCTGTCAGCATGACATTCTGCAGAATGATGACATCAGCCTTAAATCACAGTCAGAAATAATCAAACATAATTGAATACCACTGATTCAGAGCCAAGCTTCAGCCTATAATCCAGACCATTCACTGTGCTTCCCTGTGAATCACTCACAAATTGAATTTCAAATATGTCAAATGTGTCTATTTGTTCTTTATTGATAGAATCTCATAGGAAATACACATCACGTTTTGGTTTAAAAATAGGAGGACATAGAAAAGGCATCATCATTTTTCATTCACACATGAAAAACTTAGAGTTGAATATGTATTGCACGGCGTCGAGAGACAAAGATTAGACGGTTTTACAAATTGTAGAGGCAAGTCCCCGGGTGAAGCCAGACGTCTAAGGTAACGTTGAAATAAAAAATAAAATAAAATCAGAAACAATGTCCATGTTAAACTCTGCACAGATTATATTTGCATAGCATGCATTTGATTTGAATAAATATCCGGTGAAGACTGTGGTGACAGATTGCTCAAAATAACTTGATGAGTGTTGCATATTCTCTGACAAATTGCACAGACTCCTCAGGTATTCTCCAGAGGAATCCCAGAAGAAGACAAAAAGCAAGTACAAAAGGCTGGAAAAGAACTGAATTACTTACAAGAAATAATCCTTCCAGTACTGCATTTACCCTGACAACTAGTAAGGTGTGGAGCTGTTTCTAGGGGGGGGAACATAATTGTACAAAAGCAAAAGGGGATGGAAATTCATCTGGACTTAGAAATGTAGAAATAAGTAAATTACAATTGATATATGTATATACACAGAACAGGATCCCTTTATTTTCTCTTTCAAATGTAAGAACTATGCATCAAGGGATAAAAGATAAAATCATGTAAACTGCTTTAATCTTAAAAAAATGAACACAGAATAAAAGGAGCAGTTTGTAGAATAGTTTGTTAAAGATGTATAATGCATTTCTCCAGATGGGGTTGCTTTTGTTTCTGATAAATACTGAAGCTACTTTCATTATGATATTCTGTCCTTTGATGAGTGTGTGTAAATACTGAGTTAGGGGGTACTTAAAGCAGTGTAGAAGACAACATTAATGTTTAAAGCTGGCAACTACTAACTGTCGACGAAGCACAAAAAAACTGGCGCAGTAGAAATAGCACACATCCCAACTTTCTTTCATTTCCACTGCACACTGACATCAGAGCGACTGCTGTGTGTTGACCACTGCCAGACACTGCAACAGCATAGAAATCTCCCATGATGATCTGGTGGACAAGATACAAAATCTCGACTTACTGAAGGAACCAGTCTTGCAGGCCTTGCTGATGCCGGCAGCCAGGAGAGGGGACCCCCGTAAGTAGAAGCCCAACAGAGAGCCTGACGGTCTGTCCTGGGCTTAAAGCAAACCCTAGCAAGCCAGGTCTCCTGTACATCCTTCCCTTTAAAGGTTGCTTCTCAAGAGCTTTGCCCATTGCTACATGTATTGTTTCATGCAGTGACTAGCATTTTGGTTGATTTTTGAAAGTTTCCCTTTTAAAAACAATTGCCCCTTTAATGTTGGTCTTTAAAGGGTGCACCATAACATACTGTATTTACAGGCTTGCACTGAGCATTTGTCCTTTATATAATCTCATTAAACAAACTGTCCATCCTTTGAAGTGATCAAAAGCCCACGTCTTAGATATTCTACATCAGAACTTTCTCTCTCTCTCACTCATTTGTGCATCCCACATATGCACACATACAAACTCACTGGGGCTCTCCTAGAGGCGTGACTACAGGCCACGGCATGTCAGGTAAAGGTGTCTGGGGCTCAGATGGGGGCCCAGGTGGGGCCTGGTGCTGTTGTTTCTGTTGGTTGGCCCAGTTTAAGTCCACGCCGTTCTTCTTGAGTGCAGCCAAGTGCTTGATGTCCAGCGTGGTGAAGGTGGTGAACTGAACCTGATTCCTCTTACTGGTAGGAGAATGAAGAGGCTCGCTGCGGTGCGGCCTTGCCAGCAAGGTGGCTGAACGGTTTGCCATGGGGTCGATTGCCTTTGCCTGAAACTGTTGCTGGGAGATGGTCCTGCTGCGGCCCAGGGTGGCGGTCCTCTCTGGGACAGCTGGGGCACTCACTGTGGGCAGGGTGTTCTCCATGCCATGGTGGCCCATTGAATCAATGGAGTGACGGGACTCCAGAGGGCAATGATTCTCACGTTTTAATGTGGACGCTTGAGCAGGTGCACCTGGGGTAGGAGCACCATGATTGCCGCTCCCCAGCCACACCCAGTCATGCTTGTGATCCTTTGAATCCGTGCTGGGTTGTGGGCCAGCCTGTATGGGGGTCTTGTGATTCCGGAAACACATATTATAAGAAACACAGTTTAGCAAAAAAGCCAGGAGCGCTACACAGGAGACACCCACCAAGGTATACATGCCAATCTCCACATCTGACATGGCTTTGAATGTCCTGATGAGGTCGCTCTCAATTACTTTTGGAGTTTTAGTTTTAGGAGGCTCCTTCTTGGGTGTCACTTCTGCTTCGGGAATGTCTTTGTTGGGGGGTGAATTGGGGTCGTCAAGCATGTTGCCGTAGCTTCTCTTCTGCCCTTCTCCATCACCGGAGACAACTAGTGTTGTTGCTATAGGTAAGGCAGTGTTCAGCTGTGCTTTAAAGCTTGGTGTGCTTATGGTTGTAGAGGCAGCTGTGACAGTATATGTGGTTCCTCTTGTAGTTTTGGTTGTCATTCCAACCCACACAACACGCGGTTGCATTGAGGTGCCACTGTCTGCCACGGTGGATTCTTGCTGATCAGGCATTGTGCTTCTGAACAACCATTTACCCATATCTGTGGCAGCAATTTGTGAAGTCACTGTAGTTTTGAGTTCACCTGCGAGTTCCGATGCACCGCCGTCCAAATCTTTATTTCCGTCAGCGGCTCCTTCTCCTGCCTTGCTACCACTCCGGAAGTTGATCTTGAGGAGCCCCATGCCAACTGCCAACTTGCTCTTCCTCTTAGACTTCTGGCATTCCTCGCAGATCCTCAGCTCCACTCTCACTAGCGCCCCCTGGCCTTCAGCTTCACCTTGCGCTACTACAAATGTGGACTGGGGGGTGCGGCGTACTGTGGCCACCCCCTCATCTGGGGTAGAGACTGTCAGGGAGTAGACGCTGCGGTCGAACAGCTCCAGTGGAGTAACTGCCCCATCGCTGAAATGAACCCAGCAGCTGACCACTGCTTCCTGTGAGATAAGAAAGAAAGACTATGACACCTGAACAATGCAGAGGTTATGTGTTCAAAAGCAGGTCACTTATGTGGTAATCAATATCCCCTCCCCCTGACCTTCACTTCCTGTAATCTCATAATTTTTAATAACACTAAATTGCCTATGCTAATCTCTCTGTGCTATATAACGTAATATGGTTTAAATAGAGCTTAATACGAGTCCCTAAAAAAATATCAAAAAAAACTGCAGCTGGGGTCATATTAAGAAGAGAATTAGCCAATCAAATCACATTAATACACAATGACCTAGTTCCTGTAGCTAATGTAAGCTACTGGGTCAACATAGACCTAACCTATATTTTGTATTTGAATACATTATGAATCGCCTCGAGCAGAACATTAACAGCTTGCCATCGCAATTGGCTGGTCATCTGCACTGGCACGGCTCTAATAGTTTGTTATTGACAAGGGCAAACCAGCAACGGTGACAGTGCACTGGAGGTAAAGTGAGCTGTCGTTCCAGCAGCTGTGGTCTCCGTAATTGCTGCCCCATGCCTGCGACAGGGAGCCGGTTTAAAATGGGCAAGCCGCCATGGCTAAATGTGTGAGTGAGCTTTTAAAAGGATCATCTGTGCACTCTGTCTGCCCCGCCTATTCTCTCACCCAGCATGGGAACCGCAGACGACAGTAGGGGCTATGAACACAGTGGGTTCACATTCTGAGAGGCAAATAGAGAAAACACAAATATTATTACACCTCTACGGTCGGTGTTGCGTGAATCTACTCTGCTCGGGAACTAATTCTAATTCTCTCTCTAGACGGCCGTTACATCTTGTTGGAAAATAAACACTCAGGATTGCGATAATAACACACTATTTTATCACAGGCAACTTCATGGGGTGATTTTAAGCTTCTTCACTTAAGGATTACAATAAAGCTGTGTGAAGCATATTGTTTGTGGAGCATGTACAGGCTCAGCTGTTTGTGCAGGAACATTTGAAAGCTTATTGGAAAAAACTTACATGACCTTTGAATATTGTCGTTATTACTAGACACTTTCCTTCCTGCTTTCGGGCTTATGAGCCTTGAAATTTGGACTATGCTTTAAAAGTGGGAATCCCAGCAATACTTTCATGAGCATTCATACTATGAGGTACTGTAACACGATGGGAACTGAGTTTCTGGTCCACTGATGGAAAAATTCCAGTATATACTGTATATATTTTCATTATTATAAACAGATATCTGGATATGGATGTGGAATTCTAAAGAGAAGCAGCAGCAGCAGCAGTGAGGCACGCCTCCAACTTATCAGAGGGGTAAAGAACTCCTTTCACCGCGTCTTGCTCACATCACAGTTACTCACACAGCGAAGGAAAGGGCTAATCATTGCTTAAACTCTTTATTGAAAGAATACTCATTTGTTTTGGTGCCTCTAGGATTCTGTAAATAGTGGTATTAAATTGCTGTTGCTACCAGTAACTAGAGGTGTCTCCTAATCAAATAGGACTGAAATATTCAAGATTGGCACTTTAAGAAGCTGATAACCGTCATCCTGAAGATGCTTTTACATTTGGTTGTATAACGGCATGCATCACTGTCTCAGACGAGAATGTAAAGTTTCTCTTTGATTTTGCCGAAAGTTGTGACTTGTGAGCACCGTAATCAGACTTCTATGGACATCACAAGCATCGCTGAGTGGCATATCTGCAACAGATATCAGTGTCTAATTAGTATCCAGCTAAGAAGTGCCTAAACTTCCCCGGATTTCCCTCAGAGAAACAGAAAGTTCTTCTTTTTATCTCAGAGCAACAGAGAAAGGATCATTTCCACTTTGTATTGGGAACCTTTTGATTCCTTGCAGGCTCATTTCCTATTACTTGTATCCATTGTAGCTTGGCATATGCTACATAGAACATAGGTAAAAGCACTTACTCTCCAAGCACATGAGAGCACATATATACTATAGGATCAAGAATCATTTCGCAAATAAATTTGAATCAACCGAGTGAATGAATCTGAATGTGCAAATTACCTGCATGTTCAGTGTTTATAATTCATTTGGCTTCACCCAGACCGTGATAAAGTGTTGAATGCTCATCCCGTATACAAGATGTGACACTTGCGCCATATGCACAAGGTTTATTTTAAATCAAAGAATGGCTGCATCTGCTAACAGCACATCAAGCATGTTGGACTCAAAACCCCAGTCTTTGAAGATGTTATTTATGCTGTTCTGCTTTATTACACATACATCCCGACCACAGTTTCCAGGCCGGCGTATGTGATAAAAGGAGAGACTTTGCCAGTGGAGGAATGCTTGTTAAATGCCTGCACCTTTGAAGAACAATGACGAGGGGACGTTTGAAGACTTTGAACACATAAGCAAATTAAATACAGAGAAAAACAGATTGTGCCCCTCACCTCTGATATATAATCTCACACAAAAGTAATTTGAATTCTGCGTGTGTGTTTGTGATCTTAGGTAAGATCTCTTATGAAACTCTGTGTACGGGGATGACACTGACAGCTGTTCCCAGACAGAGTTTCCAAGGATGTGGGTTATAAAGAGAAATTGTAGTGCTTTAAAGAACATGAGCATAGTTTGGTGTATTTGCAATCAAGGAAAAAATCAGGTCAGTTCGATGTTAGAAAATATTTTATGGAATGTGTTCAATGACATGTGAGGTGCGAATCTGCTTTAAAATCTGAATTAAAGGGACACGACTGGTCATGTGGTGACACTGTGAAACGAACAGGTGTGAGAAGAGGCGAGTGTCATCACAAAAAGCTGAGCAGAATCCCGCTGTTTTATGCTCTGCGTCGAACAATTTTCCAGTTACTTACCTGTTTGAGCTGCATGATCATCTCCCGTGTGGTTGCCGTGGCAACAATGGCCCTGTTGCTCCCCGGACTTGGCTGCAGGGACAGGGAGAGTCCAGATACCAACTTCACCCCCAGCTCTGTCACGCTCACTTTATCGTCCACCACCCTGATGCTCCTCTCAGCCAGGACGGACGACGTTAGAGGGGACAGCACCTGCAGCAACAAAACACCCTCAGCCAAGTGTATTTACATATGAATACGGCTAAAACCACGCATACACACTCACACCTTGTGACTCACCTGTATAGTAGTGGCGCCCACAGCTCGCCCTTGCACCAGTACCCCATCCTGCACCCTGGCTACATCTGGATCTGATACTTTCAAAGAGTAGCGCACAAGATTGGTCACATCCACCTGTCAATCAAAAAGAGAACAAAGGTTAGGCAGTAAAGTAGGTTGCAAAAGGCAAAGCAAATTTCAATCAGTTTTAAAATGCTTACCTGTCTTGTACTATGTCAAAGATCTCTACTAGAATGTAAATATTAAGAAAATGCAGAAAATGTTTTTTACCTTCCAATCAGATCCCAGAAAGTATTCAACAGGCTCTTTCCCAGTTAATGGGTCTGGCAGCGCGTCAGCATCAGGCCGGGCCACAAAGGTTGCGAACACCTTCACTGTGGAGTGCTGGTACTGCAGCATGCAACCCCTGCCCCTCCTCATCTCCTCCTCTTCCTCGCTGTCCCACGTAGACCTGACACACAAAGGCAACAGAACATAATTAGTTACATACGTATTGCTGAGCGTTACAGCAGATAACAAGACTGATGTAACTTTAATGCCTGTATGTTAAATATGAAGCTGCAGGCAGCAGGTGCAGCTTAGCACATTCATTTTGAGAGGTACACATCTTGTTTGTTTAATCTGTACAAAAATAAAAAAATAAAACGTTGGAAAATATGCATTTTCTGAGGTTATTTACAGACATTTTTTTCTACCTTTAGGCAGAGGCAGCTTGGTTATCTGCGCCCCTTGCTTCCAGTATCATGCGTTTAATTTGCAAGTGCTGGCAAGCTGAGGAAAAACAATGAAGGCCAGCAGTGTGTTTGCTGCTGCTGTTGACGCGCAACACATGCTGAGTGACCTTTTCTTCTAAATGAATTGAAGCTAAATTAACCAGGATCCCACGGCTGAGTGGTTTGTTTGTGGGTGATAGAGGTTAAGCCGGGAACCATCCTCAAACCCCTCAGCAATGATCATATAATTATCATACGCACAGCTGGTGTGCCACACACCACACGGCAGGTGTGCTGGAGGGTTGGTGGATATGTTTTTAAACTGCAGGCAGAAGGCTCCTGTCAAGAGCTGCGGTCCAAATAAACATCATTATTATATTGCCTAAGGTCTGAGCTTAACATGTGATGGAAATGCTGCTGCATTGAATTAGACTAAACTCCAGACAGGAAAGTAACTCCTTATGAAATGCTGTTGTCCAACTAAGTAGCAGTAACTATTTATATTGGTCTTATGTGCTTTCTTGATTTGATTCAAATACTCTCGCAGCATTCGTAGCATCAGATATTCCCTTAATTGCACTTTTGTTCTTTTTCATAACCAGATTTAGTAATTTCTAAAAACACCTTCCTTTACCATGGTTACTCCACTTTTCAGTTAGTTCTCAATTACCCTTGAGCCGTCGTGCGTTTTATGGGGTTGCCAGGCTACTAATTGGCACCAAGCAACGTAACAGTAAGAGTTAATTAAAACGTGCTAGTGCTAACTGATTGCAAGTGTTTATTTCAGTCTATTTTCAAAATCGCCCACAATAAAACAACTCTGAAAACTTGAAAACTGTCGATCTTACAATCTGTAAAGGCACGACAGGCTGAGGTTATTTCATGAACCCACACCTTAAGAAGGCTTTTCTTTTTTTTTTTGGATTATGTCCAATAGCAAGGCAAATACAATTCGGCACTTTCTACCATGAGACAAGTCAGGACAATCACATTTCTGACCCCGGAATCTGTTTGCGTCTGGTATTGAATGTTTTGGGAAATGACAGCCCATCAGTCGGCCATCATCATTAGTATTGAGTGGGAAAATAATGACTTTACTGTAAGTATTGAGTGAAATCCCACTAGCCTTTATCTCCAGGGCAACTGTGCAGCCTTTGCACTCTCCTGCCCACTAATGCACCAGACACAGATGTGATGTTGTTATGACGGACTACAGCGCAGACGGATATTACACACACTAAGCCTCAAAACAGTTTTATATTTGCATTAGTAACATTACTGTGGGCATGGCTGTCTCCCGTGATGAAATATATAACATGACATCTCCAATCATTGAAGCGGCAATCCCGAAGATTTTCATTTAAATTACCGTCTGCTGTTTATCTATCTTTTGCCATATGCAATGACGACTGAGCCAATTGCCCACTGATGAAAGAATTGCAGCCTTTATATATTTGTATTATTATGAACTCTGGGTCTGTGGTGACAGCCATAAACAGATATCTGGATACAAAAGCAGGTGATAGCCGACGGGTTCTGAGATCACTGCTGATGCAAAGTGAACATTTCCTGCTGCTGCAGCTTCACATTACAAGCGTTTAACAGGCAAAACACGAGCTGACCTCTATTATGGAGTAGTCACAGGATGTGCAGTGTGTTTTGCAAATAAGCTTAGCTCACTGGGCACTCTCAGAAATGCAGGAAATGTTGCAGAGAGTGATGGAACAAGAGCAGCCAAAGTGAGCTGTTAGATGAAGAGCTGCAGGCTTCACACCTCCAACTTCTCAGAAAGGTAAAAAAAAAACAACTCTTTTCTCTTTGCCCTGCTGTTCGCGGACATCCACCATGTGCTGCATAAGAAATTCCTCACAGAATAATGGGAACCTGTGGCATTAAACCACATTTGCTATCACCACCAGCAACTACAGGTGTCAATCAAGCAGGACTGAAACATTAATTAAAAATGATGAATTACAAATCGAAATAAGGCATTCGGAAGTCTAATAACAATGGACACACATTTCAGAGTGCCATAAGTTGCGGTAGTTGGATTTAAAATGCTCATAGCCACCATTCAAGGTGATGATTTTTTAAGCAGATTTGGGCTGATTAGACTATTTTATTAGACTATTTAAAAGTTAATTAAGAATTAATGAAATGAGAAAGACTAAAGAGACAAAAGACTCCCGCCCCATCCAGGTGACGACCTTCGGTAATTAAAATTTCACCTGTATTCATAGCGACGACTTCCAACACAACGACTTTTCAAAAACTTTTTCTAAACTGTAATCAGGTTTACTAATTTATTTTTTAAAGAACTTCCCCGGAGCTTATTATACAGATGGTCAGGCCTTACCTCCTGTTGCCTGTAGTAACAGGAACCCTCCACCCTTTGATTTGGCTGAGCTCGGGGTCGGCCACATCGAGGAGCAACGGCAGACGGGGCATCCACACGCTCATCTCCAGCTGTGCGCTCAGAAATCCGTAAGTAAAGTTGACCATCACGCTGCTTCTCCCTCTTGTCTCCTTCCCATTTACATATACATAATCACAGCGCTCTGACACCTGACAAGACAGATGGGAAAAGAAAAGAAAAAAGCTGAAACATGATTGAAGGGCTCGGGAGAGACGTCCAAGGTTTCAGCCTGGCCCCAAAACTTCCTCCCGTTCTGTCTGTCAGACTGCTAATCTAAAAATATCTTGACGCCGGACAAGAAAGGGATTTTAAAAAGTAGGGACTGAGCTATTGTCCAGAACTTTCTAGATGTACGCTGTTGGAAGTTCTTAAAAGTAAAGTCCACGCAAACTGAATAAGAAAGTTTTGGCCTGGCTGGCTGATGAGAGGAGATGGGGGACAGAGGCACCAATACAAATAAGCTATAACCACCCACGCAAACACACAAACATTTTATTCATTTCACACTACTTCCAAAAGTCTGGGCAGGGAATCGCAGTGTTTTAGTGTTCCTGTCATGTAAATTCACCGCTGTGGTCTCTGTGAAACCGTTACCGAATGTAAATTAGCTCTGCCTTGCGCCTGTTCCTGTAGCACTGTACTGTAGGTGGGAGCGCCGCACTCCCCACCAGTGAGAGCAATGAGGTGAGACACAGCAGTTGGTGTGTTTTATTTAAGATTGGAGGCCTATCTCCAATGCCGCCTCACTTATCTTAACAAACCAGTGGCTCCACAGAGGTAATTGGAGAGCACTAGACTGGAGAATTGAGTGTAGCACTGGAGGTAAGGAGGTGAAAAGGGGGGGGCGGGGGGGAAAAAATGAGGGGAGGAATGAAAGTAAGTCAAGTTGAACTCCTATGGAATTGTTAAGAAGGGCAGTGTCTGTAAATCATTTCCCAACATGCTGACTGGTCCAGACCGTAGTTTTATTAGCTCATCAAGAAGCTATATATTAAGAAAAACATTACCAATCTCAAAAGTGCATTTATATCATGCTTTAAAAATATTAAAAAAGAAATTAGTGGAAAAAAAATATTTTTTTCCAGTTCAACAATGATTCTAAATATCTAAAACTTTATATGACGTGTTACAAATAAAAAAAATGCAAAGTATGCATGATGTATACTTAAAGTTAGGCACTTTAAAGTGACACACCCACAGAAAATTATTATAGTAACCCCTCTACTCAGCACTTTAGTGTCTTTCAGCTCATTCTTTTGATTTATTTGGAAGCGATATTCAGGAATAAATAAACAGAAAAAAAAGTTAGTGAACTAATTTTGTGTTTGTTAACAACCTCATAACCTTTGTAAGCGTAATAGATTATTGTTGAAGGACGAAACTGCCATTAGACTGGGTTAAATGTGGAACACCGAGCAACACATTTCCCTTAGGAGGTGGTGGAGACCAAAATAGAGTCTCGTTCAACAGGTGGCTAGGAATGCAAGTTCATCTGTAATGTTGTGTCCGAGTGTAAGACCAAGAGGACAACAACAACAAAAAAGACAATACAGATTTTTTTCTTTTGTTCTTTCCACGCACACGCAGCCAGTTTTCTGTTAGCATTTAGCTAAAACTAAACGGTGCCGCATCTACACTCACTTGCCATTACTTTAGGTAGACTAGTGAAAATGCATTCTAATATAACATATCCTGCACTAAATCTTAACTTCATGAAGGTTATGGTATTTAGAGTTCGTTAAAAAATAACTGAGAGAGCTGTTGCTTAAACAGCATTTTCATTTTAGAGGCTGTGTGTGATGGTTGTGTTTCTGTGGTTTCTGTGTTCGCGTTTTGAGTTTTGTTCATGTTTCTTGTTTTCCTGTTTCCTGTTTTATTTTGTTAAGTTTTTTGATTTCCTGTTGCATTGCTCCCTGTGTTTCCCTGTGTTGATTAGATCATTGATTTCACCTTGTGTTGTCTCTTGATTTGCCTCACCTGTGTCTCGTCACCCCCTCTTCCTTGTGTGTGCATATATAGCCCTGCCTTCTCCTTTGTTCCTTGTCGCGTCATTCCTCATGGTTTTTTTTTATTCTGTGTGTCTCCATGTTTTTTTTTTTTTTTTACCCCTCTGCATATCTCCAGTGTTTCGAGTGTTTTTCGTTTCTAGTCTCTAGTTACCTTTTTGTCTTTTGAAAGTTTTGATTTTGTTTGTTGGAATTCCTGCTTTTTTCAGCAACGCCTTTTGTTTCCTTTTTATTTAATTAAACACCAGTTTTGCCTTCTCCTGCCTCGCTGCTTTTTGTCCTGCGCTTGCGTCCTACCTCCCCCCTCGTATAAATCCATAACACTGTGGTTTGCATCGCTGTTGAACAGAACTGTGTTGCACTGACTCGTATCAGCCACATTTTAGTCAGAGGGCTAAATAACAGAAACACCTTTGCATTTAATTCAGTCCAGTGTAACAGCTCCACAAACTACATCCTCCAAAGAAGCGGCTGAATTAACACTTTTCTTGCAAAGTCTCAACATGCAAGACTGTTATATTAAAATGCATTCGTTTTCACTAGTAGACCTAAAGAAATGGTAGGTGAGTGTATAGCAGGGATTTAACCTTAGTCACGTGTAATACCTTTTAGATTTATCTAAATGCTCACAGAAGACTGGCTGTCTACGCATGGGAAAAAACGGGTCCACCATAACAGTCCTGCACTAATGTTTCGGCGAGTGAGTGCAGATTCATCCAGCAGCAGTTATAGTATAAAAGATAATGTCTGTGGGTTGAAGCTTTAACTTGACTGTATTCGCTCTAAGAGGGGTCAGTGACCGCGGGAAGCGTAAGAGACCTTTCAGAGACACAATAATAACTGGATTAAGTTTCTCACAGATACAGAAAATCATTACAAATACAGTCGCCCTCTCCTCAGCTCTTTTCTCACTCTCTTAAAGCTTACACATTTTAACACACCGTCTTACACTAGCGCAGGCTGCAGCAGGCGTGCCATTTAATGGGAAATAATATGGTTTATTTTTTTTTTATTCTCTCTGGTCCTCTCTCTTTTTCTGCGCCTGCCGTGGTAGAAACATGGATCCATTGCACAAAGGTCAAATCGCTGTGCTTACAGACTGAGTGGTGGGATCATAGGCTCAGTCTCTAATGCCATATTGGAAGAGGCTGCTTTTATCCACAATGCTTTGACACACACACTCTCACGCGCAAGAGACTGGAGCCGGACGTGCTGAGTGTGATGGCAGGGTGACAGGGGATGTCTTAGAGGCATACACCAGAATGAATCATGAATGACTGATTTTTTTTTTTTAATGCCACCAAATTCGACGTAATCACTGTCAGTCATTCAGGAGACTTTGTGTGCAGATTAGTCCTAAAATTCATTCAATCCAAACAGGAAACAACTGATACGGTCGGTTTATCCTTATATTGTATAAAAGTTCTTTCCACTTGCTTAAAACAAATCAGGGATTATAGACTGATCAGGCATAGCATTATGACCACCTTCCTAATATTGTGTAGGTCTCCCTTGTGCCTCCAAAACAGTTGTGACTCATCAGAGAATGGACATGGGTCTTCTGAGGGTGTCCTGTGGTGTCTGGTAACAGCATGTTGTTAGTGGGGGCCTTTGGGTCAATGTTATTTACTTCTTCTGTAATCACAATTACAGCAGCTACCACAAATTTTATTATTTTAAATAATTTTATTAATATTTTTTCCATATAATACAAGACAAAAGCTTACAAGTTTAGGATTTTATGACTTACCTTGACTACATCCTCATCCGTAGACCTGCAGCCAGTGTAGCTGGTCACATCGGTGACCGAGCCATTAGCCTCGACAGCAAGATTCTTCACAGGGACCGACACCATTTTACCCGTAAGCACCGCGGTATTCAAGATATCTGTGTTCTGTGCAGAATAGAGGGCAGATAAAGAGCAGGTCAGTAGTCTGGCTCGGTGCAGTTTCACAGGTTTATTTGCCGTTGTGTACGAGGAAATGGAGACGGAAAGCGTTTGGTATAACCCGACACGGCAGATGGTTTATTACACAGAACCATCTGCGAAGGTTTTTGCCGTCGTCGGAAGGAAAACCGGCAAATAAAAGGAACTCTTAAGAGCAGCCATTGTTGCCTCAAAACACACACATAGTTGTAAGGGGCTCCTCACAAAGCTTGGTCAGCACCTCTCTGGATAGTCTGAAGCTCGGCAGGATGGATTGTTAAGCTTGCATGAGAATCCAATTGCCTCCCGAAGTTACTCTTGTTCTGTTTTCGTGCAAAAATTCACCTTGCAGTTTGGAGGTTATTCACCAAAATTAGCCTAATTTAGCTTAATTCCTAGATATCATCTGAAAGAATGGAGACAAATGGCTGTACCTAAATATTAATATCAGGTCTAACTATATCCCTCACATCAACAATCCACTCATATTTGCAGCACAACAGCAAAAACATTAGGCTACTTCCACCAATCATTTCGAGCCATAAGTCCTATTATTTTTAATTTTAATGTGATATCCTAGACAAAGGCGGAAAACAGACCAGTGAGAGTATATGCAACCAAAGTCCCCCAGCTCAGAAGCACATTGCAGTTACAGTATGTGGAATGCATGTTAACCATCAGGCAGACACTCTTGTAATTTTTAATGCTTTTCCTCAGAGCTGTGGAAGGTGCATTTTCCTGCCTTCAAAGGGAAGCTGCTATTGTACCTGATCCCGTGTATAAGCAGTCAACGAACTAAGCACCGCTATAGGTGGAACTTCAAACAGAAAGTTCTTGTTTTACCTGGGTGCGGCAGCCAGAGCGAAAAGCAGAAAAGCATTTGGCTGAATCTAAAAACTTGTCTGGGAATCCCGCTGGGCTCGCACATTAACCTCATCGCTACTTGCATGGGGGCAGGGATGCCAGGCAGAGAGAGGATGTTAGTAAGCGATTAAATCACAGAAAAACAGGCGGACTACATTGATTTATTTGAGACCCAGTGACCCACTGGACAGATGTGCTAAAAACTAAAAATAATGTCTATTTAGAGTCTACATCTATCTCACACACACGCACCTGGATGGAAATAAGTCCTCTGGTATATTGTATTATCCATAGATCAGCACTTATAGCGACACCAACACTTAAACCTGATTGCATTTCTAATCTTCCAGCTGATTTTCCCACCTTGTACTGTGCAGCTTTGGCGACGCTGAGCTGCAGCTTAGCTCTTATACACTCCGTAACTTGTCAACAAGCCCGATGTAGCTTTAATTTTACACTTTAACTCCTCCTTCAACAAGGATTTACCACTACTTTCCAATTCACAAGATCTCTGAAAATGCCTTTTTAAAGGTAGCGGCAGTGCAGTTTGTGCGTAAGAAGCTTTGGGTGATCAGTGTTTTTTTTTTTTTTCCCCCACTCCTGATACTTGTGGGCTAAAGCACCAGACAGCGCTCTGCAGATGTTCCCTGGCAGCATCACATTCTGAACTCTGTCGGCTTGACAGCTGCTGACCGCAATTCCAAAAGGACATGCTCCAGTTCAGACTGCAACACTGACCCAAACATAAGCCACTGGATCAGAAGGTAGCAGAAAATCAGGAAGCAATGGGAGCGGCTCGGCGGCGGTGACGCCAGTGCCACGCTGAGAGATCTTGACGTCCGATGTTTCCGCAGGCTGTGCAGTAATCCGGTTTGCAGTGATCAAGCTCAGCTCAAGTGATTCAGCTGTATTTTAAATCTGCTTCTTTTACATTTGCGTTCTGCGGTAAACCTCGGTACATTCACTCATTTGATTGCGATAACTTCATAAATCCTTGATAGGGTTACAGGTAGCACAGAGAAAGGTCAGCAAACCAAACATCTCATGCATATACTGTTCGCTCATTGTTATGCGATGAAGCATTACATTCTGTTCATTTTCCATGGGGCTTTATGTGTTGCAGTGCTAGTGGTGATTCACAAATGGGAAAAGAGTCACAGTCGACTCAAAAAAAAATTGTTCTGTTCACCGTTAAAGGGAAAAAGGTATTTTCCTCATGTGAATCCTGTAAGTGACTGAGATGAAACATATTTGCTCTCAAATAGCTGTGTGATTCATGTTGACTGGTGTACCATGAAATAGACTAGTGAATCTCCTGTCAAGGTCAGATATGGATCTACCTTGTAATGTCTGGAGGTTTCCCCACAAAGTGTTTGGACACAACTACACACACAAAAAAAGAAAAAAAGCCAGAAATCAGGACCTTGAATATTATTTGTGGGTAACACTGTGTTCACGGTGCAGATAGAGAGATATCTAAATAAATAAATAAATGGTCAGAACAGCATTCTGATTTTATTCTTTTTAAATCAATATACAGTTTTAGTGTAAGCCATCTTTTTAAAGACAAGTCTTGCCCTTTTAATATCATTACATTACAATATGATTATGCCAATTAAAATGCCAATTAGTGTGTGAATAAAACCTTGACAAGTGGTGTAATTTTTTATTTAATGAGGCTACTGATGTCAGGCATTCAGATGGCAGAAAAAACAAAAGACTTGCACAGCCGTGACTATGTGGCATTTTTCACTTCACCAAGAATGCACTAATTTGTTGCATTATAACAACGGCTTAGTTCTGATGCATAGTCCCAGGTGACATAATCTCATCTTGTTTACTTATCGAGGAATCATTAGAAAGTTAACGGCATGAAATTGTCTTTAACTGATTAATTTAACTTTAACAGATGAATACTGGCTTTCAAGACTGAGTGGGTAAGTTGGAGAGTCGGGGAACCTTCTCCGTCCAACTATCGGGACTCATAATAGATTGAACTGGTCATTTACTCGGCAGCCTGCAAGTGTTGCAGTATGTAAGGCACACCTCAATGCAAGCACATGAAAATATAAAACTAGAATCACTGCTTTGCGCTTGTATGTCTCTGCCAACTAGCAAAGTCAGTCCAGACTCGCATGATGTGCTGTGTCGAAAATACTTTAAGAATTTAATAAAAATGTTCAGCAGAAAGTTGTGTCACAGGGAAGATTCAAGATGTTCCAAAGATTTTGGTCACAATGACCTTAATGTTTGACTTTTGGCTACCAAATGTTATCCTCTTCGTCCTTAAGGTCAAGTGCACATTTGTGCCAAATTATGCCCTGTTGTTCCTGAGATACTGTGTTATTAAGAATAGGACAGGTGGGCAACTTGAAAACATGCCTCTAGCCACAACGGTTGAGTAAGCATAAAGACTTACTGCAAATAGATCCATGTACTCTTCATAAAATGTTCTGCCCATGTCAGTATTTTAAATTGATACAGATATGGTTCTTACCATCACCAGAGGTGCCAGCCCCACATAGTCTTTCTGAGTGGTGTAGATCCTCATTACACCGACGTCTTTGATGTTCCCTGGCAACTCCAGACGCCAGGAGATGGTCTGGCTCTCAACCCTCTCTGAGACATCTTTTGCTACAAAGTCCAGTTGTAAAACCTCCAGAAGACCCCTGTTCAGAGATATAAAAAAATAACATTGCAATATGGTTAGACAAGTGAAACAAGCTATGTTGGATTTAAACCAGATACTTATGTTAGTTAAACAGCAACATACCATTGCTAACATACCCTAAGTCATCTTAAGCTATCAGAGCAAGTACAGCAACAAAGTGTGTTCTGATTGAGGATTTAATGCTTTAAAATCCAATGATCCATTTGTGAAAATATGTTATTTTGCTTGAAAGGTTGCATTCTGATGTCTTTTGGAAAGACACCTTTTAAAGTTTAAAGTTTGGGTTGGATATTAACTGAAGAATAAAGGGAGTCGAATATATCGGGAGCTGAGATGAACTCTGCAGTCTGGTGTTCCTTAGAGGAGAAATGTAAAAGTGCAAAAAGACACGAGCAACGAAAATGAAAGGAATTGAAATTACTCAGAACTTCAAGAAGAAAAAAAAAAACACCTGTGGAGTTTAACTAAAAGTGAAGACAATACACGAGAGGTCTCGTTTCCATCAGCAGATGGAAGAATTAGGCGAGAGTGTGGAGGGAAGATTAAGTGAGCTGGCTGAGACTTCAGCCAAGTATTCTGGTCAAAGGGTTGTCAAAGAAATGGCATGTGATGTTATTTGATGCTGGAGAGTGTGTAGGCATACCTGTCAGTAGGAATAGATCAAAAGGGAAATAGAGCTGGATGTGAATGGAGCCGGTACCCTTTGAAGTACAGCAGAACTTTGCATAAAGCAAAACAATAAATCTCTACGCAGCCGAAACTTGCATTTAAAAAGAGGCAAAAAATGTTGAAATCAGTGGCAACAAGGACGACACCAACCAGTATGAGCATATAAAAGTGCTTGCGTTCTGTCAGAATAAACCCAAGGACTGATGGCTGCAAGGCAGTTACAAATGAGGAGTGCAGTGAGAGAGGCCGTTATGAGGTTATGTGTGGTGCTCTTGGTCACAAATTAAAAAAAATAAAATAAATCGAAAAAAACGCACTATAATTCTTTTTGCATGTGTGGATCCAAAAGCTTTGAAATGATTAAAGATTAAAAGTTCTGACTGTGGGCAAAGCAAAGTGCTTGAGGCAGTAGGTTCACTGTTCAGTGAGTTAAATTAAGACTGTTTGACTGGGTTTGTGAATGCAATAAGCACTATGTGACATAGTATCATGTTACATCGAAGGTGACAAAATATGTTTTAGACTACTGTGAGTTTTGGACTTTCTCATTTCATGTTTTAACTTCCTTTGCGGCCAAGGCACTTCAGGGACCGAGTGACTTCTGAGGTCTCTTGCTGTGCCAAGTGCATCTGAGGTAGCTGTCAAAGTGAAAGTGTGCACCGAGGGCTCAAAATGTCTGGGAGAGAGCCATCCCCCCACTTGACGATTTGACAGTGGGACACCTCTAAACCCTCACGCACTTGACAGGAATGCGCCTCCAAGTAGTCCATGAGTATAGACATTTGGATTGAGCCTACATGATTATCCTGAGAACATGAAATGGTGCTCACTGACGCTACGTGGAAGCACGTTTTGGCTATTTCACAGCAAAAAAAGAAAAGCACAGCATCTTCGATAATGAGCTAATTGGGAGCATGCTAACTTAGCTTAGCAGAAAGACCGGGAACACTGGAGTAGCTAGTCTGGGCAAAAAGGTTTGGGCCAGGCTTTGGTTTTTGTCGAACTATTCTGCTCACAACCTCTATAGAGGTTACTGATCTAGAGTAGAACTACATGTGCCGAATGTTGAAAAATCCAAATTACGTCTGATTTTGTGTCTCTTTGGAAAACATACCTGAAAGTATGCAGAAAGAAAGAAAGGAAAGTGAACTTGTTGCACATGTCTACAATGCCGAAGACATTCAGTTCAATTCTATTCCATTTAATTACATTAAATTCAGTTCAAATCAAATCAGTTTTATTTATATAGCATCGATAACAGTACAAATTGTCTAAAGACGCTTTACAGAGCCCAGCTTAAAATATGAATGTAAACTGTCTTTCATAGACATTGAAAAGAAGCGTTCTGGTAGAAAAATAAATAAATTATTGGTATAAAATATCTACTTCATTTCTTTCATGTGGCCCTTTTCTCCCTGTGTTTTCCAGTAAATGAAATGGATTTGAAACGGATTGAAAGGATTCACACTGAAAATACTGCGAAAGCCCGTGTGAAAGCGAGACACAGAAACACGTAAGGGGTTAATGCCCCCATTTCCTGGAAATCTGTCTGTCTATTGGGGGGGACTTTAAACCCCACGTATCATCACTTTAAAGCACAGTGGTGTGAGGATGTGTGTGTGTGTGTGTGTGTCCTAGTGGAAGCTCAGTATGAGGGACACGACTTGGAATATCTCTGCTTCCTAATCTCTACTTCTGAACGTGCAAGCGCTTAAGCCTGGATAACGTAGCCGTGATTATGGATGATTACAGATATGTGGGTCGGACGGACGCCGGGTGGTGTGTGTGTGTGTCTGTGTGTGCGTGTGTGTGTATGTGTGGGCGGGAGGTTGCTGGGCAGAGGTGGATGCTGGTTCACCATCATCAGCATCAGTCGGCTGTAATCAACTGGTGTGCATCAGGTAAAACAAGTGCTGTGAAATTAATATTCATTTGCTATCTATTGAGCTAAAAATAGAAGGATGTGAATTATTTAATGCTACTTTTAAAATTTTTCATTTATTGTATTTATTTTTCAAAGCAACTTTGCGATTAAAACTCATGGGACTCGAGCTCAGTTTGTTTTTTGTTGTGATTTTTTTACATTTACAATTTAATACGACTGGACAAGAAAAACTAATATTATATATTGTAAATATGTTATACGAAACACAGAAAAATAAAGCTATGCATATCCCTGTGTATTTGATAAATACAAGTCTACTGGTTACTGATAGCGGCGCATCCTGGTTTGTCCTCAAAGGTTGATTGAAATGATTAAAAAATCGGGTTTCCGGCAACTATTCTGTGATTGGTCAGAAAATTTAAGTGGGTGTGGCTAATGCGCGAAAGCGGAAATGCTAGCGGCCACTCTACGAGCTACCAGATGCTAATATTCGTTCGGCACTTGAGTTTCTTGTAAATACAAATTACCTGAACAGAATAAACTTTTTTCTTGTTCTCACAGCCCTAGGAGCGAAAACAAACTTCTCGCTTCTCGCTGAGTATGTAACAAACTTTAGTGGAAGGGCTCTGGCAGTCGCCGTCTTGGCAGTGTCTGACTTTGCCTAACCCTAAGGTAAAATCAAAAGTGGTAAAAGAAGCACAGCGTGAGTGGAGCTGAAGTGGGTGAGATACTTTAAAACAGACCACTAGCAATCTGTGAGGCCACCCACCTGTCACTCAAAGTGTCTACACCCTATATTTTTGTGTAAATTTAAGCCTTGATATAATTTAAACAAGTGAGTTTATAGAAAAATCCATCCACATACAGTTGTTATGAATAGGGCGGTAAACTTGTTTCTGTAAAAATGGGCATTTTAACATGTCCATAGAGATTAACTCGTTTTTGGACCCACCCTCAAGTGGCGACTTGAGGAATTGCAATTTGTCCCTAAAGTTGATGCTTGGATACATCTCATTTATAGTGATGCAAACTTGTGGAGATACACAGGACTACTTTCTCTTACTTTGACTTATTCCGAATACTCCACCAAAATTTGAAAATGCAGCAACACGTTCTTACACATACAGACCAATACAAAATTGTGGGCGCTTGGCTGCATGTAGTCTCTGCACGGCTGTAGGCTACACATTTTTGAATTTCCTCTGAAATAAAAAAGGAAATTCTTCATTTTCAGTCTGACTCCGTACCACAACGTGAATATAAACAGTTTTTCAAGATCGCTTTGCTTTTCCTCTACGTAAAGTATATGTCTGATGGGAGCGGGTGAAGACTTGCACACCTCTAAGACTGTGCAGTGTGCTGCATGTACATATACAGTGGACCGACCTCTTTGCAGTGAAGGCACCCTTCCTGCGGCAGGTAACAGAGACCGTGTTGGGAGTCGCTCCTCTGCCAGGCTCCACTAAGATGTCCCACAGCGCCGAGTCGCTGGGCCGAGCTGCGCTGAAGGACAGGCCTGCTTTTATTGCAGCCCTGCAGCAAACATAGACACAAAATGAAGTTAGAACAAAGCATTTCTTTATAAAATGAACAAACAAAACGAAGACAGGTTTGATTTCTGTTGTGTAAAGTTAAAAATTAAGGCAAAGAAAGCTCAGAAAAGGTTTAATATGCTGTGCAGAACTATGTAGACTGAACAGAAGTATTTGAACTGTTACATCTTTGTCTTTGGTATCTGCAGCCACACTGTAACAAATCTAATATTTGGTGCATGATGTCTTTGTATCATTTGTCTGTAGATGTAAAAGTGTGTGGGCAGGCATTCAGGATTTTGTGTATTTGCTCAGAAAAGCAGGTTTCTCCTGTGATCACACGTGCGCGCTTTGTGGGTTTAGCTGTTCGTGTTGTGTCTAACGAGGTGAGTCACCGACAGACTGATGTGTCGCCGGCTGATTGCAGACTAAGAATTAGCAGGGGTATTTAATTGCCATTAACCCTGCGGAGGACTGAGAATCAGTTAATCAGACGTCTGATTTAGACACACACACGCACACACTCATCCACGCTAGGAGATACTCCCGTAAAATCCACCAGTCACCTTTGTTTGTGTCTATCCGGCAAACTGCATCCAGAGTAGTCACATACCAACGGACAGGGTCATAGAGCAACTGTTGGAGTCACAGACTTGAAAAGTGATACAGGGGGAAAATGAAAAGCCTCTGACCCACGTTTAAAGTGAAGCGACTCTCTGCAGTAATCTGCACTCAAACAGACACCTAGCTACAGGGTGAGAGCTTCATGTTTTTCCAAAACAGGCCAATTTCCTCACGGCAAGGATTCAACGAGACGCTGGAAACGTTCCAGAGGGAATTCAGCCCGTGCTACCTCAAGAATATCACTAGGCTCCCGCAGATTTGTCAGCAGGATAGTCAAGCTGAGAATAATTTTGAGGAAGAAAAAAAAAAGAAAGCTTAACTGAAATAAAGTGTTGGATTAAAGTGATGTGTGACACGTCTGAAGCCTCTTCATGACGACAGGTAGACTGTGGTCTTTAAAGAATCTTGAGGTAAAAGCATTCAAGACTCCATTAATACTTCTTCAACTTCTTCTTGTCTTAGCTTTAAGGAACGCAGGTAATTTTTTATGTTCATCCCAAATCCTATTCCTGCCATGACCCACAGACACATTTAAAAAATTAGCATTTAATACAACATGTGACAAGAAGAGACAGCCCGCTATTTTACAGCAAATCATCTGTTTCTGTTTTAACAGCCTGTTGTTTGTCACCGTGGATAGAGAAAACTATCTTCAAATAGCTGAAAAATATTAGAACTGACAGGTGGAAATAGACTCGCACACAAACAATCTACTCATAGTATAAGAGGGGTCGCTATGTATGCCACGTCAACCACACATACGCATTTAGAAATACTGATTTGTAATCAAAGAAACAACTAGACTGATCGATAACCACTGAGAACGGGGTCAGAGTAAGACCCCAAAGGCAAAATACAGCACACAACACACACACACACACACACACACACACACACACTGCCTGAAGCAAACTGATAAGCTGACAATTCAACTGATGCCGGATAAAGACACACTCATGCAAAGCTCAATATCTGGATCAAACGTCTTAATGCCAAGGGCAAAATCTCCACATTATGCTTCCATTAGCGAGTTTAATGAATGTCTGAAATACAATAAACATAAACATTGATTCAAGCTGGCAGATCAGAATACAAATTAAACAACAGAGACTTCAATTTAAAAAAGCAATTTTTTCTTCTTAAACCTTTTTTTTTTTAAAGAAGGGATCATTTGTAGTTTTGATTGTAGCGGAGAACAAATTAACACACTGTGCTTCACTAAGGGAAAACCAAGATGAGAAAAATGACCAAAGTTTCAAATTTATTTTGGGCTGTATCCAAAAATATCATGTTATTTCTGCTTGTCCGGCCGAGAGCCACACCGACACCAACACCTGATGACCTTCCCAGGGGTGCAAACCCCTTCAACGGACACCTATTGAGTGTGGAGGAGCAGTAACTCAATGACAGGATCTTCCTGGATCACTGAGCTTCTTGTCCACAAGCAAACACAAGCCTCCCCACAGAGAAACCTCATTTCGGCCACTTCTATCCTCGCTCTTTGTCTTTGTCAGTCGCTGCTCAGAGTTCATGACCACAGGTGGGGAACGGAATGGATATCGACCTTTAAACTGAGCTGAACTCTTCCCAGCTGTCGTACCAAACTGTCCTTTTGTTTAAAAAAGTTGGAAAGCTCTCTTTATTGTTGGCTTTCATTAACAATTCATGCAGAATAAAATTAGTTTGTGCCGTGAATGCGTTGTCTGCGGACAGGACAGTTAGTCTTCCTCTCATATTTTATGGATGTTGTTTACGAGCTTGGTGTGCGCTTAACAGGTGGTTACGTTGGGCCTGCAAACTAGACCCACTCACACAGCTGTAAGCGGGTAATCCTGGCTGTCAGCCCAGATCATCTCCATCCTAAAGGGTTAACCTCTTGATTCATTTTCAATCAGGGCCACAGATTATCTGGCCTAACCCTGCTGGGGTGGACTCAATCTTGGGCCAAAGAGTGAAGTGGAGCAGGGATTTCTCCCAAGAGGAATCAATCACTTTTGCCAAGCTCCTCAGAGCTAGACTTCACTTGGACTTAAACTGCAGCACACAGTCCCCTCTTCTTGTCCAATCTCATTCGGGATGTGGCAGTAGGTCAGAAATACACGAGTCGAAATCACTGACCTGACTGGAGGTGGGTACGGTCAGTGAATTTGGGAGATTTCAGGTGAAGGGGCTGTTAATCCTCACAAAGAGTCAAAACAACAGCAGATGTTAAGGGTCAGCGTCTCTCCACCAAATCTTATTCACGTAATTTCACCAGCAGACTTGCATTCAGGTCACAGGGACTTGTGTGTGTGTGCATGTGTGTGTTAAGGCATGTTTTGTGTTTTGTGGACAGAAAGTCTGATATCTGAGAGGAGCACCGGGAGCGCCTCAAACACAGCCGCAGGTTGAAATGTTCGCACTATGGATTAACACACACATCTTAACATTTCTCTCCATGCGCCTGCATCCTGCAGCAGATTACTGCGGGGCTTGTATGTTTGCTGCATGATATCACTAAATCATGGGATTAGAGAGAAATTCGTCTTGCGTTTCAAACAAAAACCATTAAGCAGAGTAAAGACTGGAAACACAAACCTCACTGCAAAGGATTTACATATGACTGATCTGAAAACAGTTTTACTCCAACCAGTGATGTGGATCAAAAGGCAGCAAAGAGAAAGTTTGAAACAGAAGCCTGTGTTTCTCTGTGACGGGGCTGCTTTTATATTAAATTCACTTTTACCCTAAGGAGTTAGGAAGATGTTAGTTATTTGTTTTCCTGCTCCATTAAACAGATGCATTATTTATGAAGTCAAATAACCAGAGAACCTTGTTGGAGTGTTAGTGGGATGTTGAGATATGAAAACCAGTGAATCATTTGCCAATTATTTCCCTGTTTATGGAAGAGTGCTCTTCATAACTCCCCCACTAACTGAGAGGTTGAAGTAGACAGGATATAACATGTCAGTAATTTATGAAGCCAGTGAAACTGGCAGACAACACAAGTAATGTCGTCGCTCAAGCATTTTACTGCATGGCCTTGATGGCCAGCCCCATCAGTATTCCAGTGCCTTAAGTAACAGTTTAAATGCATGGAGCTTATCCTTCATGAATATGCTCAAATATACTGTATATCCTCATGATTCAACTTGGTTTCTGCGTCTTTTTATGCTTTGCATGTTTCAGGGACTATTAATTTCCATGTAATTCCTCCTAAACTCTCTCCTCAGCACGCTCAGCAACATTTGAATGCTTACAATGTTTCGGTTTGAGGGAAAGATACTTTAAGGTATTCTTAAAATATCCGGGCAGACTTTCTGTGGCCACATGCTGAATATGTAATTTGAAGGCCTCTA
This sequence comes from Chelon labrosus, assembly GCF_963514085.1. Classification (NCBI taxonomy): domain Eukaryota; kingdom Metazoa; phylum Chordata; class Actinopteri; order Mugiliformes; family Mugilidae; genus Chelon; species Chelon labrosus. The sequence goes on from NC_140355.1 coordinate 9,989,203, forward strand.
CATTAGTCTCGGCTGTGTAAAAGAACTATTAATGCCGCCTCTAATGAGAAATGTGTAAATGTCATGTTGTCAGCACTCGGCAACCCTGAAGACTGCGATCTCAACTTGCAATTAGCTTGTTCAGCATTTCTCCACAAGGAACTGAAACGTGACTTCAGAAGTGTAATGACAGATTTGAGACTTGACCCAGATCCACAGTATCTTGAATCATTAGTGATTTGACTTGGACGCTGGGACTGCCACAAAGGCCACAAACAATGTATCACTACCAGAGTTCAAATTCAGTCTTAGAAAATAGGACGGCATTCGCAGCATAAGAAAGTGTTTAAAAATACTGATAAACGACCAAGAACTACAACACTGACACATAAAAAGCTGCCTTGCATGTTGTGTTGGTTCCCACAAAAGGAATAGACGTTTGGGGAATAAGCTTATAGTCAGATGAGAAGATTTATACCACTTTCAAGTACAGTGAGCCTCAGATCAGCTTAAAGACTGGAAAGATGGGGAAACATCTATACTGGCTCAAATCTCAACACGTTACATTTGTTTAATCCATACTAAATCTAATGTGTACTGCCAAGTTATTTAACGATTTAATGGGGGCAACGTGCCGGACTATTTCTTGCATTTGGGCCTGCTGTCATTGCCAATAGAAGTCACCACTGATGGCTAAGAAACTGTTTGGCACATCCACTACAGCTACAATTAAAACAAAGAATACTGTACATCACTTACCTAAGTGTGAAGCTTTCCAAGGTAGATGTACTAGCCAGAAAGATGTAGAAAGTTGCCACGTCAGTTGTCCTCAGGAACTTAGAAGAAGTCTGGACCACCACAGCACCTCCAAGCCTCAGCCGAAGGAATGTCGGGTTCCCTGGTGAAGTTCTCAGCAGAGTGACACTTCCTATCCTCCTCATTGGTGTCCCTGATCCCCCAGAGTCTTTCCTTCTTCCCACTCCTACTCGTTGCAGGCTATCCTGAGGGGTGCACTGGCCCGTCTGGTCCCGCCGACTCTGGAAGTAGACCTCCACAACATTCCCCTGAATTCCCTTGATTCCTTCATTTATTTCTGCTTCCCTGCTGGAGCTTCCAGATCTGCTGGATGAGCTGAACCAGGTGGGTTCCGGCTTAAGCTGTGCCACACAGAATCCCCCCGGAGACACCAGGCAAGCTCCGCGGACTTCCCTCGTCTCCCAGAAGGCGTAAGCCGTCACACAGTGAGCGCCGTCCTTGGTCTTCGCTCCACCATTTTTCCTTCCATTGTCTCCTCTGAGCCGCATTGATTCTTGCCCGACAGTGATATTACTCTCAGTGGGCATGTGGAAGAGAATCTTGACGACGGGGGAAGAGGAACGAACCTGGCGGACCAAAATGGCTGGCAGGATCTTACGTCCACTGAGGAGCATGTCTGGAGAAATAGAGGCATCTACAGACAGGGGGCCATATGAAGCATTGACGACTGGTTTTAGGAGTCCGGCACCTGATCCAGTGATGAGAAAAGTCTGAGTGTGAGTTTTCTGGCTCGAGTTCCCGGACGGCTCTGAACTGTCCTGTCTCAGAAACACATGGTCCAGATTGAGGACCTGAAAGTTGATGGTTGGATAAACTGGAGAAGGGGTGGAGGATGCCCCAGCATCTTCAGCAACTTTCTGGCTGTCGGCAACTGGAAGGGGAGAATGTAACAAAGAGAAATATCACTGCTCTAACCTAAAATTTCAGTGTAAATCAGTGATTATAAAACGCACAGCGGTCACTTACAAAGTCAGCTACTGCCAACCTTTGGTGAGGATGACAGGAGGATGGAAGGGTTGAAAAGGGGGTCATGGCTGGAGAGACAAGGCAAAGGATTGGTCACAGGGGGTTAAATTGAGCGCCAAAAGGATTGAGTCGAGGTCAGCGGATAAGGGCAGTCGGAGGTCTTGGGGAACCAAGGACAGCGAGACTTAGGTTAAAGACAATGATTTGATAAAACAAATGTGGTCACAATGTAATTCCTGGTCTTCACAGTTCCACACCAGATTTCTTTGTCAGATTTTATTGATTAATAACGATTTGTTTTATTCATTTTTGCTCACATTGCAACCTCTGTATTCAAGAGCAAAGGAAATACAGATATCAATGTAATTTCTAGCACCAAAAATAGATAAATATTATGCAAATGCTGCTTAAGGGGTATTTTCTGCATCTAAAATCTCTGTCCTTCGACATAAAATCTATTCTCAGTCCTCCAACTACTACAGTAGGCCTATGCAAAGTAATAAAAGAAAAGGCAAAACATCCAAGTTTTGCTCTAACTTCCGTGGGATTACTGTTATCCCAACAGGATGCGGCATGTGAAAGATCCCACTTTTGCTGCCAAAGACACTTGGTAATTTGCCACTCTCCGTGTTGAAGTGCTCCAGAATTAATGTGTGAATATGTCTTCCCCTCACCTTACAAAAATAACTTCTCTGAAGGCAACAGCTTTACCAAAGCAAAACCTCCTTTTCCCTGAAGGACGCTCCTTCCCCTATCTTCAGAACACATTCCACGAATACATCCATATGCGAATAAGATCTAGGCATAAATGCAAAGGAAAACCCGTGCAGATGTCGATATTAAACATTCAAAAATATGTCTTAGAGATTCCAGAGATCAGACTGATGGTGTGAGGAAGGAATTTCACATGAAAGCAACGCAGATATTAGCTGGCACTCTTGATTTCTTCATGATATCTGTTGATTCAAGGCAAATCAGAGGCAAAATGAAACAAAATACTGTGATAATTCAGTTCCATGTGAGTGTCTATTTGCAATTCGCTGATATAAACCTGGACATGACTATTTGACTAGGTATTCAATTTCAGGTCGACATCCCTCTCACTCACAGCGGAGCAGTGAACGTACTGTAATCCTGTGCCGCTTCAGTTCACTTTGTTGTCAAAGGGAAGGGATGCTGAAGACCTCAGCTGTGTGGGAAGACTTTAAACTGAGGGATGACAGCACGAAGACAGTGCGCTGAATATGCAATTTGAAACCAACCCGAACACGGTGGCACAACATGCATGAAAAGTCACCTGAAGGCTGTAAGTACCAGGCTGTTTTGTTGTTTGATGGTGTAAAAAAAAAGGACCAGCAGCTAGCAAACTTAGCTTTACTTATGTTTGTGACAGATATTGGATTTGCAACAACTTTTTAAGCTTCAGCTCAACAAGACTTAAAATAAAGTATGGGACGGAGACCACATGAGATGCCATCAAAATGGTAACTTCTCTATATTCTGAATTTAAACGTATGAACTGCTTTCAACGTGTATTTATTAAGTATAAATAAACCCTGGCTCAGATGTGCTGCATAATATATATACTATGTCACAATTAACTAATTGCATCTCAGCCGTATTGGATGTCCCCCAGCACCAATTAGTCGGATATTTGCTGTCGATTACTGCCAAACATTCGTAGCGTAAAAAGTAGTATAAGAGACAGCCCTGGGCCTTTTCATCGTACTCTTATTTCTCCATCAGAGAAACCATATTATCACTGTTGTTACTGAAGTTTCTCTGTGAACAGACCTTTTAAAATCCCTTAACACATTTCTATTACATTTGGTGCACAAATAGGCTCTCAACTAATTAGACTTTGGTGACGATCCAGAGCTCAGATTTCCAATTACTGGATAACTAGGAACCAACACGGTGACAAAAACATTTGATTCCAAATCCTACGACTGTTTATACAGCAGTTTATCTGAAAAATTTTATAAATATTGGCTTTCGGTTTAAGAATTATCCTTTGTTGGCAGACGTTTGTGCTCTCTAGTTTCAGAGCGGTTCGGTTTATTTTATCATCAATATTCTAGTCCAAAATGAAAAAAGAAACCATGAGAGATATGTTCGAATAGTTTGAGTTTTTATATAAAAATGGGATCTTTGACTGTCAAAGAGTTTATGTAACAGACCGGCTTGTGCTGCATGAAGGTTGTTAAATCCATCTTGTTTAAATACAACGATATTCTAAAGTGCATATACACTGTAGGCTGTTCATGAAATAAGGAAAAATACATCAATAACTAATTTGTCGGAGACTGTATAATCTATCAGGCCAACATTACTTTGCTGAGCCCTGGCTGGAGTCCCTGAAGTATCTTAACCAGTGACCTTACAAGAAAAACTAACCATCAGACGCGTTTGAATGGCAGTTCACACTCTGGCTGACAGTTTAGCAGGCCCATCTGTGACTGGACTTTAAGATAGGGGCGCCATGCATATTCACGGCTCTCAAGCAGAGAAAATATCAAAGGCTGAACCCCATCAAGAGCGCTGAGAACACAGCTGAGTCCTGCCCTCGCAGAAATGCAGCAGTCACAAACGTGTGTGATGAAAAGCTCGCACGAACACACACCGCAGATATCATGTGTAGATACAAGCCCGGGCAATGTCAGAGAGTAGTCTTTGGCATGATATCGGTATCGCGGACAGGCAGGCTGCTCCATAGCTCCCTGTGCAGGTTATCTTTAAACAACCAGAGGAACAGCTGTGCAACCTCAGCTTCAGGCCTCTTTAATCCCACAGATGAAGCTTCCTGATGCACACCGGGAGCGTGCTGTCACTTTCATTTAGGCAGAGGGATAACAAAATGGATTGAGACCACGGGCAGGAGCCACAAAACCCTAAGAAAATCAGGCAAATGAAACACTATATTTTTAAATAAACACATCATGAATAATAGATTTTTTCAGCAACAGAGCGTGAGCATTTGCTAATTTTATTTTATTTTTAAAGCCCGGATAGCTGCACAGTCTTTCAGTTGGCCTCCTTAAAGTTTGTGCTGGTAAATTAGTGATGGAAACAGCAGTGCACAGCAATACTGTGCATGTAAAATAACGCCAGGATAACACAGAGGGTGATAAAGCAATATGCAGTTAGTGCTGGTGTGTGTTTACACCACTAAAGCATATAGGAGATCGCACTACACAGTACGTACAATTTCATTTTGTAAACACAGCTGAAGCCCCCAGATTCTGCCAACTCAGCTGTAAAGCTTTCCATTTGGACGCAAATTACCCCTCTTCAAAGCGAGGACTAAATAAAAGCAGATATTCATGAAGCTCACCTTTGACAGCTGTCAGAATTGCCACTGCAACAACTGGAAGCAATGGACGGAGGGGAAAGTTGAGCATCATTTTAGTGGAAGTTGCAGGCTCTGGCCAGTCACTGCTCTGCGCTCCAGTGCGCACCGAGGTAAGCTTTGGTGACTGAATGCACACGGCTGAAAGAAAGCGCCGGAAAACAGATCATTACATCGCCTGGCGTCCGGTTAACTTTTTTCCTTCTGACTGTAGAGGATCAGGTGAAAAATAATTTTTTTTAAAAAATTGGTTCACTTCCTTATCTACGAAAATCTGCGTCTCTTTGCACCTGGGATAGTTTTAGATGTGGCGTCCCATCTCCTCTAAAGGATGAAGGGGATGTTATTCTTGTTTCCTCCTGGCATACGGCTCTGGCTGACGCGGCAGGACAGCAACAGACACGACTCTTCCCATGATAGAAATCAACATGTGCCGTCGGTCAGATTAAGCAGACCCACGTGGGTTTAATCGCCGGTAGGGGGAGAGCCGAGAGCAAATTAAATGCACACGAGGGATCATGGTTTCCCCGAGACGCGTTTTAATGTTGCTTTGACAAACTGCGTATGCGTATTAGCTAAAGGTCGACTTTTATCACCTAATCACCACTAAAACTCACCTTTAAATAAGAATACAAAGCGGGATCGTGTCCTATTTTATGTATTTCACTATATTAAATTCCTCACATCATGGCCTTCCTGTATATGGTGACATGACTCAGGTTTTGAGAGGAAAAAGAAAAAGAAGAAAGAAAGTTCAGTGCATGTTTTTTCCAGCTGTCAGCTATTTTACTGTATATTCTCAGTCCACTGCCTCTCACGGGATCTTATACTCGGTGCCTTGGATGGAGCAGATGGATGCAGCCACTAAAGCCTTGTGGTGTCACAGCGCATATATACATTTGGCACTTGGTGCAGAGCATCAGCAAGCACTCTGATCTTGCAGAGTCCAGCTAAAATGCATTATTGTTGTTCAATATGAGCTGCTGCAGTATTTACATATTTGAGGCGAGCAGGCCCACAGTAAAATAAATTAGATTTCTTTTTCTGTGCCGCCCTCAGGCCACACTTAATATCTCAACACTCTGTATTTTTTTTCCTTTTTTTACGTGTATCACTTCATCTGCCTTGACCTAAAATCCCATACGCTCTTTGTAAGGAGCCCGGGCTTAAAAAATAGCTCGGTGTCTCGTCGCAGTGTGTGTCCTACAACCAGGGAGCTGATAACGGGAGCATTTTGGTGTCCGGGAGCAAGCCAGGGGTGACGGAGTTTAAGACTCCAGCCTCTCTGGTTCTGTGCGGAGACGTTAAGCGCCGGCATCAGATTTATGGTAAAGGACACCTGGGTTTAATGAGCTTGGTCAGACTTTTCTTTTCCTCTCCTTCTTGCCGACATCCCCCTAAATGCTTGCTTTCTGAAACAAGCACTGACATGATGTGTCAACTAAACCAATTGCACTCAATGCCCCAGTGCCTGTTTTATTGTACGGTGGCACCGGTGCCAGGGTGACAGAATTAAGCATGCAGGCATCACTGATGAATAAACAGTTTCCCTCTTGACAGCAGAGGCCGATTAAAATAAATATGTGCCTAGGAGAGCTGTTGAGGACTTTTAAATGCCAATAAAAGTTTGGACACCTAACCGCCTGTATTATCTCAGGAGATTAACTTGATTTTACTGTACACACTGTGGTAATATTCACAGCGATGGGATATTACTTATCGTGCACTTTAAAGCCAGTTTTAATTTGAGCAGTTTGTCTGCGTTTTTGGCTGGGTGTGATTATTAAAGCTGAGGCTGCTGACTGTTGAGCCCGGGAACCTCTCCAGATCTCGGCCGCTGTTGTCGTTCCAGACGTGCAGCCTGCCGCTGGGGCCATTAGAGATGACGGCGAGGTGGCGGGAGCCGCCATGTGTGGAAGCCGCTGCCAGGTGGCTCAAAGGTGTTTGGAGGTCATTTGGTGAGGGGCAACTCGGGTCAAGAGCCTAATCCCTGCAATTATATATTAAATGTCCCTTTAAATGGGGAGCTCTGCCCCATTGAGCCGTTGAAGCAGATAAACAGGATAAAGTACTTCAGTGCCAGAGCCCATTCAGAGTCAGGATTATTAGCTCTTTTTTTTTAACGTGGGCTGGCACTGTGTTCAGTGCTAATTGTTTGCATGCTAACACGCTAAATAAAGTTGGTAAAGGTCATACCTGCTAAACATCACCACTTCTGCATCGTGAGTGTGAGCATGTTAGCATCTGTTTATTGCAAAACTAGATGATGATACATAAGCTTGAATCTGCATTTCAAACCAGTTTTATGGTTACAAAAAGAGGTAGTAACACAGCTTATCAGCTTCAGGGTTTTTCATTGTCATATACAACGATGAGGCATAACGTTATGACCACCTTCCAAATGTTGTGTAGCTCTCCTCCTTTTTGTGCCTCCAAAACAGTTGTGACTCATCAGAGAATGGACATGGGTCTTCTGAGGGTGTCCTGTGGTGTCTGACAACAGGATGTTGTTAGTGGGGGCCTTTGGGTCCTATGGGTTGAAGGGAGGCACCTCTGTGGATCAGGCTGATTCCAGTGCATCCCACAGATACTTGATCAGTTTGGGATCTACTGAATTGGAGGCCAGGTCAACACCTTGTGCTGTTCTTCATGTTTTTTGAGTTGTTCCTAAGCCATATTTGTGTGTGTGCCTGTGTCAGGGGGATGGCTGGGGATGGCTGCTCCCATCAAGGAGTGTCATTGCTATGGGGTTGGGGTGCCTGGTCTGGCCTAGGTGGGTGGTGCATGCTTAAATAACATCCACATGAATGCCAGGTCCAAAAGTTTCCCAGCAGAACATTGCATTGTCACAAGACGGTCAATGTGTATTAGTTCTCCTGTCAGTGGTTTTAATGTTGCAGCTGTTCAGTGTATCACCAGTATAGCCATGGACCACTGAATAAATCGTCAAAAATTTTCATCCAGCTCGATTTTTTTAAGAATTATATAACTATAATTATATAACCCACAATTGCCTATGAGTACATGCAGACAAGAGGTGCGTGTACTACATTATTATTCAAGCCGGAAGTTACACTTGCAAAGATTCGTCCGGTGAAAACTAAATAAAACAATGATAAAGACGTATGAAAGGTGCTAAAAACAATTCCTTGCAACAGTGGTCAAGGAAATTACTTGACACAGCAATGTACTGAACTGGGGCAGGATCTGTCTGAGTCGACCTGTCACCACGTACAGTAACCTGCTGATGAACTGTGACCAGCTTGTGACTCCTTGGTGCTCACTGAGGTCACCGTACGATGAGTTGACCGATTAACCTTTCCTGACAGTAATCCAGCTCAGTGATGGATAGTGAACTGCAGCGATGTTCCATCTTAATAATTCCTTAATACCTCTTATTATTCCCCCATCAGCTAAATGGTGATCAAATTATTTTCTGTCAATCCATCAAACACGAGATCGGCTCAGCTCAGTTTCGTCCTGTTGACGCCGCATCCAAATGGCAATGATCGCACGAGTAGATTAATAACATCAAAACACGCAAGTCAGTCGCAGCCATAAGCATTTATGACACTCCCTGAGTGGAAATCATTGCAAACTGCTTTTGTGTTCTCTGCTCTGATCTCAAGGGAGTGCTGGAGGTCTGGCCGTTTGAACATAAAGCTGTCGTTACACCTGTGTAATAACACTTAGCACTATGGCCGGCCAGAGAGAAGCTAATCTTTTCAACACTCGTCTGGCTGGTTCTCTGAGCGCTCTTCAGCCAAGTCTGTCCAAGTCTCCCACTCGAGCAAAACGTGAATCACAGAGGCGAGGCCGGCCTGGCTGCTTCCCTTCACTGATGTCGGCCCACGCTCTTGTGCTGATGACGAATGAATGCTCTTTCTGGAGCGTGACTACCCCGAACATCAGTTTTCACCCTCTGCGGGATGCCTCCAGTAAGTTACCAGCCAGGTGGTATGTCCGCCCACCACTCCCCTCAGAGCGCTGTGTGTTGGACAAGTAGAAGGGTTTCCTCCAACCACCTGCTGGGAAACGCATTAATATTGGAGAGGGTGAACGGATGCGCAGTTGCACTCTTCACCATGATCGAGCTTAGTTATTAAGAATTTCTCTCACCTAGGCTGAAAAGAGTAAAACTTCATGTACAAAACTGAGTTCAATCACAGCATCCATACTTTATCATGAAATAAATTAATGTTTATATCACTAAACATGCCTCCTCAGTGACATTTAACCATAGCTATGCGAGCATGGATTACTTCTGGCTAAGAGGGCAGGATGCCTCAGGGCCCCAAAACCTCTGGGGTCAGGGTGTGGCAATTAGTTTGCAGTAATTTGATTAATCATATGTAATTACATATGCAACACTCAAGGGGCCTTGGGGGAGCTCATGCATTTTTACTTAACCTTGAGCTGCTGTGTCTTGTGGAGGAACCAAAATCAGAAGTGTCAAACCTGTAAACAATTCATTTCAGATTTTTGGTATTTGTGTATTTCCATTATACACCAATCAGCCACAACATTAAAACCACTGACAGGTGAAGGAAATAACACATCAGTCATCTTATGACAATACAATGTTCTGCTGGGACCTGGCATTCGTGTGGATGTTACTTAAACATGTACCGCCCACCCAGACCAGACCAGGCACCCCCACCCCATAGCAATGACACTCCTTGATGGCAGCAGCTATCCCCAGCAGGATGCCTCCAAATTCACTAGATCCCACACTGATCAAGTATCTGTGGGATGATCCACAGAGGCCCTTCCCCTCAACCCATAGGACCTACAGAACCCAACTAACAATATTCTGTTGCCAGACATCACAGGACACCCTCAGAAGGCCCATGTCCATTCTCTGATGAGTTACAACTGTTTTGGAGGCACAAGGGAGACCTACACAATATTAAGAAGGTGGTCACAATGTTATGCCTGATCAGTGTATATTCCACTACATATTACAGCTTTCGTGACATTAAAGACAAGTGATGATATGACAAGCTTTTAAAATACACATAGTTAAAGACTTAACCAGTGGTTTCTCAAACTTTTTGGCTCCTGCCACACATGCAGCAAGTAGGTAGGACACGCACACAAGGACCCAAGGACTGGATGAAATAATAATGTTAAGTTTAATGAGGACTTGCAGCGAAGGTAACAAACAGGCTCGGCAGAGTGTGGCGGGTTAATCCGACCAAAAATTAGAAAACCAAAAAGAAGAAAACTCTGAAAGCAAGGAACCATGGGGAACTGAGCCGAAACACGAGGAAATATGAACAGGAAAATCCACAGCAAGAAAACAGGTTAATGAACGGACAAAGGACAATGGGAGAAGGGGAAAGGCAGGACTATATACACACACATACACACTGAGTCTTATGAAGCACAGGTGAGACTACTGAGGGAGGAGCACACAAGGAGAAACCCATTCTATCATCAATGGAGGAAAAACATTGACAGGAAGTAAAGGAAGACAGGTTAGATCAAGGAAGAAACTTTCACAGTAAAAAACAGGAAAACGCAAGGAAAACCAAAGAGGATTATAGAAAATGTTCTGAAATTGACGCAACGACAGTTTGTCAAATATCAGGGTGTCGTCAGGTCAGCAGTTCCACTAAATAGTGTTTTTTGCCCCTCTAACTGTGTCTATACATACTATACATTCTTTCACAGAAGCACGCCCACATTCACGCTCGGCGTTCAGTGTCTTGCTCAAGGACACTTCGGCATGTGGGACGTGTCCCAGGGATAAGACCTCTAGCCCTGCTCTACCTACTGAGCCACAGCTGCTCCTGCAAAACTGTAGCTTCCCCTCCAGCAGCTGCAAGAGTGGCATGCTGCTTACACAACGATGCTTGAGTATTAATAATCTAATGAGTCTTGTGGAAAAATTTAGGACTTTTACTTAGAATTGAGTCTTTTTTTTATACTGCTTATTAAAGTAAAAGTGAAAGCTCAGAGTAATGAGGCCATTACTTTCACTTCCCCATACTGTCGAATGCGCCTCTTTCTAAATTTCTCTAGCTCAGTGATCAGTTAGCCCATGTTCTCTGAGCCAATGAGTCACTCTGCCTTTCAGACTGTCCGTCTGTCGTACAGACTTCCACCTCATCCTGGCTGCCCATGGCCACTTGACAACCAGCCAATCTAATCCACCACCACCACCAGAATCTAGACTCTGGAGGGGCTCTTTTCCAGTACCTTCATCTGGGGCCCTTCTCTGCGATGTTACTTCTTAATGGAGTCTAAAAATATTTATTTTCCCCGTTAAATCAATAGATTTTGCTCTTTACTTCCAAACAATCTCTCCTTATTGAGCCTTTTCCATCACTGTACTTGAATATGAACATGTAATGGTACACCATTTGTGAAATGTGTTTGATGTTCAGTGCAGTCACATGTGCTTAATTAACTTGAGTGTAGTCAGTGGCTAGAGATAAGAGAATATAGTATAAGTCCCTGCACACATGCGCACACAGTGAAAGAAAGGGGGGGGGGAAATTGGGCCCCGTGGGTGCCTCATGCCCCGGAGTCCCCATGACGGTTGATTCAGCCCCGGATGAACACAGTGAACGACATGTGGCTTATAAAAGGAAAGCATATGGTTACGCCGTTTATAGCACATCCACTATATGAACTTACTGAAGTTGTGAGACCTGTTCAAGCCAAGAGACTTCAAAGGAAGTCTCTAACTCCCAGCCCGACAAAAGGTCTCTCTGTATATCAAAGTCAAATTAAAATATTTTACCTGGAAGATTCCTGCTGTGATTGTGGGGCAGCAGGGTCAAACGGACGCGGAGTGTTTAACTGGCTCTTTGAGGTTTGGTGAAATATTCAGAAAGGCCAGCAGAAGACGGATGTCTCCTCATGCCCACCTCTGGTGCCGTGGCAGGCGGGACGAAAGCGAGTGATAGAGAGGTTACAACTGGCGAGAATTTTAAACATCCATTGGCCCCTCGGGGACTCGAGAGACTTACAGCTCAATATAGATCTGTTGGATAGCGAAGGGAAAATAAGGGCGAGGAGGGGGAGGAGGCGGTGGATGAGGAAGGGGGGAGGGGGCAGAGGAGAGGAAGGACAGGAAAAGGCAAATATATTAGAAGGACCAAAACAAAGATTCATTGATTTACAAATTCAATCTCCTCTTTTTCTCTCCTCAATGAGAACAGAATGGGTGTTTCAGCACATCCCTGGTGAGAGACTGCAGTATTTTATCCCCGTGCTCTTCGGTCTCCGAGGCTCTTTTCCTGTTTGAATCGATATTCAGTTTAAGCAAATGGTAAAAACAAAAAACATGTGTGAAGATGAGGGGACAAAAAAACTAAAAATACATGGAGGAGGCCACTAAAGTCTCCTTTTCAGCCCTGTGTAATTTATGTTTATAATTCTTGCGTCTGTATCAAATGAAGGACATTGCTGAGGCCTACAGGCTTGTCACTGCATATTTAACGTAACTCATTAGTAAACTACAGTCCACACATGCCTACATGTTAGTGCTGCTAAAAATCACTGCTGCCCTCCTGAGGATTGTGGTGTAACAGCATGACAACAGAAAGGAGCCCGGCACCCGCATCGTCGTATGACATATGAGAAAAGATAGAAGACAATGCAAGTATGCATATTTTTTTCTGGTGTTTTTTAAAAAAATTTTTTTATTGTTGTCTGTGGATTTTTAATTATTAAATAATGTGCCTTGCTTTTGGTTTTCCCTTAGCCTGCGAAAAGGAGAAAGGCACTTTCCTAACACACTGGGGTGAGAGAAAGTGAAAATATGGCCATGCTTGAACAAAATACAAGACTCAGAGAGAATTAGGTAGGGTGAGTAACTTACTGGTGGTGAAGTAAAAACTCAGTGTTGCAGTGTTTATGGAGGCATATCCAAATAAAACTGCTACAAAAGACAAAACCAAGACGCATTAAAAAAAAAGTGAGAAGACAACTGAGGAAAAAACCCAAAGATGACACCAGGATGCAGGTAAACAGACAATGTACAGAGAAATAAAGGAAAACACAAAACACCAGGGAAGTTACTGTCAAAATAACACACATTTAACCAAATCCAAAAATACACAAATGACAGCATATCAGTCAGGAAGCATGGAGTACTCTGTGTGCATTAGGGATGCGTTGAATGTGTTAAACAGATATAGATAGGCTATCACATGTGTTAGGTTGTTTCGTCTGATATTGAGCTAATCAATTAGCTCAAACCTTGAGACTCTGCGCAGATTAAGACTGAACTGTTCAGAGAGAGAAGCAACGCAGATGACAGCCAACAAAGTCACTGACAACCCTGATTCATCTATTGTTATTCAAATCACAGCACTTCAGTTATTTCCTGCATTGAAAAGATGTCTCCTCTGCATGCTGTTTTGACAGTCACTTCAGTTTTTTTAGACTGCTAGGACAGTTTTCCCATAAAAACAAAACAACTTTTGAGCACATAGCTCATAATGACCTATACGCCGATCATCCACAGCATTAAAACCACTGACAGGAGAAGTAAATAACATTGACGATGTTGTAACAATGCAATGTTCTGCTGGGAAACTTTTGGACCAGGCATTACACATATACCACCCACTTAGACCAGACCAGACACCCCCACCCTATAGCAATGACACTCCTTGATGGCAGCAGCCATCCCCAGCAGGATGCAGCCTGACACAGACACACTAACAAAAACAGTTTAGGAACAACTCAATGAAAGATGAAAAACTGCACAAGGTGTTGACCTGACCTCCAAATTCACTAGATCCCAAACTGATCAAGTGTCTGTGGTATGATCCACAGAGACCCCTCCCCTCAACCCATAGGACCCAAAGGCCCCCACTAACAACATCCTCTTGCAAGACACAACAGGACACCCTCAGAAGGCCCATGTCCATTCTCTGATGAGTCACTGTTTCGGAGGCACAAGGGAGACCTACATAATATTAGGAAGGTGGTCATAATGTCATACCTGAACGGTGTAGTTGTGGGGTCGTTGCACCCTCTAGTGGCAATATCATGGCTGCCTATATATCAGTAGAAATGTGACGATAGACGTGGGTTCTTTATTTTATCACTAAGCCCAGATCCTTCCCTAAACATAGGTAGAAACAGATGACCTGTATGGTCTTATTGGAAGTATGCATCTGGGTTTTCAAAGTTGTTACAATCCCTCATTGAAAGCCAGGCTGAGATTTATTGGGATGTTTTGGGCTCACAGTTTATTAAATGAAACACTCTAAAAAAACACGTGTGCCTAAGTTAATATAGTATACTTCATTTTGCCTCCACATAGGAACTCAGTGCCGCCGTCATCCTGTTTTTGTGTTTCTGCCATCCTTTAATGAGGGTTAACCATCAAACGGAATCTTCTAAAGCTCATTCAAAGATTTTCTATCCAAACAACCGCTTGTTGCCGCTGATTACAACCTAAGGTCCTGATTAATGCTAAACGGGTGACACGAACGATCGGTGGTGCACACTTTTTCCGAGCCTTGGACCGAAACTTCTCAAAGCTTGACCCAATTTGGGGCAGAGCAGAGTCTTAAAGAGTGTGCTAATGTATTTGCCATCCAAGTGACACCCTTGAATTACACTGACCTGATCCATTAGAGCGCAGCCTCTATTGAAAAGCCTTCTTGTTCGCCTTACAACCGGGAGCCTGCTTACAGTAAGGGCCAGTAATAATCAATCAAGTCCCTCGGTTCATTCATTATTTGAGAAAAAAGATACGCGTATTACTCTTCAGGAGGTTAGAAGCAAGCTATAATAATCCACCAGAGTAAGTGCTTTTACTTTTTGTCAGTTATTGACCCTGAAGTACATATAAGAAGATGTATCTGCATGGCCACTACAGTCTTTCATAATGTCATGCCTGTCCTCCAATATCAATTTCAATGCATTTTTATTGAATTTGCACCAGTTTTGTGTGTGATTATATTATTATAATAATAAAAGATGGACCATCATAAGTCCAGCATATTTGTCAATCTGGCCCAACAGGACACAACCACAGTTAAAGTATTTTTAACTACACGGACCATAATCCTTGGTGATGAGACGCTGTGTCTATGCTTCTGATATTCTTCATCGATTTAGTTTTTAAATGAAACCATTCAGAAAGGTGTGAGCGCAAACGCGTTGTTTCATTATAAAAAAAATCAAACATTTTTACACACTGGACCTGTTTACCCATCATTTTGTGTTTAATATGTGTATATAAAAGGTTCCAAATCTGTGAATCTTGACCAAGAAAGCTGCCGTGTCAACCATGAAACGTCAAGGCAACGTGATTAAATGTGGCGTTTTTCCGCAGTCGACTAGAAGTGCTTGTTTTTGCTGCTGACAGGCTCAGATATTTATTATATTAAATCTCACTTAAGGTGAAGGTGAGTTGTTACAGGGAGACAACTGTGAAAATGTGAGGGATGCGAGTTGAAGAGACATCTAGGGGAAGAGTGGAGTAAAGTAGCAGAGTTGGAGTACAGAAAGGACAGGTTATTGCTATCTGAAAGATAAAAAAAAATACAAGCCTGCACGAGCCTGAACGCCAGACTAGCTTACCCCGTCCACAGATCTTTTGCGGTGGTAAATTGGTCTGGAACCGCTCCGATGGGAACTGATCATGCTGCTGCAAAGATCTGCCAGTTCAGTCAGATCACCTGAGTGGGCTTTATGCAGAGATGGACAGGAAAGTAACAGCGACAAAGTCATGCAAGACAAGTGAGCACTGAGAAACTGAATTTGTTTTCAACAAAATGGTTCTGATGAATGAAACTGAAGGACATTGCTAAGTCTACACCACGCTAGGGACATGCTAGGGTTGCATCAAAGTCAAAAATAAATACTTTCAGTGGACTATGGACAGATGCCCCATTTAGTTATATTGTCGGTTATAGTTTTCTAGCTCAATACTGGAGTGAAGTTTGATTGCCTCTATTGATCATTTAGTACAGAGATCTTCAACAGGGGGTCCGCAACCCCTAGGGGGTCCGCAGAGGTACTGCAGGGGGGTCGCGAAAGTTTTGGTTGATTAGACATTTTTTGTCTGGTATCTCTCCATCGGTTTGGGGGTCTTTGGCCTAGAAAACGTTGAAGACCCCTGATTTAGAACCAGAACGATGGGACAGTAGGGCCCATATTCAAAAAAACTTTAACTTGAAACCAAGAGGACCGCCACATTTGTGCATACAGTTGAAATATTTGTTGTGTTTGTCAGACCTGCCCGTTCTGTAAAAACACATCACACACAAATGAACATGATCCACAATTTTCTAAAAAATATCAAATTTAATTCGGATATAAAAGTCGTATTTTTTTTTTTCACATGCACACCCACACATAATTAATCATCGTAAATACTGTCCAGCGATTTCTCTTTTTTTTTTTTTTTTCACTTTTTAACCTTGATTCACAAAGCAAGCACATACGGCGGACCAATACATCTGATTTCAAAGGACACTATGGAGAATGCTTGCAGTCTTTTACAGGGAGAGGAAATCTCAGTGCACTAAAAAAAAGGCTGTCGTAAAATCAAGTAGAAACATTTAGAAATTATCTACAAATGGACCCAAGTACAAAAGAGCTACAGCGTTTCAGAGACACTACACCCATTCACAAATGAATGATTTGGTATTGGAACACCATAGAGAAACTATACATGAACAGCTTTGGAGCAAAATGAATTCAATGTAAACCTGCTGCCAACCAAACGTTTCCTACATTCAGCTTTAGCCACCCTCTCTTGTCACTGCATGTCATCAACAACATTAATAAATAATGAGGAGGGGAACCCTGTTTCAGTCAATAAACTCTTCTCTGACTCATCTTTCGAGTGCAAAATTACGTAAGGGGCAACTGGAGATAAATAGGATAGAACGAACATTTAAAACGACACAGACATTTTTCAGATTATTAAAGCTTTGAGTCGTACTATCCCTCCAGGTAGTAATCGAGGTCTTGAGCACTTCTAGTCATCTCCACGACACACACAATGTTGGTACAGTATGCAGACACTTTCTTTTCGTACTTCACCCTTTATATTTAAAGTATTATTCCTGTAATCTTGCAGATTTGAAACACACAACTTTTGTCTCCTCAAAAGCAAAAATTCTGAGGTAGGACTTTGAGTTTAGTTGCGTTCAGGCATAAATACGTCTGATTTGTGTTTTGTGAGACTGTAAGTGTTAGAGAAAATGGAAAAGAAATAAAACCGAAACTGTTTCCCATTGAGGTTTTTAACCTCCTCATTTCAGGGCTTTCACTGTCAATTTGAGTTCCTTTCCAAGCTATGCAAATTTCCAGTTAACTAGGTTGTCTAAATAAAAGTTTTGTGAGTTGAATTTTAAATTCTGCTCACGCAAGTGGCTGCAGAAGAAGATGATTAAAATGTTTTAACCAAAAACAAATAGTGGAAAAAAAATTTGGAAGAATTTGAAAAAAAGAAGTCAACTTTCAGTTTCACTAATCAGGCCAACACTTTATTCCAATTCGGTTGTGTTTTCTCCACGCAGCCTGTTCTGTCATTTTTGGAGCTTTTTACACTAAAAGAGCCAGAGACTGATTACAGTCTGTGTGACTACTGCTGATCTAATCAGACTTTCGTTTTGTGGGTTTACGCCAGTAAATTTCTTACTTCTGTAGACTTGAAAACGTTTGCATAAGAGTCAACAAACAAAAGCAACCAAAAACATTATCGATTAGAGTCTGCACACTTTGAACACCGACTTTCATCTCCCTATTTTAAATTAAATCCTTCAAGATTATTGGAATAAAGTAGAATATCTGTTGTGTTCCAGATTCCCTTTGAAGAACTGAAGCTGTGTAATAAATTAACTTTGTATGGTGTAGTCCTTATATACTGTATAGGGCATCAATGTACACTGATCAGACATAACATTATGACCACATTCCTAATATTGTGTAGGTCTCCCTTGTGCCTCCAAAACAGTTGTGACTCATCAGAGAATGGACATGGGCCTTCTGAGGGTGCCCTGTGGTTTCTGGCAACAGAATCTTGTTAGTGGGGGCCTTTGGGTCCTATGGGTTGAAGGGAGGGGCCTCTGTGGATCATCTCACAGATACTTAATCAGTTTGGGATCTAGCGAATTTGGAGGCCAGGTCAACACCTTGTGCTGTTCTTCATGTTTTTTTTTTTTTAGTTGTTCCTAAAGTGTTTTTGTGTGTGTGTGCCTGTGTCAGGCTGCATCCTGCTGGGGATGGCTGCTGCCATCAAGGAGTGTCATTGCTATGGAGTTGGGGTGCCTGGTCTGGTCTAGGTGGGTGGTACATGTCTAAGTAAAATCCACAGGAATGCCAGGTCCAAATTATAATGTAATAATCATACTGTTATGTCTGATCGGTGTGCAGTGCAACAATGTGTTAAACATTTCACTCCACAGATATCAGGTAGAAAAAAAAAAAAACAGAAGAGAATGCACACCTTGACGTTTTGACTTGTAGTTTTTACGAGGCCTCAGCTTGTCCCGCCAGCTGTATATCAACATGAGACAACCAAACTTAACAGTGCACGGGCAATGGAGGTAGCAGCACATCACTAGATCACAGGACCAATAACTACATGGCCTCTCCTTCAGAAAAAAAAACAAACAAAAAACAAACAGAAGTGAAGAATGAAAGGTGCAAAAAATGAATGCGTCACATACTGCCTTACACACACACACACAGGCACACAAAGCAATCATCACACAGAATACCCCACTTTTTGTGCAATAAGGAAGATAGACACAAAACTTTGTCTTGAACTAGGCGTTTCATGACAGTCTGACGGCGTGAGACTACAAACATCACTGCTCCGACTTGACAAAGCACAAGCGACCCCGTCGTTAAAAGCAAAACCTGGTTGTAATCAAACGAGGAATGTCGCGCTCGTATTGTTTCTCGTAAAAAAAGGCCACTGAGGCAGCTGAACTCGCCCGGTGTTTCTGACGTTAATGCCCTGTCGCCAATCTGAAAATTCCCCCAGCAAGTGGAAACGCTCCTCCTCTCCCTCCCTTGTATGCTACCAGCTCTCCGTGATATTGCACTGAATAAAGAATTTGTGTTAGCAGCCAGCATTGCGTCACAGAATGCCTCGATAACAGTGTAGTCTATTTGACATTTTCCAAGAGGAGTGTGGCGTCTGTTTCCACGTTTTTTTTTTGTTTTTGTTTTTTTGCAGAGGAAAGCCTTTTGGAAACTTTAATGTAACCAAATGCTTCGATTTGACAGCTACCCTGTTTAAAATAAATGTAAAGTTTACTTTGCCTCATGATAAAGAAAAGAGAAAAATACATGTCATGAAAATCCTAGTTTTTTTTTTTTTGTTGCTGTTTTTTTTTTTCACCATCCCTTGATTTTAAAATACATCACAGTTATATGTTTTTGTGTCTGCAAGTGACCTCGCTCTTGATTTTGGCACTGCACTGTACATAATTCATATCCATCACTGAACATGTAGAACACTCAGACTGGCTCACATACCCCTGGAGACACATCCTCTCTGTCTGGACCAGAGTTGATTGTATGGATGCAATATACAGAGCCCAGCATGTGCACACATTGTACATTTTTTTTTTTTTTTTATTTCACAGGTGAGAGTCTCTTCAGCAGTTTCTTTCCCTTGGAGAGCAGTCCTTTCTTCTTCTTGTTCGCCAGATCTTGAGGGTCTCGCGGATCCAGAGGAACGTGGGGACCCCTTGCCGGGCTCAGGGGTCTCATGGTGCCCGGGAGGAGGGGGCGGACGATCGGGGACGGGGCCCGGACCGGCGTGGTGTCGTTGTTGACCGTGTCGGTGGTTTCTGTGGCGACCTGGGGAGAGAGGTGATGGGGAGGTGGTGGAGGCATGGGCCAGCATATTACAACTGAAGCAACACTTTCATACGTCTGTCTGCCTGTGTCCTTCATCGAAGTCTAAAACAAAAACACGGCGCTCAGCGTTTGATTGATTTGTTTCTCCTAATGCATGTAAATTTGATTATTTTAATAGTTTGATCTTTTGTCATTTAAAGTGAAATTAGTTAGATGAGTTAAATTTGTGGAGGGTTTCTTAAAGGCCCTGAAACATTTGTCTGAAACATTAAAAGTGTATGACTAGACAAGGCACAATCAGAAATGAAAATGGATTTTCACTTACTCAAGATATTCATCAGGGGCAACTTAATGGATTAGATTTGATTGGGAGCAACCAAACAATCCACTCATGAGATTCAAATACCGCTAAATCCTGATTAGTACATGGATGCGTCTGATGTCACCTTTTATCCAACTGACCCCTGCTTGCCTCAAACCAGAGAGAAATAGTCCAGAGAGTTTTAGATGTACAGTAGCCAAAGATGCGGGGTTTATGTTGGATCCTATCACTCACAGTAGAATACGAGTTATGATGTGAGTTTTCAGGGCCTTTAACGTTTCTAACGACACATTTGTCATATGACTGCCTACCACTCATCGATCAAATTAAAAATTACAAAGTCATCCCGTGTTCAAGTCCGTAATAAGATTACTGCTATCAAATATTAAGAAGGACACTTTGTCAAATAAGTTACAGCAGATTCGGCACATATGAGAGTTGTTATCTTATGGAGGACCGGACCTGCCAAAATAAAAATAAAAAAATCCAATAAATCAAATGAATCAAAAAGAATAACAAAACATAATATAAAAACAAATGGCCACATTACATAATGACAGCCCAATAATTTCCATAATAAATAAATGCTTAAAATATAAATAATAGTAATATGCAAATTAAACAAATTTAGGAAAGTAAATGCGAAGAAAAAAATAACATTCATAGATATACGGTAGATAAATACGCTTTTAAAAATGACTGAATTGGTAAATAAAATGAAACAGTCAACAAAACATCTAGGGGAATCAATTAAAATAAAAATAAATACAGAAAAACATTAAAATAGAAATATAAATACATTTTAAAAAATGTATATGTTATAAATTAATTTATACCTCCATTTATTTTAGCCTTGCTGCGTTTAATGGCATCTTTTTTATTTACTTATTTATCTTATACTGTATATACTATATCAGATTACCTATATTATTTATTTTGGCAGGTCTGGTCCTCCGTATATATTCTACAGTCCAGAGTGTATATCTACATTTTCAGGAAGTTTAAGACATTATTTATAGTATTTACTGTATATATTAACTATCTGGTCATATTAACACTAAATACAACATTTATCTACACACACTAAGTAATTATAATAACAATTTTAGTGTAAAGCTACTGTCCGCCAGTCTCTTAATTGGTAACAGAAGCGAATCGGTAAACACTGGAAATAACACACGCACACACACACAGTACATATAGAAGAAACACTGAGGAGGAAGCCACCAAATGTTGAGCACAACATCAGCACACTACAGAGACAGGGAAGTCCACCACCAGAAGGCCAGGAGGGAAAATACAGTACAGTCATGTACAGTACAACACCCAGGGACACAACTGTAGATACCAGACTTCTTATCTAATGCAGCAGCTGGAAATGCACTTGGGATTTACAAGACAAATATAATTTAATTTTCAATTCAATTTTGGATTTAAAGAGATTTTTTTGTCTAATAACTTCCCAGTGAGGAGAAAGAAGACGAAGAATGGAATTCAGTATTATGAGTCAAATAGTGGGAACAACAGTAATATATCTAAATGTTTTGGGAAAAATTCAAGCAAGAGAAACTGATCTGAGTCGTGGAACAAGGCATTACAGGAACGACTTGACGATTCTGTCCTGTCGGCGCGCAAAAGCCTTTGCTGCGACCACGAGCTTTGTGCATTAGAGCCGCGAGTCTGGCATCTCAAGTTGCCAACTTACTGTACAAGGCAGACAGAGCCATTTATGGTGTGAAATGAACAATCTTCTTCTGTTTGTTTTGTTTTGTTTTGCCAAGCGGGTGAGGAAAAACAAAAAAGAAATCAGATGTGGCAGCATTGTCACTGTCGCTAAAAAAAAAATAAACAACTCCACGCCACTATGACAACTGAAAGCAACAACAACAACACCAACACACATGAACACAAGAATGTTTTAAATAGCCTTTTTTTTTTTTTTTCGTTTTATTGTTCCATTGTAACAATACAATATGGATGTCTCAGTGCTGCGGTTAGTTTTGTCTCTTGGGCTCAGAGCAAACATGACATATTCATTGTCAACAGGGCTGAAAAATAGATTTGATGTGTGTGCAATATACATAAAGAAACAAAGCCTCTTTAAGGAAATACAGCAGTCGAGCCAAGAAAGTTGTTATAAAATGTATCAAGTTTGAAAAAGGCATGCTTTTCTCTCTTTTTCAACGTCTCAAATGATTTCTTTCAGTGTCACTGGGTAGCAATTGTTATGTGTTAATAAAGCACTTGTTATAGTTATACACAATAACCACAATTTGATTTTGTGTTTCAGTGCAAAGAGGTACCAAATTATCTTGTGTAAGGAGTGAGCTGAGCCTTTTTCAAGTCCTCCTTAACCATGCAGAGCTCCCGCAGTCTATCCCCTCTCTGTCCATGTCAGGCTTTGCTTCTTCCTTTC
This sequence comes from Chelon labrosus, assembly GCF_963514085.1. NCBI lineage: Eukaryota > Metazoa > Chordata > Actinopteri > Mugiliformes > Mugilidae > Chelon > Chelon labrosus. Next base: position 10,011,853 of record NC_140355.1, read on the forward strand.
TCTGAGACTCAGAAAGGTGTTAACACTGTTGTTTTTTTTTTGTTTCTTTTTGTCCCCTTTTCCAAAAGGGTGAGGGTTGGAGGGGGAGGGCGGGTTGTTAGTCTGTATAGAGTCACCACTGTCACCACATGGACAAACACACACAATGAACAGCACACAGACGGCAAGTGGAGGAAGCGAGAGACGGAAATCAAGAGAGAGGACGGAGGATGGATGAACACAGGGCCTAGCGCTGAGAGCGGCGATGATGGTGTACCCGTTTGCTCTCGGAGACGGCAGCGGCGGCGGAGTTGGCGGGGGCCCGGTTGGCAGGCTCTTCCTGGGGGTAGTGGGACGGAGTATTGGTCAGATACACCTCCACGTCATCAGGCACTTCTTCCAGGAAGTTGGAGGGAACCAGACCACGTTGGCCTTTCATCTCACCCTGCGGGCAGTAGATTGGAGAGGAGAGGACTTGCTATTTCACATGGAATCACATGTGCATTAAAAGGGCCAGTTACACGTTTTAAGAAAGCCAAAATTTCCACCAAAGATCAATCCTTTTATGTCAGTAGAGTAGATGAAGTTACAATCAGTGAGTGGTTATCGAAGCTTACCATAAAGAATGTAAATGAGGGGAACGACATGCTCTGTAAAGCGTGGTTTATGCCTCTGTGGTACATAGACGACGTAACCTACATACATCAGTGTGGCTCACTTTCAACAATAGCGCAGAAATTTCGCCAAAATTTCTCCAAAACTTCTCCAAAGACGAGTCATACAAATGTTTGTGTCTCCACACCTCCTCAGTTAACCATTCCTGGATGTGTTCCATCTTTATTAATCCAAAACAATCAATTCGAAAATTGCAGAGATGGAGAAGCAGACGGAAATACTGAAGCGGAAATATGCTACTACCAAGAGTACCAATCACAGCTCTTGTGGTCTGCGTCGCTACATTTCTGGGGAGGTGCATGTTAGACTATGGCGTTAGGGTCTGCATATGGTCTGGGCTGCCGCCGTAGCTAATGCGTCAAATTGATGCAGAAGAAGAAACTGCGCACAAGAAGTTTTGGAAAGTATCTGCCAGAAATGAACACATCTAATTTTCTGAAACATGGACAAACAGCACTCACATAATAAAACCCATCTTCATCGATATCTCCAAACACAGCAATGATGTCGCCAACACCGAACGTCAGCTCAGCCTGTCAGAAGACAGACATACAGACAGGAATGCAATCCAAGTAAAGTCTGACTTAGGTGCTATTTATTTTTTTTTTTCAATAGAAAGCATGTTGTATTTTCTTAAGATAGATATATTCCAAAAGCACATATCCTAAATGGGTTAGCCGTCCTAGCATGTGTGAGTATTTGTGCATTCATCTCTGTGTCTTCATAGATAGTGATACCTCAACATCAACATTAGGCGAGCTCTCCCTGGGGTCGTAGTCGTACAGAGCCACCATCCTTCTCGAGGCCTGATCTCGGCGGAGGAATCTTCTGTTCTGCTCTGGAAGCGATAATGAATTGCGATGTAACCCTTTTCAACCCCACACACTATAAAACGATGGTTGAACCGCACAGACGATAACGTGTGCATGATCGTGAGCGTTATCGTGTGATACCTATTCTGTCCACAGGGGTGCTGAGTGGCAGGAAGCCCTGCTTGATGAGCTGGTCCATGGTCTCCTCGTCATCTGCTCGTATCTCCGACACCATGTTGCAGGGGATCAGCCCCATCCTGCCCCTCACTTCTCCTTTGTAAAACCCATCGGTATCCTTATCGCCATATATCTGGTAGGTAAGAGAGCGAAAGAACAATGTGTAAAAGTCATTTGTAACTCAGCGTATATAATTGATTTTTGGGGTATTTAGATGGGTGTCATCTAGGGGTTGAACCGACTAGTTGACTAGGTGGGTGGTACATGTCTGAGTAACATCCACATGAATGCCAGGTCCAAAAGCTTCCCAGCAGAGCAGTGGATTGTCACAAGATGGTCAATGTTATTTACATCTCCTGTCAGTGGTCTTAATGTTGTGGCTGATCAGTATATGTAAAGAATATCGATCTACATCGGCTCCAAACATCCAGTATTGGCCAGACGCTACATTTATAATAACAACAGTATATATTGACCATCTTAATTTGAAAACTCCCACCCTAATGATCTGCCCCTCTTTGAAGGGCAGCTCCTCGTCAGCTGCATCCGGGTTGGGGGACATGGACAGAGGATCGTAGTCAAAGAGGGCCACAAAGATCCGAAAGGACTCCTCGGCCTCCGACTCATCGTAGTAGGTCGGAGAGCGGCGGTCCCGGTCCCTGTAGCCGTCTTAAACAAACAAAAGACAAAAAATAAAATCCCGTCACCGTGCATCGCTAGCTGGTAATCCAATACATGTGACCCAACATGCAAAACAGGCACTTTGTGGGAGACTTGACGCCCCCGTGTTTTGTCATGTTTGGTCACAGCTTTCAGAGCTCGCCAAACTAAACTTGAAAATCATCTGCTGACAAAAACATACGTGTATGTTTTACTGTGTTCGTGATGTATCAGTGCCATGCTTCGGTCAAAGGAAATCAATGAGAGGATTTTTGGTCTTAACCAGTCTTATTGATTTGTGCCTGTCAGCATGCAGGTAGAAATCTGTGATCTGTGAAGTACTGAACACATACACACATACACATGCATCCACAGACACAAAGACACATACACGCCACATGTATTTGTAGGTTTTCTGTTGTTTTGTTTTTACGTTTGAATACACTTTAAGAGACAAATGGGGAGCAAGACAAATACAGATCATGGTGCAGTACATAGACAAAATGTGATTTGTGGCAGACAAGACTCTGATGTGCATGCTAGAAAAAAAACCCTAAACTGAAAACTGAAAACCTTCCAGTAAGTGCCACTGTAAAATTAGAAAACTGCAATAGCTAGTGATACTACTGGGCTAGTGTTCGATGCTTGACAATACAAGCTGGTAGTAATACTCGGAGGAAAGCATCTAAAGAAACAAGAAGTCTGCCACTGTACTATCTTCAAAGTCTCATGCATTATTGGTCCCATTTATGTGTCCTAGGTGTGTCTCTACCACAAAGGGAAGTGTCTTAGCAGGTGTCTGGCGTTCAGTGCAGTGTGTGAGGCATTCCCCGAACAATCAATCAATCAATATGTAGTCTGCAAGTGTGCAAACGTTCATCCTGGACGCCCAGGTATGGGTTACCACAGGGTCCACCGTTTCAGTGCAGTGCAGTCATGCTGTTCAACTGAAAGCACAATAATAATAATAACTATTATTCTTTAAGACAAGGAAACAGGCACTTGCAGGTGTCCACAGCTACTTCTTGCCATTTGCTGTGTGCTGGTGGCATTTTTGTCGCCATGCTGTGGTGGTACAAACAGGACTGCAGGCACATACCATGGGGAGACCTGTTGCCGCCCATGTGCCTGCGGGATGGCCACGTCCTGTGCCGAGCTACTCTGCCATAGTAAACATCCTCGGTGATGGGGGAGAGGTTTCCCTCACTGTTATTCTCAGAGGTTACCTCTATGGGAAACACCGGTTAGAAGGTGACGTAGGTTACAACTTTCTCCCAACTTGTTGACTAAATATTTGAGTTACTCCTAAAACGTACAAGGTAACAACAAGTACACACAGGAAAGGTACTGGAAATCCACTATGGCAAATCTATGACTTATCAGCACTAGAGTAGATTTATATATCACTGCGTAGGGCATGAGTTCAGAGCAGTTTAAGAGAACTGCATCATAATAATTTCTGGAAGATAAGGAAGTGAAAGGCATGAACATGGTTCATAGACACAAAGGTGATCTGAAGACACAAAGCAGCTCATGGAGGTTTTAACAGAGTAACAAACACTTCTGTATTATGGAGCAGAAAAAAATCTAAAAATGATTAAACAATTTCCATTCTCCTAAGCCACCTGCAAATACTGACCAATGGAGGGGACCATTAGCGGTCGTCTCTGCGGCTGGGGGCCGCCGTGATGAACTTGTCTCCCAGCGTCCCGGTTGTGGCGGCCTCCAGCGGGAGCGTTCATCTGAAATACAAGCAAGCACAGGAAGCATTCACAAACATTAAGCATTCGCGAGTTGCTCACAGAAACGTGGCCACACTCGATAACCGCAAGTGAAAAAAAAATGTTGACATACTTGTACAAATTGTAAACAAAGTCATGCAAAACTCATAGGCAGGCACTGAAACACAGACGCATAGACACACATTCAAACACACACAAGCCCATTGGAAATTTTATCATTCCAAAGTTACTAGTAGCATACTGCTGAAGTATAATTAGTAAAATAAGTAAACGTAAGGCAAAGATAATGGTAAGGACAGTCTATGTTACACCACTGAGAGTCATGTCTCCTTTTGTAGGAGAAAAACTCAGCCAAGTCTCTATCCTGTGTTCTGTCATCTCTGTCTCTGGAAGGCACATGAAGTCTACCTCACTTTGAAGCTTTCAACCATAATCTAGTCAAACCCAGTCTACGTCTCTCTCTATGTCCTCGTCTCTCTAAGGTATTTTTAGACAACAGAGATTTTATGGCATCTTTGGTCTAGACTGAATGATGCAACAAGATGTTGCTACAGTATAATTTCGCTGTGTGAGAGTGGCACCAAAAACAGTGAAACAATGAAGTTTTCCAATGCAGCAATCTCTCGCTGTCTGAAAGCAACTCAAAACCAAAGTTGAAGTTGAATAGTCATTTTTGTTAATGAAATCAACACAACCTCTGAAACATTCGTGTATATGACACAGACACCGATCCTGCTGGGGATGGATGCTGCCCTCAAGGAGTGTCGTTGCTATGGGTTGGGGGTGCCTGGTCTGGTCTAGGTGGGTGCTACATGTCTAAGTAACATCCACATGGATGCCAGGTCTGGAAGTTTCCCAGCAGAACATTGTCACAAGATGGTCAGTGTTGTTTACTGTCACTGGTTTTAATGTTGTGGCTGGTTGGTGTAAGTTACTGTTGTGTTTTTACAACTTATACCGTGTTTGTTTGTTTCTAACTTTTTACAATACATTACTGTCGTAAAATCTGCTTATCATGAGCCTTGTGTGAAGCCCTTTATAACATGGGTCCAAATCTGTAAATGAAGTTTATTATATTAAAATCAGCTTTTTCTATCAAATGGATTCATTGTTGTCAATAAAGACGGTGGGAAAAAAACTTCTGTTACATGTCCAGTACAACAACTTTGCACATGTCAAAAAATGTATATGTAAACACATATATTTTATTAAACAGTTTGATTTAGAGTGTCCAGTCTGAATGGTTTCAATCCGGTTGAAGAACTACAACACTGCCTGGTCAAAAAAAAAAAGTCGCCACCTGGATTTAACTAAGCTAACAGGTACGAGCCTCCTATTGGATAATTACTGCATGGGTGATTATCTTTCAGCTGGCAACAAGTCATTTAACCCCAGCTGATGCAATGAGTAGCTTCTCATTTCTTAAACAACCGTGTCAAAAGACACATCCTGTGGTCGTGGAAAAGATGTTAGTCTGTTTGAGAAGGGTCAAATCACTGGCATGCATCAAGCAGAGAAAACATCTAAGGAGATTTAGTAAAACTGGGTTAAGAACTGTCCAAGGCATTATTAAAAACTGGAAGGATAGTGGGGAACCATCGTCTTTGAGGAAGCAATGTGGTCGGAAAAAAATACTGATTGATCGTGATCGGCGATCACTTAAACGTTTGGTGAAGAAAAACAACAGTAGAACTCAGGGCTATGTTTAATAGTGAAAGTAAGAGCATTGCCACACGTACAATGTGAAGGGAACTCAAGGGATTGGGACTGAACAGCTGTGTACTCTTGAGAAAACCACTAATCAGTGAGGCTAACCGGAAAAAAAGGCTTCAATTTGCTAGGGAGCATAAAGATTGGACTCTGGAGCAATGGAAGAAGGTCATGTGGTCTGATGAGTCCAGATTTACCCTGTTCCAGAGTGATGGGGGCATCAGGGTAAGAAGAGAGGCAGATGAAGTGATGCACCCATCATACCTAGTGTCTACTGTACAAGCCTGTGGGGGCAGTGCTATGATCTGGGGTTGCTGCAGTTGGTCAGGTCTAGGTTCAGCAACATTATGTGCCCAAAGAATGAGGTCAGCTGACTACCTGAATATACTGAATGACCAGGTTATTCCATCAATGGATGTTTTTCTTCCCTGACGTTCACGGGCATATTCCAAGATGACGATGCCAGGATTCATTGGGCTCAAATTGTGAAAGAGTGGTTCAGGGAGCATGAGACATCATTTTCACACATGGATTGGCCACCACAGAGTCCAGACCTTAATCCCATTGAGAATCTTTGGGGTTAAGGTACCCGTCTATGATGCAATGTCTTGTTTTATCGCGTATCCATACGATGTCGATGGTTTCTATAGCAGTGGCAACATAACGATCGTATTAAGACGTGTTTTGCATGAGGTTGGAGGGCATTGAAGGCCGAGGTGGAAAATGCACGGCCCACCACTGATTGAAGTAATATTTTTCACTGGATATACTGTACATAGTGTGCATATCTGTGCACATCTGTTGTGGTGGCCAATCCATTGAGCATAGGTATCCAAGATGGACTTCATGTAGTCCACTATGAGGTAGTCTAGTATAATTGAAGCTGGATTCTCTTCTGACCCCAAGTGTCATTTCCTAAGTCATTATAAATGCTCATCCACTTTTTTTCCACTGAAGGCATGTTACATCGGTCCTAATTTTTTGACTATGCGATTGCAACTGCTATTTCTCCTCATCTGTCCCTCTCCAATGGTCAAACCCACTGCCTCTGCCCTTCTGTTAATGGGCTGAAACATTAAATACCATTTTCCCTCCTTCTTTCACCCTTTCCATACAAATTAAAATTAAACTCAGCACACACACTAACAACACATATCAAATGCAATTCAAGGCAGCAGTCTCAGTTGAAGTATCTGTGCCTGTGCAGTTCGCTAAATAATAGTAATAAATTTGGGTGGATGTTTCTTGGGTTTTAGAATAAGTGCAAAGAACTGCACCTTGGGTGTGTTGTGCGAGTTGCGCCGACGTCCCTCTTCCAGCTGCATCTCAGAGTACAGCTCCTCCTCATCCTCTTCCATGATGTCAGACAGGTCAGAGCCCCGGCTGCTCTCGCTGTGATATTCTTCATTGTGACTATAGTGAGGCTTTTGGTAGTTACACACACAAACACAAACATACAGACGCAATTTTTTTTTTCAAAGTCCACAAACGGACGTACGTATATACGTACATACATGCACACACCAAACACACATGGATGACATGAACACACACAGAGACGCGGGCAAAGGAGTGTATGCATGCAACCACTCAGACGTACATGCACACACACATCCACACGTACGTAAGAGGTTTTTCCACTAAGAAACACATTGGTGCTTAAGTTAAAAAAACAAATGGTTCATGACTTATCGTGCTTACCGGCCTCCCCAACTCAGAGCCTCTCAGGAACTCATCCACGGAAGGTCCTCTTCGACGGCCACGTGCAAATCCCTCCTCATCTTCCTCTTCCTCATCAGAGTGATGCTGGTGAAATGTGCCCTGCTCTCCATACCTTCCCTGAAAATGTGCATGAAGAATTAGGAAAGAGTGTGACAGGGATATGACAGTGAAAACTGTACTGTGATGATAACTCTTACACAGTTCATAAACATTCGTTTTCATTTTCATTAACCATAAGGTATCTACAATATTGCATGATTAGATTTTGCATTTCCATCAGACCTTGCCACTTTCTGCTGCCACCCTCTGTGCTGCTTCTCGAGCAATAGCTTTGGCCACGGTGTCCGGGATAAGCGTTCCTCTGGGCTGAGGGAGAATCCTCTGTGGGGAGGGGGAACGTGGATTGGCGCTGGGAGGTGCCTCAAGGGTGTGGCCTTGCATCGGCACAGGAGGCTGGGAAGAGGGAGAGCGTGTGAGGTCCCAGCCAGGCTGGCCAGGTGGAACAGCTCCCCCGTGATGGGCCGTGTGCTCTTTGGCATCCAGGTCTCTGGCACTTACTGGTCTCTGAGGTATAGGGTGGGGCTGGGCGTGGGGCAGCAGAGGCAGTTGGTGCTGGGGCCTGGGACCCTGGTGGGGTGGGCAAGGCTGAAGATGTAGGGGCTGGGGATGTGGTGGTCGAAGCTGGGGCTGTGGCGGCCCACCTGGATGGGCAAGTCTGGGATGGGTTTGAGTGTGTGGAGGATGGGGTTGGAGTGGTTGTCCATGAGGTGGAGCAGGGAGTTGGGGTGGGGCATGGGGTAGGTGAGGGGACTGGAGGTGGGGTTGAGCATGCGGGTGTTGAGGTGGACCTGCGTGAGGGTGCATCGGGGGCGGCGGCAGGGGAAGAGGCGGTAGAGGCACGAGAAGGTTGTTTGGAATGGAGGCGACTTGGGAGTCTTGGGATTCTCCCTGTACTGACAATGTCCTAACGATGACTTCCCTGGCCTCCAGGCATTGAATCCTGTTCAGCTCGACAGTAACGTAGTCTGCCATTGGGAACAACACCTCAGCTATCTGGATTCAAAAAGAGAAAATACATTGCTATCATCAACAGAAAGCTTGAGGAGGAAAGGTCTAAATGTCAGTTGTGGACACACCTACTTAAAGCTGGATACTTGTGATCAGATCACTCAGGACACATGTTAATACCAAGTCTGAACAAGTCCTAGGTTACAACCCACAGCAAGCAGCTCAGAGGAAAGTTCAATGTTGATATACCCTTTCAGAAACAGAGTGTTGATTTACTTTGGCAGTCACCAGAGGGAGTGAGAGACCTTTTCCAAGACATTCACAGGTCTTAGACTGGGAGTCTTGCACTGCAGCTGAATCACAAGTAGATGGCACTGCTGTGTGCACTGAAGACACTGATGACATAATGCCAAACTCAAAGACAGGGGCTATTACCCTCCCATCTGTGATGCACATTGTAATGTTTCAGCTGAATTTAACATGATTAAACAATTCACGGTGTTTTAAATACTGTATCTGTGCGCTGCATGTAGGCCTTTGATATGTGTATTACATGTGTTTTACCATGTGTTCCCTCTAAATCATGGGGGATGCTTTTAAACACAGATGGTGTCTGCACCGTAGTTCACTAGAGCTCCTTTTAACAGAGATGAAATAATTACGCAGTCTTGCTCGGTAATACTGAGGCACGCTAGCTTACCCTCTGCCCTTTAGTGCAGACTACGTAGCCAATGACATTTGCCCCATTAGATGTGCCTGTGGGAGAGAGGACGGGGGGCTTCCATCGGACCTGTAGGACCCCCGGAGCTTGCCCACAGAGCACCTGAACATCCTGGGGAGGCAGCGGAGGGCCTAGAAGGTGAGAGAACGGGCTTAAGAAAAGAAATGCAATATATAACCTAGCATACAAAAGAGGAAAGGATGGGAAGCATTCTTCAGATGCATAAATGGGTACACATATGGCCATGCACAGGAATCCAGATACAAAAAAGGGAGTGGGGGGTGTAGGAGGGTGGGGAGTGTGGTATGGGGGAATCGGGTTCATTCATATTTTTTCTTGCATATCTATGTTCTTAAATGATAACATAACGCCTTTTTTATACTTTGTAGTGATACAGGGTTCGTGCGGACACTTTATAGTATAATGTTGCTGGCGGGCGACATTCACAAGACACTGTGTGCTGTGTTTTAAACAACGTCATTTAAAAAAAAAAGTTAGCCTTAATTACTTATCATATAGATAAATAATTAAGGCTAACTTTCTAACCTTAAATACTACATGAAATCCATTTGGTGATGTAATTGTTTGGATAAATATGTACGTATTAGTTGCACTGATACTGCACCATAACCTCACACTACAAACACAGATGTTGTCTCCGCATGCAGGACACAATCCAGAGAGATCTACGGCTCATTCTTTGTCTCCTACTCTCCTGGATCACTGTATAAACCATGCACATCTGCATTCGAGCAGAAGCAAATGCACACTGATACAAAATGGTAATTTCAGTGAGCAGTGGAGGGGCACTGCTTTATATAGAACTGGTTATTCCAGGCCAGGCTATAGGCTGAGGGAAATGACTCATCACAGTAATAACTGATCATATCTTATGATGCTCGGCTGTTCTCTAATTAGCGATGTGCTCTGTGTAGCAAACTTGGGCAAAATGGCAAATGGAAATTTGGTTTCAAACAACAAAGTGTGTTTATATTTGAAAGGGCACCGTTTCAATCTACGGACCGTAACAAATTGCCATTTAGTCAGAATCCCTTAGCAGATTGCTCATACTTTACAGTGTGTAATAATAATTCTCAGTTTCATGACTATAGTCCCCTTCCCCCTAAAAAATCATAGCACTAATGCCCATTGGTTTCAATGGAAAAATGATAATTTAATGCTAAAAGATGTGGGAAATCCATCCCAAGACTGATGTTTCATCCTGACCTGTTCTGCAATATGGTGGTGGACCTAGACGAAATACAATACACAACAATGGCATAGTGAGGAAATGTGGTACTGTACTCTTCTACAGCACAGTCCAATAACCAAAGAATAGAAATCACATAATGTTATATAGCTGAAATTGGAATAAACTGTCATAAACAGAGTAGTAGCAGTTTGTAAACTCCACGTAAAAGCAACAGTCAGTTGTGGTAATGTGCACATGCAGTATTCTATCTCTATGTAGAGAAATGATTTGTTCTGACCTGCTGCCTGAGTGCAGAACTCCACACCAGCTTCTTTCCTCTCTCTTTGCTCCAGTGGCAGTTGCCATGGCACCTGGTGTGGCTGTGCCACCACCGTCGCTTTGTACACAGTCAGGGGCTTCAGGTTGAAGAAGCGTAATCTATACCTTCCTGGCTTTACCACTGCATGCTCTACCCCATCTAAGAACACAGTGTGACCATAGTTACTGTTGCTAGGCAACCAAGAGAGCTCGGCAGTGTCGCGCTGGATGTCGTCCACTCGCAGGCCGCACGGCGCCACCACCACATTGGCTCCCACCAGCAAGGTGCAGCGCAGCTCGTCTGACAAGCCCCGGTCGGTGACACTCTGCACCGACACGCGGTGAACGCAGCCGTCCAGATCCAGCTTCTCCAGCAAACACTTGGTCCGGCCACTATATGGCATGCTGGCACGTAGCTCCCCATCTACTAACACGTTGTAGCCAGAGATGTTCCCCCAACCCAAAGGCACTAGTGGAGGCTCCCAGGCCACGATGACGCTACGTGCCAGCTGCTTGATCAAATTGATCTTTCGAGGGTAAGGCACAACGTCTTCAGCTAGGTCCTCAGGATCAAAGGGCCCACTCGTCCCGTTGCTAAAGGGAACCAAGGCGTTAGATGAGCCCAGGAGGCAATCCTGGGAGGCACCTCCATCCACAGCTGTCAAAGCCAGGGGTGTGGGGTCCAGTGGTCCCAAGTCTTCCCCTCCTTCCCCAGCCTGAATAGCAAGTTTTTCCTTGTCCTGGACAAACTCCACAAAGTTGGAAGGAACAAGTCCTCTTTGGCCATCAAGCAGCTCCCCTGTGACACAGAAAAGAAACAGAGACACAGAAAGTAACTCAACACTCTGCCTCATTCTTCATGTTTGATATTGATAAACAAAAGGCCTAATACTAGCCACATGAAAGTACTAGGCTTTAATAAAGTCCTCTATAGAGAGGAGCATCATTCTTCTGCGATGCATCCTGCAAATATTAAAAATAGGCTTCTCTAATGGCTCCTTACAAGAGATAGACTGAGGAAAAGCAATAACTTGAATACACATAATAATCTGTGAGAGCTTTCTTCCTTGCCGAGTGGGAATGAGTCACTGAGTGAGAGGTGGAAGATGAATAAACATGCAGTATGTACTATTCCCTAAGATGTAAGATTTACCATGGTGCTATCTTTAATACTCCCTGCTGTAAACACATATCTAAGAAAACACTCCTTTCCAACATTCTGAAGAACTTTAGTTCACAGTTTTTGACCATTTCCAGGAACAACCCAGAGCATGTGGAGGCTGCGGTCAGCGCAGGAAAAAACAGCTCAGATTTGCAGCGTTGTTTTTTTTCCCCCAAAGGCAAGAAGTTTGTGTTTGACAAAGCTCCCTATCATCTTGTCCTTCCATCCCTTTTTCCACAGAGGCCTAAGAGACCTTAAGACCATCTGCGTGTGTCTGTGCGTGTGTGTACGTGTGAGTGTGTGTGCGTCGTTTGTGTGTGCCGATGATTAAGCTGAGCCCTGCTGGATTAGTCATCAAACTAAAAGGGACCAAGGTCCCATCCTGACAACAGCTTGGTCTGAGGCCCAAGTCTCCCTCCTGTGTGGTAAATACAAGGCTCCTCCACAATGCCATGCAATCTGACCGCCCACAGCTAATGAATCACTGCAGCTGAGTACTACTGTGACGGTGACAGGCTGTGCTGGCTGCTGGATTGCTAGCGAGGGGGGATTAGGATTGCCTCTGATGGAGAAGCCTTCATAATTTGTAAGAGATTAGACGGAGAATCGCTCCAATCACCAGTTATGAAAAAAAGAATACAGAAACTTTTCTTGGTGCCGACAAACAGGAGGTCACAGGATGAAAATAGCTAGCAGGCCCGTGATGGACACGTCCAGAATGGAAGTGACACATGAGTCAAACTGTTATGCAACATAACAACATCTATCTCTGTAGCCGTGTTTACAGTGATGACTGCATCAGCATTATAGCTGTTTTAAGAGGAAGATTTGGCTGTGCGGCATCGTCATGTCTTGCACATATAGTACAAAGTTAACAAGATATAATGTGAAATGACAAGGAAGGGTCAAAATGCATCACATTTCACTGCACACATACACTTCATCAAACTTTTATATAAAACACAATATACAGTGTACGGGACATGCACACAAATCATTAGTTCTCAGACATATACTGATCAGGCATAACATTATGACCATCTTCTTAATATTGTGTAGGTCTCCCTTGTGCCTCCAAAACAGTTGTAACTCATCAGAGAATAGACGTGGGCCTTCTGAGGGTGTCCTGTGGTGTCTGGCAACAGAATGTTGGAAGTAGGGGCCTTTGGGTCCTATGGGTTGAGGGGAAGGGCCTCTACGGATCATCCCACAGATACTAGATCAGTTTGGGATCTAGGGAATTTTGGAGGCCAGGTCAACACCTTGTGCTGTTTTTCATGTTTTTTTGAGTTGTTCCTAAACCATTTTTGTGTGTGTGCCTGTGTCAGGCTGCATCCTGCTGGGGATGGCTGCTGCCATCAAGGAATGTCATTGCTATGGGGTGGGGCTGTCTGGTCTGGTCTAGGTGGGTGCTACATGTCTAAGTAACATCCACATGAATGGCAGGTCCAAAAGTTTCACTAGATGGTCAGTGTTATTTACTTCTCCTGTCAATGGTTTTAATGTTGTGGCTGATCGGTGTGTGAATGTTTTGAGAATGAGCATGTAAGTATAACTGCAACTTTTTTGAGCACTTATTAGCATTTTGTGTCATTTTCAGACAATACATGTTGATGCACACACTTATTAGTCACTGTCAAGCATTGTCAGCTACAGCAAACGAGGACTCAGACACAGACTTGAAAGGGCACCACCCCCTAGACAGAAATGTTTGTTCTTCAGTCAGCTAAGATGCATCTTTATGTATGTCATGTGAGAGCATGCCGATATTATTTTACGCCTCAAGGATAAACTACTATCTCATTTTACTTCTCACCTTCATAGAAGCCGTCGTCGTCCATGTTTCCGTACACGTACAGATACTTTCCGGCCACAAGGGGGAGTTCTGCTTCAGGATGCTCATTTGGTCCATCGTAGGGGTTATAACTTAAAGAAGAAAATATTTGTTTTCATGACGGTGTCTTTGTGAAAGAAGATGTTAGTTCCTTAAGATTACAAAAGCTTGTGTTATTCACCTGTAACGGGCAGTGCAAAGGCGGACCTGGCCTGTGTAGCGAGGTTTGGACCTGGGTGATGGGCTGGCCTCATCCTCCATCTGTGAATTAATGAGAGGATTAAAGGGATTAAAGGTGTTTTCACATTAAAAGAGACGCCATTCACAAATCATACTAAAATAATAAACAAAATAGTCTCAACATACGTCAAATGTGTTATGTTATTACTTTGATATTTACTGATGTGGCACCACTCAGACACACCTCTGATGGGGTAAGCTGTCGAGGGCTGCTGGGGCGGTCCGTCGTCACGGTGCTGTATTTGACAGACAGCAGTTCTGCTCGCTGTCTGTCTCCAGTCTGCAGTGTGCAAGGCAAGAACTGGGAGATCAGCGGCGGCGTGTTTGCCGCGCTCTCATCACCTGGGAGACATTGATCACCATAGCAAATAAAGAACAACTGTCATAGCCTCTGCACTCATTTGCTGCTCATTGCACAGCTATTGATCGCCTGTTGAAGGGAGCACACAGCTAACAGCCCTGGTGGCCATCTGCAGTGCATATTTCCTTAAATAACAGTCTTCAGGGAGGAGAAAACACTTAGAAATGACAGAGAAACAGGATAGAAAATTGCAGTGTCTGACCACAAACAGCTGAATTCCTTGAGGACATTATAATAATTCAACAACATAGATATGCTCCATCACTAGGTTCTTTTGGTCATTAAGTAATATTATGCATTAGCACAAAAGCACCAGTGGGTTCTGTTTCAAGTGAAGAGAAAGATAAAACAGGATTTCCAGCACTTCAAAGACCCTTGGTCTGGGCCAGACTGTATAAATCTACATCACTGATAGGGCTGTATCTGCTGGCTCTGCAGGCTGCACTATATATCGCTGGAATACTAATGTGTTAAATTACATTCATGTCATATGCCAGGCCTGTGATCAATTAGGGTAGATATTGATTTTGCATAAGTACTATCGCCATTAATGGGGTCCACCTCTGGTCAAGAGTGAGCCGATCCAGCTGTTATGTGAGCCGTCTGGGGATTAGAAGTCTCCGACTCCCATTTCATCTGATGACAAGCCTTTTGATCACATGTAATTTGGTAGATGCTTTTATCTGAGGTGTCTAGAGGCCATCCATATTTTAAAATCGGGCGGACACCACTGGTAGTAAACTATTTAGTAAATAGATCAAATCATGAATGTTTGGCTCAGCGTTGAGAATACTGACCCACCTGTCTCTGGCTGGGCTTCAAATCCAACGACAACTTGTGAGATCCTCTCCGGTGAGAAGTGGATACGGGATCCAAAGGTGGGGCTAACTTTAAGGATGTCCACAGGTTCTGATTGCAAACGGAAATTCAGCAGCTCTTTGGACAGCTGATGGAAATGTTCACTGTGTGACCTGCATTTCTGCTCCAGGTCATGAACTTTGACCTTTGACAGATGAAGAAAAGAGCAGAAAGTGTGGTGATGACCATAGAGGAGGGATAGTAATGAAAAAAAAAAAAGGCTTGGAGTTAAAGGGTGGAAATTCATCACATGTAATTGTGTAGATATTAGTCCTCTAAAGAAAAGCTGATTTATCTGATAATGCTAATTAGAAAATGATCCCTAAAGAGTCATTTCCAAGCTTTAGCAGTATGTTATATTGAAACCTCTCGCAATCTAATCAAACCGTATGGAAGAGTAGAGTCATCTGCTGATACATAACAGAGCTATTCTGATAAGAAGGCCTGAGGCAGCAAGGATTTAAGCCGTCATATCATACACATGCTATCAAAGGAAGTCAAGGGAGATCTGAAGTGGTGTACAGTGAGCTTAGTAGTACTTAATCGCATTCAGTGTTCATATGGATTCTCATTGTGCATAAAATGCAGACTGTAGTCATTGTGAGCTTCAAGTCTTAAAGGAAGGGAAGAGAGATGGAACTAATCAGGGAGGAAAATAAATACCTGAAACATTATGTCCTTATTGTTCTGTTCAAACAAAAAGCAGGAAATCAGAGAAAAAGGGTGAAGAAAACGAAAAGAAAAAACATTCAGATGATAGAACCAAACATTGATGAAAGCAAAGTACATGCAAACTAATCATCAGAGAAGAATCAACACAAAATGAAGACAGAAAGGCCCAAGAAAGGAAGACTAACTTTGTCAAACTGAAAAGGCTTTGCAAGCACAAAACGACAGACAGATGGAAAACACATGGAGGTTTGTTTGCTTAGTGCAGCTACGTCTTCCCTATTAGTGTAGAAAGTGTAAACTGATTTAGTGTCTGGAAGAAAATAAATACTTTTCAAACTGTTTGTCTGCGACAAATCCATGATGCTTGCTCAGTAAAATCGTATTAAAGTGCTTCCCGTGGATTATAACATGACCTCACTGGAACTACACTCAGAGGAGTCGCAACCTATTGTTGCGACGAAAGGATTTAGAGTAAAATGAGAAAATAATTTTGAGTAGCAGAGCCAGTGACAAGCATCTTAAAGACTGTGATGAAACACAGCAGGTCGGTGATTTGATCATAGGGAAGAGGTCGTCCTGGAACGTGAGAATCCGCAAAGACAACATGGACAGCGGAGAAAATCGACAGGAGGAGAAACGTGGAGGTTGGATTATAACTGCAAACACAGAAGCCAAGCTATTGTGTGAATACACTGATGTATGAGTTATAAACTGGCTGAATAACCTACAGTGTTACAGCCTTGGTTCATGAGTGTTTCTGTGAAGGCCAGTCTAATGTATGGAGAATTCAAATTTCATTTTATCTTACTGCAAAAGGCAGAAAAAGATTTTGAGGGTTGCATGCATTCAGGCTTGGTTTGCCTCAAATTGCTCGATATTAAAGCCCCTAAACAGTTTGTCCACCCACGCAGCTGTTTTAACTTATTTAGTCTGATTAGACCTCCTCTCAGGGCTGTGTGCAGACTCTCGTTAGTTTCATTGCACCAATTATGCTGAGCACGCTTCACAGTTTTAACATTGCTATTGGTAAATACAGCTTATTGACTCGGTGTAATTCTCAGTATTGCTCTGCCAAATTTCAGTCTCAGCAGAGGAGCAATCAGCTCAGATTATTGATGACTGTGTGGGTGTATCAGGTGCAAAGTTTATATGACTAATGGATCTTTTTTAGCCTGCGGCATGGTTCAAGAAATGGCAGCATTCGCCTGTGCACTCTAGACTAAAATAATGGACTTTCAGGAAATTTTGTCAGTTTTGCCGCCTTTAAGTGTATCTCCTGTGTTCATGATTGTTGCTGCCTTTAAATGGAACATGTGAAGCTGTGAATGCGACAGGGGAAGTCGGGTACACAAAATCCTAGGCATTCAAATGGTAACATCGGCTGTAAGTTGTGAAGAGTCCGCTGTCTGGCATCTATCGGCATCAAGAAGCCACTCAGGCTAACACTTAGCAAGCTAACGGTGGATTAACCCACTGCTGGAAGTGTAAAGGCATGACGAAAAGATGAGGCCATTAGAAATATCAGTATTATAAAAGTGCAAAGACACCTCTATCGTCTAAATTTCAATATATTCATTTACCGCTGGCTTCCTTTTTTCTGAAAACATGTCACAAGAACACAAACACCCAAACATTTCCAGCAGTAACACAGCTGTGAATACCACGAAAGATGGATGCTTTTTCTTGTGCACACAGTAAACACAACACAATTTGAAGGCACCATTACACCCAGTGTCAGGGCCTTATCTTTTCATTATGCCTTTCCATTTCCTTCACTAATGGTTACCGGTTGTTAGCTTGCTACACTGTTGCTTGGCAGCGGCTTTCTCACAGTTTATGGCTGAACCAGCGAAGCTTTTTGTGAGCACTACTTCCCATGCTGTGACCACAAGCCCACCAGTTCCATTTGAAGGCAACGTTAGTTCTGAGAACGCTGCCATTAGCAGCGACTGTCAGCTAACACTTTAGCAAGGCTAACACTTTAGCAAACATGCGGTTAACGTAGAGAAGCAAGTGCAAGGGCATAATGACAGGATGAGGTTGTTGGGAATACTAACATCATCCCCAAACATATTGCAAATTCTGAAGAAAAACTCACTAAATTACCATGCTAAACAACATCATATTATCATTGTCACTGCTGGCATTTAGCCATTGTGCCACTAAGTACAGCAGCACAGAGCCACTAGCATGGATAGTATAATGACTACTTAGCTTATCTCTTCTTAAAGTATTAATTTAAGCATATTTTTACACACTGCATGCTTATAAAAAATGTACAATCGTTTATTTTCTTTATTTCTTTAATTTATTGTATGTTATTTGTCACCACTGAAAATGAGGGTTCTCCCACCATCTGTTTTAAATAAATAAAATAATTATTATTATATAAAATCAGTGTTCTAAAAGAAGTGCACTGGCTCTTTGTTAATATGCTTTGTTAGTATTATTTTGTTTTGCTGCTTAAACCAAATTTAAACACTAAGGTAAAGCTTTGTGCGGACAGTAGGCCATGTGTGTTTGGTGATGATACTGTACCTCTAACAGGTGTACTGCTTCCTCATGCTCTTGGTCAATTTGAACCCAAGCCTGCAGGCAACACACAGCAACAAACAGTGACAGCTGACACTGTGATCACGGTCCATGAGGTACAATAGACAACACACAGCTGACACGCTGTCAACGCAATACCCTGGCAGACGCTCACTGGTTCATAACAGCACTGGCACTTCAAGAGAGAGGCCTACTCCTGATGGCACAGCTCAGATGAACAAGAGCTGATTTATTTTAGCATAGATTAGTGTCCAAATAGTGGCTGCCGAGGGAGGTAAAAGCACAGTGTTCTACATTAAAAGCCCCTTTATGTGGTAGTACACACGGCTTAGACACTGTTTGGGTGATTTATGTCTTTTTAATTATTGTCTCTCCCTTCAGTAAACAACATCAAAATATAGGGCCAAATAATTACCATTTGTTTTATGTCCATTCAACAATTAAATATCATCTCAAAGCGTGTAAGTGTTGCTCAGTAGGCTGAATGAGTGTATTTAAGACAAAATGTGGTAAAAGGAAAATGATCATTTTAAATATACAATCATTAAAGTAAGCCACAAACATGGCACAGGCTCAAGCCTTTGAATTATCTCATTAGCATCAAAAAGCCCTTGTGATTTAAATCTGTGTATCCATCTGTAATATTTGAAGTGTGATTTCATTATTTTCTACGTAAAAACACGTACATCACACTTGAAACGTACCCAGAAAAAAAAAGGACACATTTGCACACTTGTTCACAAGGTGTATAAATGTATCATCAACTAGACAGGCATATTTAGCAGAGAGCTCTTCATCAAAGGCTGAATCTGCATTTCCTATAGAATCTGCTGATATTTGGACATGAATCTGAGGCCTTTACATTTTCTGACAGAGTAGCAGTGATTATGTGACGGTGATTCAGCATAAAACCGGCTACTGACACATCAGTAACTGAACAGGGAGCTTTGGCATGAAGTCACAGCACAAAATCAATCAGTGAGCTAAGGGATTTGTCAAAAGAACACACGTAAAAATTGTTTTCAAGGGTTCATTTTTGGCTTTTGCTTTTACACAAATGATCCTACCTTTTGCAGCTGATTGATCTCCCTCTGCTTGGTGTGAAGATCCACCAAGGCTCGCTCATGCTCTGTCTGCAACTGCTGCTTCAGCTCTACAGCCTCATGCATATGCTGTGGACATAAAGAAAGCGTTCATGTACTAATGGCACCAGCGAACACCTTGAGCAAAATTAAAAATTGCTGTGTAACTAAAAGGTGGGTATATTCTGCAGTGGGCAGGCTACAACCACCCTGAAAATGAACCCAGTCCACCTGAATGCAGCACTGCATTCTAACGTTTGTGGAAGAGAAAGCACATAGTGTGAAAGACTGCCACAAAGGCACTCTAGAAGGCCAGTTGCCCTTGTTTCAGCATTATTCTAGATTATGCCACCAAAGCAATAGCTCGGTTGCTTCAGCTTCAGCAAAGTAAATTCCACAAATTAAAACAAAGTATTACAAAATAAACCATGCCATCTGATTGAAAGGTTGCCAAGATTTAGATTAGAATATCGATACCACTCAATGTACCATTAAATCCAATGCTACATCCAGCAGCCACTTAGCTTAAAGACAGGAAGTAGGGCAAAACCGCTTTACATCCATGTAATATCACTGTAGAGGTAAAGAGTCAAGATAGTTCAGGAGTACTGGCTTCTGTTATCTAACCTGCTATATATATTACACCCAACTTACTCTATACTCTGAACTGACTCACAGAGCTGTCACACACAGTCACCCACACTGATCCAATATCTACCCTTTGTCAAATTACCCGAGTCATGACTATACAGTATCTCGCCACGAAGTCACAACCATGCAGCTGCCACATCTTGGAGAAACCGAGTTAAGACCACAAGATGTTTCTGCTAGTTTTAAGAAGAAAAGAGGGCTTAGAAAGCTCCGACGTTCCTATTTTTTCTCTGTGTTCCCTCTCCCATGGAAAAAAAAAGAAAAAAGAAAAGCTTCTTTACCTCCCGGAGTCTCTTCGAGGTATCCTGAGCAGGCAGCCACTGCTTTGCATAATCAGGGAGCAGCTCTAAGCTGGAGAGAACTGGGGTGGCGGAGAGTCTGTCACCGGAGCCCTAGTCAAGACTCATTTTTTTAATGCTTGCATCTTTTTCCAGACAGGACCCGATGGTCACAATTAACAGCCTGTGATGTTAAAATAGAAACAGGGCCTAAAAGTTTCACTAGAGCAGCTTGATTTCTTTTTTTACTGACTGAGTTTCCAACTATCATCAATACAAAAGCATACAAAAACTCTAGGACTTAGACTACTGGGTGATTTAACAGCAAAAAGAAGAGCAACACGAAGTGGTGGAAATTCACTGCAAAGCTGTGACTCCGCTCCCTGAAACTTGGACAAGGTCAGATTTAAGCTACAAAAGAAAAGACTCAACAGTTGACGGGACTTGACCCATGTCACGACTGACTCAAAGGTGCGACAGACTTATGTCTTGTGACTTGACTTGAAATTGTCAAAGGACTCGAGACTTGACCAGATCCTAGCTTTTAGAGGTTTGTGGGGATGACACAGTCTTTGAAAACATCAATGTCCTTCTTCAGAATTGTGAGGATTTGCTGCAAGGAGTTGGACTTGTTGATGCCGGACTTAAAAATTCAGGATGAGATGTGAATGATCCGAGCTACGTACAACGAATTCATTTGCTATAAAGAGCAACTAAGTTAATTTATGTTAAATACATGTTGGAAGGCAAACTTCTCCAATCTGCCACAAGCTTCTCCGCCATTTTCAAAGTGACCAGGATATCAAGTCTTTCTAAGCAGCAGGGGGTTTACATGAGCTTCCTTCACACGGCCGCAGCATGTTCCATACGTAAACATAGGTCGTTTTAATCTGTTTCAAAAGTCAAGCCCTACTTGTATGCTTGATGCAGATTAATAGGGCGGGTTTTGACACAATTTTCTTCATTTCAGGAGGTTTCTATTTTCAAATGAGTTAAGATGTGCCATAGTCCACAAAATGGCCATGGTTATGAGAAGGAGATTTCATGTGAAAACAGCTCTACTGCCAGGTTAAATGGATTGCCTGCATCAAAGACAACTGCAGCGACTTTATCTTATATACTGCCCATGGCGCCCTCTGTTCCAACCTTATTCCCACTTGGAGCTGAGACACAACGATTTTTATTTTTTTTTTACCAGATTATATAACTTTGAAAACAAGATTGACAGCACTGCCTCTCATTCTTTAAAGGCACCAAGTAAATCCTTTCTGTTTTTGTTTTTATGCTGCGCTTCTGCCATCTCTTCTCTCTCCACTCGCATCGCCCTGTGTAATTTTCTCTAAATAGTCCCTTTGTCTGAATAATCAATGCACAATGAGATAGTGACAAACCGGCTGTATTGGGGAGCGGGTCAGTTTTTCACATATGAGCACATTTCTCTCTCAAACATCCTGACAAACACACAATCGATAGGAGATGCGGGGAGGCGAGGATTTGTAATGAGAGCGCCTCTCGCAGCGCAGCGAGACTGATTACTATTGGCAGACCAGAACACGATGAAAAAAGAGCCTCTCTGTGAAACCAGTGACACTTCAAATCATGTGTCGCATCAGTTTCCGTCTGAAGTTTTCTCAGAAAACAAACACACGGGGGAGTGGGAATATTTTTTGAAAGAGTCAGCAGAAACTGGGCCTGGAAAAAAAATCTCTGCACAAGATGAACGGTGTGAGCCAAACAGAACCACTGAAGTGATGCATAAACAGAGTGAAGACGGGAATGCTGGACAAATGCAGTGAGATACGTAGTATGTCAGCGAAAAAGGTGGACAACTCAAGCCTCGTACATGTGTTTGTACTGTTTGACATATACAGACTACTGCCACCTGCTGTATGGGCAGTTATTTTCTTGTATGGAACATATATGCCAGGTAGCCATTGGCTGTAGTATTTTTTGTGTGTTCAAGTGCATGCACCAACCAGGCATAACATTATAACCACCTTCCTAATATTGTGTAGGTCTCCCTTGTGCCTCCAAAACAGTTGTGACTCATCAGAGAATGGACCTTCTGAGGGTGTCCTGTGGTGTCTGGAAATAGAATGTTGTTAGTGGGGGCCATTGGGTCCTATTGGTTGAGGGGAGGGGCCTCTGTGGATCATCCCACAGATACTTGATCAGTTTGGGATCTAGTGAATTTGGAGGTCAGGTCAACACCTTGTGCTGTTCTTCATGTTTTTTTGAGTTGTTCCTAAACTGTTTTTGTGTGTGTGCCTGTGTCAGGCTGCATCCTACTGGGGATGGCTGCTGCCATCAAGGAGCGTCATTGCTATGGGGTGGGGGGTGTCTGGTCTGATCTAGGTGGGTGGTACATGTCTAAGTAACATCCACATGAATGCCAGGTCCAAAAGTTTCCCAGCAGAACATTGTATTGTCACAAGATGTCACAACCTAGTGTAGCCAGACTGGTTTATGGACACACCATTTGGATTTTTATTATGGAGCGTGTTTCAACTGATACCATGTATGACTAAATTGCTCTTACTCTTCTGTCCATCACCGCATGAAACCCACCCAAATAATCTGATCGGCCCTGAGCATAATCAGATCCCAACGGAGGGGTTCCAGACCAATGTTCTGCCACAAACAAGTTTGAGGGCAGGAAAGTCCATTTAGCTTCTAGCCTCGTCCAATACCCAAGAAATTAATTTCTGTGGGAAATGTGGGTAGAGAAGGAAATGCACAGGAAAAAGGAACCTCAGATTCTGAAATACTGAGCACTGATGCACTTAAAGTGCCAGAATCCTCTCCAAATTTCACTAATGCGACATTTGTATTTAGGGGTATTTGGGACGAAAGTAAACATAAATCCAGCGATGTCTCACCTTTAGGACCTGTTCCAGGTCATCCACCTTGCCTTGGAGTTGGCTCCTCTGCTCCTGGGCCGCGTCTCTTTCCTGGCTCACTACAGCAAAGGTCTGTCTCAGCTGGTCATAGTCAGATCGCACCTGCACGGACATGAATCACAAGTCAAAGGGAGTCAAGGGAGAAAAGGAAATAGTAATAAGAGTAGCTTTAGAGGCTTTTAAGCAAGGTGGATATTAGAGGCTGTTGAAGGCAAAAAGAGAAAACAAGAAACATTTTAATTTCCTTGTTTGTTTAACTTGAAGAATTTCAAAATGCAGCCATTATTCTTTTTTTATGGAGAGGGAAAACAAGCCTGCAATATTTATGAGGTTTGTTCTTGCAGTAGATCTACTTCTTACATTTATGAATAAAGGCTGCTTTCTCTTTTCTTTTCTTTTCTTTTTTTTTTTAGCTTCAGGGTTGATTGAGAGTTCAGAATCTGAAGAGAAATTAATCAGCACATTTCCATTTAGCCTTGATGAGACAGAGCTGCTGACTTGAGCACTCTGCCTCCCGTTCCCTCATCAGTCAGAGGCCTCCAGCTAAGCTGGTTCCTCCAAAGGTGGCCTCGTAGGATCGAGCTGAACCGTCCCTCGGCCATCCTCACCCGTCATCGCATTAATTAACAGAACAGATGAGCGCACGATAGATAAGCTCGCTTGATCTGACTTCACAAAACTAGACTGCTGCAAAGTAAATGAGAGCATTCATTTTGCGGAATCAGAATTTCAAGCATCTTGGGGGGCGGTCATCTAGATTCTCTAGATAATCGAAATTTAAAATGCAATGTAAGTGCCAGTTATATAAAATCAAACATTTTAGTGTCTTCTTTAAGGATAAATTACTTCAAAATCTAAATTACTCAGAAGCCTGACTCACCAAAGGCATTTTAGGGCCATACACAGCATTGTGTCCAACAAAAGCCATGTGATAAAGTCAAAAGAGAAGCAGAGTCCCATTATTACACTGTTTTGTTCATTTAAAAGAGTACTGATCTAGCTATCTGTATCTCTTGATCATCATCTGATCTGGGGAGCTTGTGGAGAAAGATGATGATTATGATGACTCCACTTACGCTAATTTTGGGTTTCTCGAATTACCTATCTTACCAACAAAAACATATTTGCAATAAGCTGTGAACTACTTCAGAATAAGGTCCTATTGTTTGTGGCCCCTCTATACTATGTCTATAATGTACTGTGGCTTCAAACAGTCAGTAAAATGCTGTGTAATTCTCTTGAAAGCTAACAAACATCCTGCAAAGCATGTGCAATTTATCTCCTGTGATTGCTTACTCTAATTACATCGCCACTGTCTTGTTTCCCGTCTCTTTAATTCTCCCTCTCGGCTTCTGTCTTTCAATAACTCATGCGCCTCTGCCCTTACAAGCCAGTCGCACTCGGGACTGGACATGCTTTTGCCCCATTTTCTTTTCATCTCCGTCCCCACCTTGTTGCTGCACAGATGGCATCGGGGTTTTTTTTTTTTTGTGGCACTTTGGAGAGAAAGCTCAGAGCAGAGTCCCTGGACACGTGTCAGATCTTCCCCGTCTGTGAAAGTCACTATTACCACCAGAGCAGCTAATCGCCTACCATCACAGACGGTCATCATCTCTGCTTCTGGGTCATTGTGCGTGTGTTTATGCATGCATGCGTGCATTGTGAAGACTACTTGGCAGGCTTCCCCAGCAAAGACTCAATAATAGGACAGGAAATATAGCATTGATCTGTGTGTGTGTGTGTGTGTGTGTATGAGATGTGACATCAGTATACACACGTGGATTCTCTGCGTGGAGAAGCAATATATAAAAAATATGAACACATTATATACTGTATATGATGACAATAACGCGGCTGCTGGCGTATTGATTTATGGCGACACGTGACTGAGCCGTGTAGCTCCCGCATCACTTACACTGCAGAATAAAATCGATTTCATCGTTGACCATCACCTGGTCCAACATTGATCATCACCGTGCTTGTTGCCATACGTGTTTGAACACACTACATGTGTAAGTGACTTGCCTGGTCATACTTTGACGCCTTCAGGTGGTGATTGATCAGCTCAAGGTTCAGACGATTTTTCTCCTGCAAGGCAGCATGGAGTTTTGCTTTCTGGAGGACAGAGAGAGAGAAAACAAACAGTGTGGTGTTACATTATTATACATGGGCGTCCTCGTTGCAAAGACTTTTACGCTGGACTGCGTCGTGTGTACAAGACACACAGCCCCAACTCCATCTTAAAACTATTATATAAGCAACAGATGAAAGACTCAGGTTAGTGCCGATCCCTCCCTCCGTCTGTACACACATGTGTGTGTGTGTGTGTGTGTGGATAAGCCTTTCTCTAAGATGCTGTCTTGAGGACAAAACCCACAGCTGCATACTGTCACCCTCCATTTGGCATGTGGCTTTAGGAATGGAGCGGGAGAGCTGAAAAAGACGTGGGAGCAGGAAGATGGATGGTTAGAGGACGGAAACTGGGATGATGAGAAAGAGCAACAGGAAGCGAGAAAAGGTCTGAGGGAGAAACAGAAACAACAAACTGGGGAGAAGAGGTTGTAAACGAGGGAGCGCCGGAGGAATGCTAAATAAGCAAACGGGCACATTTGTATTTGGCAGTAAAACCAGCTCCAGATGAGATTAAGCTGCAAACCAGGTAAAAGGATTGAAGAAGAGAGGTGTGCAGTTCCTGTTTGCTCTTTCCTCAGTCAAGACTCACATTCAGAAGTTGTCATGCCGCCGGTGCTGCAGGTACTCAAGCATTACATAATTACGACAGACTCAAACTAGGCCAATGCTCTCCTCCTATCACCGCTCCGAGCATTCAAGAGTGACTTTACTGCGACTGGTCACATCCTGGCACATAATACCACTTCATGCTGGCGCGCTGATCTCATACTGTTGTCATTCTGAGTTCGCTATCATTAAAAATATGGGTAAGTCATTTATAATGGCAGTCAGGCCTTTCATTTAATAGACTTTGAACAGAAAGCAATAGGAGCTGATAACAGGTTTCATTTTTAGGATTCACTAGCAGGGATTTGTCTTATCTCAGGAAACAGTGCATCCAAATAGAAAGAAATCAGTTCATAGTCCGTAAATGATTCGTTTGAATATGTGTGGAAACCAGACCAGCTTAACCTCCCCAAAAAAGCTTTACCTCCCCAAAAAAAGAATTGCGAGTGGGTGGTAGAATGTGGGGCAAAATAGAAACCACCCCACTTAACTCACTAGATCCCAAACTGACTGGAACAAGCCTGGTACCCTCAACCCACAGTCTATGTCCATTCTCTGTTGAGTCAGAACTGTTTTGGAGGTACAAGGGAGATCTACACAATATTAGGAAGGTGGTTATAATGTTAAGCCTGACAGTGTATAAAGACTAGTTTTAAAATCTTCTTTTTGTTCTTTCTACTATGTTTCAATGGCAGTAAATGCAAGTATTTAAAAAAAAAAAAAATGGGTGGGGCATTGTGCTTTAGAAGCCTGACTGTCATACAGTACACTCAAGCCAAAAAGGAGCTTTGTCAACTTCTCCACAAGTAAAGATTTGCGCAGCTCCGAGGATTATGATCAAATTTATCAGAACGAATCGAGCAACTCAATAAATCCCGGCCAAGAGGAGGAGAGGGAATAGCCGGCAGAGTGAGGGGGCCAGCCAGATTCGTTCACCTCTTTGTGTGCTGGCAGGGAGACAGCCAGGGATGTCGGAGGAAGAAACAATCAAAGCGAGACACGGATAGGGAACAGACAAGGACAGGAAGACGCAGAGACTGGTGAGTGAGTTCACTCGCTGCTTTTATTGTGTAACTCCGTCTCCACACCACATCGCTGAAGACTGTCGGAGCCAGTCCAGAACCACGCCTAGCTACAGTAGCAGCCACAAATGATCTCTTGTTCGTCTTCCTCTGACTGTTAATGAAGTAGACGCGGTGCATCATGAGACATCAGCTGCAGTCGTCCTCTGCACTGACCCCCCCCCCGGGGAATGGCCTTGTAGTGGGCACCATAAGGAAGCAGGGAAGGGAAGGGATGTACAGTTAACTGGAAAAAAGGCTCTGTCAGCCTTGACTGAAACTTTCCTCAGCTCAACCTGCCCCTTGAACGAAAGAAACTTCAGTGCTGGGCTGAAACAAAAGGAAGAGGGAGGCACTGAAAAACAATGACCTTTTAAGGGCTGCTTTTTATGGGCCTCAGAATTGATGCCTGCTTCTCCACTTCCTCCCACTTCCAGTGAATCACACATTCACAGCTCGGCTTAACACTCCGTAACATCTTGTAAACACAGTGCTATGCCGCGAAGCCAAGGGACACGCACATTTCTGTGCCAATTTAAACCTTCAATATGCACAAATAAACAGAGAAATCTGATTTGAAGACATAAAGGATATGCTACTTAGGCCTTTCCTTGAGGAAAAACAACTCTGATAGGGGATTAACTGCATCTGTGCAGAGCCACGTCGAAAAGTGTGGCGCGCGCTAGTGAATCTTTGCATCGTTGTGAAATTTGAGATCTATATGTGCGTGCAGAGAGAGTGGACAGGCTAGGGGGAGAGACCTCAACACCGCTAATGACTAATTCACTCTGACAACTTCTTTTTTTTTCCTCCTCTTCTGTCTTTCCTCTCTATCTACGTCTTTCCACACACACACACACACACACACACACACACTGATGCATGCACTTTCCCTTCTATCACCAGCCTGATTATCATTCTCTTCCCAAACCCACTAATTTAGCTGCTGGCCCCTCTCTGATCACTGTGGCAAGCCTTTCACCAAGCGTCTGGAGTCCCAGAATGTTCTCTGCATCCACATGTGCGAGGCATGTCAATTCAAATTAATGCGCCTGCATGAGTATTAGCTTAGCTTTGCACGAAGTGTGGTGGAGCTATTCACCACTACAGGTGAATAAGGTAAAAACAGGTTTAACACTGAAATGAGTTTTAATTAATCTGCATAAATTGCCAGAACTGATGTCTGGGGGGTTATCACTCCATACACCGATCAGGCACAACATTATGACCACCTTCCTAATATTGTGTAGGTCTCCCTTGTGCCTCCAAAACAGTTGTGACTCATCTGAGAACGGACATGGACCTTCTGAGAGTGTCCTGTGGTGTCTGGCAACAGAATGTTGTTAGTGGGGGCCTTTGGGTCCTGTGGGTTGAGGGGAGGGGCCTCTGTGGATCAGGCTTGTTCCAGTGCATCCCACAGATACTAGATCAATTTGGGATCTAGGGAATTTGGAGGCCAGGTCAACACCTTGTGCTGTTCTTCATGTTTTTTTTGAGTTGTTCCTAAACTGTTTTTGTGTGTCTGCCTGTGTCAGGCTGCATCCTGCTGGGGATGGCTACTGCCACCAAGGAGTGTCATTGCTATGGGGTGGGGGGGCCTGGTCTAGTCTAGGTTGGTGGTACATGCCTAAGTAACATCCACACGAATGCCAGGTCCAAAGGTTTACCAGGATAACATTGTATTGTCACAAGATGGTCAATGTTATTTACTTCTCCTGTCAGTGGTTTTAATGTTGTGGCTGATCGGTGTATTTAGACTTGTAGTGTCTCCACCAAGACAATATTCTTAAACTGAATTGATACTAGACATTGTCACTGGAGTGGCTCATAAATAATATCATGATATAATTATTGATTCAGTCAATTATAAAGTTGTACATCACTAGATCTGCATCATATGTTTTGTCATGTGAGCACTTTCACTAGAGTCAGACCAACAAGTGTGAATGAACATCTCGTTTTTTCTTCCAAGTATGTTCTTGTCCTACTGAGTCCTGTTGAACTGATAATGTTCTGCAGAGGGGCTACTGCTTAAAGGCTACAGAAATGTAGAAATGTAATCAGAATGATTACATTTAATGTACATACATCCACGTTATTCAAATAGATCCAATCTGGTTTAATATGAATGGGAAAATAATTCCCTGTATTCATTTCAGAGCAGCTATGTTCAATCAAATCAATTTCATAGCTGTTATGGTTTTAAATCCCAAACGTGCTGGGTTTTACAGTCATTTATTTCATTTAAATGTATTTAAGGAACAAATAAATAGCCATTAATGGAAACTGTTTGCTGTCCCTTGCAAGGAGGATTACACTGGATTTTCCTAATTTACACATACAGGTTATGGGCTCAAATATTGCACTGCAATTTTTGAGAGAATTAGCCAGTAGCTCTTGAATTACCAAAAAGAATTGATAAAGGATGTAATCATGAGCACAGAGATTTGCAGGATGGGGACTGTTGACTCTAAATGGGATTTTTGTGGCTAGAGGATTGTCACCGTTTCCCTGGGAGGATTGTCATTAATTAGATGTCACGGAGGAAACACTTTGTTCCACTTAACTGTGGGTGGAAAGACACTGACAACGTCTGCTGCCTTCAGTGTGGGCACTAGTAAAGTCACGAACAGTTAATAATAATTACTGAAGACATGACCTTCGCATAAAATGTACTGTATAAAAATAAATATATAATCCGTTGTGCAAATTCCAAGAATATTTTCACAAGAGTAAAAGCAAGCAAAAGTTAAACATGAGTTCAGGAGTAAATTAAAGAAGATATGCTCATTGTACAAAAGCACTTAATACAAAGCCTCTATTCTCTGTTCTTCTCCATTTCCCTAAAAAATAATCCCCTCCCTGTTTTCCTTTGTTACGTGATTTAGATTGGCCCTGACATGTTCTTTAGACTGAGTCTCAAACAAAACATTTCATATTATAAAGACACTCTCTCCACAAAAGGCTGAGTGGTTTAATAGGACGGCTAAAGTCAATGTGTGTGTATGCAAACAACTTTGTGCCTAACAACTGATAAGTGTGTATGTGTTTCAGAGATTGTTCTGCATTTGTGGTTGGAAAATGGACAAATGGAGTCTTGATGGTTGAATCACCGCAGCAGGAAAAGGCTGCCGGGCACAGACTAATATCTGAAGCAGACAGGACCACGGACAGCTCCTCGGCTCTTGTCTCTTTACATTTCAGCGTCTCGTGACTTGGCAACATGTGAATGAACTGACCCTTTAAAAACTCCTGAACATCTGCCATCAGGTTTTAGAGTGATGTCTTGACCTCCATAGAGGTCCAGTGGTTTCAGTTCAACTGTGATTTTCCTTGAGTACCATGTTAATTCTTTTGATCACTAAAAGCATTACTGCATGGAGCAATGGTTTTTGCAAGTTTGCTGATGCATGACGCATGTGCATCAGCAAACTTGTATAAACACATACACCGATCAGGCACAACATTATAACCACCTTCCTAATATTGTGTAGGTCTCCCTTGTGCCTCCAAAAGAGTTGTGACTCATCAGAGAATGGACATGGACCTTCTGAGGGTGTTCCAACAGAATGTTGTTAGTGGGGGCCTTTGGGTCCTATGTGTTGAGGGGAGGGGCCTCTGTGGATCAGGCTTGTTCCAGTGCATCCCACAGATACTTGATCAGTTTGGGATCTAGTGAATTTGGAGGCCAGGTCAACACCTTTTGCTGTTCTTCATGTTTTTTTTTTAGTTGTTCCTAAACCGTTTTTGTGTGTGTGCCTGTGTCAGGCTGCATCCTGCTGGGGATGGCTGCTGCCATCAAGGAGTGTCATTGCTATGGGGTGGGGGTGTCTGGTCTGCTCTAGGTGGGTGGTACATGTCTAAATAACATCCACATTAATGCCAGGTCCAAAAGTTTCCCAGCAGAACATTGAATTGTCTGATTGGAGTACATGAAATGAGACATCGTCTCATCACTATTTTTGTACTATTCTACAGATAAACAGTCGGTAGAGATAACGTAGAAGATCATTAATGTGCCCACAGAGGCAGAGGAGCTTCAATTATGCTGTTAAAAACATGTGGTTAAGCGTATTATTTTAAGTAATCTTTAATGTTTAATGAATGTTTCTTTAAAGTGGGATTGAGATTCATAGATATCCAGTTTGGAGAAGCAAATCGCAGTAGTGGCAGGGACATAATAAACTGCTGTGGACAAGGGGTCAACGGCAAAAAGTATTTCAGCCACTGAAAACAAGGAATCCCTCAAAGAAATCAATATGAGTTTGAGTGTATGCTATATCAGGAATACTATCACTGAACTGAAGCCATTATATTGATCTATGCTCTGCACAAGCCACCAGATGCCACAGCAATTCTACCTTGCAGAACACAGGAGATGCTGGTCTACTGCTGCCTCAAGTGGTTAGTTTGTTTCTGTTATTACGTGACTTTGGTGTGTTAACACATTTGTTCAGACACAAATGAAGGTGTTAACACATAAGAGTCACACAGTGAAAGACCAGCAACTTGCACGTCTTGCAAGGACAAATGACGCACAGATCAGAATGACGCAACAGCAGTTCATTACATGGCTTCTGTGGATGTACTTCATTCTGAGTGTCCACCACCTTGGACTATAGTTAATGTACCTACTGGTTGATAAGTACTTGATACAGCCCCTCTTCAAAGAATCCCAACAATCCTATTAAGCCACAAGGACACATACACTGCATTTTGATCACAAAACCAATAGTAGCTAAACATACGGTGGATTGGTTGCAAAGTTGTTGTAACAGACATAGGGACATTTATGCAATGATTGATTATCCATTTCAAACACAAGGGAAACCAATGACTGATTGCAATAGGGAATATTAACCTTGTGTGATCATTCATTGTAAATCAACCCCACTCAACGGCAACCCAACGTATCCAGAAGAGGACACACTTTCCAAGGTTGATGGTAACTTAAAGATGGCTGTACACTGACACTTTACGTCCCCACTTAAGGAATCCCTTATGAAAATGAGGGACATTTTGGAGGATTTACTGTGCAGCATTAGCATGGTCCGCTCTACGGCATAAAAGATGATATATAACAGTTTGTCCTATGAAGGGCTTAGCAGGTGTTGCCTTTTTCACAAGAGAACGTGCGACTCCAGCCCGACTTGATCTCCTGCCAAACATTAGCCCGCTTGGCAGACTTTAGTAAGTCTCAAGAGCACTTTGAGATCAATCGTTTATAATGCTGTTAATACTGTGCATTACTTTTTGGTTTACAACACAGACATGACACCGGAACAACTGCTTCATAGTAGCGGCGCACTACCTCCACGAACCGTGGCTTCCTTTAACCTTTAAGTCAGCCGTCGTTCGTGTGTGTCATGTTATCTGGAAAATCTGCCCTTCAGACGTGGACTGCGACCTTTTGCTTCGCTCGCCTTTTCTTTGTGCTTCTCATGAAATGCAGCTCGTGCTAACTGTTACCATAATGTCATCAATAGATTATTTATCAACGTGCTATTAAAATATTCACTTTTAAATTTCTGTATTGGTGGCCCGCTAATGTGTCTCTACAGGTGACTCATTCATAAATCATGT
This sequence comes from Chelon labrosus, assembly GCF_963514085.1. Classification (NCBI taxonomy): domain Eukaryota; kingdom Metazoa; phylum Chordata; class Actinopteri; order Mugiliformes; family Mugilidae; genus Chelon; species Chelon labrosus. The sequence goes on from NC_140355.1 coordinate 10,044,543, forward strand.
CAATCAAGGGCATGTGTGCTCATACACCGATCAGGCATAACATTATGACCACCTTCCTAATATTGTGTAGGTCTCCCTTGTGCCTCCAAAACAGTTGTGACTCATCAGAGAATGGACATGGGCCTTCTGAGGGTGTCCTGTGGTGTTTGGCAACAGGATGTTGTTAGTGGAGGCCTTTGGGTCATATGGGTTGAGGGGAGGGGCCTCTTTGGATCATACCACAGATACTTAATCAGTTTGGGATCTAGTGAATTTGGAGGCCAGGTCAATACCTTGTGCTGTTTTTCATGTTTTTTTGAGTTGTTTTTGTGTGTGTGCCTGTGTCAGGCTGCATCCTGCTGGGGATGGCTGCTGCCATCAAGGAGTGTCATTGCAATGGGGTGGGGGTGCCTGGTCTGGTCTAGGTGGGTGGTACATGTCTAAGTACCATCCACATGAATGCCAGGTCCAAAGGTTTCCCAGCAGAACATTGTATTGTCACAAGATGGTCAATGTTATTTACTTCTTCTGTCAAAGGTTTGAATATTGTGTTCACCGTCACAAGAGGTCGTCTCTACTACGTGTAATCTGTGGACACAGATGGCAGTGGGTAAAACCAATACAGTGAAGCGTGAGTTAAAGTGTGTGTGTGCATGCAAGCATGAATGGGTTGCATAACTAGCATCTCCAAGCATATATTAGCCTTAAGCTCCTCTGCACCCAGAGTGTTCCAGACCTTTCATCTGAATCCCACGCATTCAAAATCCCCCTCAAAATTATTCAAAGCGAAAGAACTACCTCACTGAATAAACACACACACTGCATCAGCTTAAAAGCATTCTCGTAACACAACAATAATTAGAGGGAACCCCCTTGTTGTTGGTGAGTATGTAAATACATTTGGAGGAAAACGTCTGAATGTGAAGTGAGTGACTCACTCCTGCAGATTTAGTGCTGCGGATGAAGCGGAGCTGGAATGGAAACCTACGCAAACGTTTAATATTAACAAGCCTACGTCAGGTCTGTATGGCTGCCAAAATTTTTAAGCACATACAAAGTTTTCTAAGAAGAGGATTAATCATTGTACAGTCTAAAAGCACATACTCAAGGGTGCCAAGATGTAAATCTCACCTTTTAAGCAAGAATCATACAGCTAATGTTTTTTTTAACACCCTGGCTGCTCTACATCCTGTTTTATGCGTGTGTTCGTGCGTGTGTGTGTGCGCACATGTGAACTCCGCTGCCTGCCTGTGACAGAGCAGGAGACAAACCAGAGTTTTATGGGGGGAGAGGGCAGAGGAGAGGCCAGCGCTGCCGTCAGGAGAGATTAACTTCTCCTCCACGTAGAGCGCATCCTCATTCACGTCACTGTTTAACCTCGCTTTGTCGCTTCTCTCTTTACTCCTTCGGCTCAGCTCGAGTTAACACCGTAAACTGTGCTGTTTGCGCTTGCATATGCGTTGCTTGCATGTGCGCTTCTTATGTTGTTGTTTTTTGCTTTAGAGTCAGCTACAAAGCTGATTTACCCATGTCGAAGGTTTTAAGCCTGCACTTGAGGCAAGGTGACAACTGGCTACAGATCTTCTCAGGCAACATATAAGCTGCAGTTTTCAAAAATATAACTGGAACTTGCCATGACAATGTCAATCAAGGTAAAGGTGATCACCAAAGATTTTGATGAAGGGTTTGGTTCCTCATATTTGAGGATTCTGTGTGGTTTGTCAGACAAGATAAAACTTTTGAAAATGCAGCATTGGGAGTCTAGAAATTATTTTATATATATATATATATATATATATAATTCTGCCATTTTCAGTGAAATAAAATTAAGAATAGGCAGCTACAGAAGTCATCCATACAGAAAATCCTAAAAATCGCACAAGTTTATTGCAAACTGAGGTGTGTGTAGTAAAATTTAGCATTCGGGTCCAAGAATTATAGCAAAACTATTAAGAAACTGTGACTATAATAAAAAGCTTACTGTGCACCTCAGTGTATGGGAAAACCTCACAGAAGGAGGAGATTGTGAACCTGAGGAAAGGCTTAAATCATAAGCTTGCTTATGATTTAAAGTTTATAAGCAAGCTTTGGTCACTAACGTTCTTAAATCTTCAGAGCAGGCAGAAATCACACTGTGTAAAGGGACTGTTTTAATGTTAGTGGCAGTTTGTAAGCAGCAAACTGATGGTAGATGTGAATTACAACATGCCCCAGTTGCATAAGCTGAAAGTGGTCTGAACTGGGTTAGGGTTAGCCAGACAGACAGACAGGGCCTACGTGTAGATTTGATATGTAGAGGTGATCCAGCTGGAAGACCCTCTGGGGGAAAACACTGTCTTCCCTTAAGAATAACCATGCCCCGCGGGAAGAATCAGGGACATGGGAATGTGCGTACTGAACTGTGTGTGTGCTGCATGTACAAACTCTGGGTGCAGTCAGTGAGATAGAAACTGGGCTCCACTGACGTGGGCAGTAAAGCTTCTAGTCACACTGATGACATAACGCATTTGATGTGAACAAGACCTATTATTCCCTCAGGCCACACAGAGAATATCAGAGGCCCGGAAAATAAGTTCTGAGGAAGATCAGTGTAATGCTAATGAGGAGCCCAGGAGCTGGTTAGGGATTACATTTGCTTGGATGGACCTTCATGCTCGCATAATGCTCGGATGGACCTTCAGACTGCACACAAACACACGCGGAGAGACAATCCAGCACATGAACTCACACACAAAAAATCCACAGACTCTCTCTGCCACACACAAGGCCAGGGATGCACATACTTCCACCTACTTCCACATGCTTCTATGCGTCGCACACAAGATCCACGGACCCACTCTCGCATGACCTCAATCTGCAAAACATACCACACAAGTGCTAAATAATTTACACGTGACCCCATTGCACAGTTGCTAAAATGTACAGTATGCTGGAAATACACTGAGAGGACCTTAGCAGAGGTTCTCTCACCCCTGTCGAAACCTTACACTGTTACATCCCTAGTATGCAGTAGGAATGTAAGCACACAGAAATGCCATAGTACATAAGTAAGGTACTTGTGCAATGGTAAACCGTGCAAAACTTTTTTTTATAGTCATCAGCAGATGCTTCAAAATGCTGCAGACCGGCTTCTAACACAGAAAAAGAATGCTACGCTAGTGCTGGCTTCCTTCCACTGCCAGCACAGCTTCGAATTCATTACCATATTTTACTTTTTACCTGTCATGCACTACACGGTGAAGCTCTTGAGTAGATTTCTGGATTGTTGTGTCCATATGCTACAGAAACATAAAGGCTGTAATGTCGGCAAACAAGAGTTTACCGGCGGATTCCTAGAAAAGGGAAATCAAGCTTTGGGCTGCCTTTACCCTCAAATACAGATCCTATGTGATTTGTGATTGTATGTCGTGTTGTGTTTTTTTTTTTTTTGTTTGTTTTTTGTGAATTAGATTTATTGCAAAGAATGTCTTTTATTTTGAAAAATCTTTCCTTAGCGTAGTTCCTCAGTGTTTATTGTGTTCGCTGCTAACACACAAGCTACCAGATGGTCAAGTTTGCCAACAGTGCACAATGAAGCAGCAGAGCAACATGTAGAAAAAAAAATAAAAAGATTAGCACTGATCCTAAAACAATTCTATTTAGTATTTAAACCAAACATGCGAAGCAAAACTCTCACAGACTTCTGCTTGTTTTGAGAAAAATGTAACATCTGGTTCACATCTGGGCTGTAATTTTACAGACTGATGTGTGTCTATTCATTGACACGAATATGGAGAATTCCATCATGGCTGCCGTAATATGTCCGAGTTCTCGGTCTCCTCTGAGCAGGACTCAGTGGCACAGAGCGATAGGTGACAGTTACACAAGCACCGCTCCTGTCATGTCATCCGTATCCGAACATGCCTTCCTGTCTGACATTGTGCACTCCTCCATCCCTCCTTCCTCTCTCCCTCCGTCTCTCCATCCAGCTGCCCTTGGCGCTCAGTCCACCGAAGGCCTCTGCCCTATGTTTAATCATTCAAGCCCTCCCAGACACAAAACACCAGGGACTAAATGAAAGGGAGGAGAGTAATAGAAGGGCCGAGCGGAGGAAGACGTGGCAAATGATAGAGGCACGGGGCAGGGGCGATTTAGGTGAGGGAAGCAATCAAGAAGTTATTTAGAGAAGCGTAATCAGGAAAGAAAAGGGCCCTGAAGAGAACAAGAAGGGTGGAGGAAAAGGGTGAGAAGACAACCTTTAAAAAAAAAACAGGTTGTCTTCCAAAAAAGAAACAGGGGACAGTGGGAGACAATTAGTGATGTGGAATTAACAGGCTTTTAACAGCATGTTCCTTTGCCAGGGGCTCACCTAGCCTGTAAGTGTCATGCTGGGATTATGCAGCAACACTAAAACCACATAAGCCACAAAATTGCGTTTTTGAGAGGGCGCTTTGCTGTGCCCCGCTCACATGCCAAAAATACATACAACATCATATAACCTTGTTCAGGGCCACGCAGGCTTTTAGGGATGTTACTCAGAGGACACATCTACACTTGAGTAAAAATGATGCTGTTGCAGACGAAGGAGAAACCGGCACGGTAAATCCTCAGAGTCCCGAAAAATATCAAAACCCACTTGTTTTTTAACTTTGTGAATATTAACCACACAGAGTAAATCAGTCACAGAGGGGAATCACGGCTCAATCTGCACCTATTTATCTCACGAGATGGGGAGTCATTTGAAGAAGGAGCACCACCTGCACAACTACTGCATGAATTAAGCACGGCTCACATTGCTTTTAATTGACTGGTATTCAGGCTTCAGACATCAGACATCCATCTTCTACTGATATCATTCCTTCTCCCTTATCTCTTCTCACTTTTCGCTGTCAGCCTCGCCCTGCTCTCCTTTTTGCGTTCTCCCTCTGCAGTCTTTTTCCTCTGATACAACTTCTGTGTATCTTGAAAAGCCGCCAGGAAATGCAAGGAGGAAATGTTCCTTTATTGTTTCTAACTCTCCCTCCCTCCCTCCCTCCAGTTAAGTGACAACACTTCGATGGGCGATCAATACGCCGCTCACTCATATTTAGGCGTGCGTTCACGTCCTGAGCTGCGCGCATTGTGTGTACGCACACGACAGGGGTAGGGTTGAGGGGAGGGGGGGTGACTGGGTTGCTATAGAAACTGTTCTCTTTCAGGTATGGTGTGTCAGAGTGATAAAAAAAAATGAACTATCACATGCGGCATATCTGATGCCCTTTGAACTGCACTGCAAACAAAAGCAGTGCAATATATTTTCCATTTAAACATGCGGCGTATAGCAAAGACGCTGCAAGTGGAGTGAGAACGCCGAGAACACACTGGACCTCTGTTAATGATACAGTGAAGTGTGAGGAAGTGTGCAGATGAAGTCATCTTGAATAAATATGGAAATGTGGGTTACATTACTTTTAAGGTTCGCTGATGTACACCTCTGTGGCTGCGTTTGCACTTTCTGCTGGCGCAATCTGTCTCCATGTGTGCACGAGTACACATACGTTGACTGATATGTGCATCCACACCCCTCCAAGGCTGTCACTGTGGGGATTATAGAGGCGCCCGCGCGCCCGCAGGAACATTTCGATTAGTTAAGGGGGCTGTCTTTTTGGCTGCCAGACTCCCTAATAATCTCAAGAGAGGAGCAGTAGGGAAAATCAGCCATGAGACCCAAAACACATGTTTCATTTCCCCCTATCTTCTTTTCCCTATCTGTCTTCTTTTTGCCCTCTGGCACCCAACTGAATGTCAGTTGGCACAGCCAGCCAGTATGCCGCATGGAGATGAATAAGTGGAAGAAGAAGAGGGGGAAAAAATGGGGAGTATGGTGCAAGGAGAACGAGAACCTGTTTTTTTTCTTTTGGTTCCTCGCGAAGAGAAAAGACAATACATTATAGGCAGAGAAGGAGATTGATGCCAGTTGCACAAAGCTGCAAAATTAGATTTAAGCAGAGCCGTCTGCGCACCAATTCTCCTCTGCCATACAGTATTCATCCTTTAGTGTGTCACCCACCCACGCAGCCATACATTCAAACATATGCATCACGGAGACATGTGAACCGCGAATAGTCTAACCTACACGCTGAGCATGTGTTGCAACTGACACACGTGCAACAGAGAAATGAGAGGAGTTGCTATGTGGAAGGGAGGGTAGTTAAAGTCTACTTTTGATTCAACAAGTGACCTGATGAAATAAGCGTCCATGCAACTTATTGAGGACGTGGGACCCTTAAAACAAAGGGATATGATAAGAAGCATTTTAATGTCTTTAACTGTAAGAACAAAAGCAAACATTAGACCGTCCCCGCCCATTTAAATTGCTGACAACCTATCCAAACTATTTCAAACTTTTACCATAAATGTTTTATAATCTTTTAGTTCCGGCAGCTACTACTCTGAAAATTATGTTTTACATTTATGAAAGCAAATACTAATACTGGGCTGTTATTGTGTGTGGCATGCTGTAATAATAACCAAAACCACCTATTCTTGATCATTTGGTGCATAAATGAAAAGCCTGTTGCATTCATTCTGAGGTGAATATTTAGTCCAGCTATACTGTTATATATTGGGTAGCCAAAACATTAGAAACACTTCTCCATACAAGGCAGTTTTGTTCAACGGTCTGACAAATCACAGCCTCCCAAAATGCTATGAAGTTGAATTTAAAGCTGGCTCAGCCAAGACTGGACATTCATGGAAGTAGAATTAATTGCAAGATTTTGCTACTCCCTGGAGTGTATACATTATATTGCGCACGCAAACCGGCAGAGAGCAAGTATCAATCAGCCACGAGTGGGTTAATTTTCACCACCAACACCTGGCAACCCTTTAGCAGGCAGGAACCAGGAAAAGATCAGGTTACTAGAGCCAATAACTGCAAAGCACACACAGAAAATCAATTTGTTTGACAAAGCACCACACGTTTGTCCCCGTGTCTCTAAGTGATCATGTGAACATGTGACTACAGATGCATACATACACACAGTAGGGGGAAAAAAGGATATTCAGCATTTGACAGCGGTGAAAAGGCTGCACTGACCGTCAGTGTGAGAGCAACCCGTGCAAATACGCACATTTTCACATGAACATAGTACCCTCACACAATTAGACCTCATGCATCGTAACCCCACCCCTCACACCTCCACACACACACACATCTCCAAACAGGTGGCTCTGCTTCAGTCAAGAAAAGGGGGAAGCTGGATTTGCTTTCTCAACATCAAATCCCAGGGGAGGAAAAAAATGTACAAATCCTCCTCTCTCCTCTCCACCTCAAAATGTGCACATCTGTCTCCTCCTGCAGTTACTGCACAGACAGGTTTTCCCCAGCTGCTCGGCTAGGCTAACCCTGTGCACTATATATAGGACTCAGCAGAGCTAAATCAAACACACTCGAGACAGTGATGCAGAGACAAAGGTAAACGGCAGCGGTGATGAGAAAGCAGAGTGGTGACAAAGGATTTGTATTTACCGTGTTTGCTGGCTAGCACAGGAGCATCTTTACTGAGGTGTCGCTTACTCCTTCTTCCTCCTTGCTCTGATCTCCTCCCTTCTTCCGTGCTCTCTATGGGTGGGGAATTGTCAAACGGCTGCAGCAGCAGCAGCAGCAGCAGCATCAGTAGCAGCTCGGGGGCCTGTCTCTCTCTCTCTCTCTCTCTCTCTCTCTCTCTCTCTCTCTCTCTCTCTCCCTCCCTCTCTTTCCTCCGCCCCCTCTCCACACGCTCTCTTTCCTCTACTCCCTTTCCTCTCACTCTCTCCCCACCCCCGAAGACCCTCCTCCTTAACACCCTTCCTCCATCATTTTCTCCTTTTCTCTTCTGCTCTCTCTCTCTCTTTCTTTCTCCTCCTTTGCTCAATTTTCCTCTCTCTCTCTCTCTCTCCCTCTCTCTCTCTCTCTCTCTCTCGAGCCATGTGTGTGTGTGCAGCGAGCTGCAGAAATCCACTCTGTTGAATTAATCAGCCAGCTCCACTGCTACAACCATCAGCTACATCAGTAGGCCACAGTTAGGAGGAAAGGTATCACTTGCAACTGGAAATAGACATCTTGGAACCTGGAAAATGAGGATGGCTTGTAGTAAGGCTGCTGCTGTACAGACTCTCTTCCTCTCGTCTGCTTATGTCTCCAGTCATAACACTCATTTCACGGGGTCCTGTATTTACGGCTGTGCACAAGCCTGCATATTACATTTATGTCTTTCTGTTTGCTTTTATACTGGGGTTCGGGTCTCCAAACTCATCTAAAGTGTCCATTAGCACTTTACGTTTAAGTTATATGTGTGCACATGGATGATGATTTTATATCTTGCGCAGTTACAGTTTATTTTGCTCTGTGTTGATGTATTTAAGCCATTTAACATTCATGGCATTGCAATTGCAGCAGTACGGTTTTAATGGGCTTTTACTCAGTTGCTGTAAGCAGAGGACAAATTGAGATGATTCTATTTTATGCTGGCTAAATATGATATGTGAACATTTTCCCTAAAATGCTCTGTAAGCAATGAGTTAAGCACAGAACGAAAAGCAATAGATTTAAATATATTGCTTAATACCTAATTAGGTATTCAGAAAATCTACATTTTGTTCATAGGATTTGTTTTTTGTAGAAAGAGTCAAAAGCTACAGCAATTTACCATGTGTTTGCAAAGGTGTGCTGGTTTGGACAGTACTGAGGAGAGAGGTGGACAGAGGAGAAATGGACTTTTCTTTAGGAGTGCACAGCAGTGCGTGAGATAAATGCTAACTTGAGCATGCTAACACAGTGCTAACCTGCCGATATTTAGCAGATGTTCACCATCGTGGTTTATTACGTCATGCATTATTTAGGACACACTAGTCAGTATGGCAGTTAGTGTCGAGAGACAAATTGACATCGCTTAAATTGTGCCAATTCATGGTATCTTGGCACACGTATCCGCAATCACAATGACGCATCTACCCACTCTTTCACTCAAACACACATACATTCACACACCAGTGTCATGGCCTGGGAACAAATCAGGGGCTGCTTCAGCAGTTGTGGTTCATGTATCAGGGATTCAGCTCTCTTTCTGTGGACAGTGCACTCTATTTTTATCTTTATGACAACATGTGACTTCATATGTGTTTTCTCTTTGCATTTAAGTTACTTGTACTTCCTGTCTTTGTCTTTACCCACCCCTGGGATTACTTTCACCTGTCTTGCCTAGTGTCGTTTCTGTCAGCATGCTCCTCCTTTCATTAGTTCCACCTGTCCCTTGTTACCCTTCGAGTCCATGTACAGTATACACTGATCAGCCACAATAGTAAAACCACTGACAGGAGAAGTAAAAAATAACATTGACCATCTTCTGATAATACAATGTTCTGCTGGGAAACTTTTGGACCTGGCATTCTTGTGGATGTTACTTAGACATGTACCACCCACCTAGACCAGAACAGGCACCCCCACCCCATAGCAATGAAACTCCTTGATGGCAGAAGCCATCCCCAGCAGGATGCAGCACAAAAAGTGGTTTACGAACAACTCAAAAAAACATGAAAAACAGCACAAGGTGTTGACCTGGCCTCCAAATTCCCTAGATGCCAAACTGATCAAGTATCTGTGGGATGCACTGGAACAAGTCTGATCCACGGAGGCACCTCCCCTCAACCCATAGGACTCAAAGGCCCCCATTAACAACATTTACAATAGGTGATATGTCACCAGCTATTTTATACAATACAAATCTACCAAAATGACTACAGCCTTCTATCTTCAGTATCCAGTAAGCGACCAACAGTTTACAATCACATTTCAAGAACACAAGGAGTGAGTGTTTCTTTACTCTACATTTCTGGGCTTGAGTTGGTCAGATCTTCAGGTTTTATTTACTGAGGTGTCTTCTTGTATAGATTACTAAAACATAACTTAAACACAAAATGTACAAAATGAGGGGCTACATTTTGCCTGTTGCAAGTGAAATCCTTACAGCTTCACAGCTTTTAGCATTTAACTCCAACACAGCACACACTTGCTATCGCACTGCCTACACTGCCTCGTCACAATGAGTAATTATATCATATTGACATGGGCTTATGTGTGGGGACTCATGCGTGTCCACGCACGTGTACGTGAGAGCGTGCGTATGCCACAGTTGGCCCCAAGAATTATTTAATCCGTTTAAGGGGATTTTCAATTAATCCAAGAGGGCCCTACATTTCGACAGCGCTGCACAGTATTTTTAGCACATTTTCCTTCTAATGCAACGGAATTTATTTTCCGGTTTTAAGGGTAATGTGATTCAGCGCTCTCACTAGATGAGTTTCAAATTTGTTTTGGACATTTGTGTCAGTGTGTGTTCTGAAATCAAGCCAATGCTTGGCAATTATTTGTCTCCATGGCTCTCAGTTAGAATACAATTTAGCTTCAACTCGTAAAAGCTATCGTTTCTTTGGAAGCAGCATTGTGAGATACATTATTGATTGTGGTTAGTTATGTCAGTTATGAGTGGCGGCCACTTTCCTGCACAAAGAAAAGTTGTCAAACTACTTTAAATCTCTGGATAAATTTATTTATTTTGGGGGAGCTGTGGCGTAGGTGTTAGAGAAGCAGCTTCGGGACTTAAGGGTCACAGGCTCACTTCCCCCCGCATCCATGACTGAGGTGCCTTGAGTAAGCACCTCCCCGGGCACTACACAAAAGAGGTAGCAGCTCACTGCTCAACCAATGGATGGGTCAAATGCTGGAAAATATTTTCCCCATGTGGGATCAATACAACATAAATTATTATTATTGTAGAGATATAGTTTTCAACATGGCTGGAATAGTTCTATTATATAGTATGTTCATGAAACACAGATTTACATTTTTTAACAATACAGATTTTTTTGGATTCATTGTAGGTGAGATCAGAAAGGGAGGCTACATTATATCAAACTCATAGTCTCCTAATCATCCTCCTCATGATTAGAAAAGTTCAAATGATATTTGTGTCATGATGTTAATATGATCCACTAGGAGGAAAGTAACTCATTTCAAAATTTGTGTCTGGAATGAAATCTCAGAAAATGTCTGAAATTCGATCACGGCCAGGCATGGCTCTACCAGATATACATCAGATCTGCTTAGATAACTGCTGGCAGGAAGCTGCACAGAGCAGGCCAGCAGCCTCAGTCAACCTCTCTGATTGGGTGTGGGCACTGATGAAGTTAGTACAGGAAGTGTGTGTTTGTGTGTGTGTGTGAATACTTGTCTTTATGTAGCTCTGTGGACCAATCCTTGAAAGAACGTTGTGAGGACATTTTAGCTGGTCATCCCAAAGGGTAAATGTTTATGTTTACACATTATGTAAAGGGTTAGGGCAAGGAGCTAGGGAATGCAACTATCTTTACAAGGACCAGTTGGAGTTCCAGACCAACAAAGTGAGGACAAGGTCCCTGGGTTTAGACATGGTTTAGACTTATGTTAGGATTGAGGTTAGCCACTCAGTTGTGATTGTTAAGGTTACAAAGGTAGCCATACAATGTGCATGTGTGTGTTTTTTTAAAACGTCTTAACTTCTGCTTAACTGCAGTGAGCTGTTCACTCGTCATTATCAGATATTTCTCCAAACATTGTAAACAGAGTTGGTTGTCTTTCCCTGGATGACAAACACACACAAACAACATTTTTTTTCTTTTCTTTTTACAACTTGGTGGGCAGTGGAAACAAATTGTGAACACTGAATTACCAGCTCTTAGGGCCCAGACACACCAAAAGGGACATCAAAGAAATTGCGGCAACGAGGCCGACTGTGACATCACCTCACATCACCTGTGTCTGGACCAAAAAGTTGCACTGATTACATCACAAAAACTACAGCCAGTGGTCAGCTAGCATGTACATTCTGCGCCTACTTGAAAGGAAATAACGCTCCATAACAGCAGGTGGCAGCAGTCTGTAATCCAGACCATCTATTTGTGACCTTTTGATCTTTTTCATTTCATTACTTTGGCCATTTCTCATCTTGTGCCTTGGTTCTCTTAACTGAACAGCTCTCTCTCTCTCTCACCAACACAGTCCACCGCCATTTCAATACATTGAATTGGATGAAAACCTGCTGCCACTGGCCCGACTAGCAAAGGTCAGGGTTATGTACACTCATGGACAGCCCAGGAAACCCTTAGCTTGATGTGTCACGCCCTTCATGGAATATGGTGGTATGGTGATCTCTTAAACATTTCCCTGCTCGTTGTAGAGCTCCATGTTTGTGCTCTGTGTATAGTAAGTGGTGCAGTAAGAAAATAAACCTGAATATGATTTTCTTCTAAAGCTCATTGTGCTTCGTTTTAGCTCTCAGAAGGTTTACTTTAATAACAAGACTAGGGGGCGACTGGGAAAAAAGGATAATCCAGTTATATGGGGACACCTGAAAGAACACCATCTGAGATAAATTCAATTTAGGAGGTAATGAAAACCTCGGCTTAAACACACCACTTTAGTATCAGCGGTTAACACAGACTTGTGAATCAAAACTGTGTGCGTTTTACAAGTATCCTGTGGGTGGTGGTAATGTTATTCTAGCTCATTGTACAGGACTGTTATTAACCTTGGTCAGTCTGCGTATCTTTGATTAGGGGAACTTTACAATGGAGATTACAGGGTCAGCTGAGACAACACATCTATTAGAGATTATTGATAAGACGTTGTTCTTCTTTGCACTGGGGCAGCCCATATCACCCTGAGGGCTATCGTCTGAGCGGGCCAGCTGCTAGCAGTACACAATTGTTGCCATAGGGATGGTGTCCAGAGAGACAGCTGTGGCCTTTTAGCAGCAGTCACACAGCACACAGAAGGTCATTCCTCACCTAGGGTACCTTTCTCCGATTGTCCCTCACAGATTGTTTCCAGGCAACCAGTCCAAAGTTTTTTTTTTTCTTTTGTCCTAGGTAACAAGTTGCCTTCTCTGTATGTTTTCCTGCCATTTATGTATAAAAGAAAAATAACGCATGAGGAAGATGAAACACAGACCCGAGAATCTAGTTGAAGTAAAATTGACTGTCAGTGATACAGCAAAAATTGAATGCAGCAGAATCGGGAGGAGGATTTTACATATTTAACTGACCACACCTAGTTTACCACCACCTACATAACAGGGGAATTAGTTGGAAAAAACTGGATGCCTGAAAACTATTCAAGTGTTTCCTTTTTCAACACTTTTCCTGCGTGATTATGGCTGCACATCAAACTTGACAAAACAACTCTACAAGGAAACTTTGTGACGTAGGTGGTGGTTCAGGGAGAAAGTAGGACGTGACAAATTCAGTCTTGAAACCCGGTAGCCTGGAGGCCGCCCGCAAATATTTTCAGTCTGGTGGTGCTTTATATGGAATTCATTATGTGTAGTGAATGTCTGATGGGACAATCAAAATCCTTGGATGGGCTTTATGCGTACACGTCATTTGAACGCTGTTGAGTCGATTTCATTTACAAGGACATGTCTCTAGATCAGTTGAAACACGCCTCATAACAAAATCATGAAATTTAAACTACAATGACAAGCAGTGAATGCAACACTGCCATTTTAAAAGGGTAGATGGTTTTATTTGAAGTAGGGTTACATATGGTGAATTATCCATGGTCAGAGCATTACAGTAGATGGAGTTTGGAGAAGGAGAAAGGAGTACCAACACAAAAGCCAAGCAACAAACTGCTGCAGGCTTATCAGCAACAAAACGTATTTTAGCCTCCTATATAGTGTATACTGTATTTATAATACTATTACCCTTATCCTATCTGAGAAAGACTTTTTGAAAAACAGTATATAGAAGTTGCAGATCTACCATTATGTGACTTTGAAACTTTAACAGGTCCATTAGAGATCCAAATAATGTGACAACACACCAAAGTCAATACCGATACCACAAACAAAAGTAGTGCAGTTACAGCAGCAGACCAGCAACTCTTGTTGCATTGCTAAACTACTGTTTTTGTAGGCTGTAGCTTTGGAGTCTGGCGACGTTGAAAAGATCAATAAAACAACTTCAGTTGACCATGAAGAAAGGTTGTCTGATAGCCAGGAAAAGTGGGGATAGTATTCTAAATATAGCGTACATTTAACCCGATATTGATTTTTTTAGGTGGGCCTTGTTTTGCTGCTGATCCTGTCTAGCAGTTATTTGATTGTCTTCTGTGCTAGTATGTCTCTGTGCTTCTCCAAACTGGACCCGCGCTGACCACTGTCAGTCAATTACTGTAGGTAATACAATGACCATGGGTACCACTGTCTACTATAAGTAATGGAGTAGTACGCATGTAAATACCTCATAAAACCACACTGCAAAGAAACTGAATTATCCCTTTAAGTTGCAGTTGCCTTTTACTCAGCCACTGTACTGTATAAAACCATGCAGTTTAATTTACCTCCGTCTCTTCATGTAATCCCAGACACTAAAGATAGGCCTGGCTTTATGTTTGGGGTTTTTCTCATGGTGCATAATGAATTTGGGACTGATTAAAGGTCACCCTGATGGTATTGTATGAGAGAAAATAAACTAAACTTCAACACTTTTGCAAAGGATTCAGAAATCATTAGACTTGCATGCTAAAAACTAATTAGCTTTACATTTACCAGTAATACATGCTGCTCTGAGAATGTAGAATAGAGATAACATTAAAGAACCTAAAACCCAGGAGACCAGGCTTTGCTGGTGAAGCCATCCATTCAAATCATGACTAATCAGAAAGCCGGTGTGTGTGTGTGTGTGTGTGTGTGTGTGTGTGTGTGTGTGTGTGTGTGTGTGTGTGTGTGTGTGTGTGTGTGTATGTGTGTGTGCGTGCGTGCGTGCGTGTTTCATCTTGATGTATTACTAAGCATTACACACTACCTTTAGCCCAGGTACTGTGTGCCTTTTATATTTATCACAAGGTGCTTTTAAAGTATGAATGCGAGTTGAGAATTAAAACCTTAAAATAGGCCATTGCCTTCTTTGTTCTTCACTTCCACTACCCTAAAAAAAAGTATAAGCCCACAGTGTATCTGCTTGAGTAAATGTGTAAGAATGAGCCAGCTCTCGTAGCTGAGCTTCTCTCAGTTGAACTGATCCGTAGCTGAGTCTGTCTTTGCATGAATGACCATGATGAAGTCTGTGTGAGTGAAGCTGTCAGCAGTGTCAGTGAAAAGACTGCCGGGCACCCAGCTGGCCTGCCTCCTAACAGTATCTTCCATATTTAAAAAAATAATAAAAAGAACACACAGATACATACATAATTACGTAACATTACCGGTTTATGTTACAGACAGAAACCTCCCACAAACCTCCCAGCGTGTCATGATTCTCGACATTCTTAAAGGAAGGTGCATGTTAAGATAACAGAGAGGAAATTTATTTTGTGTCGGCTCATATAATGAGAAGAAAGTGCTCAGTGGTTCCTGTGAAAGTCTTACACTTTCAAAAACTCCCCTCCGCAGGAAAAAAGTGATGGTAGATAGGATGGTTATGTTGTCATTTTTACAGTATCTCGCTTTCAGATATGATATGGACACACATTATGTGACAAACTATTTTAACCTGAAAGCTACACTGAAAATTAAAAAAAAATTGTCAACAAAAGGTTTCCAATCGCACACTGCAGCATGTGACTTTTACTTTACAAACTAATTCCAAGCCATTGAGGCTTATAAACGAAGCAACCATCATGCTCTGACAGTTCACCTCTGCCAGTATGTCCACACTCTTGCAAATGGGCGTGTTGCCAAGGCAACGGCTCACACACATTGTCATCTGAGACCACCTGGAGGAAGCCTCCAAAGGACAAATTTGCTAAATACACAGATACATGCATGAACATACAATGCAAACAAAGACGTGCATGTTGCTGCAAACACACACACCAAACCACATGCCTAACCCTGATCCCTCTTTATCTTTATGACACCCCATTATACTTATAAGTCTGCATAACCGTCACCCAGCAGATGGAATAAATACTATATGTGCATTTGGCTATGTGAGTCATCCAGCCGCTACAGCTGCATCCTTGAACAATAAAAGCTGCAATAAGGGACTATAACTCCATGAACTCACCGTCATGCTCTAAATACATAAAGTAAGTACCACTATGATAACATCTTATCAGTTTCATTGCTTATGGGAGAGAGATATAAGTACGTTGTGCTTATTAAATGTCACTTAGTTTGGTATTTGCAGCCAAAAAATGTCACCTCAAATATGAGTGTGTTAGCAACGAAAAGTGGCAGCGAAACCCAGGGGTTATGTATATAAAAACTAGAGGAAAACTAGAGTGGAAAGGGTAGCAACTATACCAGTTTCCTATATTGCTGTTTCTCTTGGCGAAGTGTGGTTACTTCAAGCTTCAGAGCTCGGTTCCTCTCCTCCAGCAGTCGACAGCGGTTCACATTGTAGATTGTAGAGTGCCCTGCAGTTTGCTGGGATGACGCCTCAAATTTTGACTGTAAGGCAAAAAAAAAAAAAAGAAGAAATTTACCAACAGTGGTACAGTTAGTAATAGCAGTATTAGTAGGTCTTGGACTAACTAGTCCAAGAGCCTAAGGCCACGGCAAGAGCTCTGTGAGATTCTAGTTTAACATTAGAATGCTAATATGCTCATACCGCCAATGCTAGCTTGCTTATGCTAGCATGTCCACCATCATACTTTTGCATTTGGTGCCAAACCAAATTACCGGACAAACTGAAATAAACTCTCATTATGTTGCAAAAGAAAAAGTCACTGTACCAATAATGTTATTACAATTCATCCTAAGGGGGACATGAATATGTCTACCACATTTGATGTCAGTCATTCTGGTGAAACTTTGCCTACTTCCAACAGGAGGAGAGAAAGGGGTATGAAGAGGTCAAAGCTCCAGCAACAAATAGATCCATGTACTACAAGTGTTTCTGGGGTTTTGACTTAATCACACAAAAACAGAAAAATAAACCCCATGGTGGATTTGATGGGGCGAAATGGGGACGATGATGATGGGGAGATTAAAATCAAAAATCATCCTCCAACCAGCAACATGTCATGGGGTCATTTAAAACCTTGACTTTCTGATGGTGCTAGAGGAAAAAAGGAGCATCAGCACTGTTCAGGATTTAACATGTAAGCATCTAAATATCCATACCAAATTTACTGGGAATTCATTGAGCAGTTGATGACGTACTTTAATAAAAACAGAAAATGTCAACCTCATGGTTGCACAACAGGAAAAGTCAGGGGACTGCCAAAATCAGTAGGCTTCACATAAAGCGTACAATTTTATGTGAAGATTTATCTGGTGATTCACAGGGCAGTTGTTGAGATATATAACTCTGCAGTCTAAACAATATCCATGGACAATAGCAAAGAGGAAACAACATATAAATTATGAAAAAAGGACATTACGCAACTGTCAATCTTGCTTACAGCAAAAGTACTAGTTCCACCTCATGTGTTCAGTTACAGGAAAAAACACTCCTTCCTTTTATTGGTGCTGCAGAATAGCTGTTGAAATCAAATTTTTATTCGCTTGGAAATATACTTCATATCTTTAACAAGCAGCCCAGGAATCTTCCTTTGACATCTGTAGAGAGTTTCTTGTACTGCTCAGGTAGTCTTCACTCATGAAAGACATCGATTTGAACATTTGGCAGCACTTTTGAGCTCCAAGTTGTCTTGTTTTGGCACAGAACTGCTATGCTGTCAGTCTTCAGGGTTTTCAAATTTTCCTGTCACTTTCCAGGCCGCCAGAGGGTTTGCAGATAACAGAGGAAGTAAGCAGCTGTTTGGCTGAGGTAAGAGGGAGGCTGATTAAGGACATGTGCCTCCTGAAATTAAACACACTTTAAAGATCGGAGGATGAATTCAGCTGTGGTGTGCATCAGAAGAAATAACATCTTCCTCTGTGCTCATCTAAAAATGGATGTGATGCTCTACCTCGGTCTATTTACCGGGGGTTATGTACAGTAGATGTATGAAATGGAAACATGCTGGAGAGGTAAAATCCTAAATCCCAAATGGGGTGTAGTCTTCGGAGTTGCCTCCTAAAAAAGCACTCTTAGCTGCTACCAGCTACTCCAATATTAGCACAGCTATAAAAAGAAAACATTACCTCCCTAAACATAAACCTTCTGCAGCATTACTCTGAGGTCTGTTCACTTTTATCTTATTTAATCCCTCTCAAAATCATCATTAAATCATCAAGGTAAGGCAGGGGTGAAAATGTCAACCCCTTGTTCTCTTCAAGCACGTTTTCTTTGCAGTAATCCCTGACAGACCAACCAACAGATGGCTCTAACATCAGTTTATTTTATTCTAATATATCAATTAGCATGTAAGCAGAACATTTGGTATCTGGCACACAAAAGAACCTCACGCACAAACAATAACCAGATCCCCCGTTGACTGGAAGCCAAGCTATTATACTCCACAAAGGAAAATGTTAAAAACAAAGTTGTCGGTTTACCCAGACAGCGAACGCTACCGAAGCCCGTGTGATGGACCTGCCAAGTAGACAGATAGACAGCCAGATCCACCTGCTAATACAGCGGCGCTGCCAAGCAGACAAACCTACTGACAGACCCACCAGAGTAATATGGTGTACTTTCCAAGAACGGACAGTGAGATGACTAAACCTGCCAACCAGTACTGCTGGTTTTGCAAACAGACAGACAGAAAGTCCAACACATTAAGACAGTCTATTTAGAGTGAGATATTAGGCCATATGGACCTCACTGCGAGAGCTCAGTTATGAGTCATTTAGACCAGTAAACCGCTTGTGTAAAAACCGACTGTACTTTGGTAACGTGCCAAGAAAATTATGGAACCCTTTTTTTATTAGATACAAAAAACATTGGTGGCATCTGGTTGACTGGAGTAAACACAACCAGTGGTAGGAAAGACATCTACATGATGCAGACTGACTCCTGATCACTCAGTCCGAATGAGAAATGGCTCAGATCTGGCGGATACCGAGAGCCCAGTTGTGATGTCCACTTGGGAGGCATCGTACTTGTACCCAGGACGGATAACATCACACAACCACGTACCCAAAAAATATAAATACTACATAAATCAGCACATTGGGAATGTGTAAGGGTGGTAGAGGAGCAAAAGGAACTAATTAGTAGAGAAAAATTGCACACTAGGCAGTCTCGATCTTGCAGCAGTTACTCTGAAATGTGAAGATTTTCACTGTGTGATCTGTATCTATGCTGTTAAAATGATCATTTCCAAGTGTTTACAGCGTGTGTTAATGTAGCTCACTGCGCCAAGCAGTGTATTGCAATTTCTTGTTTCCCATGTTATTTAATCAGTCTTATTTAATATAATCAGTGTTCATCAGCCTTGCTTCCCCTCAGCAGTATGCTGTATGTCTCCTCTGTTCTATCAAGTGATTTTGAGTACTGCATAGCAACATTTGGGAACACATAAAAACTGTATGCTCAGAGGAAGACTAGACATATTTCAATTTAACAAAATATATCTCAGTAAAGTCAGGGATAGCAAGAGGTCTGTCTTCCAGCCTCAATTAGTGCTTTGACCAGGATCCTCAACTTGGTTCATTTAAGCGGACCTTTTGATCATGAGCGTATGATACTTAGACTTCAGATGTTACAAGCACAGTACATATTATAGACGGTTTAGACTTCTGTCTCAATTTGACGCATACGCAGACCCTAGCGTGCCGACGTGCAGCTCGCCACAGCAACGCAGACTGCAAGAGCTGTGTTTGCTCCTCTTGGTAGTAGTATGTTTCCACTTTAGGAAACCACTGAGGAGGTTCAGAGATACAAACATTTTTATGACTTGTCTTCTGTAAAGGGTTTCAGTCGCCATTGATGAAAGTGAAGCAGGAAGTAGAAACCAAAATTAACCTAGCTTGCACAAAAAAGACACAGTGCCAACTAGCATTTGGGTTGTGTTTTTACAGAGCAAGCCAGACTGACCAGCGCACAATTATAAATGACTTGCACCGGCGTAGGTTAGGTGCGTAGCTTACGGGGTTGTCCCACAGTTCCCCATGGCCAAAACTAGGGAAGATGGAAGTGCACCAAAGTATGTAGCCGAATCAACTGGGCTTCATCTCTCAGCCAAACAGCTTCATGAATAAGTCTCTTTTTAGATTTTTTAGACTTTGTGAAGATACTCCAGCAAATGCAGTTGCTTTGTTTTTTAAAGCTGAGATACTGAGAATCCAAGTGTGCCAAGGGTGTTGTAATGCGTGTGTGCACTGCAACAAACCAAGAGATTTAACCTTGATTTACTGGACACATTTCAGAAAGCCTTCTGAAGCTCGCATTAAAAGGGGACAGAGACCAGGAGCCACGCACTACTCTGAAATTCAGTAAAATAACAGTTTAAAAACAAATTGTTCATAGCAACGTCAAATGTGGAACCCTCTCACCCTCTATAATGAAAAAAACATAGCGGTAACTTAATTTCTATGGATTGCCAGACCTGCACAAAAGTGCTGACAACGCCAGTGGTAAGTATAAAGCGAACGGATTATCCATTTATAAACCCTACAGCAACTGGAGGCTGGAGTGACTGTTAGTTAACCAAAGCAGATAATGTGGGTGGCTATTAAGACGTTGCAGGATATAATTATGTAATAGGGGCTTTTTACGACTTTATTGTCCTGCACAGTTTGCCTCCCCTCCCATTGTCCAGTAATTAATAGCTAACGATTTTAATTCACCACGACGCAAACAGATGTTGCGTGCTTTCATTCACGGGTTCGTTTAATAAAAGCAAACTTTCTGGGATTCATTTATGGAATTTCTGCTTTGTGGGAAGACTTGTGTTAAAAGGACGCAGGGGGGTGGATTAGGAGAGCAGCATGGTAGGGGCTGGATTTGAACCAAGGGCACTGTGGTTAAGTGGCAGGTGCTCAGTCAACCGAGCCGCCAGGATACCCAGAGGTAACCTTATTTGGACCAGGAGTAATTTAAATAAATTGTCATATCGCCATCTGGTGTGTGAGTGTAAGACTTGCACCAGTGGTGTCTGGTGCATGTCTGTCGTGGATGTACAGCTACAGACTTAGCATTAAAGAGATTTTCAAAAAGGGAACCAGTATTTTCAAGGCCATTAAGCAACATTTGTCCACCCTAGCAATTGCTTTTTATAGTGAAGGGGGATTCAGAAAGAAATAACTCATAATTACTCACTACTGTTAAAAGGTATTCTTCTATCCATAATATATAATTTCAGAGAGACATCAATGCTAGTCAGCAGAGATTGTGTTTTAGCAGATTTAGTAATACCAATGTCCCTACCTTAAAGGCAGCACCCTCTTTGTCCCAAAATGACTGTCCTCCGTTCCCATCACATCACAAACTGGCAGCGAAGGCAGAGGCGACATGTCCGCGTGTGTACACATGTATGCATGAGTGCATGTGTGTTCAGCTGCAATGAGCGTTTCCAATCTGCAGCTTTAATAGCCGGCCCAGTCTGTGCGCAGCTGCAGCTGGCTGATGGCATCAGCCTAATAGTGAAAGCCTAACTGCAAACAGCTACCTTGCTGGCACTTTATCACACACACAGGCAGACAGACACATACACACACACACACACACACACACACACACTCTGTCTGTCCCATCCCTGAACCTGTTAACCATTCCTGCTCCTTCCTTCAGTTGTGCTGCAAGCTCCACCTCTTTTTCTGTCTCCGTCTGTCATTCACAAACGTGTGCACACCCTGAACTGAACAAAAACACCAGATATGACTGAGGTGCCCAGCAGCTTTCATTTAAATGGGATGTGCAAATCTGATAAGCAGAAAACACTGCATCATAGACAGGACATTTTCTACCTCTGGATATTTGCCCTTCCTGGAAAAGAGCAGATCATGATCCAGCATCACTGTCTGATCTGCGTCTTACTTTATAACAAACAGGCTGTAATAGTTTTCTATTTTGCTGCCAGGAGGAATAACATACATTACTCCTTCCCACACATACACCGATCAGGCATAACATTATGACCACCTTCCTAATATTGTGTAGGTCTCCCTTGTGCCTCCAAAACAGTTGTGACTCATCAGAGAATGGACATGGGCCTTCTGAGGGTGTCCTGTGGTGTCTGGTAACAGAATGATGTTAGTGGGGGCCTTTGGGTCCTTTGGGTTGAGGGGAGGGACCTCAGTTTGGGATCTAGTGAATTTGGAGGCCAGGTCAACACATTGTGCTGTCTTTCATGTTTTTTTTTTTAGTTTTTCCTAAAGCGTTTTTGTGTGTGTGCCTGTGTCAGGCTGCATCCTGCTGGGAATGGCTGCTGCCATAAAGGAGTGTCATTGCTATGGGGTGGGTCTGCCTGGTCTGGTCTAGGTGGGTGGTACATGTCTAAGTAACATCCACACGAATGCCAGGTTCAAAGGTTTCCCAGGAGAACATTGTATTGTCACAAAATGATGACTGTTATTTACTTCTTGTGTCAGTGGTTGTAATGTTGTGGCTGATCAGTGTATGTAGATATGAAGTAATTCCCAAGAGTGTTTAAATCACTTTAAATGTCTAAATTCTTATGCACAAGTCATTCTATAGCACAACAACAGTACTGATGATGTTTTAAAGACATTTTGTTTTACTTGTATTAAGTTAATTACTAAATAAAAATGGCCCTGACTTTACGGTTATGGCCCAGCCTTACATACACAGGACACAATACTATATCACATGTACAGTATGTCATAATGCTTCAGCTATTTCTGTGTCCAGCTATCCCCATTGCAACTTTTCACACACAAGCATCCCGTTGCTCTCTTCGCCTCCCCTAAATCCCTGAGAGGGCTCAAATTAAATGAGCGCTGCGGTTTTAGTGAGGTTACATCAGCAGCAGGGAACTCGGTGTATCCTGTCGATAACTGTGTTTAACACAGAGGCCGAGGCGCAGGACAGAATGGAGGAGAGGACAGAAAGAAGGAGACACTAAGTGAGCGTGAGTGAGAGGAGAAAGCACAACGTACGCGCCGTTCCACTCTGTTGCCTAGCAACACTTGCTCACTGTCTGCTCCATCTTCGCCGTGGACGCATTACTCCTGCAGTGAATTGGTTTGCAGGCCTGACATGAAGCCCTGCGAGACAGCGGTTCGGGAACAGATGGAAACCGGATTGGGCAGAAACAGGCAGTGACCCCTTTAAATATGCAAATAGCTGAAGGCGGCGTCATTTAACTATTTAAACAAGCTGCTACCTTCAAACCACGTCACAGCCCGGCATCTTTCTCAGCTAATATTTGCAATTGGATTGCTGTCCTCTTCTGGCCGTATTTATTAAAGGTTTGAAACAGCAACTCTACAGGATGAGAGAGCTTAAGATGCAGTCTCTAAATTGTAAGTGCAGGGCAGCCAGTCTAAATCACAATGGCATGCCAGTTACAATAAAAGTTAAGAAGAAGAGTTAAAAACGCAGCAGCAGACGTGTGCATTTGTTAACTAACAAGTGTAACGGCTGTAAGAGCACAGCAGGAATGAGATTAAACAATCTTCAGAGTGAACACAAATGTCAAGATCATGTCTTACATTAACTTTTTGCTCATGTGCTCCACGGATAAGGAAATAAATGGGAAAAAACTCACCACTGCAGAGCTATTTAAATTAGGTTGACATTTTTAAAATTCTAGTTGGATGTTTTTACATTTTTACAGTGTATGATGAGCTAAATGTCTGGTCAAAGTTTCTGTTTAATGGCATCTCATGGTCTCGCTTATATAATGTAAATATTTCATCAGAAATGTGGCAAAAAACTATTAAAACATTCATCTAATGTTACACTAGGAAGGGAGAGATGGAGCTCTGTTAGAGCTGGATCAGATCTAAAAGCTTTGCTCTCATAAATGATAAATAACACTGTGTCAGATTTTAAACAAGTTTTATATAATGTGGTAAAAAAGTAATCCCTTTGAGACAAAAGTTGAGGATTCAGTCCGCTCAAATAACTTCTTCTTCTCTTTATATACAGTAGTCATTTGCTCCAGGTAGAGCACAGTAGAGTCATGCTACAGTTTTCTTGGTTCTTGTAGCCACACTTTTGCACAAAACAGTGCACTTAAGCTAAATTACAGTCATTTAATTTACTCTGGCGTACAAATAACCATCATTAAATGTCACATAATAAGCAGTAATGATATTTAATATTTACCAAACGGAGACACCCTGTTGTAATCTTTGTTGCTGTGAATACCCCTGTCGTCTTCTCTTATATTCCACATGGGATTCATGCTCAGATAAGTACAGATGGATCTGAGAGGTTGCCACTAGCAGAAAAATAAAGGACTAGAAATAATTTTACTCAGTTTTTTCCACAACAACAAGTGGGCGAGTGTTCACAAGCAAAGGATTCCACAACAATGGCCAATTAGAAGAAAGTGGGCTTTTAGAGAAGGGGGGAGGGCCTTAAAGCGACAGCAGCTGCTTGTTTCAGACAGTTTCAACATCGTTGAGTGAGTGGCTGTATAAAAGGCCATTATGAGATAAAAATGGATTTAGTTTGGACTACAGATGATGCAAAGCGACTTAAATGGAGTAACGGAATGAAAAAAAGTAAAGCTGGAAATGCGCATAATACGTCCCCTTTAAATTTTGTGCTTTATTCTCAGACGTCCTCTCCAGCGAAGTAATAACAAATGCGTCCATTTTATGTTGGTAACAGAATATTTTCATCAAAAGGGTGAGAATATGATTTTTTATAGGCAGGATAAGCATTATTGTACAGAGTGATATTCTTAATGTTATTTAGAAATCTAGTGTATATGTGGAAAGTACAAAGAAATAATGAAATACAACCCAGTTCAGAGTAACTATCATGTCCACAAACCAGAGGTTTAGAGGTTTGATCCCCGGAACATGTCACATGCCGAAAGTCCTTGAGCAAGACACTGAACCCGCAGTTGCTCCAAGTGGCAAATGGGTAGATGTGTCACTGTAACTGTACAGTGCTTTGAGTACCAATAGGTAATCACCATGTGTAACTTGCAGTATGATAAGTCCATCAACCAAGGCTCAGTGAGTCATCCATCGAAGACAGCAATACAGACAATACAGAGCGGAAGTTCAGCCTAAGTCACTGCTCGCCCTCATTGTCCTGTGTACTTTTTGCATAGCATATTTGTTTCACTAGTTGTTCAGAGCAAGGTTGGTGTCTAAAATCACAGATCCAATGATCCAATGAGATTTTATCAAATATTCAAAAACATGGACCCCATTTTACCAAGACAAAGGTTAAGACTGACGTCCCCTAAGACTATGGTTTACTGTGGAGGCAATAGCAGCACTAAGAACACAGGCCTACAGCAAGCAGTACAACGTTACCTTGCCCTTGGCGTGCAGGTGGTGATGGTGTATATTCCTGGCAGCGATCATGGCCAGCTGTCTCTGGATCCACTGTAACTCCATCTGAGACCGTCTCAGCAGATCCTCCACATTAGGGCCGGACGTGTGATCCCGCATTATCACCTGCAAAAACCAATCAGAGGTTACACACTGAACGCAAACCTCACACGATACTCGCACCTCAAAACAACACACTGTAATTAATACACCAAATACGCCATATGCAGATACACAGAACATGATGAAATACACTCAGTACTTAACACAACACTTACTGTGGTTTTGGGGAAGGAATATTTTGTACAGGTGGTTTACTTGAGAATTTAGAGGTACATCAGAATCTGGATCAGATTCACACTTTATTTTGACAAACTTTCACAGGAAAGCATTGCATGCAAACTTTTGCATATTCTTTGCAGAATATAATGCATGAAAATTAAATACTGTTGTTATATTTCTGTTATTCAGTAAAGTTTCTGGCTCATTGCAGAACAATATATTTGAATGCAGGACATTGAGCACATTTAGCATTGTTTGTTTACCATTTATTCTTTATTCTTATTTTCCTGTGTGTCATCTTCACTTTTCCCAAAACAATATACCTTATACACTAGATCCATCAACCAATATAGCAAAAATTTCAAGCAAATGATAACAGAAACTGTGATTAATAAACATGTATATCATGGAGAATGTTTAATTCTATTTTATTACCACATATTACCAAGAAAAACATGCAACTGGAAATTTTTGCATAAAACAACAAATAAAATGTATACTGCACACTACGAGCACTGGTAAATCTAACAATGAACTTTTGGCACTTACTGTACAGCTCTTTCATCTTCTTTCATTAAAAAAAGCACATAACTTGCTTCCTGTCCATTCATTTTTAGCTACATAATCAATCACTGGCAGTAAAGTCAACATGTTCAAGAGTCAAATTGAACTATCCCAGTTTCACTTTGTTGCCTGCATCAGTTCGTCCACATGTAGCTGCTGACTGGTGTGATTGATACGTACGTGTGAGTGTGCCCATGTGCATGTGTATGGGTTCAGTGAGAGAGGGAGGGAGAGAGAGAGAGGGATCCACTCAGTTACATAAGAGAGGATTACTGTATCACAGCAACACAATGATGCGTGTGTGTGGGAGGGTGGGAGGGGCGGCATGGAAAAAAACATCAGCTTTTATCAGTTGCCGCTAAATCCCCGTCAATGTTGACCTCCTGTGTACCTTTGTGCAAACACACTCTTACTTGCAACACGAGGATACTGTATTCGCAGTGACCACAATGCAGAGCGCGGACACATGTAGGGGTTGAGAAGGTTAATGCTCCTTGTGCCTCTGGAGATTTGACTTATCTGACGCTAATGCGGCTTCATAATACAAGCCGGAGTGTCTGATTTCATCTGGGGTTTTTTGTGTCTTTTAGATTAATGCGATTCTTTGGTAATAACTAGCAACTGCACAACAAGATATGGTCAAAAGGTGCTTTTTGGATACGACCTACATAACAGTGCCAGTATTAGTGCACAAAGACGGCATGAGTGTGATTCATTTAGTGATGTGTCTTCCTTACCGGCCCGGCCAAATGCTCCAACAGATTCTCTGCGCTGACTCACCTTGGACAGCTTCTATTTCCTCACAGGGGACTGTGGAGGCGGAGGACAGACACAACAACAGCCCACAAAGCCCTGGAGTCCAGCAGATTTTGTGCAGAAATGTCCCGTCCTGCCAAGACCTCTGCGAACATTCGCCGATGCCAAAGTATCCCTATCAGAGCTTTGTCAAAATGACAAGGGGAGAGCTGCGTCTACGTCACAACCCAGGCCTGGATGGGGGTTCTCAGTGCCATCTACCCATTAACTAATCAATCATGCCATTACTTTGATTAATTCTATGATATCGCTGCTTTATTTCAAAGCATCATCTTACTCCGAGGAAGACATTTGTTTACTACTACTGTGACTGCATGTACAATAGATGATCTTGATTCTGAGAAAAAAAAAAAAGATTGATGAACAACTCGGCTTCATTGTAATAGTTGAAATAATGCTTTACAACAGTAGCAGCTGTGGTTGCTGAAGAGTTTCAGCAATGTTGACCTCCTGTGTACCTGCCGAAGAGTTTCAGCAACCAGAGAAAACTTTTGTCTCTCAAAAAAAAAAAAGATTATGACCAAACCTGTATGGTGCTGTCACCCATCAAGCATCACTTTAAAGCATCTCAGAGAAGCTAATTCCACTGTTCTTACCTTAATAACAGATGGCCTTCAGCTTCTCTCATCCTCTTCACAGAGATCTTGCTTTGCAGTCTTCTCACTTTCCCCACTTTCACCAAACTGTGGTGTCGTTCCCGTTTCGTATTCCTCAGTAATAAAGCATACAAAAATTAAAAACACATACATAACACTGAGCCAAAAAAAAAAAAAAAAAAAGCAGGGACATTCACTGCAGACTCTGTAGTCACTCGGAGCGTGCGTGCATGCCCGTCTGTAGGTACATGTCTGGATAGCTTCGTCCCATTACGGCTTGCTCTTTAGAAACAGAAGTCAGTTATGATTCAGAGTTTTCTCTCGCAGCGTTCTTGTACCCAGGGCTGCCTGCTGCGTGGCCATATGGCACATTTAACGAGAGGATGAAATATGAACGGGAGATGGAAAAAGAGCATTTAAGGCCAGCCTCTCACCTGTATGGGGAGGGATCTTGGCCGCATCCGTTTAGTAGTTAACCTTGAGGAATGCTGGTGAACTATAGGACACTGCAATAAATGGAAGCCCCTGTGGGTTTCTGCTTACACCGATCAGGCATAGCATAAAATGAATGTAATTAACATAAAAAAAAATCAAAACAAGAGTCTAGGCTATGTGAAAAGGTGATCTACAACGCTCAGGTATAACATTAAAACCACCTTCCTGTGGGTCGGGTTTGTTCCAGTGCATCTCACAGATACTTGACCAGTTTGGCAATGACACTACTTCTGCCATCAAAAAGTGTCATTGCCATGGGGTGGGGGTGCCTGGTCTGGTCTATTGTGGGTGGTACATGTCTAAGTAACATCCACACAAATGCCAGGTCCAGAAGTTTCCCAGCAGAACATTGTATTGTCACAAGATGGTCAATGTTTTTTACTTCTCCTGTCAGTGGTTTTAATGTTGTGGCTTGCAACAAAGAGACTGCAAACGGAGCAAAAGCTTCAATGTCTACATTTAATAATAACTGTGACAGATTTCATAAAAAAATAAATGTGCTAAATAGAAACAAAACCAATCAAATCTGAAAAAGATTTTTATTGACGTTGAAGGACGCATCAAGGACATCGACAGTCACGGAGAAAGACACTTTAAAAAAAACATAAAAACACAAATCTTTTGTTCTTCTTGATGCTGTTGATGTAGCTGTCGCTTCCTGAACAGACGTGAGTGATAAGTCCAAGCTGCTATAAACATTCAGCCTGAATTGGTTGAGAAAAGTTTTGTTTTTACTTGTTTTAAACCAGACAGAAGTGCTGCCCTAACACATCTCCCCCTCCTTTCAGTAACTGTGTGGCAGTTTCAAACTCCAGTGGGACACGCTTGACCGGCTTCAGGTCCCTCTCCATTATCTGTAGATAAGAACGTGGGACGTTTTATTCAAATTAAGAAGAATCAAGAAGAGCAAGAGGAGGAAAGTAGATAGTGAAAGTGTAACGTTACCTCATATGTTGTTATCTCCAGCACCTCACTTATGTCATCCTCCTGATCGGACAGGGGTTTGTTGATCAACATGGCAGCTTTGGCCACGTCTGGGTGGAAATGCTTCTGCAGCGTCTGCAGAAAAGGCGAAAAGAGAAGGTGTTATTTTGAAGGTTCAAAGTCACATTTCTTCATCTTGCTTTCAAAAAGAAAAAAAGATCATTTGTCACTAATAGGTCAGAGGTCATCCGAGTCTCAAACAATTCATTTGTGAATCCAAAAGCATCACCTTAATTTCCCACAAGCTGCTCTCCAAGGCACAGCACTGAGTAGGATCCTCTTCATCCATTAGATACGGGTCCTCAAGAGGATCTGTCACAGCAAACACAAACAAACATCTTTATATATTCTGGTTTTACCTGAATTGTTATAAACAACAATCTGACTGAGACTCACCATCTTCCGTGCTGGGTTTGTGAATAAGGACTCTGCAGGACGGGTGGCGGCGGATCAGGTTGTAGATGAAGGGCAGCACTATGAGAAGGGCTGTAGGTGGCGCTGTGAGGGCCAGACGAGCCAGGCGTTTGGCAAAGGCAGCCACTAAGTAAACGGGCAAGTGACTAAAGGCAAACGGAAACACACAGTTAACGTAATGCTGACTTGATTTTGTGTAACCAGCAATCACAATGTGGGGTTATGCTAGCAAATACAGACGTCAATGGGTAGTATCTGTAGCAGTGAATTTTACCTGGAGCTAAGGAAAATGTTGGCCAGATGGAAAAAGCGTGCTCTGTACTTCACGTGAAAAACAGAAGGCTCCAGAAGATTATACAACTTCTTGTAGAAATCAGGATAATCTCTGCAAGCACAAGGCACACAGTGTTTAGGTCATTCAACACATCTTTATTGTCCAGTACAGATGCCAGATGGAGCCTCTGTGGTCACATCTCTTCTACATTTTACTGTAATTAATATACAGGATACAGGATACTCACAGGTTGTGTTGATGTATGAGGACAAAAAGGCCGTTGAGGGCCAACAGACTGATTGCCCCACCTGTCCAATAAAAACACATGACATATCAGGGCTGCGGAAAAGGCTGATCGGATGTAGAGGCAGTTCACCCACCTTTCAAATACTGAAACTGCAGCCCTTCTTTTAAATAATGCAGGACTTCACGCCTCTTAGTGCACTAGAACTGAATTCTGGTTTTATTTTTATTGATCATCTCAGACCACATTTATTTACAACCCAAGTCTATACACAAGAACTATATCATTTATTTTCTTAAGGCCGTGACATTAAGCCGACAGTCGCCTGACAGCCAATGTCAGGCCATTGTCGAGCGTCTGTGGTCGTAGTTTTTGTAGTGTGTCACACACCACTGGCGCTAGTCTGTCAGCAGATTTTTTCGCCTGACTGAGCATTCTGAATCGGCGGTCAAAGCCAGTGGGTGGGTTCTTTTGCAGGAAGAATACAGACTTATGTTACCCCTGGTTTCCACTAGTTCATGGATGTTAATTAGGTGTGTCGGGGCCTTTAAAATGGGTGTTTACATTCGTAATGTACAGCAGAAAAGGGCTGTTTGCTTCTTTGTGAAGTTTAATCTAATTAATTCCACTTCAGTCAGTTTTGCTCTTCTTTTACATCAATCTGTAATAAAGCACACGTTGTCTGTGTCATGGTTCCAGACTGGGTCAGAGAAAGACACAGGTTAATGTGTCTTTCCATCAACATGGCCCTTGAGGGCAGCAGAGTAACAATATTTCTTCCGGAGACCAAATGTGAAAATGCCTTCATGGCTTTGTCACTACAGGGCTAAGCGCATAACTTACCGACTTCATAGGCAGCAGTCAAGAAGTCAATCATCAGAGTGGGTTTGCTCATGTGCGGCAAAATTGAGTCGTGGAGGATCACCAAGATCTTTTTATACATGCTGCTTGGCAGCTACGGTAGAGAGATGAAATATTAATGAGACAAAGCTCAAACCTAACAGCACACTGTCAGAGATGTGAACAGACAAGAAATCATCTGTTCAATATAGATATTATTTACCTTATGCTTAAGGAACCCGAGCCACATCCTCTCAAAGACACGCTTGTGTTCCTGTAGAGAGATGAAATATTTAACCACTTGATCAGCAAGCATTAATGTGAAGATGTGAATAAAAACTAGTTCACTTACATTCAGTTTAGCAGCTTTCCAGTCTTCATGCTTAGCTGAAAAAACACACACATACACAGGGTAACACTTCAGCATCTCAGTCACAATAAATATAATCACGCAACAGCATTATGACAACTTAAAAGAACATCTCACCCTCCTGTGTGACCATAAAGTTCGTCAGCTCCGACTCCTGGCTCGGCATACTGATGTTAGACATGAGGGTGAACGCATTGTTCTGATATACGGGCAACACCGCCTGGGAGGGACGAGCAGGCTGTATTTAGCACGGCAAGTGATATTTTACAATACAGAAAGCAGGATTTGCAGGATCTTGCGTTTCCCTACCCCCTTGCTTTTGTCCATGACTTGGCCCACGTTCTCGCGGATGGCGCTCATTACATAATACCGCAAATCCTCCATCTCAAGGAACTCCTGGAACCTGGAGATCAGCAGCGAGTTGTCCACGGTTTTAGACAGAAGTCTCTCCACCACTGCCTGGTGACAGAAGGAAAACCAGACGATGCCTGAGCCGCTCATGACATAAAAATGTGATCATTTAAAATGCGTTTAAACTTGTGATTTAATGAAAAGAAATAGTTGATATTACAAAAATCCTACCAGGATCAGTTCCCTGGGGAAGCTGTAATGCTCGCTCCAGTCCAAGTCCTCCAGAGGATACCGTCCTTCTGCTGTTGCAAACTTTATCAGGCAGCACAGGGCACTCTCCTGTATTTAGACAGGTATTTATTTAAAAAGAATCCATTCATTTCTATATAATGGTGAAATACAGTTCAAAACAAATATGCAACAGTGAAGACAAATGTAAAATGGCATTGGCAGACCTGAGATGGTGTGCAAGGCAAGGATTCTAGCAATATTAAACCTGTCTAGACCTAAGCTTAACCAGCTGCTATTACAACAGAAGTTACTGACTCATGTACATCAGATCAGATGCAGCTTCAACATAAAGTTGCAGAAGTGTAACACCACTGAACCCTAATCACACCTGCCATCCATCTGTGCAATACAAAGAGTGACTAAACCTACTGACGTAATAGACATCCATTAACTTAGATAGAAGTGTAGTAAAGGAACTGCGTGGCTTTTCTAAGTTGCTTGCTCTTCTGTGCACCGCTTTATCCAAATCTTATTTTCACCTTGACGACATGCAGCTCGTGGTTGAGATGTTCAAGCAGAATCTCCACACAACTGTTGTAGCGGTGTCGCATGAACATCTGGTACTTCTCCTCAGCGCTGTACCCTCCTGGACCAAAGGACACAGAACACACTGAGGATGTGATTTACAGCTTGAGTGACAACAGAGCAGTCTGACATAGAAGAGCCGAGAACAGACCCAGAGCAATGGATAAATAGATCTGACTTGGTTTGGGTTGTTTCATTGTTATACGATTAGTGTCATGAGTTGTAGGTGCAGGATCGACCTCGTCACTATATGTTATATTATCAGTCTTCACTCACCAGTCAACGCCTCGTCCTCTTCAGGCAGTTTACCCCTGAACATCTCTTTCCTCTCCAACAACGTGCAGAAGAGTTTGCAGCAGGCACTGGCTGCATTGACAACATCCTTCTCCTTTTCTGACTGCAAAAACATGTAGGGTTTAAAAAAAAACATGTCGTCAAATGCTTTACTAACTCAGGAGACACAACTTGCTTCGTTGGGACAATGCTAACCGTTAGCTAAACGGTACATATACTGTACCGGTGAGCTAACAAATGGTTGAACCGATACCTGAAGGAGCTCGAGAAGTTCAAACACGTCGTTGGCGTGCTTCTTGCTTTCAATTATACGCTCGACGCTGCTGTTGGGGTCGATTTTAGCCTTTTTTCCACTTTGTTTGGTTGTTTTTCCCGAACTCACGTTGCGTCTTTTGGCAGGCGCCATGTTTACTGACTGATGCGGCGTTCGCTTGCCATCTGAGGAATACGGAAAAACAGACACCAAAACCACACATCCTAGATTATCTTGCATCAATTTAACAGCATACTCACAGTAGATTACATATCGTATACATTATGCTATACAGGAGTATATTCATAACTTAGAAGACATTTTGTAAATAAAATCAGTTGAAACCTGGGAATCCTATTTTAAAGAGGTTATTGAACGTAACATTAGTCCCAAACACTTAATTGTAGTGTCGCCTCCTAGTGACGGGAGGGTGTAGTTGCTCTCACAGCTACTACGCACCTAACCCTAACCCTTCCTAAAGTATTGCAACAGTGATGTCAATTCATTTATTTTATCTGTAGACTTAAATTTTTTTGGGTTTGACACTAAAGGATGAATATGTAGACAAGGCATCAGCATTTCAGCTTTTAATTTCCAGGTATTTAAATCTAGATGTGGCACACAACTAAGAAAACAGACTCGTTTATGGCCTAAAACAACTGTTAGTGACATCCACAACAACCTCCAGAGGGCAGGAATTAAAGTATCACAAGTTGTTGTTAGCAGAAGACTTCATGAACAAAAGCAGTACAGAAGTACAGAGTCCGGCCTCAATTTATTTAATTTGATTTAGTTTAGTCTAACCGTTCCATTACTTTTGCTCACCTTATGTATCAGATCCAGATGTAAATACCTCAAAATAAAAGGTGAAATGGTGATCTCGTCTCGTATTCATCTATCAGGAATTGGCCTCAGTGTTCCAATACATTTGGAGAAGAGAATATTTTATCAAATATGTACACCTAATAGTCATGAACATTTTGAACAGACATGGCATGTAATAATCAACTTCATTATTTCTAAATATTTCCAAACATATATGACACATCAGCCAACTTAACCAGGCATCTACATTTATTTCTGTGAAATGAATATCTGGAAACAGCCCGATTTCAATAAAGAACAGAAGTTTTTATTGTTGCGTTGCTTGTATAAGAGACATTTGGATAAGACAAACGGGATTTAATCACACTGAAAAAGCAGATACTGTCATGTTCAAAGAGTACAAAAAGATAATTCCAGAGGATGTTTTGGCGAGATAATAATCTTCTTTTTGCAGGGTGGCCTAATCGGAGTCATTCCCTTCATCTGCATTGTCCTGGGGGGAAAAGGGAGCAACAATTCATGAGTGTTATAAAATGGATTTTCAGAGTCAAACATCCGTTATTCTAATCTTAATTCATAGATACCTGTTTCTGATCCTTATTGTCTTGTGTCACAGTAGCCGTGGCTTCAAAGTCGTGGATAGGAAGTGTGGACATCCAGCTCACCATGGAGCCCTCCTGACATTCTGTCTCAACAATGGTGGGGTAGATGTGAGCCTCCTTGAAGGCCTTGATCGCCTCCTCCTCGCGTTCCCATTCCAGCGCCTCGTGCAGCCCGTCCCCTCCGAAGCGTTTGCTGTACCGGTCAAAGTGAACCCTTTCCAGAATCAAGCCCAGCCCTGGAGCTTTGGGAACATCCACCTTCTCCTTTCCCCAGCTCCGCTCCATCACCTCCTCCTTTGCGTAGCCCTTGATCACTGCTATCACCAGGCCGATCATCTTGCGGATTTGGTGCAGCATAAAGCTCTGGCCCCGCACAGTGATCACCGCAAACTCATAATTGCTGCGGATGAAGGGCTCGCCACAGGACATCTCTATGATGTAGCGGCGGGCACTGGGGTCATTCGGAGCCTTCTGAGAGGTGAAGTTGTGAAAGTTATGCGTGCCTTTATAAAGGGCAAAAAGCCGATTCAACCTCTGAAGTGTCTCTGGTTCCAGGCGATAGGCTGCTATATTCCCAGTGTCATAGTCTTTTGGGGAAAAGGCTACTGTTGGAATCATGTAGGAGTATGTGCGAGCGTCACAGTTGTTTTTTGAATTGAAACCCTGGGTCACCCGTTTAAGTCCTGAGGGAACACACGTAAAGATTTATTTATTTTTTTCATTATTCAATCACATTGGGCTTCAGCAAATTTTAAAGGATTTCTGGAACCAGTGTCTCACCAAGAACTTTGATCTGTGGAGGTAGATGCTCATTGATTTTTGCCACAGTGTCGTCAATCAGCCTCAACTTTAGTGACACCACTTGGCCAGCTGCAGACACGCCCTAAACACCAATATACTTTGTCAGTGACATACCAATAAAATATAAAAAATGTATGTCAACACAAGTATCACCAGCCCATTTATACACACCATATCATTAAATCTTAAAAGTCCTGTAGTGTTCATTAGCACTGTAAGCAACAACATGGCGACGTAGATACATTACAACAGGAACATTCAAATAACAAAAGTGTTATTGGTTTGATGCATACTGAAATATTTTCTGGCTGTGCTATGAACGGTCTTCTCACACATACCTTATCCGTTCGGGCACATCTCTGGAAAGACATCTTCCTCATGTCGTCGCCATGGTTATCAGGAATACAGCCGGATTTAACAAGAGCAGCAACCAGATCATCTTCAATGGTCCGAAACTGAGAGTTTCCGGGATTCCTCTGAAACACAGAAATCATTTTGGGGTTAAACAAAAAAATAAAACATTTAGAAGCAAGGGCATGGAAGAATCAGGCTTCACAAGATACCTGCATGCCGTAGTATCCCTTCCCAGAGTATGCCAAAAGGAGGGCCACTTTCTTTTTGGGATATTTCTTCTCATCTTCAGCGGATTCCTCATCTGCTTTCATTCTTTTTGTGGCCTGCACGTTCTCAGCACAGTCCTCATTTTCCTCATTGGCTCTTTTCAACAGCTTAGCTGCCTGCTGATCTGTGGTGCCTTCACTCATGGTGCAAAACAACTTGTAAAAGCCTCCTGCAAAAAGAATAAGCACATAAGCAGTGTACATCCACACAACAGTTTGTATATAAGGTAGCAAAACTAGCAAAACCAGGACAGCTAGAGTCCCCAACAACAGCTAGAAGACTTAAGAAA
Organism: Chelon labrosus; assembly: GCF_963514085.1. Classification (NCBI taxonomy): domain Eukaryota; kingdom Metazoa; phylum Chordata; class Actinopteri; order Mugiliformes; family Mugilidae; genus Chelon; species Chelon labrosus. The sequence continues at coordinate 10,080,542 of NC_140355.1, forward strand.
TCCACACAATGTTCAGTTAGGCTGGCTTACCGTTTCTCTGTCTGTGGTTAGCTAAGGCACTCAACAGTGGTCGGAGTCTAAACATGTCACGCTAAACCATCATGAGAAGGACACCGGCAGCTAAAAGATGCAGACAGCAACTGAACTGAGAATGCTAGCGCTAATTAGCACAAGCTATATTAATACAATTAACGTAGTAACAGTCCGCGGACTTTATATAAAGCAATTTAATTTTAACACCCGTATACATACATTTATACAAACAAACGAAAAACTGTAGCTGTTTGTCCCTGAAATGTTCTGTAGTAGATGCGGTACCCACACATGGCGACATCAACTTTGACCTCTGAGTAAAATCTCGCGAGACTTTGGCCATTCTCGCTTTTCTTCATACGTCATAGCAGTACATTGACATCCATTTAAATAAGAGAAATTTAATTCTTTCTCAAAGAATTTTGTCACAATGTCTTATGAAGTCTGTTAACCCAATCGATTTTTGAATTATATTTTAATTTGTATTTGTTACGCCATGTGCAATAATATTTTTGTACACTTGAGTGCAGCAAAATGACACAAACAGAATCATGAGGATGTGTTTTTACATGCAAATGTCTGTGACGGTTCTCGGGCATCCAGGTCATGGTATATCTAAAGAGCGTTTAAAAAAGGCAGCTGGACTTCAGTTGTAAGGGGCTGGTGGGTTGTTGAGGTTTAAATAGGAACATCTGTGCGTATACCCATCAGAAACTTGCTTGACTTGACACCGCTAGTTTCCATTAACAGCTCGATACGTTGGAGGACCATTATCAGTCAGAGGCTCCAGCCTCAAGGTGTGAAAGGGGTTGAAACTTTTTAGTGATAGAAGTTAGGACTGTATTGTAAATTGATGGCAGATTATATCTCAGTCCACCACCTCTGATTCCTCATTGCACTGAACGGCATACACTACATTACTCCGTTTTTGCCTCTGTGTTTTGTCTTTGGGGTAGACAAGTTTTTGCTTAAGTGTATTACCGGGTTTGAAATAAACTGGAATGCGGTGTTTCTCTGAAAATTCTCTTGAGTTTTTCCGTTACACCAGCCACGTAGGGGATGACAGTGTTCTTCCTTTCGTTGTTCTCCTCGTCTGGTACAGTAGTATCAGCAATGATCACAGTCCAGTTGTTTCCTCACTGGGAGGCGTTGTAGAGTCGTATGGCCTGAGGGACAAACGACCTCCTCAGCCCGTCCGTGGAGCAGGGCAGAGACAGAAGTTTGTCACTGCACAAGCTTCTCTGCCTGACTATGGTGTCGTGTAGAGGGTGGTGGACATTATTCTCAATGGTACAAATTTTGTTCAAGGTCCTTGCATCTGCCACTGATGTCAGGGACTCCAACTCTGCCCCTACCACAGAGCCTGGTCTCTTGATGGTTACAGGCTGCAGGTGGGGCCTGGGCCTCTGGAAATCCACTACCATCTCCTTGGTTTTAGCTGTATTGATTGAAAGGTAAGTTGCTCTGCACCATAAGACAGCCATAAGTTTTTCATCAGATTGTTGTACTTGTTTTCTTGTTCACCCGTGACACACCCCACAATTCCACCTCCTGTGTCCTGATTTTAACCCAGGTGTCATCAGCATACCTGAACCAGTGGGTGGGGGTGGTTCATGTGAAGGAGTTCTCTACCTCCTCCATATAGAGATTGGCCACTATCGGTGACACCGGTGACCCCATCACACAGCCGTGTTTTGCCTGTAGAATCCTCCCTTGTGATTTCTTTATGATTTCTATTTGGGGAAATCTACAATTTATTGTGTTCAAATAGAACATGTTCTTGTTCCTGTCGCTGATTGTGTCAAAGGTTTTACAAAGACCTCTCCTTTGCTCAGATCACCATTTTCCAGATTTCCCATTAACACAGCACACACTGTAGGCAGGCTGATATGTATAAACCAAATACGCTGCGTATACTGTAGAACAAGCCATTCTTTATAAAGAAGTCCGACTATATTAATGCACTCTCGCTACTCATTATAATGTGCCCTGACTCATGTAACTGTTACACATGTGGATAAACACAAAAGGCAGCAAACAGGTTTTGCACTTCAAGGTCAGAGAGGTGTTTATGCCTTTCTCAAGGACACCACAGTAAGATTTCCAAGAAGCCGAATTAACTGTCTCTTCACACTTTTTCATAGCACCTTATAAGGTGATCAACTCATTTTCTGCTCAGAACTTAATGCCAAACATAGGCATGCTGTGGGAAAAGGGCCTTGCTTTCCACAATCCCATATCACACAAGACACGTGCCTGTTTTTCCAACAAACGCAGCTCTTACTGGATGCTCTGATCCTCAGCGTTTAACACTGATTTGACATGCTGCCGATAAGGTTTTACTTAATGAAGCAGCCCGGAGTGTTTTTTGGATGCATTATCATGGCTTAAAATTATGACACTGTCAAACAGGGGCATGACTCAGTACTAAATCCTAACATTAAAAACTTAAAATGAGTAGTAGTCATTTCAAAATATATTTTAGCATTTTCAGATGTCATACCAACATGACATAAGGTAAATCAGAATATGCATATATAATTGCAAACAACCATGCATTTTGTTATTGGACAAGAAAACCTTATATGACATGCTAATTACATTGTTTGTGAATTAGCATTGAAGTTCATCCATCCCCTGGAGTCAGACAAAAACAAAGCAGCAATTGTTCTTATCCTCTGTGTCCTCAGACGCTTCATCTGAAGAAAGGGGAACCACCAATCTGATGATAAAAGGATTCTCCAGTCTCCAAAGAGACTCGGTTGGCCCTCACAGCCTGTAACTAAACAAACAGTGAAAAGAGACCTAAGCAGTTCACACCCACACTCACCTGCCCCCCCCCCCCCCCCCCCCCCCCCCCCTCCACTGGTAACACATGATGTGTACTTACTGGAATATGGCTGAAGCAAATTCTGGACTGAAATTCACACACACACAAAAAAAAAAAAAAAGAGAGAAGCTATCCTCATTGTCTGCAAAAAAACATCAACAGCTTTAACACTGCTATCTGAGTTGTATAAGATGTTGATAAAAGCAGACATCCCATACTGTATCTGTTAAACGTGAAGATAATTAAATGTGCTGTATCGGACAGCCACTCTTACTCAGTGCATGTCTAAAGAATAATAACGGAAGTCAGACTTTAAAGGACCACATGGTCTCTTAAAGTTTTACATTTTGACAACTAAAGCCTATTAATTATAGATGCTTTGTCAGTCTGCCAAGTGATAACTGTCCATCCTTCTACAGCTTGAGATACTGTGATCAGTTTTTAGCTCTGTGTGAAATAGACCGGGCTGCTAAGTGTATATTCAGACAGTTTATTTTTAGAAGTTCATGGTACTATAGTGACAGCTTAATCTTGATCTTGACCATGCCACTTTCTTGTGGTTGAAGTCACTTTAGGTATCCACAGTACCTGCTGTAACGTAAGTTCATTTCACAGTGTTCTGCAGTTAGTTTTTTTTCTTTATGTCATAGAAGACAAACAATTACAGTTTTACTATGTGCATTCAAACACATGTGAGTGTGCTGAGAAGAGAGACAATTGCACACACAAATGCTAACAATGACGAAGGTGGTTTCTGGTTTGAGGAAAGCAGTCTTATTAAAGTCTTGTGATCATAGGCCTATTTGTTGCATTTTTTTTATAATTAATTAAGTCAAGCTATTTGTTGAATATGAAGTATTCAAGGTCAAATGCAGATCAAACTGTAGTTTATTATGTAGTCGTAAACTTAGACAAAGTCTGTGACAGTCTGGAAGTCATTCGCTGGACTTTATTCTTCGGTTTTATCTCGGTCTGTTGTGTGTCTGAATAGCTGATTGACAGAAGATCTTTCTTTTTATCAGGCAATCTCAGCTTCACAGATTTAGCCTTTCTTTTTCACTCAAACAAGAAACCTCGCTGTGGCAACGCACATTAATCTCTGTGGCTGAAAATAACTTGTCTTCCAGATAGACAGCAGATACTGAAGTCTGCAAACCATTTCACACAGCCACTTGACTGTCTTCGGGGGATTTAGATTTTAGCAGCTTTAAGTAGTCTTTTCTAAACCAGTTCCCCTCTGCAAAAAAAACCTTAAGACGTGTCACTGCCCAAAAACTGGGCTGTATAGTCTCAATTCAAAGACAGCTTGTAGGACTACTTTTAATACTTTCTGGCAGTATAATACAATGCCAGAGTGCAAAAGAAAATGCCGTCTGTGTTATATCACTTGTAAGGTTGCTCTGTCATTCAAACAAAGACAGATTTTTCTCAGACAAATCAAACCACAGCAACAGATACTAGATAATAAAATATACACTGGATGAGTTGAAAACACAACTGTGGTTTTGATAGAATCTAGAAAGAGGAATCTCTTTCTGTTCTTGTGAACCATTCAAATTACCAGCTGCGCTACACTGCAATTTTAAGAAGTGAAAATGTCAGAGGTTTGCATGAAAATTTATCACAAGATAAATTCTAACAGGAACCACACTGGGCAAATTCCGGGATCGTTTTCAAACCCTCCATGTCTGACCATGCAATCTCGTTATATGATACTTGTATAATATAATAACAAATAAAGGCTCTATATCTATCTCTTTATCTTTATTCGATATATTTATGTGAAGAGAAAAAAAAATAGGTCAACCATTAACAATGAATATTCTGAATCAGTCCCTGGTAAGCCTGTTCATTCTTTGTTTTCCCTAAAAAAATTCGTTTTAATCCGAAAAATTATATAAAATAAATATTACATGCATATTTTGATATATATCATTACCATTGCTCAAAATAATGACACCGTGATATGACAGTATTTTGTTATTTGAAAATATAACGTAAATGCTGTCTGTTTGGGCTCTATGGCTCCATGCAAATACACAGAGAGAGAGAGAGAGAGAAGGAGAGAGAGAGAGAGAGAATGACTTCCGGTATCTTCAACCAATGAGCTGATTCCACATGCGGACACTGAACACCGCATTCGACGAAGAAACGCGATTGGTGCCGATCAGGACGCTGGTGATTCCGCAACACACACGCAGAGCGAGCGAAGGGAGCCGAGGTGCAACTTAACCACATGTCTAAATCATCCATTTGGACAGAATACCGTCGGGTTCGCAGTTTTTAAAAACGAGGGGACGGCATTACCGACAGCCAGTTGAGACTGCGGTGAAGTGTGGCGCTTATTTCCTTCAAGGTCCCACGAGAAAGCTAGCGGAGCACAGCCGGCGAATTCAAGCTGAGCCAAAAGGAGCAAAAGAACAGTTAGCTAGCGTTAGCCTGTTAGCTACCCGTTAGCTCGGCAACCGCTAATTCGTCCACTCGCCGTACACCTGCGCGCAGCGCTGTCCTGTGTTATAGCCGGTAACAGTGAACACCTTGGGGTTCCCGTGGCCTTCCGCCGTAATATCCCCCAACGTTTTAGTTTTAAATAACACGGCGACACTGAGGGAAGAGAGGACCGTGACAGGCAGAGGTCGGGACCAGCGGAACAAGCGGTGTCCTCAAGTGGCCGTTCACCATGGACAACGCACACACAAAGACCGTTGAAGAAGTTTACACCTTCTTTGACGTGAATGAGAGCACGGGTCTGAGTTTAGAGGAGGTGAAGAGAAAGCGGGAACGATATGGACCAAACGGTAAGGAGCTGTTTTACATGGGTTTGTTCCTAAAACAAGTAGCTCTTTTCCCGGTTCCATGTATGGCCCGTGGCTCCAGGTTTGTACCAGGCGAACGAAAAGGGAAGCTGGTTGACGTCACGAGCTGTATGTTGAAATACCGGCAAGCATCAGTTTTCTAGCCGGGCGATTACACTCGTCATCCTCTTTTGTGCAGTGAATCGGTGTATATGTGCTTCAGTGCTGCTACAGCAACATGCTATAATTGTACATGAAGTAGCTGCTGACGTTACTTAACTGCATGTCCGTCTCTTTTGTCTGCGGCCTGAATGGGGTGATCTGCAGAACTGCCAGCCGAGGAGGGTGAGTGGACAACTGTTTATTCAAGCAATGAGTCACCTGTATGTGTTTTGAATTTCTTAATCCTGGCTTCGCAGTGAAAGTGAAGTGCTGACATCCATACCTTTTTGTTTTGTTTTCTAGGTAAGTCCCTTTGGGAACTGGTGGTTGAACAGTTTGAAGATTTGCTTGTGAGGATCCTTTTACTTGCTGCCTGCATATCCTTCGTAAGTATAACACACACACAATGTTCAGTGTTTATACAACCAGTAATAACCAGGTTGAGATGACATGGTGAAACAAGTTCACTAGCTCTTATGTGACCTGTGTGCAGTCAGGCGCCTTTTTTCTATGTTA